>NC_088879.1:39649221-40279221 GCF_032884065.1 Artemia franciscana | reverse complement strand
GTTCAACTGATTTTTTGCCTAATATATACGAATAACTTAATGCTATATTGAAATTTGATCAAAATTAATGGATATTCAATTCAACATTTTTATGTATATATTAGTATCAGCAAAATAGATAATTAGGTTTTTAAATAGATTTTGAGTCGTCAATTGGCAGGCAGAGGAAGAAAGTCGAACGCCGGGTTTCTGTAGAAAATTAAAATAACTTATTGAATGGTGCTGACTGTATAATCCCCAGTTTAGTAGTGATTTTGACATAAAAAATAAGCAATTTTCATATAGCAATTAACATAAAAAATGGCAACGTCTATTTTTAAAATTAATAATAAGTGAAATGTAAATGAAAAAACAAATGCAAAAAAAAAATTAAATGAAAATGAAATAAAGTAAACAACAAATGAAATGTCATAGTCATGTTTGCACCAACTATGAAATAGAGCAAATATCAAGTTTATGAAAAAAAGGATTTACACAAGATATGAATGAATAAAACTCTTAGAAGTGGATTTGGAACACCATTGCTTTTTGCCCTCCACTCTCTTTTGTATCAAAATCAATATATATTTTTGTATTTGCTTCATTCGTTGCGGCTTAAAAAAAACTGTTTATGGAGAATTCTTGAAATAAACTATGCAATAAATTCCAAAGGACTTTTTTTCCTCTTGGCTGAGTCTTGATGACGATTCTTGGATGAGTCTTGGCTGAACTTTTCGTTAAGAAGTAATGATGCCTAGGCTATTTAAAAAATAGATTTTTAACTAAGAACTTTTATTGTAAGTGGGTTATTGTTTATTATTTTCTATGCTGAAGACGGCCCTTAGATATAGGGCCGAAATATTCAAATAGGTTTTGCTCGTTCACTGTCTTGGATAAAAAATCCTCATTATTCTCTCTTCCGTATTTGTATTATGGAAAGGCAGTGTGGTCTTCGTCATTACTTCCAAGAAGCATTGTAAAAATATACTGCCCCACTGGTAGTATGTACTCAATTGAGGGAGGATCTTGTGGCCTGCCCCCCCCCCTCCCCCATAATCAAAATTGTTTCGAGTGCCTGGGGCTTCGTTATCAAATCAAAAGTTTGCCCCTTCCCCTTCGAAAAGTTCCCACGTACCCTCCTTTATATTGGATGCGTTTCTTTTTTCGACATATAAGTATGCATCGTATAGCTTGCAATTACAAAAAATTAAGATTAAAATAAACAAAATAAAAAAGAGTATTCAGATAATAGTAAGAAAGTAGTGTTTAAAATTAAATAAGCAAAAACACCCTAAATACGAAGATGTGCTGCCTCTCTTGTGGTAAAGTGAAAATGGGCTAAGTCCACTTGAGAGGGTAACTTGGATGACTATGGTAAAAATAATTATTATTATTTTTATAATTATAATTAATTATAAATAATTATGGAATAATTATGGTAGCTTCTTAATTTATGGTTTTCCTGAACTCTTTACGAGAGATGGTTCTTGCTGGGCTATACAAGAAGACAGGTATTAATTATTGATTATTGATTAATTAATGATTTGATTAACTCAAACAGCAACGGTGCAATGTCAGAGTGCTAGACAAAGCTCGGTACTGGGATTTCCAAGGGATCTCACACACAAGGGATCCCAAGGGATCCAAAAGCACAGATATAAGTTAAAACTATAAGAAAATACAGACACTTAAGCAATCCAAATATTTGATACAAACCAGCAGTTAAAAGTATCCCCAGAAAAATAAGCGCAACAGTCGTAGTCGAAAGTTCGAAAGTTCCTTATATTTGGTATGCCCAACCAAATCATCCGGGACCACACCTGTGCCACATCAAGGATGTGGGTATTTCTCAATTTCTTTTTCCAACATGCACATATTTGGTTATTTTTGTGGTTCTATAAACTCTTTATCTCACTAAATTGATTAAAACTTAATAACTTGCGTTTTTCGTCTTTTAGTTTATTTTTATTAAAATCAAATTCTAAAGAGAATTTTCAGCTTAATATACTCTGAACCCTCTACTCTTGACAATAAATATTACTTAACTTTTTCAAGAAACTTAGTAGAATTCAACTGGTTTAAGTATCGTTTATTTTAATAAACTAAGTCATTAATGAGTTCCCGGCCGAGGAACTATTCCGCAATCCCAGTCCGATTAGTAGTCATGTTCCAAGAGGAAAGAGGTCCAAAAAAGTCCCCATCCTCCCTTCAATTTAGTAGTAAATCGGATTGGTATAAGAGGAGTTTTATACCGCTGTTTGTTTCTAGTAGCAACATTTAAGTATATTTTATATTGCTTTTCTTCATGTTGTATTGTTATAATATTCTAACTCCAAATGTTCTTGTTTTCGTTTTTTACTTGTATTTAGGTTCTGACAATTTTCAATTTTATTTTCAATCTTATCAGTTTAATACATGCTTGTCGTTAATCATATGTTGATCATGCCTATTAACAAATACATTTATTTTTTGGTTTAGTCAATCAGTTCTTCAATTAGTTCTTAGACTCATGAAGCCCCCTTTCTCAACCCCAACCCAATAAGTAGTCGCCTCAAGAAAGGGAACTTAAAAATCATTTCTTTCCCAATTATCATTATTATTAATTTTATTACCCGTCAAAAACGGAAAAGACGGAGTATATAAAAGAAAAAGAAAGAAAAGTACAAAAATTTAAATACACTTCCACTGCAAATATTATAAAATAACACTAGTCCAGGGATGGTTGGCTCTTAAAACATTGCTACTGAATTTGGAGATTCTTCTCTCTATGGCCATGGAAGGGTTGGTGCCCTTATATTTCCTAGAGATGTCACTATTGCTGTGCCACAAAGGGAGACGCAGGAGAAACTTAGCATATCTGTAGAATGCGCTGTAAATGGCTTTCTTTTCAGTAGCTGTGAATATTTTCCAGAAGGGAACCAGAGCAAGCAGATGGGGAGTATTAAAAGCATTGTATAGCCGGGCAAGGAGAGGACGGTTGAAACGATACTTATTGGCAACAAATAATCCTTAAGACGCTTGTAGACGGGAACAGAGGGGGTTTGTCAGTGCTTTGTAATGCATCAATGCTTTACAAAAAGGTTTCTTTACAGCCTTTTGAGTTTTTCTGCTTCAGAAGTTGTGTGTGATAAAAGAAGTTAATCAAAAATATAAAGCTTAATTGAAAGAGTTATTATGTCTTATTTAATTCCGACAACCGCTATAAGCTGGAAATAAAAACCAAATGAAAAATAAACTTCGGTAAACCTACCAAAGCAGTAAACGTACTAAAAGTACTTTTAGTACTTACAGTACTTTTTAGAAAGCTTGATTCTATCGATTTATATGAAGACATCCCTGAGCTTTCCTCCTCCTCCCTTGCCAAAAAAAAACAGAATTTCCAGAAACTAGAGTTGTATAGATAACCGCAGGATGAGTCACTATTGTTAGTATCAAAACAATAAAATACTTATATTTTTGGATTTATTGGTCTCAGTTATATTAGTTCACTGAGCAAGGACTTTTACCCAGCAAGGAATTTTGATGCTTCATATAAAATGACCTAAGCCTGATTAAAAAAAAGGAAACTTTCTTATTTTCGCATGTTTTGATGTTTTTTCAACATATTTTTCAGTGAAAAAAGGCAAGGGAATTTTTAAAATATAATTTAATAGAGAATCAAGCGGAATGTTTGCTGTCAAATATTTGCTAAATTGCTCTCATATTTTAAAATATTAACACTAAAGGACTACGGAAACAAAATATTCCTTACGCTTTCGCAAAGAACATAAACCGCAGTCAAAGCCATGATATCAGATCGAACATTTTTTTTTTCAGATTTATGATTTTTCCGTGAATTTTTATGTTCGTTTTTTCTTTTTTTCCTGACTATGCTTCGTTTTTTTACCAAGTTTTATTTTTGGTTTCTTTTTTGTAATTCTTGTTTTATGTTGTATGAATTTTTGGATGAGAAAAATGAATTTGTCAATATTCGTTTGTGAAATTAATTTTTAAATAAAAGTTTTATCTATCCTAAATTTGGCTAGTTTGTGACTTTTTTTATTATTAAATGAAAAAAACAAGTTTTTAACTGAAAGAAGGAGCGACATTAAAACTTAAACGAACAAAAATTACGCCGTATATGAAAGGGGTTGTCCCCCCTCAACGCCCCGCTCTTTACACTAAAGCTTTTTTATTGCTTTAAAAAGTAGCGTTGTGCCAAAGAGTTGTGAGTTGTGTTCAAAGTTTAGCAGGAGGGTGGGGCTGATCAATGTTGTAGATTGGCTGATGTATTGGTTAGTATTTAAAACCATAGAAGAAATTGTTGAAACAACAAGAGGGCTATGTGCATTAGGAAGGAAAAACAGAACAATTACATGAATATTTCGCCTGTATTTAACAAGGAGTCCTTTTGACCAAGAAAACAATCCCTGAAATTGTCACGCCACTGGACTCTCAAGATCAACATGGACCCCTTTTCTAGTATAAATAAATCTGTAAAGAATTGATAGTTCACATAATTTATGACACTTATCCCAGTGGCTATGGGGACTATGTCATCGTTTAATGCAAATTAATTGATATATTTGATTATTTTGAACAAAACGGATACCTGGAAATGTTGATCAGATGTCCTAAGAGGTTGCCAAAGGACCAGATACCAAGGAGGTTCTAGGACAGGTGTTGGTTGCCCTCCAGTCACTTTTGGCTTTAAAAATGACACTAGAACTCTGAATGTCTGGTTGAAGGAACATCCTTCAAAGTTTCTGCGACAACAAGGAGGGGGAGGAGGGGGCAGCCCACTCCTATACGGTATCAGTCTTGTCATTTTTGTGGTTTAATGTTTCTCTATACTTTCATAATCAAAGCGTAGACCAGAAATACTTCTGGAAATCAAGAAGGAATAGATATCAGTTTGCACATCTCCCGCCTCCCTCTTACTAGAACTAATTCTGTATTATCTGAAGGCTCAATCAAGTTAGGATGTTTGATATTAAAATGCGCTCTTCGAGACATCTGCCCTCCCCTCTCGCCTACAAAATGATCTAACACCCATGCTTCATAATAAATGATGGGCACTTAAACATCATCTCATATAATTTTATGAGTTTAGTTAAATGAAGCTTTCAAATATTTGTCTGAAACTTTTTCCTGCAATCAGTTGGAAGGTATCACCCTGCAGCACCCTTATTCAGGCTTAGTCTAAATGAAGGGAGATCCCTCAACCCGTTCCTATAGCTCATGGAGATTTAGACAACTTGGACATTGAAATGCGTTCTATTTTGGCAACTGACTCTCCCCCCCCCCCGCCTACACAATGACTCACCACCCCTCCTTCATAATAGTTTCTGTACAATTACACACTTCTGTTTGTTCTTTTTATTTGTCTTAATTTCCCTTTGGCTGCTCAATTTTATGATTGGGGAGAATATTCCAGGGTTGAATTGTCGGGGGGGGGGGTAAGTCGGATCCCAGAAAATATATTTGAATAAGTATTAAGTCAGAAATTACTTAACATTCGCACTTCAGTAAATCTTTCTCATATACCATTATTTAAAAACAGTTACACACATTAAGAGGTTTAATCAGATGTTGCCTCCTAACTATGATTATCATTATTAATAATTATCATATAATACTTATTATAATCATATATAATCATAATTATATCATAATCAGAACTTATAATTATCGCTATAATATAATTATATTATACCAATTACCACATAATATAACTACGATCACAACAGTTATAGTATAAATATTTGACTACCTTTTATATTTTCATGCTTGACTCTATGTATGAACTCTGGTTTGATTAGTTCCTCTCTGGTAAAACACAACAATAAATTAACTTTAGTAAACACTCTTCTTTGACTATCTTCTCAAAAAAAAAGAAGCAAAATTTCAAATTTTTGGATATAGGGCTGAAAATGCTTAAATAGATATAGTTACAGTATACACCTAAAATATACCTCATATATTATTTAGACAACGTTAAAATAATTTAAATAGATTCTTAAATATAGAATATTTATCTTTTCAAATAAAACGCTTGTTTAAAGTCCTTCCTTTGTTCTCAGGATGTATCACAAATCGCATCTGAAATTTTGAGTCGACAACAATTAGTCAGGAAAATCTGGAGTCAAATCAGCTTACGAAACTTGACTGGTCTGGTTTAGGAATGCCAGTACTTCCCCCTATTCTACATCAAAGCCGAGAACAACAACTTCTGGTTTTCAGTGGGCACATCATGTCAATGGCCTGACTTGTGTCTTGGCACAACAAATCACCACTCTAGAAAGGCAAGCTTGATTTTTTGCATTGATTTTGTTGGTTTAGCGTTACTTTAGCCTTGGGAGGGGGAGACTTGGGTATAAGGCTCAGATAATTCGAAGAATTCGATTAGATATTTTTCTGTTATTTTGAAAGAATAGTTTCTTCCTATTTTTAGGTCTAATCTCCTTTAATGTTGTTTTTGTTGAAGTGGTGGTGAGACTTTCCACGTTGGACTTTCGGTCGGTACAACAGATCACCACCGTGGAAAGACAAGAGTTTTTTGCATTGTCTTTATCAGCTGTGCTTTACTTTAGGTGGGTAAGAGGGATTCACTTAGGGGTTTAGTCGAAACTATGGCAAATGGTGTTGGAAGAATAAATGGTCTAATTAAGGGTCTAATTAAGTCTAATTAAGGTCTAAGGGTCTAGTGGTCTAATTAAGAAATAAATGGTCTAATAAAGAATAATTTTGTTAAAATGGATAAAATGCTCATTATTTTTTACTGGGGGCCGGAGGTTAGGTTACAAGACATATGTATTGCGTCGAAGAACATTTTTATGTGAATGGGTGCTTATTGGTAGATGAGGTAGAAGACCAAAAATATGAAGAAGTGCAAAGCTTTTCACGTTTAAAAAAAATTTAGAACGTTTTAGAAAAGTTTTGATTTTTCTGAAAAACGACGACAACGCGTACTCCAAAATTTGAAGTTGACACTGCCTCAGAATGGACAAACATAACTTGCGGATCCCCACAAGGGACCATTTTTACCGGCTTTATTTAAAAATGAAATATTCCAGCAGAATTTTTGATACCCAACTATTTTGCTTGTCTTACCTCATCTAGGTTCGTTTAGAAACATTGTAAAGTAACGAACAAAATACATTTAAAGTAGGCACATCTTAAGTGTGTTATATTTTGTTTTACAATAAACCAAACTCCAAATTTAAAATCGCAAAAACTCAAAAGACAAAAAAGCTCTGGCACAACGCCATGATTAGGCAACAGTATGAAGTTAAACCTTCTTTACATTTAAATCGCCTTCTGTTGAAAGTGAGCCTTTCCAGAGCACAAAATTTTCCAAGGAAACACATTATGACATTGATTTTTAACATGGCCTTTTTTTTTTTTTTTTTTTTTTTTTTTTTTTTTTTTTTTTTTTTTTTTTTTTTTTTTTTTTTTTTTTTTTTTTTTTTTTTTTTTTTTTTTTTTTTTTTTTTTTTTTTAGTATTCGTTCCTACTTCTTTTATCTATTTTTTGAAGGTTAAATCTGTCATTAATAGTGCTGAAGATGGCTTGGCGAAAGTCCTTGCCAAAATATGAGCTTGCATCCTCTCCATTCGGCTATCTAAAAATTATGGTTTTTGTTGTTTTTTTTTTACCTATGCACTACAACCTCTTTTCTCTCTCTCGCTATCTCTCTCTTTCTTTATCCCTCTCTCTCTCTATCTCTCTTCCTTTTCTTGACTATCCACTGTTGGAGGTAAGAGATTAAGAACCCTGAGAAATAAATTTGCCTTTTCTACCACTCCAACCCGCTGCCAACCTTTACCTAGTGCCTAGTGGATATAGTCTCCAGATGGCTTGATAATGATAGAACATTTTTAATAGGCATATATTTCGGGGGCAATACCTAGTACGGGGATACCATAGATAATTTGTGGTAGGCACGCAACTTGCCTGGGTAGGGAATTTAAAGTGCCGAAACCCTATAGGCAAGTGTGTCTTCTCCGGATGAGTCCTTGTGTTGGGTTGTCGCCTCTGAATTATTTTTCTTTTTTATCGTTTTTAATATTTGGTAAATGACGACTTATACTTACTTACGACACGACTGCCTGTCCACGGATTATTCTTTGCGGTTGATTGTATATGGCTTTGCTGTTTGACCTATGTAATTGGATGGATGAATAAGGTTATGGCCTCTTTCAAGTACTGATCTATTGAAATTACTAAAGTAGGGAAAACAGTCTTCCTTTCTCCTTCTGTCTTTCTTTTTTTTTTCTTTTTTTTAATCAATAGTTATTTTTGATTTTTTATATCGTTTATATTTGGTTTTATGGTGTGGTTTTGTTTCTGTGTTTATGTTGTAGCACTGGTGATTTCTCTTTTTTTTTCAATATGTTGACCAAGTACTAATCATGGAAGGCGTTCTGTTGACGCCTCGATAATCCAGCTACCTCAAAAGACCCACAAAAGTGGCATCAATTGGTGCGAAAAATAATAAACAGGAAAATGTCATCTTGCACCAGAATCGTATCTGATTATGGCACCCAAGTTACGTCAAATGACGTCAACACATTTTCACTAAGATCTGCTCGACTTTCCCAGGCCTAGAAAGTCACGAAGCGGAATAGTTCCTGTCTCTGAGTACAAAGTATTTAAAGGGTTGTGCAAACTGAAAGCATCGAGCTCCTTATTTCCTAGTGAGCTTCCAATTCGCTTTGTGCAAGGGTTGCTTTATTTATCGCAAAGCCGCTACAAGATGTCATTAATCCGTGCTTTACATACCTCCAAATTCTTGTAGTGAATGACGACCAATATTCATCGCGCTAGCTCTCGCCAAGGTCACAGAATCCTTCATCCTTAAAGAACCAATACAAACTAAAGACAACATAGAACATTCCCATTATGGCGGTCTAAAGGGATGCAACGCTGCATTTTACCTAGTGCCGAGTGGATATAGTCTGCAGATGGCCTGATAATGGTAGAACATATGTTGACCTAGTACTAATCGACTGTCAGAAAACATTCGACCTCACAAGCCACTTGGTTTCTGCCATGAATATGAAGATTATTGATTCCTACAAACGCACTTGTTCTGAGTCTTCTGAAAAACAACGACAGTGCATACTCCCAATATTTGAAGTTGACACTACCTAAGAATGGACAAACAAAACTTGCGGAGCCCCACAAGGGACCAGATTTGCCGGCTTTGTTTTTATTTAATATTTCTTTTTTATTTAAGGTAAAATATAACCGCTCAGAACTGCCTCCGTACTTTCGTACGAGAAATTGTTTCCCTGAGCAACCTGACCATGTTTATGAAACCCGTAATAAATGGAGAATGCAGCACCTGAAATTAACCACTGAGAGATCACGGTTCTCGCCATATTTTTCGATCATGGGTTCATGGCATTTTATCTACCATATATTGACTGCAGTAAATCTCTCCCACATATTAAAAAGCAACTTCATTCTATCCTTATAAATAAATTCAAGAATCAGTAATAAAAAAAAATCTTAAAGTGAATAGTTGTTTGTTTGATATTGATAAGGTGGGCTCATTTTATTTTTTTTTTATTATTATTTTTTTTTTCAAATAAGTTACCAGTCATCGATCACCCTCGCTTGCACACTGTTTTGTTTTGTTTTTCGGATTGATATTTGCCGAGTGTTAGTTGTTTTGTGGGTGGGTTCCCGTGTAGTGGTGAGTCGTGGATTTATTGATATTTATTTTATGCATTTGTTTTTGTTTCTTTTTTCTGTCAAATAGGTGTGCTATATTGTTATACCGGGTCTTTGTCAATCGACCTTGTGTCTCCGGCTTGACCCTTTTTTTATATATATTGTGTGTGTTGTACAGAAGTTTAAATAAAATCTTGAATCTTGAATCTTGAATCATATGACTTATTAACTTCATGCTTGTAAATTTCGATGGCAGAAGGCCGAGACTGATTTCGTTGGTTTTTGAATTAGAATCAATTTGCCATCAATTCATGGCGAATTGGAGAAAAACCAAGAGAGATAGTCTGAGTGAGAGGCAAGTAAAACAGTTCAAAATAGGGATGAAACCTTTTAATTGACAGTGAACAGATATAACATTATTTAACTGGCGCAAGTTAAATACCTGCGAATATATTTAACTAGTGAATATCTGTAGTGAATATTGATATAAATATCAAGTGAATATCTGTTCACTGTCAATTTATAGGTTTCATCCCTATTTTGAACTGTTTTACTTTCATCATGGAAAGGCGGTGTGGTCTTCGAGTTATCTCAGTGAGAGGGAAAGCGGGCAAAAGTCTTTTTCAGTATTGTATAAAAATCGTGTCATTTTCACTTGTTTATAGTGTATCATCCATCCATCGTAGGGCAGATACTGAGCGTGTTGATAAGCTAGTAAAAAAAAATGGAAAAATTGCAACGAAGGAAGAAACGAGAATAATAACAGCCAGTGAAAAACAGAGGAATTATTATGCAAATATTACGGTTGAGATTGCTGTTCAACCGTCCTCAGTGCAGAATAATATAAAATACAGATAAAAGTCCGAAGAACAATTTAAAACCAAACCTCAGAACAAACACGAAACTAAAATAGCACCCTTTCTGAGCAATGATGAAAGGTTTACTGAATAGAAAATACAATACTTAAATAATGACGAAGACCACACTGCCTTTCCATAATACAACAACAAAAGAGAGAATAATGAGGACTTTTTTCCCAAGACAGTGAACGCACAAAACCTATTTGAATATTTCGGCCCTATATCTAAGGGCCGTCTTCAGCAAAGAAAAAATAAAACAATAAAACACTTACAATAAAAGTTCTGAGTTAAAAATCCATTTTTTTAAAATAGCCTTGGCATCATTACTTCTTAACGAAAAGTTCAGCCAGTCTTGGCTATTGTAAGTGTTTTATTGTTTTTTATTTTTTCTTTGCTGAAGACGGTCCTTAGATATAGGGCCGAAATATTCAAATAGGTTTTGTGCTTTCACTGTCTTGGGAAAAAAGTCCTCATTATTCTCTCTTTTGTTGTTGTAAAATACAATACTGAATGAAATTTCACAACCTCATTTTGTGTAAATCATTCTTAAAGGCTAATCGCTTATGGTATTATCAAAGATACTATTAGGTTGCTTTCTAGGATGGTTTTCCCAACATAGAAATGGTCCTCTTTTAGTTTCAGTGTTTTTTTTAGGTTTAATTTTGTATTGTCCATTGGACTTTTAGCTGTGTTTTTTTTTTATTATTCTGCATTGAAGACAGTTTGAGTGGAGGAAACAGTTGCATAATTTTTCTTCTGTTTTTCACTGGCTGGTATACCCCCCCCCCCCATTTCTCTCCTCTTTGCAATTTTTTTTCGTTTTGTCATGGTTAGCCAGTGTGATCTTAGAAATTATTTATAAGCTAGTAAAACAGGGCTAGTAAGCTAGTAAAATTTTTACTCTAATATACTGATTTGGGTGTGATAGCGGCCGTGTTAAAACTGGCAACCTAACTTACCTAACTTATGTAAAACTGCAACTCTAAAACGAAGTGTCTTTTTTGCCCCATTCGTCCAAAAAGTCAGCTAATTATGCGACGATATAGAAGCTATTCAGAAAAGGGTCGGAGAAATCATAGATGGGAGTACGAGTTGTCGATCGTGTCCAAGCACTGAAAAATTTGAGGATTGAATTACAAGATAGGCGTGACTTCTTAATAAAATTTGGAAAATTTGAGGATTGAGTTACAAGATAGGTGTGACTTCTTAATAATGCCTTTTGAGAAAACATTGCTTGCCTCACGTGAATGCCTCACCTCGCAGTGAATGTCTGAACCAGCTCAAAGCTGAAACTAGAACTCGTGAAATTTAAAACAAATCAGTATCAAACTCGTCCGTCCCCTGTTTCGTGGAAATATATACCAAGTCGTAGTAATTTAATATATGTATATGTATTTTTCTGTTGTTGTTTTTATTTTTGCAAATACTACGTAAATTAGCCCTGTGCTAGAGTGTATGTGTAACTAAATCGAAGTCTAAGTTTAACAAGAGATGTATTATAGTGCCTGGAAATTACAGCCTTTATGTTTAGAACAAAATATTTATATGTAACAAAGTATTCACAACAAGAAAAGTAGAACAAAACAATAACGTGGTACTTCAAGTCAGAAGTAAATTTATTGTAGTAACCCCTGCAACAAAGGCTGAAGGTGGGAGACTAATAAAAGCAAGTCAAAAGGCATCCTGCCATCTAGCTTTTACTTTAAGTTACAAGGTCATACAAGTTAGATAGCTCTGCGGTTACCACTTATCATGCCAAATTCAGATACCATTAGACTGGAAGAGCGAACGACAAAGATCTAGAGAGAATTCCACCAGCCAAAGATGTTCCCTTTTTTTGAGGATTTACAGTTGTGGGTATCCTTTTCCTGCAATTAAGTGCTCATTTACTTTCTCCAGGAGAGAAACTTACCAGTTTTGTCATGCGTAATTTTTATTGATACATCGAAAAAAACTTAAATATTTAACAACCACTTCTAATTTTTGGGGAGATTCCAAATTTTTGTCAAATTTCAAATAAATCTAAATTATAACCCAAGTATTAAATGAGTTACAAATTTTTTATTTAGGATAAACGTTTTTACATTTTGATTGTCCATGACTAATCAGATTATCCATTCTTTCTTTATAAAGTGAACAATTCCAGTATATATCCAGTACTGGACAATTTAACAGAAATTCCAGCAAGTAACCAATTTACAGACGTATTTTTGTATATAGTTAGCGTATTTATCTTTATCTCACTTGATTTTATCATGTGTCGCTTTATATTTATGCTACTAATGCACATCCCAATGCAACACCAAGCTGCGTCAGGCCAAATTAGCTGCGCACGCCCCTTCTTCACCCTAACCAATCCAATCTTCAGTTTTAACTCGGTCCCATGAAGGTCCAATTTCCTTTTAGTCCGTTCTTATGTTCTTTCCCCATTACCTACTTGAGGATGTTTTTCTTTTTGTTCGGGCCCGGATAAATATCCACAAGGCACGATTTGTGGCACTCAATCATCCTTCGCTCATAAAACCTTGCTTTTTATTAATCTATCAGAAATGAAAGTAAAATATAATGTATTCAATTCTCATGTTATTCTCGAAATTATCTCTTAATTTTTGCTTTTCTATTAGTAGTAATGCATTCGAAATAAGAACCAGATTTTTTTATTGCATGAATTGTTAATAGATGTGTGAGAGAATGTTTGATGAGTGGGATTTCTAAAAGAAGTTCCTTTTAAGAAGAAAGGATCTTTAAAGTGTATTTTAACAACATGGTAACTCCGATAACTCTAGAAAGGAATTTCTAATGTAATGTCCAATGCTTTCTTTTATCTACTTAAACCTATTACATTAAGCTTGACAAAACTTTTCATTAAAAAGTGTAACACTAAAAAGAAGGTTGAGTGAAAGGGAAAGATCAACAAAGTTACTTTTACAGAAAATTATTTTTTCCAAAGGGGTGCCTTTTTTTGGAAAATTGCATAATTGTGCACTTTATTTGTTGACTTTCAAGGGGGCGGGAATTGGTCAAATAGCGCAAAGTCTCAGTTTGGAACTCAAGCTGTTCGTAATAATTTAAATCCTGATCTTTAAAAAAAAAGAGGGACACTATTTAATACATGTTTTGACAAGACGCAAAATTGAAACTGCCGGAAATCAAAAATTCTAGAAAGTACGGTGTTTTTTATCTGTACATTTCTATTCAGGAAAAGTTTCAAAACAACAGACTGTCAATGGAATTATATTTTTACGTGGGATACTGGAATTCAATTTCTCTCTCTCTCTCTCTCTCTCTCTCTCTCTCTCTCTCTCTCTCTCTCTCTCTCTCTCTCTCTCTCTCTCTCTCTCTCTCTCTCTCTCTCTCTCTCTCTCTCTCTCTCTCTCTCTCTCTCTCCCTCTCTCTCGCTCTCTCTTCAAAGTATTTTTTTGAAATGATGGTTTCAAGAGACTTGCTATTATTGTTTTCACTGAAAAAAAAAAAAAAAAAACTGGGATTACGTTTTTGGTAAGGAAGGGTAACCTCCCATCTCTTGAAAGCTTGAAACCCAATTTGAATAAATGAATTCTGTTAATTTTAGCCAATGAAACTTTTTCTTGTAGTTTAAAAGCAGAAATGATATCATCTGGAGGTGGAGCTGCAATAAGAAGCAAAACTAACCATGAGCAACGTTTGGAGGAATTGAGAAACCTGCAAGATAAACTAACGCGAGAAAAAGCCGAATTTCTAAAAGAGAAAGCACAGCAAGAGGAAATGATAGCTGAACAAAAGAAGAAATTAGAGGCACTGCAGGTAGGGTGAAAAGAAATGGTTTTTTTAATTCGCTTATTTTGCGCGCTCTGTGTATTTGTCCCCCCCCCCCCCAGAAAAAGAGAAAGAAGTCGCGAATATACTTGCCCTGAAGCTCAGTTATCTCCTAAAATTGCCCCACGCAAAGGCGGTTAAACGTTAGGGGAGTTTCAAATGTAGTATATGAAAATTATTGACTAAAGCTTTGCACTTTATAAAGTAATTGATCACTTCAATAGCTGTTTTTAACTTAATTGGTGCTTTTTAACTTTTAAGATTAGTCAAATTGTGCCTTATATGCACTCATTGGTAATATATGCTAATTCTGCTTCAAAAATCTGTTGGAGGACCCTTTTGCCCATCAGACACTATGCAGTTTAGAATTTGTGTTCATACAAAGATGGGCTGGCAACTGAATTTTTAGGGGGTTTTTAGGGGTGGGTGCCTCCACATTGGATGTGTTCCGCGTTCCAGGAGTCAACTATTATTAAGAATTAAGATGTGACGCACCAGCTATTTTCTAGCACCTTTCCTATATTTTGTCTATTTTTTCTGTAAAATTTAGAGAGGGGTATATATGATTAAATAGTTCGGTAAAGAAATCATGTATTCAGTCATTTCTCAAATCTTGACGAAGTTTTTACTTGAACTAAGATGAACAAAGGTACGAGCTTCAGAAGGTGTTTCCTAAGGCATTGTGGGGGGGAGGGATTAGAAATAGTACATATCTAGGCCACTATTTTCTCATTATTTTAGGAGAGGTGGTACTTTAATTGACTGTGAGGGGTACCTATTTAATATCATTGATAATGATATTGATATGATCAATCTTTTTCCTAGGAAAAAGAATACTATTTGTTATAAAACAAAAAATGAATTCGTTAATCTTCGGCTTAAAATGCTTGCAAAATTTGTATCTAAAAACAACAACCATTTGGTTGGCTATTACTGAAAAATAGGGGTCTGGCAGTTTCGACAAGAAATTCATAGGTCCAGTTTTTCGTGAATTCTAGTTTTGGGCATAGTTTTGTACTTTTTCTTAAATTTTCCTACAATTAGCCATGACTTGATGCCCACAACTATTCCATTTTAATTCAGACCCTCCAACAGATTGACTCTAGTTAGGCATTGTGGAGTGACATGAGAGGTGTAGCAAAAGTGGGATATGGTAACGTCGGCAATGAAGGGAGGAAATTAATGCCAGGTTTTTCTTCTCACTCAATTGGACTATCTGTCTTGGCTATTTCTACAATTAGCCATGACTTGATGCCCACAACTATTCTATTTTAGTTCAAAAATGAACGGACTCGGTGGAGGGAGATTTAGAAGCAATAATTTGGCTTTCATTAACGAATGCATAACTCAATTATATATAGACTTAATTAGCAGAGGTGTATGTTTTCCAGGTTTGGAGTATTTTTACGTTTTATTCGAAAATTTTCCTCTGGTGTTTTTTAGGGCCGGGGACTAGGGAGGTCACCCATTGGCTTTCGTCAACGAAAGTGTGACTCTTGTGTGTGTTGATTTAATTTTCTTTTCTTTTTTCATACTAGGTTTGGGCCTGGAAAATTTGTCCGAAGTATTTGTAATTGTGTTCTTTTACTTAATTGCTCTTCAACCTGTTTGCATTTTATACTTCGTTTTTGCTTGTTTTTAAGAGACAAGCCAATTCAAGCCCCCCTGTGAGCTGAATGACGGTTAATTCGGAAAAATTAAAAAAAGAGGGATTTTTAACCTACGAACGGATGATCAGGTCTTAATGAAATTTGATATTTAGAAGGACCTCGTGTTTCAGAGCTCTTGTTTCAATCCCGACCGGATCCGGTGACATTGGGGGGAGTTGGAGGGAGAAACCGGAAATCTTGGAAAACTCTTAGAGTGGAGAGATCGGGATGAAGCTTGGTGAGAAGAATAAGCAAAAGTCCTAGATACGTGATTGACATAATCAGACCGGATCGGCTCTCTTTGGGGGAGTTGGGGGGAGGATTTCCAGTGCTTTGGTGACTTCGGCGCTTCTGGACGTGTTAGGACGATGAAAATTGGTAGGTGTGTCAGGGACCAGCACAAATTGACTTGATAATGGTCTTTTCCCGATTCGATCATCTGGGGGGGGGGGGGCTGGAGGGAGGGGAAATTGTAAAAGTTGAGGCATGTTTATCTTACGAGTGGGTGGTCGGATCTGAATGAAACTTGATATATAGAAATATCTCATGCCTTATATGCTCCCTTTTCAATTCGGATTGGATCCAGGGACATTGCGGGTGGAGGGGGGAAACAGAAATCTTGGAAACTGAAATTTTGGAATAAGCTTAGAGTAGAGAGATTGGCATGAAACTTGATGGGAAGAATAAGTGCAAATTTTAGATACGTTATTGAGATAACCTGACCGGATCCGATCTCTTTGGGGGATTTGGGGGGGGATTTCAAGTGCTTTGGCGAGTTTGGTGCTTCTTGATGTGCTTGGACGATGAAAATCGGCAGATGCGTCAGGGACCTGCACAAATTGACTCGAGAACAGTCGTTTGTCCGATTCGACCATCTGGGGGACTGGAGGGAGAGGAAATTGTGAAAATTGAGGTATATTGATCTTACGAATGGGTGATCGGATCTTAATGAAACTTTATGTATAGAAAGATCTCGTGTCTTAGATGCCCCATTTTCAATTCGGATCGGACGACTATCACATTAGCTATTTAAAAATGTTTTGTTTGCCCCTTAATTTAAACCCTCCTCCCACCTCTAAATATATGCTACAAAGTCCATCTACGAACTCGACCTTACTCTTGACCCAAAAAATCCTCACACAAAGTTTCATCAAAATATCTCGTTTCTTTCGAGAGTTATAGTGCGTAAAGACGGACAACTGCGATGTCATAGGTATCCCTCCACTAACGTTTTGTGATTAAAAACATACGTACCAGCTTAATTTAATTGTACCGAGTCTAATTTTAGGTTCTAACCTCGTCACAATTGCCATATGAGCTCTTGGCTCTTGTTTTAAAATAAATTTGTCTATTTGGTCAATTATTGGCGTCCTTGTCATATTACCCCCCCCCCTCCCAGTTTTTCCTTATTGGCGCCCTTGTCACATTGGCCCCCCTCCAGATTTTGGTCTAGATCTGCCCCTACCCCCACACCCTCCAAATTAATTCCTTGATCTTTTAAGATAAGCGTTGAAAAAGATCCCTAAATCAAAGATGGCAAAGGACGTTAAATGAATGTTATCATTTCAGTTTCTTCGTCTTAAAATCACCATGGTTTCATTTTGAATTCAATATGAAGTCCTGACTGTCATTTTCCTTATTAATCCCATTTATTTCTTGGAACACGAACTAATTTTATCTCTCATTTCCTTAATCGATTGGCGTAAATAGATTGGGTAGTAACAAAAAGGAGAGCTGCTGGAATAAATAAGAAAATAATATTAGCGCAATTAGAAAGCACATGAAACTCAAAATGTATTATATGAGAATACTCGGATTCTTAATTTTTATCAAATATGGATTCCTATCCGTCCGCTCCCTACTAGAAATCCTTGTGTCAAACCGCTCAATCAGTTTAGATTGTTCTCCTTTAAACTAGGCTCTAACAGGAATTGAATTTTGCTCCGGCAGCCAGATTCCTGACTAAAAAATTGTTATCATATGGGTGATTCTTGGGTTTGTTCCGTGTTTGCGTCAGAGGCAAAAAGTCGGTTATTCGGTCGATAAGATTGCATTTAAAATAAGTAAAATCTTCCAGGTACGGTATTTGTAAAAAAAATATTCTTGTTACTCTTTGTTATATATTTATATGAAATATAATATCTAACCTTTTAAGATGTGAAATGTGGAAATAGGGATTTTATCATATATGAACAAATAAAACGCCTCTGACTAAAAAAATTGTTTTCATATGGGTGAATCTCGGGTTTGTTCCGCGTTCGCGTCAGAGATAAAAAAAAGTCGGTTCTTTGGCCGGGAAGACTGCATCCAAATAAGTAAAATCTTCCAGGTGGGGTATTTGAAAAAAATTACTGTTGTTACTCTTGTTTATATACTTCTATAAAATATAAAATCTAGTCTTTTTAGATATGGAATGTGAAATAGGAATTTTATCGTATATGAACATAATAAAAAAATATTTTGTCAAATTTCATTGCCAGTTCGGATTGTTCTACTTAATTTTGAACTGATTTTTTTTTTTTTTTTTTTTTTTTTTTTTTTTTTTTTTTTTTTTTTTTTTTTTTTTTTTTTTTTTTTTTTTTTTTTTTTTTTTTTACGTAACTGGTCAGGTGGGGTAAATATTTGCCTCATAACTAAAAACGCTTGTAAATAAAAACTATTTCAGATAGGAACTTGCAATTTAGCTTTAGCTAGTACAGTCAACTACAATATATTTCACATATAAATGAATCATCTAAATACATTGTGGGGAAATTTCGTTAAGGTGGTCCTTGCAGCACCCCTTTTGCAGATGCTGCAGATCTTAGTTGTCTTCCGTTCAGCTGAATGAGGACAGACACTGCAGCGCTGATTTTGCGGTGAGAATGTGAAAGATTAGCATCTGAACTACCTGTAGTCTCGATTCCAACAATATTGGATACTAACTTTCAAAGTTCTCGTGGAAAGGCTTCGGAAAAGCCATTAAACGAGGCTTCGTAAGGAATAGTCCCAACTGTGCGAGGATTTCTCGGCGTTGGATCACCTTTTCTTGACTTCTTGTTGTGTTGGCATGTATCCATGCCTGCAATGTCAAGCATCGCAAAGAAGGTTGCAAGTGGCCAGCGCTGACAGCGACGGCTGGTAGTGTAATTAGCACATTTTTGATCTAAACGGTCAGCGCCAGATTTATTTGTGTTGTAAAACTCGACTATCTCTGGCTTACCTGAGTTTGTATCTATCGTTTTTGTGTTTTGCATTGAAGGGATCAAAGCTACTGCTTTGCTCTTCTTGGGTACATACGATACAATAGTCGTCTTTTGAGCAAAGCCGAAGATTTAGCAACCGGGCTCATGATCCCTATGCGGAGGAAACTTTGCTGGGAGCTCGTGCTTGTTCTCCTGAGAATTCCAACGTAGGTAGTATTTTGTCTGTTCAGCTCATCAACATTCTTAATCGAGGAGTACCAGTTGTCCGCGGTTATGTTTCTGTTTGTGTTCAACACTGGCACAGCTACAGTCAAAGCGGTGTGGGTAGAAATGGACTTTGACCGTGTGCCTACTGTCTCGGTGGTTTTGCCACAATATATGAAGGCACTGGATAAGTAGTTGGTGCAGGCATCAGTCATACACTGTATTTTGAATCCGTACTAGGCTGGCGCCGTAGGGATATACATTCTGAACACACATCAACCTCTGAAAGGAACGAGCATTTCGTCGCTTGTCAAATACTCAGACGGGGTGAAGTCCTTGCTGCATTCTGTGACCAAAGCACTAAACACATCTCTGATAGGAGCTAAACGATCTTGAGGTTGTCGATTCTGAAAATCATCAAAGTACAAGCAACCCTCGATGAACAGAAACATGGTTGCTTTAAATGTATCTCGGCCGGTTGCGTCAGCTGCAAGGAGACTTTCAGCATCTTCTCCTTCAGATTAAAACACTCTGGCTAGGTATAGCAGACCAATAAAGACTCTCATTTCGATGTAGATTACAGACTTTGTAATCAAACTCTTTTCTAGTTAACTGAGCTTATACTTGGCTCGACAGAGCCCAATCTTTTAGTTGGTATGCTTCATAATATCCTCGACAATTTACTTAGTGAACAGGTTGTTCCAGGCTTCTTCCGGGGACAGGTCCCGTCCTACCCTGGATGACCCTCAAACGCCAGGTAGTTGTGATACTATATTGGGAGAGCGAGTACGTGAAGTTAGCGGTGGCTGCTTAGACCATTTCGTTCTACCGTCTCTACCGGTAAACACGCCAAAGGGCTTCTTCCGCCGCCTTGCAACAGGAACTTCATCTTCGTCTAACATACTCGAGGTCTGGGGTTCCTGTACATCTAGAGAACTAGTTTGACGGACTGCTACGTCTTCCTCCTCGTCAGTTTCACCTTCAATGGCATCTTCTTCGACGTCCTCTTCAATCTGAAAATCAGGATTCTTATTGTGACCTTCATCTTCATCTGTTACATCTGATAGACCTTCTTTTCTTTCAAGAAGCTCCCTGACTTCTTCATCAGTTAGTTCCTTGTGGCTGCTATTCTGGACTTCCTAGAAAGGCAAGGAATGGAAGGGAAAGGCAAAACAGGGTAAAAATATTCAACTTTTTGACAAAAAATACATTTGGAACAGCAGAAACACTAAATCTACTACTAAAAATGTTGCAAAACGTTCACTATTGGTATAGATAAATGATGGAAGTAGTGCAACTATAGTCTTCCCATTGAATGTTAGCCATTCAGACTCTCTAACAACCATTTTTCAAAATATTTGACCCTGACAGTTTTCATTTTGTTTTTGTTACTTAAGAGGTCGGGTGGGGTAAAAAACTACCTCAGACCCCCTAACCTCCTTTCTGAATGGATGCAGTAGGTTGACAGAATCACTAAAAATTCTCCATGTGGCCTTTGAAGATTACACGGAGCCACGATGGCGTAGCCCCAGGGGTTATTGTGAAATCTCAAAAACTAAAGTACGTGGGGTAATTTTTCCCCACCCGAAGAGTTAAACGTTAAAGATAAGTTCTGACAGAAATTTAATTTGGTTCCGGCAGCCAGATTCCACAACTATGGCTGAAAAATTGTTTTCATATGGGTGATTCTTGGGTTTGTTCCACGCTCGCGTCAGATGCTAAAAAGTCGGTTCTGTGACCGGAAAATAATAAATCTTATAGGCAGGGTATTTGTAAAAAAAAAAAATACTACTGTTGCTCTTTTTTATATATTTATATAAAATATAATATCTAACCATTTTCGCTATCGAATATGAAAATAGGGATTTGATCATATATGAACAAAATAAAAAAAATATTTTGTCAAGTTTCATTATCAATTCGGATTGTTCTTCTTAAAGCTAAGTTATAACATGAATTGAATTTTGCTCTGGCAGCCAGATTCCGTGCCTCCGACTAAAAAATTGTTTTCATATGGGTGATTCTTGGACTTGTTCCGTGTACAACATGTATGTAGAGTATTTTGCTAGAATTGGATTGTTATAGGGCGTCAATCGGGAGGGGGCAGTCGCCCCTTAGGTTTTTCGCCCTTCTGGCTTTGAAAATATATTTTTGTATTTTCAGTAAAAAAGAATTGCCCCACCCTTGAATTTTTGAAAATAATTTCTTTTGTCTTTCTTTAAAGTAAGTTTTAAAATATCCCCCCCCCCCCTGCATTATTGTGAATGGGCGCTTCGGGTAAGTGGTACCAAAATTTTCTGTCCAAATATTTAATATTGTTGTTTCCCATGAGAGTAACCCTACAATTGGCTAAATTTAGAAGCTTGAAAAACTGTTTTAATTGGTGAATTAACAGTCATCAGATTAGTACACCTTAGGAAGCTTATACACAAATTTTGGTGAACAAATTTCGCCTCATCTTACCGCCTTGCTCTCCTCTATTAGCCTTCTTGCTAGACAAATGGAAGTGACCACGCCTTCCTCTTCTTCCGTACCAATTGCAATTCCAAACTTCTAACCGGGTATTGCTTCAATATTAAGATTAAAAGGAAAATACAACTGTGCTCTACTCTCGCGTTATCAGCGCTATGGTTATATGCCCTAAAAAGAAAATCATTATCATGTCGTTGTTTGGCAATTAAGACATGCCAATTAAGACGGTCTTTTCTGCTGTATAATAATTAAATAACAATATCGGCTGTTTTTTCATGAAAAAAAGTGTGGGCTTACATAAAAAAAGAAACGCGAGAAGTTTGATTCGGCATGCGTAATACCACTGATATACCACTTGGTATGCCTAATACCACTGATATTCCACTTGGGGCTTGAGTCGTCACGCCCTTGCTGTATTTTACAGCATATTCTATTATTGCTAATAGATGGCTACAAGTCAGATTGCATTTACACCACTCTTTGCTTGGCTTATAAATAACGACACTGACTCTCCATCATACAAACTACAACAGGTAAAACAAGTAAATATTTTGGCTCTATATCCTTGGACAAGGATATCAATTCTTGGAATGCTTATTGGGGTAATCGTAACGTTAGCATTTAAACTACATGTGTTTCCAAAGATTTAAACAAGGATGTAGATTTGACTCTATATCCTTTGATTATGCTGATTCCAAATATATAAGATTTATCAAATGTGTTACCCAACAAAGGTTACAAGGCTGATAAAACTTGGCCGATTTTTGAAAAAGGGGAGAAAAACCCTCTGAGATTCAAAGAATCTTAATTGAAATTAAGCCATCATTTTCATCATACCAGAGAACCTTACTGTAGAAGTTTCAAGCTCCTATATACAAAAATGTAGAATTTTGAAATTTTTGCCACAAGACAGATCATGGATACGTGTTGTTTTTTTTCCAGCTGTGATCGTATTGAGATAATGGTCCAAAAATTGAGTTGTCCAAAGACCAAAGATTGGAGCTGTCGTCAGCAAAGCCCATGTAAAAATAAAACGAGACTTACAATAAAATGCGTCATCATTACAACTAAAAGCAAAACAGTCCTAGAATCATTATTTCAGTCCTGGATAAGCTTCCTTGAAGTGATGATTGTTGGATTGTTTTAATTTTCACTTTTAGTTCCAAAGATGACATATTTTATTTTAAGTCTTATTTTATTTGTATATGTGCTTTGATGAGGACGGCCTTCGGATCTAGAGGTGAAATATTCTATTAGCGATAAAAAAAATTAACGGTCTTAGATTATTTCCTTATTATCTGTTGTTGTTTGTATGCTTTTTGTTTGTATCACACTTTATTCAAATGTAGTTGTTTTTGTTTGTTTGTTGTTTTTTTTTTACCAGGAATCAACCGTGTTTGATAATAGCTTGTTATAATCTTTGTGTTTCTTGCTCTTCAATTTTTTTCCGTTTTCTTTCTTTCCTGTTTCTTTTTACTTTCCCTTGTTTGCTTTTAGTTTTTTTGTTTTTAGTCTTTATACATTCTTTATGTTTTTTTGTCTCTGTAAACACATGTAATTCAAATGCTAACTTACGATTACCCCAATTAGCATTCCAAGAATTGATATCACACTTTCCCTGCTCCCATAAAATATCGTTATGAGAAACAAATATAAATATGCAAAAATCGATGTTGTCAATTTTTCCATGTAATTCCAGTGTCAACTATTTGAAGATTTTCGACTATCGTTCCTTCCCCTGTCAAATGGCATTCAGCTAATGAGGTTTTTATCACCTTTATTTTCCAGGAAAGATTATTTTTTCTCAGTCCTCATGTTAAGCGAGAATCAATGAATTCTTATCAGTAAGGATAGAACTTTCTCCCCTCAAAAAAGAGATTAACTGTTCTATTTAGGATGTATTAATGTGAAGAGAAATTGTAATTTGTCTCTAAGTTGCACAACGCCATAAGTTTTTTTTTATTTATTCTAATCGTTTTACTCTCTAACTTTTATTTTCTTTTTACACTCTAGCCTTCTTTTCTTACTTTCAAAGTTTTTCATTTTTACATTTTCTTTTGTCTGTTTTATTACATTGTTACTCTAAATCTATTTCCTTTGATTCTAGCCTCTTATCAAAAAACTGATATGTAGTAAAGGAAATTTCTTTTGATTACCTGTTAAAATGAGAGTGATCCAGCCTTATCAGATCTTTTTAATTTTTTCATGATTCAAGGAGAATGTCATTATCGAAATCTTAGACAATTTTCAAACATTTCATGGTAACGAACTGTAAGTAAGGAGTGACTTGGCTCAATAGTAATCGAAACTCTAAAAGACGGAATTAATTTTTATTTGCTTTTTTTCCCATTGGTGATTTTATCGAAATAGTGGTCCTAGAAGATGGGGAGAGAGTGCATTTGAACGGGAATTAAATTTCAAGTGCCCTTTTTAAGTGACCTAAAATATTGAAGGGCCACTAGCCCTCCTCCCACGCCTATTTTTACCAAAGCTGTCCGATCAAAATTTTAAGATAGTCATTTTGTTCGGTATTGTTCAAACATCAAATAACTATTTTTTTAAGGGTAACATGACCCCCTCAGTCCTTGGGGATAGGCCTGTAAGTTATGAAATGTGCTCATTGCTTACGGATAGGGTTTGTTATTGGAAATATAGAGACATTTGGGGGGGGGGGATTTGTGCATGGGCGAGTTTATATGGGGAAAATTTTCTGGGGATGAACTTGCCAGAAGAAATTTTGCACTGTGGGGATTTAACAGAATTCGTATACGAGTTTCTATTTATTTGTATTACTTTCTCTTTGCCATCTCAGTTTTGTATGTGGAGATATACCGGAGGGGGGGACTTATCTGGAGGCTATTTTTAGTGTTTTTGGATTTACGAGAGAAAATTTTCAGGGAAGTAGGATTTGTGGAACGATCGGGAAAACGATTAGAAATTAAAGTCTCTGTCAAATGAAAGAATGCTAAGGAGAATTCTTCAGCCTGAACCGTCCGCAAGAACGTTTTGGTGGGGGGAGGGATTTTTAGCGAGGATGGAATTGTCCGAATGGGGCTTTACAGGGGAATTGTGCAAAGGGTATTTTAAGGGGGCGGAAGGAGCTTTCCACGGAGGAATTTTTCCTGAAGAAGGGAATTTTTCATGAAGGGTGAGCCAGATTTACCGGCATTATTTGAAAACTGATCAGAAATTAAATTTAAAAAAAAATTTCTGCTGAAAGTAAGAAGCAACACTAAAACTTGAAAGAAATAGGAATTACTCCGTATAGGAAGGTATCGCTCCCTCCTCAACACTTCCCAGTTTCAGAGGCTATAATACAGCGTAATTGCGTATCTGTTCGTAAAGAGTATAAAGCTTCATTTAACCAAGTTCATTGGGGCCCAGTCTTAAAAAGATATCCAAAACAACAATAGTGGTTTGGAAGTGATAAGTTCTAAAGGTTCCTATCATCCTATGTAAGTTTTTACTTTATTATTATTTTTTATAATTGTTTTATTTTTTTTATTAGTTTATTATAGTGAAAAAAGAAATCACCAGTGCAACAGCACAAACACAGAAACAGACGCACACCATAAAACCAAACATAAAAAATATAAAGTATAAAAAATAATAATAAATAATAAATATTAAATAATATATGATAAATAAAATATAAATATGATAATTAATAATATATGATATATATATATATATATATATATATATATATATATATATATACATATATATATATATATATATATATATATATATATAAACAAAAAAGAAAGACAGAAGGGGAAAGGAAGACTATTTTCCTACTTTAGTAATTAATATAGATAAGTACTTGAACGAGGCCTTAATCTTACTCATCCATCCAATTACATAGGCCAAACAGCATAGCCATACACAATAAACCGCAAAGAATAATCCATGGACAAGTAGTCGTGTCGTATTATAATTATGCTCATGCTAATGGGCTCTCTTTTTTTAATTATATTTTGTTTCTTTTTCAGGATCAACTTCGCACTGAACAAAAAGACATTAAAGAACAAAGGGAAAAACTGTACCAAAAATTAGAAGCTTTGAAATCACAAGGTATTATTATAAGTCCCGCAAATAACGCTGTTGTGGCCACGAATACACAACCCCCACCCCAAGATGAGAATAATTCTCCTCAATCAAGTGGTGCTTCTCCCCCTGGGGCTAAGGACAGACGTAAAAGCGACGCAAAACGTCCCGCTAATTTAACCAAACGAGATAGTAGTGCGAGTAGCCTTCCAATAAACTTACTCAGTGCTACAAATCAACAAAAAGTGAGTATTTTAAGCTCATCAAACTTGCAGAAAACTCAACAAGTTCAGAGTAGCTCAGTGAAACAGCAACTACCCTTAAAGCTTGCTTCTAAACTGGCGTCTAGTGCGCCTCCTCAAGCTGTGATGTCACCTCCTGCTCGTGATAACTCTGTTCAACAAATGTTGCCCTTAAGACTAAGCGAAGAAAAGAAGAACCTGAAAACGCTGAAACTTAGCTCTAGCAGTTTCAGTCCAACGACTATTCCGTATACGGAGATGGTGCAGCATGGACACGTTAGGTCTGGAAGTAGCCCGATTGTGAATACTAATACTGCAAGGCAAGTGAGTAGTACTTACTTAAGGGGTCAAACTTTCCCTCGTATTGCTGATCGTATACATTCCTCGCAACATTCCGTTGCTCAGCAACAAGATGATGAGAGCAGCTTGGACAATAGTGAAAAAATTGTGTTTATTTAAGATTGATTCGAAACTGCCTGAATGTGAATCTCGTTGGCGTACTTTAATTTTTGTTTTTGTTTTTCATTTAGTAGGTATTTTTAACTGTTACTAAAGGGGTTAGATTAAGATTTAACAATCGAAAAAAACTTAACAAAACTCTGAACATTATTGGATCGAATTTTAAAAATAATTCTGGCGTAAAATATGTAATGAAAGTGATGAACTTCTAAACTACTGATTCTTAATGTTACTTTTCAGACAAGCATTTAATTAGTTCATTGATATATGTAATATTTTCCTTAATATCATGTGACCGCGGTCTAAATTCCTAAAAGAAGAAAGCCAAGCTGTTTTTCTAGAGGTTGGAATCAATAATTTATATTGTGAACTAAACACAAATTTGTATTTTTTTTATGTTTTTAGCCCCATTTACGTATATTTTTTGTGTATTCTAGAGTCTTTTTCATAAATTTTCTTGTCGGGGGTATTTTGGACAATATTGAGAAATTTACCCTCATGTGTCCCAGTATGATTACTTACTCAGTTTCAAGTTCCCTACTTCACCTAATTTACCAGTTTACCTGAAACAAAATGACTTTTGTGCTGTTTTCCTCCCCTTGGGTTTCAGGTATCTGGTAAATGTGCTGTTTCCTCCCCTGTTTTTGTGCTGTTTTCCTCCCCTTGGGTTTCAGGTATCTGGTAAATGTATTCTAGTTTGTGCCCTAATAAATTGTTGAAGCGAGCTTTCAATTCACTAAAATCTAGCCCCTAGTTAACTTAAATGTGTTCGCACATTATGGGAAACAGTTTAGTGATTATTGAGCTTTAAATAAATTCGGCCCAAGGGCAAAGGGCATAGGTAGCTAATTTGAAATACATTCAGAAGACCTTAAAAATTTGACGTATTAGACTTACAGTAACTAGCAAGATTATATAAAACGATACTTTTACATTTGGTATTACCGTAAAATATCGGGACTGGGGGGTTGACACAGCTTTGTTTTTTGCTCTATACACACATTTCCTTTTGTTTGGCAACCCTGTTTGACCAGAAAATTAGTGTGCCTTTTTAATTAGTTACCTTACAGAACTAAAGTCCATTTTTTTCTTCGACATACCATAATTACCCATTCTTGGTAAAAAAAAATGAATTAATAAAAAATTATCCACAAAAGAATTATTTTAATATTTACATTTGCATATACAAACGATTTGTTCTTGGTAAAATTAAACCCAGCACCGACAAGACAGTCGTGAAGCCAGGGATTTCCACGGAACCTGAAGTAACACTTTTAGCGTTCTCGTGAAAGTCGTTACAGAACTCAATTTTTACGAAGAGTAAAAAATTAAGGGAACCTATTCACTATGTTTACTCTTGTAAGGTAAAAATCCCTTGTACTGGACGTCACAGAATATGCGCACCATCTAGGTTTTCATAAAAGACACATCTACTGCACTCATATTTCGGTGTCAAGCTTATGTAGAGCTTTGACATGAAATCTGAAACCCTGAGTGTAATTATTTCAGCATCTGACAATGAGGAAAGAAAAAATCACATAAAAAGTACGGTTATTGTACCGCTGCCTCGCACCCCCTCCCCCTTCCTTACGCTGAAATTTCAAGGTTTTATCATTGTCGCCCATTATTTACTAGATGTATATCATAAAATACATTTTAAGACCACACTGGCTACATATGACGTATGAAGCGAAGAAGAAAAAAAAATAATCAGTGAAAAATAAAATCAAATAGGCGAGAAAAACGACGGGTAGTGTCAGCCAATTTAAAAATAGGAAACGAAAATAAGCAGATATTTCAACAAGGGCCTTCACTAAGTCGTCTTCAGTGCTCAGAAAAAAAAACGAAAAAAAAAAATCTTACATTTTTCTCTTCTCGTGAAGTTTACCTCGTTTTTCTTGCCTATTTGATTTTATTTTTCATTTTGTTTTCTTTACTTCATGCGTCGTCGATATTACAATCGAGTTTGTCGCATTAGATCCTTATTTTTTTATTATTACTATTATCTTTACTATTATTATTTACAACACCCGTCATTCAATAACAATCGGAAAATTCAAATTAGTCTTGTTAGTTTATCAGCTCTTTTGCATAATTTATACTTTGTGACTCACCTCTTTCTGGGTTACCACAGCTAATTTGAAGGTGGACTGAAGGGCAAAACACAACTCCGATGCCAAGGTGTAAAATATGTTTGGGGATGTAGAGCTGGCACGAAGTGCAGTTCACTTGAAAAATTCTTATGTTGTGTCACTTCTGAGACACCCTGTTCATGTACCCTTGTACCCTGTACCCTTGTATTTGGCAATCCTGTTTTGGCCAGAAAGTTAGTGTTGTGACACTTTTTCCTCCAATTGGCAGTTCCTGCTACCTAGCAGCTCATATAGCCTTAAAGTATCTTAAGTAGACTATAGTATTATATATTGTATTAAAGTGTTTAGGTAATGGAAACTGTTTATGTATAGCGGCTCAATTTCATTTATGTACGACAATCGTATATTATTGTCCTTCTAGTATGTGTTGCACAGAGTTTGTGTTGTTTGACAGAAACCTGGCTGCGTGTGTTTGATTAATCTTTTCTTCTTTTTCTTTCTTTGTGGGTGTAATGGTGATGCGGGTAAAAATTTTAAAAAACTTAAGGTTTGGATATTCATGGGAAAAGGTTGGAGGGCTAAGCCTACTGCCTTTACACCCTAAAAAGACAAATGAAATTTGCTCATTGTTTACGGATAGGGTTTGTTATTGGGAATTATAGATACATTTAGGGGGGGGGGATTCGTGCATGGGTGAGTTGGAAAAGGTTGGGAAAAGATTGGAGGGCTAAACCTACTGCCTTTACACCCTACAAAGACAAATGGCAAGTTGGTACCGTGACTTTAAAATAGTATTACTGACGAAACTGATACAATAAATTGCAGATTAAACTAATAATTATTTGCTGATAAAATTTGCTGATTACTTAAATGTCTGGACTAGTTACTTGCTCCTTACTCCCTTGCGCTAACTCTAACTCGATATCTGTTCCTGGTTTAAAGTCGGGAGTACCTAAAATTAGCTTCCTTTCCCTTACAGAAAATAACGTAGACCACACCATAAATATCGTCGGTATCTGAGAAATAGTTCTTTTTACTGCTAAAACTGGCTGTTCATAATTCGGACATTAATATTTTAAGAAATCTGTGACAAATCACCATAAAGCCATAGTCTGAAGCCGAAATGCATTTTTAGGCCCACATTTTTTAACTGAATTATTCTTACGATGAATGTGGAGGGGGAGGGTAAAACTCAACCCGCAACCCCTTTCCTCTCCGAGGAATTTTTTGTTGAACTAAGTCTGCTCTACACGGCTAGAGCTCCTCTCTTATTGTTGGAAAATTCCCTTAAGTTTGAACACAAACAAAACTACAAGTTTTAAATAAAATGCCTATGCGTGGACAGGTTATCTTTTCTAGGTTTCTGATTATCCAAAATTTATTGTTATTAATGGCTTTATTCTTACTATTCAACTTCACATTCATTGATGCTTCATTTCCTCAATATGTTAAGCAGTTATTTTTTTAGTAACCTCGAACTTTTGTGTTTGTTTCTTATCTAGAGGGGGGTATTTGGAGTAAGGCCAATAGAATCATTGACATTTATAATATGTAAAGAGCGTAATTACAGAAATACAAATAAAAAAAAAAGCACTAACAATTGGCTTGTCATTTACACTAGTCTTAGCATTATAGTTGTCATTACTGTAAATCGACTTTTGGGACATCCCTAGGTAATTTTTTCTGAATTTGTGTTTGTGATTTTGCAGTTTTGTTGAGCCTATTATATTTTTTATATTATGCTTTATACATTTTTCTCTTTTACTTTGTTACTTCTGTATTGGAAGTTAGCAGATGTGCAGTTAAAGAAATTGCTTTGTATTGTGTTATTAATTCTGTTTTTAACTCTCTTGATTACTTTACTTGAAACTCTTTAACCAAGATTAATTTAAGTTCTACGTTTGATAATCGTCTTTTCTTACTTACTATTTGAAAATTCTGTTATTTGTTTCTCTTACCTAGGATTTGTCTAAAGAACAGTGGAAAAAGAAACGCAAGAAATGGTGGGAAAATGTAGCGATACCTAACCGATTTCTTAAATTACTAAGGATATTAAAATGAGAGCATTAAACTGCCTCTGAGACCGTCTTAGGTGTGTTCATACCCGAAAACGGTAAAAATGGTAGAAAGGTCTCATCATACCTGAAAACGGTAAAAAGGCATTTAACGGTAAAAACGGTAAAAAGGCAAAAAGATTTGCCTTTGGGTTGTTTCATTGTTATGAATATTTTAGGCCATTTCACATTTTTAACAGTAATGAACATCAATAAGCAACAATAGTCATTTAAATTTGAAAACTCCTTTTGTACGTAAAAATTAAAACATTAACAGTCTCTTAATTCCTAAAGGCAACCCTACCTTCAAAGGGAAGCTACACCTTCTTTATCTATTTCGCAATACATATTTTTAGTTTAGAGTTTTACAAGGAGTTATACAATGTTAGCACTAACAAACCTGTACTAATGACTCTTGGGGGGGGTGTTATAAAATTGTAAAATCCATAATAAGATAGGCAAAAAAATGCATAGAAACAATAAACAAATCGTTTTACGATAAAGTTTTTTTTTGGAAAAAAAGGACAAAAAAGTTCAGCTAAGTGAATATTTTTTTTAAGCTATAAACACATGTTTTTAGCTTATTTTTGCCCTTTTTTTTACCAACATTTCTTTTCTTCCTTTTTTTTTAATTTTGGGTCTACTACCAAGAACTGTATGACTTCAAATGGGGTTCATTTTCACCAAAATTGAAATCCCAAATTTTCAGTTTTTATTATATATTGTTGTGTTAGTTCCCACTTAAACCAGTTCAAAAACTTTAATTTCATTAATGCTGTCCTTGGTATTTTAAACTAATTTTCGAAAGTATCTGCTTTTACTTTTAACTGATTTTGTTAAATTAATGAACCAATATTATTTTAAATGTTACTAGTTCAAAAATTATTGCTATAGAAACGATTGTGACACCAACTACTTTTCTGCTTGCTCAAGTAAAAAATTTCTTGTTTGATTAGGGGGGTCAATCACAATTCACTTTTTTATGCCCACAGTTATTAGCTATACTGCATGATATTTGTTACTTTTCAAGGACTAGAATCAGTTAATTATCTTTTTCGCTAAGTTTATCATTAAGGTATTTATAGGTTTTCTAGAAACTAATGAAGATGATTTAGAATTTGTTTTGTTAATTTGGAACTGGTTAATTCTATAGTATCAGTGCTCTTGTCAAATTTTAATATTTGCGAAATTGGAGGGGGATCTCTACTACCCATTGTCTTTTTCTCTTCTTATCTAGGGTGCAATGAGCATTAACTTTTGAATTAGTATCAAATCCTCGTGTTTAAAGATTTCGAATTTGTTTCCCTAACGCAGGATTTTCTGTTCCTAAAGATATAGTTTTCTTACCAACTGTCAACATTCGAAGGGGGGGGCTAACTATACTGCCTTTCTTTCCTTCTGGCTTTTGTTTCTTTCTTCTTTTTTTTATAAAATATATATGGGTATTTCTTAAAGCAGGATTGGCTGATTCATTCCTTGCCTGGAGGATGGTCTATACTACCTATTTTTCTTTTTATTTATTTAAGATTTATAAGGATATTGAATTCATTTCTCTAAAGCAAGAGAAGATCGTGAACTAGATTGTATGTTTCTGTTCCTTGATGGAATTGGTCAATTCTGTAGACGCAACGTTCATAATGAATCTCTGCTTTCTATCGTATCGTCATTTTCCTCCCCTTGATCCCTTGATCAGGGATCCCTTGATCCCTGAGCAGGATTGACCAATCCCATAGGCACGATTTTCGTGTCAAGTGTCTATATCTAGGGGAGGGTGGGCTGCTTCCGAACGTATATTTTCTTTTCTCTACTCTTATTGAATAGCTGCTAAGCATGTTAAAGATTCCATCACTGCATTTGAATGAAAGATCTGTAGGCCTATGTTTGTAAGCGTAGTTTATATTTATATAAGTTTTGCTGTTACAATAAAATATGGTGAAGTCGCAAACTTGGGTATTTACTGACATTAGCGAGATGGTGCAGTTGCACGCACTTCATTATGAAATAAAAATTATTGATTTACATACGTAACTGAGACTTTTAAGTCGCGCCTCACTAACATAGTGAAATCAAAGATGGTTATTTACACATATTACCAAGACAGTGAAGCCGTACTTCACTGATATTTTAGTTCCGAGTTTTACAAGGAATTATACAATTATAGCACTAACAAATCTCTACTAGTGACTCATGAGGAGGGGGGGGGGATGTTATAAAATGGTAAAAACCATAATAAGATAAGCAAAAAATGATTAGAAGCAATAAACAGATCGTTTTACGAATAGGTTTTTTTTTTTCGAAAAAAAGAACAAAGCAGTTCAGCTAGGTGAATGTTTTTTTTTTTTTTTTTTTTTTTTTTTTTTTTTTTTTTTTTTTTTTTTTTTTTTTTTTTTTAAGGCGCACTGTTTGTTGAGATCTAGTATTTGCTTTACGTAGGTTTGACTGCTTTTTAGGTCGGCTAGAAAAGGCTAGCTAGCTGCCATTTGCCTGATAGTTGCAGCCAAAAATTACCATAAATAAAATTACAAAAGAATTAAAAAAAGAAATTGCCCACTTTAACCGTATTAAAGAAAATTAAGGCTAGTCTGAAAAGCTATTGTTTAAATAAGGGACAGAGCGTTTGAGGAACGAATTTTTTTTCTCCATCGTTGATTTGCAATCTATGCCTGATTTCTCCGCTTTCACAAATCCTTAACCCCCCCCCCTCCCACCCTTACATATATGTTTCAGATAAAGGAATTATCTCATAGCCCTGAAGAAAAAAAAATTAGGCCTTGTTTTGGAAGAAGTGGAGTACATACTTTCATGAAAATCTGCTTAAGAAATTTTAAAAGAAATTTTAAATTTTAATTTCAAATTTTAAAATCTGCTTAAGAAATCAGGAGTGCAAAAATAAATACAAATGGTGCTTCTTGCTCAAATTTTTCTGAAAGTGATACTATATAGTAAGTGAGTAAACTTTATATGTCACATGCAAAAAAAAAATAATGTTACTGAAGGTCGATACTTTATAAGTAATTGAAACTTTATCTGCAACTTCTTAAATATTCCAGTGATAACATACACCTCGGAACTCATCTATGTGACGAATTTACTGGGAAGGTGCTAGAGAGGCACGAAGTAAAACCTATATTTAATACCCTATTTTAACAAAAAAACTATGTTGAATTTTTTAAGGTTCTTTTTTTTAAGATCTTTTTTTAAGGTTTATTTTGTACATTTGAGGAAACTAAAAACAAATAAAAATTAATCTTATTAATCTTAATATAATTTCTTAATATTAATCTTATCAAAATTAAGTTTTTCTGATGGAAGTAAAAAGCAAAGTTAAACCTTAATTACTACAACTAACAAATCACCGCTGCACCAAGCTGCCTGAGGCCAACACAGCTGCGCACGCTCCCCCTCCATCTCAATTTATTCAAAGCCTTCCTCTTTACACCCTCCCAGGAACCTCCAATTCCTCTTAAATTTGTTTATGACTTCCTTCCGTCCCAACCGAGGACAACTTGCTTTCTTTTTAGCCCTAGAATGGTTGGCTGAAAAGGACGATCTTTGGTAATTTGTCATCCTTCATCCACAAAACGTGCCCTAGCCGTCTCAAACTATCCCTCACTGTAGGCCTAGAAAAGGGGATTGAAGCACACTTTTCGTAGAGCCTTCTGTCTGAAATACGGTCAGTCAGTCGGGTACCCAAAGTATTTTTTTGTAGGCAATTTGTCTGGAAAATATCGAGAAAATCTTCCTTCATTTTTCGGAGCGCACATGCTTCAGAACGATATTGGACCACTGTCATCACTGTAGCTTCCGAAATTCGATTCTTGGTTCACAGACTTATCTTCCTATTCTCCCAAACTTTTTTAACTGTGAAAAAAAAGCACCCTGGGCCTTCTCTATTCTACTTTTAGCATCTTCACTGCGCCAACCGTATTTACTAATAATGCACCAAGGTAAGTGAAGCTGTCCACTTGATCGATCTTTTGTTTACCCAGTGTCATCTTTTTATCTTCACTTATTTCTAGCCTTTGTGTAATAGTCTTCTTAACATTAACTTTAAAACATTTATTTACACCCTGAACTCGTAAAACCCCAAACAGCTCATTTATTTTGTTCACACTTTCATCAAGGATGCTTAAATCATCAGCATAATCTAAGTCCACGAAAATTTTTCTTCGCCATTTGATTCCGTATTCGTTCTCGCATTGTCTTTCCTGTACTCTTTAAGACAAAGTCCATTAAGATGACCCATGTAAATGAGGTTAGAACACAGGCCTACCTGACTCCTGATTTAATACGAAACCAGCTACTAACTTCATTTCCTACCCTAACCGCCGCAGTGTTATTCTAGTGCATAGCAGTACTCACTTTAATGAATTTGTCTAGTTGAACCCTGAACAAACAAAAATATTACTTTTCAGCTTTCAATAATAAATTACTATAAAATTGGCTCAAATACAGCGACTTAAAATATTTTCCTATTTATATAAGATCCTGAAAAACTGATGATTTACTGAAAACTGAGCTTCCTTGGGTTTTTAAAGAATTTGACTTTTGTACGAAAGGTTATCGATATCCTTAGCCGGTGACAAATTATTTTAAACGTTATTAATTAGTGTTTTATTTTCTGCCACTTAAAGATTTCCTAAGTCCTAAGGGGATATTTAGTTTTTTAAGTGGGTTTTGTGTTTTTAGATTTTTTATGTCTAATTTTTCATGTTAAGTAAAATGTTAAGCAACAAGTTGAAAATGTTACATATTTTGAAATCAGACACCTCCATAAAGAGGAGGATCCCTCCATTACTGCGCTTGAAAAATAAACTGACACTTTTCCCTGGTTCAAACTTAAAGTTTGAGCAATGAAGCAAATGCAATTTTTTTTAAAGGGCTATCTTTCCCACCCTCTCCAACTGGAAAGCTTTGAAAATGAAATTTTATTCTTTGCTCTCAACGTCAAGATAAGAAGAACAGCTTCGACACGCAAAGCTTTGGTACCTCTCTCTCTCCCTCTCTTTTCTCTCTCTTATTTCCTAGAACGGGGTAATGTGAAAACCTAACGGATGACTCAATCGAACGAAAAATGTGATACCAAATATCCCTTCTCAACAAAACACCAGACCTGACGGAATCCAAAGGTCTGTTTCTGTACCCTTAGGCACCCCGGCGACCTCCTATGAAACCAGAGCGAAATTTCCTATTTTTTTCACTAGCTTTAAATATTTTTCGTTCGCATTCCTTTGTTTCGTTGGTAAGGATTTTATCCAGCAACTAACTGTAAATAGTTGCACTTAAGGCCCGTTCACAATGAGATTGCATTAATTTCGTAATTTAGCTCGCTCTAACTTGGGCAAATTAGTTTTTTCATTGATTTCTGATTGGTTGAAAAATTTTGATTGACTCAAATTATCGCTAGCTAAATATCGGTGTTAGCAGCAATGTCACTGTGAATGGGTTTCTACCAAACGGTTTGGTAAAAGACAAAAGTAATAATATTCAAAAGCAAGTTTCGGACTTTCGCCGGCTCATTTCGGTAAATACTAGGACTAACCTGTCACAAGTCGAATTTGCCAATCTTTGCTCACAAATTGCCTTCTTTCTGGCTTTTAAGCTAATAAAACATCAAAACTTAATATTCAAAAGCGTAAATAATTCCATCATATTATCAAACCACTAATGATGATGAACGGTAAATATAAAGCGAATGTTGTTAATAGTAACCGAAACTCAAAATTGAATTACAGATATGTAAAATTCGTAAAATATAAGTTTCTTTTTGTTTTTTATATAGCATTTGTGTGTTGTTTTTTTTTTTTTTTTTTTTTTTTTTCATTTTCTGTTTGAGCTAGTTTATATATATATATATATATATATATATATATATATATATATATATATATATATATATATATATATATATATATATATATATATATATATATATATATATATATATATATATATATATATATATATACATCTTTTTTTCCGTTGATATAGGCTTCTGGATGTGAAGTCGAAATATTTTAACTATGACTATTTATTTAAGTATTAAAATGGTTTTGCTTTTTTATTTTTCACTGTCTTAAAAATCTTTATCCGTCATTGTTATACTTCCTTTTTAATCGTAATTGAAAGGATGCATGGTCTGAAAAATTATTTATGTAAAACTCATTAAGTTTAAATTCACTATCACGGAGAATTTTCATATAATAAAATCTGAATTACCACGCATGAGACGCGTTTTGTTTGAGTCAGTTCTTCTTCTTTGTAAATTTGTTAATTGTTATAAGGAGAGGAAGTTTCAAAGATAAATAAACCACCAACGGATTTGTTTCTTCATTATACAGATATCTTAAAGCACAAATATCTTTATCTCTATATTAGGTTACCTTCACTGAACATCTTTACATTTAACTAAATGGAATTTAATATGTTTAAATACTTTGAATATATTATAATCTAAACTAACCCATAACTCTTCATCCTATCTTGAAACAAAAGCATGACTCTAAAAAAGTTGTAACATTTTCAAATTAATGTGAAATTAAATTCATTCTAGCTCTGATGGGAATTTATTGATTTCAGATATTGACAATTTTACTTACACCCCAGAAAATCTGCTGAAGTCTGAAATAGGATCCTTGAGAAACTGTTATAAGGATCTCAAGGGATTTCTTCAAACATATTGGAATATTGATTTGCTTGTTACCTTGACTTGAGCATAAAAGTCTTTTCTGTCCTTCCACAGATTTATATTTGTGCTGGTAAAGGGACTCATTTTGGATAAATGGAAGTCCCAAATTAAGTCATAATATCCATATCCTTATGAAGTTGAATTGAAATACCAAGGACAGCGGAAATGAAGTCCTGATTAAGTCCATTTTCTTATGAAGTTGAATTGAAGTACCAAGGACAGTGGAAATGAAGTCCTGATTAAGTCCATTTTCTTATGAAGTTGAATTGAAGTACCAAGGACAGCGGAAATGAAGTCCTGATTAAGTCCATTTTCTTATGAAGTTGAATTGAAGTACCAAGGACAGCGAAAATGAAGTCCTGATTAAGTCCATTTTCTTACGAAGTGAACTGAAGTACAAAGGACAGCGGAAATGAAGTCCTGATAAGTCCATTTTTTTATGAAGTTGAATTGAAGTACCAAGGGCAGCGGAAATGAAAGTCATGATTAAGTCCATTTTCTTACGAAGTTGAATTGAAGTACAAAGGACGATGAAAACAATATCTGATTGTTTGAATTGGCTGACATCTGACACTCATATATATTTTAAAGAATTAACAAAAAATCGGGAATTCAGTCAAATCAGTAGATAAGCTAAAAAATACATGGTACTAAAAAGCTTAAGAAAGCGTGGCTTTCCTTTTAAGGCGTAGATGTCTTCAGGAATGGTTCGAATTTTTAGCGGCCGAAAAGCATTTTCAGATTTAACTAATCAGCTTTCCTTTCTTATTTTTATGGTCCACTCTGACAATATTTACGAGAATGCGGTATGAATCTGGAAACTACATTATTTCAAAACAACCAACAGAAAAAAACTGGTATTCATAAACCCAGACAACAAGTAGGACAGTAGGGAATTTGTTCTTAAGACAGTGGAACTTTCTTAAGTCGTCTTGGCTGAGTGGTTGGCGCGCTGGCATGGGAATTCTGTGTCCAAGGGGCACGGGTTTGATCCCTGCTGTGACCAGTTATTTAGTTTGGGACGGGGGTCAGTGGCGTGACTCTGTAAGCTCAGCCAGAGTCGACCCAGCTCTAAATGGGTACCTGGAGAAATCTGGGGAAGGTAAGCAGGAAAGGTGTGTGAAAGCACAGGATGGTTGACCCCCAACCCCCCATTGCACTTCCTGGCTGAAGGGCCATGAAATGAAGATCAGTACCGCCGGTTTGGACCTTAAGGGTTTAGTGCCGTCTTACTTAAAACTACTTACAGTCAGGGCTGCCAAATTGACACATTTTGTGTCAAAATGACACAATTTGATGTTGTGTGACACAATGACACATTAAGTCGAAATGATGACACAATCAACGCGAAAATGACACATTTTTCAATAAAAAATGACACAATCGACAAAAATGACACAATTTTGTCATCCAAGTCTTGTTTTTTAAAAGAAAATTAAAATTTCAATTTTCTACCTCCATGAAAGCTATAAATTCATGTAAGGGAATAGCACTACCTAACTGTGGCAGTAGTACACAAACAGTGCGGAATACAGGACAGATGCCATCACCATATTTAAAATTTAAACTACGCGAAGAAAACAGCCATATGCGGAAATTTCAAATTTAAATCCACGCTGAATATCTGAACTTAATAGGCTTTTTGATTGAGTATTTGATGTAGCCAACTGGTACATACTTAATAGTAAAAAGTAAACAGCATGCAGTTTACCAAACCTGTATGCATAAGCAACAACTCCCATTTTTAGGAGTACAGGAGAGGTATCCCACCTCGGACAAGATTACAAATATCCAGAGATGTCTTTCCTTCAGAATAATCCGTCTGGCTTAAAAAGGCACCAACAAATATGTACATTGAAGCTGGTTGAATATGGCGAATATATGGCTTATGGCTTACATATTGAGTAAATAAAAAGCTTAGCCAATAAAACCTATTATGTATAGAGCCAATTACGATTACGACGTCATACGAAAAGTCTATTTTCAATTTACTGTCGGAATTGATTGTCCCTAAAATTTTTATAAATGTAAACTTGCCTCGTTGGCCGCTCAGACACAAATTCGTTGTGTGTAACATTAACTTAATCGAATGTTTCTATTTCTTTCATGACGCCATAAAAGGGTCATGATCCCAAGATAATAGGATAAGGTTAAGTTTACTCCTTTTTGAACTGATTTGGAAAAGATTATATATTCAAAACTCTAAATAAAGATTTGACAATTAAATATGATACCACTTGTGGCAAAAAAATGACACATTTTGTGACACATTGTCGAATCTGAGATGACACAAAAAGCACATTTTTGGAAAAAATGTGACACACTCCTTAAAAAAAATTTGGCAGCCCTGACTATAGAGAGACAAACAATCAACATGGCCAGGACAAAACAAACTGCAAGAAAATCAACGGGTGGAAAGGCACCTAGAAAGCAGCTTGCGACAAAGGCAGCACGTAAGTCGGCTCCTGCCACTGGTGGGGTCAAGAAACCACACAGATATAGGCCAGGAACTGTAGCCCTAAGAGAGATTCGTCGCTATCAAAAGAGTACCGAACTCTTGATACGGAAATTGCCGTTTCAGAGACTTGTGCGAGAGATTGCCCAGGATTTTAAAACTGACTTAAGGTTCCAGAGCTCGGCTGTGATGGCCCTACAAGAAGCCAGTGAGGCGTACCTAGTTGGACTTTTTGAGGATACCAACTTGTGCGCCATTCACGCCAAGAGGGTGACCATCATGCCAAAAGACATTCAACTTGCCCGTCGTATCCGTGGCGAGAGAGCTTAAGTGCCCTTATTCTATATAACTGATTCTTAACCAACGGCCCTTTTAAGGGCCACTACTTGGTTCAAACAAACACGTGAAATATCCTTAAACAACATTATTGTGCTGCGAGAAAAAAGAAAGAAAAGAAGCTTGAAACAATAACAAAGTGGTTGAAATTATTAAGATAGACCTCATTATTGATAAAATGGGTCATTGATTCGGTGTGGCATTCAACAAAATCTAATTAAAAAGAACCATATACAAACGCAAAATTAGGCCAGCATCCAGAAATTCCCAAGAGACCTATTAAAAGGCTTTCTATGGTTTCCAAGGGAAAGTGTTGAAAAAAGCCAACCCCCCCCCCCATTCTCTTCCAACTATCCGTCGATATTACTTTCTATACTAGCAAATTGAGACCAACCACCGAAAAAGGGAATTTTGAAAATGGACAAGTTGTATTATTGACTTTACCCGAGATTTCACACATCAAAGCTACGAGCAATGAAAGTAATTTAATAGGTTTTAAAATAGGGTGTTAGCCCTTAAAAGGGCTGTCTGTTAGGGCCCAGCTAATTGGGCGGTAGTAGACGGGAGAAAACACCTTATTTGGAGCTTGTGTATTTTGTTACAGCTTTAGTACCTTCGCTAACAGTGTGCTTGGCAAGTTCCCAGGGAAGGAGTAACCTCACAGCAGTTTGAGCCTCTCTGCTAGTGATGGTGGACATTTTCTTGTAGTGAGCTAGGTGAGAGGCCTCCGCGGCAATCCTTTCAAAGATGTCGTTGACAAAGCTATTCATGATGCTCATGGCCTTACTGGAAACATCAGTGTCAGGGTGCACTTGCTTGAGAACTTTGTAAATGTAAATGACTTAGCTTTCCTTCCTCTTTCGTTTCCTTTTCTTATCAGTTTTAGTTATGTTTTTCTGTGCCTTTCCAGCTTTCTTTGCTGCTTTTCCTGAAGTTTTAGGTGCCATAATCAATGATTCCTTGACAAAATCTAGTTTTCGACTGGATAGTGTTTGTAAAATTCGACCCGCTTTTATACAAGCTACAGTTCTCACACAAATTTGTTTTCAGAGGAACTCAAGCTCTTGGCTCCAGTATAAATAGTTTGCGCTTTTGTTATTCAGAAACAGACAGCCTTGTGAATTTGTGGTGATTGTAGTCAAAGCGAATTTTGTAACCAAGAAATCATGTCAGGAAGAGGAAAGGGTGGAAAAGTGAAAGGAAAGGTAAAGTCTCGTTCAAATAGGGCCGGTCTTCAATTCCCAGTTGGAAGAATCCACCGTCTTCTGAGAAAGGGCAACTATGCGGAGTGAGTTGGTGCAGGGGCACCCGTTTACCTTGCAGCAGTGATGGAGTATTTGGCGGCCGAGGTCCTTGAGCTTGCGGGCAATGCTGCACGAGACAACAAAAAAACTCGCATCATTCCTCGTCACCTTCAGCTTGCCATTAGAAACGACGAAGAACTGAACAAGCTCCTGTCGGGCGTTACCATTGCTCAAGGAGGCGTTTTGCCCAACATTCAAGCAGTCCTTCTACCAAAGAAGACTGAAAAACCGGCAAAGGCTTAAATGAACTTCGGCCCTACTTCAAGATACCCAACAGCCCTTTTAAGGGCTACCAATTAATTGAATAATAATGTAGCACGTGACCACGTGGAAAGGACAAACCTATGAAAAGAAAATAAACTGAATCTAAAAAGGCAAAAACAGGGGCCTTCACATTTAATTAGTAACAAATGCGCAAGAATTTACTGGAGACGGGGGACATATTTTTTTTCTTCTTAAAAAACTCATAAATTGTACCCCGACAAAATCTAAATAAATTTTCGAGACTTGCCCTTTTATTAAAATAAATAAAGTTTGCTCGCACATTGATCTAGTTACAATGCATAGGAATTTATTATAGGAGAGGGAGCTCACCTCCCCCAAAAACCAATAGATTTTACTACGAAATTCGATGAGCTGTTTGAAAAACAAGAGCCTTCTAATTTGACAAATCTAAATTAGGAAGCTATAGGGTTGTCATCAAAGGTAGAAAAATTTTGGGGGCTTCCAGCTTTGTTTCGGAAGGAAAAAAGTTGAAAAAAAATTAAATGAATAAACATGGTTTGATTCTTTCTAAATGTTATTCTACTGAAACCATGCTTCATGAACTCGCTAAAATTTGGCATTTTTTTTATTTCTTTTCACTTTGTTGACCATCAACTATTTTGTTACAAATCTCTCAGCCATACCACGTTGAAAGTACCCAGTCTCGTCAGATCCTGGAAGTCACACAACGTTGGGCCCGGTCTGTACTTGGATGGGAGACCGCCTGGGAACACCGGGTGCTGTTGGCGTTTTCTTTTTTTATTTTAATTATTATTATGATTTCTGTTTTTCCAAGTAAAATAATTTTCCAAAACAGACACGTTTCCTTATTCTAATAGCACCAAATTGATTATGTCTTTTACAAGAAAAAGAAGAAGAAAAAGACTAAATGGGACATCTCCTTGATTCCCATCCATCTGTAATAAATACTTTTGAGTCACCTGTTTTGGCTTAGGTGATAAACCAGTAAATGAAGTTGACAAATTGAATGGCCACAACAGTTGACTCGCATTTATTTAAGCCAATAAACAAAGTCAAAAATTGTAACCAAAGTGACATTATAAGCTCCCCAAAATATTTTAGTTAACCATTCGAGCAACGAAATCAAGTTGAAAGCCACCAAGAAACAGACAGTTTTCACTGGCTAATTTTCCTATGCCGGGAGTGGTTCTTTAGCCCTTGGGGCATCTCCTTGAGTCCCATCTATCGGTAACATATATTGAAGGCTTATCATATCACAATTTTTGACTTAACTTATTTTTTGGCTCATCAGCTAAGCCAAAACAACAGTTGACTACCACTCATTCCTGATTTCTGAAAAGTTGACGTGTAATTCAGTATATTCCATTGGGGACACTTTACCTGTAATTAGCATTAGTGGCATGTCCAAATCCTCGTCAAATATTTTGTGGGCTCAACTCCCTTGCAAAGTTCAAAGTGCCTTGGTCTTTCAATAGCATCTATAGCAAAATTCTACTAATTCCTTCAATAGTGCCGCGTAAACAACTGACTTACTTTAAAGTTAGTCTTTGATTTGTCCATGTCCAAATCCTCTTCATATGTTTTCGGGTCCATCAATGCTCAAATTGCTCTAGTCTTTCAATACCATCTATAGCAAAATCTACTAATTCCTTCAATAGCGCCGCGTCAACAACTGACTAAAATCAAAGACTTACTTTAAAGTTAGTCTTTGATTTGTCCATGTCCAAATCCTCTTTATATGTTTTCGGGCTCAACTCCATTGCAAAGTTCAAATTGCCTTGATCTTTCAATAGCATCTACCTACATAGCAAAAGTCTACTGGTTCCTTCAGTAGCGCCACGTAAACAACTGATCAAACAGTTCGTGGTAACGAACCCGGTAAGGAGCGACCCGGCTCAATAGTAACCACAACTCTAAAAAATGGAATTTTGATACCAATACCTACATCAAAAGAATCGCATTTTAATGCTGATTTTAAATATATAAGTTTCATCAAGTTTAGTCTTGCCCATCAAAAGTTACGAACCTGAGAAAATTTGCATTATTTTAGAAAATAGGGGGAAACGCCCCCTAGAAGTCATAGAATCTTAACGAAAATCACACCATTAGATTCAGCGTATCAGAGAACCCTACTGTAGAAGTTGCAAGCTCCTATCTACAAAAATGTGGAATTTTGTATTTTTTGCCAGAAGGCATATCACGGATGCGTGTTTATTTGTTTATTTGTTTTTTTTTTTGTTTTTTTTCCCAGGGGTGATCGTATCGACCTAGTTGTCGTAGAATGTTGCAAGAGGGCTCATTCTAACGGAAATGAAAAGTTCTAGTGCCCTTTTTAAGTGACCAAAAAAATTGGAGGGCACCTAGGCCCCCTCCCACGCTAATTATTTTACCAAAGTCAACGGATCAAAATTCTGCGATAGCCATTTTATTCAGCGTAGTCGAAAAACCTTATAACTATGTCTTTGGGGACGACTTACTCCCCCACAGTCCCCGTGGGAGGGGCAACAAGTTACAAACTTTGACCAGTACTTACATATAGTAATGGTTATTGGGAAGTGTACAGGCGTTTTCAGGAGGATTTTTTTGGTTGAGGGGAGGGGTTAAGAAGAGGGGGATATGCTGGGGGAACTTTCCATCGAGAATTTGTCATGGGAGAAGAAAATTTCTATGAAGGGAGAGCAGGATTTACTAGCATTATTTAAAAAAAACAATGAAAAAATAAATATGAAAAAATTCTTTCAGCTGGAAGTTATGAACAGCATTAAAACTTAAAACAAACAGAAATTATTACCCATTTGAGGGGCTCACCTCCTCCTAATACCTCGCTCTTTACGCTAAAGTATTTTTAAGTAATTTCAACTATTTATTCTACGGCTTTTGTGATTCTGGGGTCATTCTTAATGAATTGGGACAAAATTAAAGCTCAAGTGTAAAGAGCGAGGATCTGACAAGGGGGCGAACCCCCTCATATATGTAATAAAAATATGAGAATACAAAAGTTCTTTACGTAAGCTAATTTATAAGTTACGTAAATCTTTTACTAATTAACCAAAAATCGGAGGGCAACTAGGCTTCCTCCCCCGCTCTTTTTTTCTCAAAATCATTCGATCAAAATTATGAGAAAGCCATTTAGCAAAAAAAAAAAAATTTTCGTTTTAATTATTCCTCTGCGGAGAGCCAAAATCAAAACATGCATCGATTCAAAAACGTTCAGAAATTAAACAAAAAAATAAGTTTTTTTAACTGAAAGTAAGGAGCGACATTAAAACTTAAAACGAACAGATATTACTTCGTATATGAAATAGGCTGCTTCCTCATCAACGCCCCGCTCTTTACGCTAAAGTTTTTTACTGTTTTAAAAAGAAGAATTGAGAGAAAGAGTCAAACTTTAGCGTAAAGAGCGGGGCGTTGATGAGGAAGCAGCCTCTTTCATATACGAAGTAATTTCTGTTGGTTTTAAGTTTTAATGTCGCTCCTTACTTTCAGTTAAAAAAACTTGTTTTTTTTATTTAATTTCAATCAAAGACCAACTTTTAAAGTTGTTCCTTCAACAGCGCCGCGTCAGCGACTCTCTCAAATATGATTTTTTATATGAAAGCAGTCGTCCCCTCATCAACCTCTCGCTCTTTATGCTAAAGTTTTTTACTTTTTTAAAAGAAGAATTGTGAGAAAGAGTCAAACCTTAGCGTAAAGTGTGAGGCGGTGAAGAGGGGACAACCCTTTGCATATAAGGAATAATTTCTGTTCGTTTTAAGTTTTAATATCGCTAGTTACTTGCAGTTAAAAAAAACTAGTTTTTTTTTATCTAATAATAAAAAAAGAGGCCATGTCTTTTACTGTCTTTTAAATCACCTTAATCATCTTGATAGCAACCTCTTATTTTTAAAATTGGAACTGGCTTTAAAAGTTTTGAGTTATCTGAGGTTCCAAGTATGTCACAATTACTTGGGGGGGTGGGGTCCGTGGAATTTATATAAACCACGTAGACATGAGAAATAGCTTTTAAATCAGCTCTTAAGCATCTCTCTATGATGTTCTAGTAACCTGCTAGGTCAGAAAAAAAAGACTGTTTTAGCATTTTTTAACTCTTAGTTACTATGGGCCGTGGTTTGCTCTTTACTAGGTCGCATGACAAAGAGCTCATTGAAAATTCTCCCAAGAAAGTAGTTAACATTGAAATCTGTGAAATCTAAGAGAAGGTAGAATTTTTAAAAGCCTATTCAATGCAATTAATAGCCAATAACTGAGCCATCAAACATCTATCTACGGTAATGTGGTAGCAAGCTAATGTTTCAGTAGCTTACTGATGAGCAGACGATTTACGAAAATTACTAAGGGGGCTAGGAGGGGTTCTTGTAAACCTCCAGCTAAGGGTTCTGGAACCTAACTATTAAAATAGTACCTGTTTTGTGCTTCGAAGCTTTTCCACTTAAGAAGTGGCACCAGATGTGTTCTTTTCAGTGCGATATCGCACTTACAAATGGTAAAATTGATAATAAATTAAGCACGTATATATGAGCAATAGCTTTCAAATGAGTCATTAAACATCACTCTTATCAGTTCTGCTAGCCCATTGGCCCCAGCTTTTCCGCTTGAGAAACGGCACCAAGAGTCTTAGCAATATCTGGAACATGCTGATGTTGGAATTTATATGGAGGACGTAAATATAAGCAATAACTTGTATATGAGCTACAAAAGATCTGTTTACAATGTTCTGATAGCCTGCTAGCGCCACCCCATGAGAAATGACAAAAAACTTGCCATTTTAGTGCCATATGGCACTTGCAGATTTGAAAGAGTCATTAAGCCACTTTATGATATTCAGGTAGCCCACTGGGCCTGTTGAAAAAAAAAGAAAGAAAGAAAGAAAAAACAGGAGACAGATCAGTACTGCTGATGTAAAAATGTGATTTTCCTTTTTTTTTCAAGGTAATTCCACTATTCACTGTAATTTCCCTGTATAAGGCTTTTGACCATGATTATTCCAATAGTACACTTTTAATTTTGATCTGACGCCGTTTTTGAGGGGTTAAAGGTTTTTTTTTCGAAATCACCATGAATTTTTTTCGCATAAAGTTTTACTTTTAAGACGAATCAAAATAATAATTACCATTCCTGAGTCAATGCAAGATGGCAATGTTTTTTAACTAGGTAGTTTTTTTCAAAATTTATTTTTTAATTTTTGGTTACTATGGGCTGTGGTTCGCTCTTTACTAGGTTGCAGCTACCGCTGCAATCATGATAAAAGATTCTTCTGTAAAAACAATAGAGAAATGAATAAATGCTTACAAAGAAACAAAAAGTAACGCATTTGTAGGGGTTTTATTACCTAGCAGCTAGGGCAAGGATTCAAATTGATTGCAGAGCCACAAACGTTTGTCATATAAAAGTATAATTTGGTAAAATAGAAACACATTGTGTGTATTCAGCATGGCCACCATGCTTGTAAACTTCTTTTTTTTATATTAAATATATATATTTTTCTTTTTTTTTTCATATTGCCATAAGGCAATTCTAATGGATTGTTGGAAGCACAAGTGAAAGCATAAAGTGGGCTCACGGTCTTTCAAACATTCCCGCAGCCCTTTCCAAGTCTTTTTTTTTTAGAAAGATAGGTTTTCCATATTATAAAGTTGGTCCACAGCCCTACCAACATCCCAGTACCCCTAGCACTTGCAATTTTTCAGCAAAAAGCTCTGTATGTTACATCTTGTGTGAAATGAGATAGCCCAAAGATATTTATTTGTTTATGATTCGAGAATCAAAGTGGATAAAAGGCCTTTCAATTTCTTCTGTCTTCTTGTATTATCAAAATTTAAGAGCAAAAGTAGGCATCTCGCACTTTTTTTTTACTGGGATGTTTCGGCATGAAATTGCCTTTTTTGAGAAATCTCTCTCCCTAACTACATACAACACAATAAGAGAACCCTATTGTAGGAGTTCAAGTGCCTTTCTAAGTTTAGTAATTTGTTCATTGCATATAGATAGTATTTGTTATTGGGAAATATACGGACATTTTTCGCGGTGGAGTTTCCTGCAGGGAAAAGGGATTGTCTGAAAAATTTCCAGTAGGAAGAAATCTTAGGATAATTTTCTTTCAGCGAAGATGTATCTTCCGTGAGGGGGTACTTTTCGAATGGGGGGGGGATTTCCAAGGGGGATTTTTTCCTAGGGGTATTTTCTGCTGGGGATAAATTCCAAGGTGCTATGTTTGGGAAGGGTATATTCCAGGGAGATATTTTCTGTCGGGGAGGTTGTTTTCCAGGGAGGACGCGAGGTAAATGCCTATAGCCACTGCTCCCCTTGATTCCAAAAATGTGTATTTGTATATCTGCTAAATATGCTCCGTTTCTCCGTAGTTTCATTGGAAAAATAAAACAAAATTTACACAAATGTTGACAAAACAGAAAAGATTGTCTCTTAGATTTCGTATCGTATATTTTACCAGCCCCCCGCCCTCCTACGCTTCATTTACAATAATGATTGATTTTAGAGGTTCATTCCAATGAATCCTTATAGATATAGTGCTCTTTTAAGTGAATCAATTTCTTAGAATTAAAGTTTTTAAAAATAAATTCCATTAGAGAAGCATTCCTCACGTTTTTTGGTCAAATACGACTATGAATTCGAAATCTAAAATTTGACAAATTAATTTGCTTGCCATACAGTACATTATTAAAACTTTTAAAATACTTTTTCGTCAACGATAAAGATTTTATAAATAATTAAAATGATTAATAGTATAATTCTAGTCCTTTATCTAAAAAAATATATTTTTTGTGTAAGGATTGCTTCTGAGTCAAATGATTTAGAGAAAAAAATATAAATTGACGGGAAGATCGTCTACTGTCTGAATGAAGATATCAGACAATCAAAATAATTTTTGAAGCTTCTTTAGCGGATCTGGTTAACGCCTGAACCTCCGAATGGGCGCATAAATAGCTCAAATATTTCACCAGAAGGAATTGTGTTAGAATAGTTGAAACAACAATTCAAAAAGAATAGAAGTCATTGCTAAAGATCTACAAGTTATATAAATATAATGAGCCTGAGAAAATTTTGCTTATTTTAGAAAATAGGGGGAAACAACCCCTAAAAGTCGTAGTATTTTAACGTAAAATCACACCATCAGATTTAGCGTATCAGAGAACCCTGTTGTAATAGTTTCAAACTCCTGTCTACAAAAATGCGGAATTTTGTATTTTTTGACAGAAGGCAGATCCCGGACACGTGTTTATTTGTTTGTTTGTTGTTTTGTTTTTTCCCAGGGGTGATCGTATCGCCCCATTGGTCCTACAATCTTGCGAGAGGGCTCATTCTAACAGAAATGAAGAGTTCTAGCGCCCTTTTTAAGTGACCAAAAAAACTGGAGGGTACCTAGGCCCCCTCCCACACCAATTATTTTCCAGAATTAAAATTCACCGGATTAAAATTCTGAGATAGCCATTTTATTCATCATAGTCGAAAAACCTTAAAACTATGTCTTCGGGGACGACTTACTCCCCCACAGTCCCCGTAGGAGGGGCTAAAAGGTACAAACTTTGACCAGTGCTTACGTATAGTAATGTTTATTTGGAACTGTACAGACGTTTTCGGGGGGGGGGGGGTTGAAAGAGAGGGATATGTTGGGGGAACTTTCCTTAGAGGAATTTATCATGGGCAAAAAAAATTTTCATGAAGGGAGCGCAGGATTTTCTAGCTTTATTTGAAAAAAATGAAAAAATAAATATAAAAAAGTTTTTTCAACTGAAAGTAAGGAAAAGTATTAAAACTTGAAACGAACAGAAATTATTAAGCATATGATGGGCTCACCTCCTCCTAATACCCCGCTCTTTACGCTAAAGTAATTTTAGTAATTTCAACTATTTACTTTACGGCTTTTGTGATTCAGGGGTCATTCTTAAGAAATCGGGACAAAATTCAAGCTTTAATGTAAAGAATGAGGTACTGACAAGGGGGTGAATCCCCTTATATACGTGATAAAAGCATGAGAATACAGAAGTTCGTTATGTAAGCTAATTTATAGGTTACCTATATCTTTTAATAATAAAAACATTCATAAAAAATTAAAAGTTCTAGTTGCCTTTTTAACTAGCAAAAAATCGGAGGGTAACTAGGCTTCCTCCCCCGCTCTTTTTTTTCTCAAAATCATTCGATCGAAACTATGAGAAAGCCATTTAGCCGAAAAAATAAATATACAAATTTCGTTTTAATTATTCATCTGCGGAGAGCCAAAATCAAAACATGCATTGATTCAAAAACGTTTAGATATTAAATAAAAAAACAAGCTTTTTTAACAGAAAGTAAGGAGCGGCATTAAAACTTAAAACAAACAGAAATTACTTCGCATATGAAAGGGGCTGCTTCCTCATCAACGCCCCGCTCTTTACGCTAAAGTTTTTTACCGTTTTAAAAAGTAGAGTTAAGAGAGAGTCAAACTTTAGCGTAAAGAGAGGGGCGTTGATGAGGAAACAGTCCCTTTCATATACGAAGTAATTTCTGTTCGTTTTAAGTTTTAATGCAGCTCCTTACTTTCTGTTAAAAAAACTTGTTTTATTTTATTTAATTTATTTAAGAAACAAAACCCACGCAGGTTTGCTACTTAATAACATTACAGGAAATGACAACAAGCTATTATTAATCTGCATCATTTCAAGCAGAAAATACCGGCTTATTATTTATGTTATTATTTAAATCCGACATAAAGGCAAGTTTTTCCCTTTCCATGTTTACCTATTAATGCCTTTGAAATGAACAAACCATATGTCGTCCCACACCCTGTCCTGGAGCCTCCTTGTTCTTCGTGTATTATGTTGTTTTTATTTAACCAATTGAAAAGCCTAGTATCTAATATTTTCTCTAATCTCTTACTTAAAGCAAGGACAAGCGCTATTAAACAATAATTTTCATGAGCCTTCGGGTTCCTTCTCTTAAAAAGTGGTATAAACAGTGAGGTCTTCCAAAATTTTGGCCATTGCCCTGAAGATAACACATTATTACAAAGAAGAACAATTATTGGCATATAAATTGTAAAAAAAATTCTTAAATAGCTTTATTGGTATACCATCAACACCCACAGCAGTACCACCTTTTAAATTCTTAAATACCAACTTAATTTCTTGGCCATTCACATCACCCACTAAATCATAATCGTGTTCCCTCATAGGATAAATAACCGTCTCAGGGGTGTGCGCTATCTTATGAAGATCTACGCAATCACCTACTAGCTAGCTAGACTAGCTAGCTAGTCTAGCTAAGTGGAAAGGCACCTAGAAAGCAGCTTGCGACAAAGGCAGCAAGTAAGTCGGCTCCTGCCACTGGTGAGGTCAAGAAACCACACAGATATAGGCCAGGAACTGTAGCCCTAAGAGAAATTCGTCGCTATCAAAAGAGTACCGAACTCTTGATACGGAAATTGCAGTTTCAGAGACTTGTGCGAGAGATTGCCCAGGATTTCAAAACTGACTTAAGGTTCCAGAGCTCGGCTGTGATGGCCCTACAAGAAGCACGTGAGGCGTACCTAGTTGGCTTTTTGAGGATACCAACTTGTGCGCCATTCACGCCAAGAGGGTGACCATCATGCCAAAAGACATTCAGCTTGCCCGTCGTATCCGTGGCGAGAGAGCTTAAGTGCCCTTATTCTATATAACTGATTCTTAACCAACGGCCCTTTTAAGGGCCACTACTTGGTTCAAACAAACACGTGAAATATCCTTAAACAACATTATTGTGCTGCTAGAAAAAAGAAAGAAAAGAAGCTTGAAACAATAACAAAGTGGTTGAAATTATTAAGATAGACCTCATTATTGATAAAATGGGTCATAGATTCGGTGTGGCATTCAACAAAATCTAATTAAAAAGAACCATATACAAACGCAAAATTAGGCCAGCATCCAGAAATTCCCAAAAGACCTATTAAAAGGCTTTGTATGGTTTCCAAGGGAAAGTGTTGAAGAAAACCAACCCCCCCCTCCATTCTCTTCCAACTATCCGTCGATATTACTTTCTATACTAGCAAATTGAGACCAACCACCGAAAAAGGGAATTTTGAAAATGGACAAGTTGTATTATTGACTTTACCCGAAATTTCACACATCAAAGCTACGAGCAATGAAAGTAATTTAAGAGGTTTCAAAATAGGGTGTTAGCCTCTAAAAGGGCTGTTTGTTAGGGCCCAGCTAATTAGGCGGTAGTAGACGGGAGAAAACACCTTATTTGGAGCTTGTGTATTTTGTTACAGCTTTAGTACCTTCGCTAACAGCGTGCTTGGCAAGTTCCCCGGGAAGGAGTAACCTCACAGCAGTTTGAACCTCTCTGCTAGTGATGGTGGACCTTTTATTGTAGTGAGCTAGGCGAGAGGCCTCCGCGGCAGTCGTTTCAAAAATGTCGTTGACAAAGTTATTCATGATGCTCATGGCCTTACTGGAAACACCAGTGTCAGGGTGCACTTGCTTGAGAACAGGGCTGCCAAATTTTTTTTTAAGGAGTGTGTCATATTTTTTCCAAAAATGTGCTTTTTGTGTCATCTCAGATTCGATAATGTGTCAAAAAATGTGTCATTTTTTTTGCCACAAGTGGTATCATATTTAATTGTCAAAACTTTATTTAGAGTTTTGAATATATAATCTTTTCCAAATCAGTTCAAAAAGGAGTAAACTTAAACTTATCCTATTATCTTGGGATCATGACCTTTTTATGGCGTCATGGAAGAAATAGAAACATTCGATTAAATTATTGTTACACACAATAAATTTGTGTCTGAGCAGTAAATTCCGACAGTAAATTGAAAATAGACTTTTCGCATTGACGTCGTAATCATAATCGGCTCTATACATAATCGGCTTTATTGGCTAAACTTTTTATTTACTCAATATGCAAGCCATAAGCCATATATTCGCCATATTCAACCAGCTTAAATGTAGTATTTTTGTCATATTTGTTGGTGCCTTTTTAAGCCAAACGGATTATTCCGAAGGAAAGACATCTCTGGATATTTGTAATCTTGTCCGAGGTGGGATACCTCTCCTGTACTCCTAAAAATGGGAGCTATTGCTTATGCATACAGCTTTGGTAAACTGCATGCTGTTTACTTTTTACTATTAAGTATGTACCAGTTGGCTACATCAAATACTCAATCAAAAAGCCTATTAAGCTCAAATATTCAGCGTGGATTTAAATTTGAAATTTCCACATATGGCTGTTTTCTTCGCGTGGTTTAAATTTTAAATATGGTGATGGCATCTGTCCTCTATTCCGCACTGTTTGTGTACTACTGCCACAGTTAGGTAGAGCTATTCCCTTCCAATAATTTATAGCTTTCATGGCGGTAGAAACTTGAAATTTTACTTTTCTTTTAAAAAACAAGACTTGGATGTCAAAAATGTGTCATTTTTGTCGATTGTGTCATTTCTTATTGAAAAATGTTTCATTTTCGTCGATTGTGTCATCATTTCGACTTAATGTGTCATTGTGTCACGCAGCATCAAATTGTGTCATTTTGACACAAAATGTGTCAATTTGGCAGCCCTGGTTACTTGGTCTAACAACCCTAATCAAGAGATAAGTAATCTTGAAATGTTAAAATATACAACAATAGTGTAGACGAGTCTGCCTTTCGGCATTCAAAAATTTGTTAAGACTCATCAAGTGCCCCTCCCCACGGTAATCTTTAGTAAAAGGCGAAAGATTAACTCGATATGAGGAGAGGCCAGAGCTATGAAAATTTCTAAGGTTGACTTGGGTATATAAAAATAAATCCTAGTAAATCCTCGTGGTTTTTTCTAACAAGGTTCGAAAACAATAAGAAATTCAATGTTGAATCAAGTAATTACGGGCCAAAAAATCATATGATGCGAAAACATATTCAAAATTTCATAAAATTTCAGAAAGGGGTTCAGAAAGGGGAAAATTTCAGAAAATTTTCATATTCATAAATTTCAGAAAGGGGTGGGGAGGGGCAGTTGCCCCTCCCAGCTCCATACCAAATTTTGCCCCTACTTTTCCATAGTTCGAACCTTAGAGTTGTTTAATAAGCTTAGATCAAATTCTCCTTACTAGAATTACACTTGAAGGCCATCTATTCTTCAAGACAGTTTTCTAGCTACATTGTTAGTAATAGGATGGAATTATAGAATTAATCAAGTAAATGACAAATGAAAAGGACATAAAGCTGCATCTGTTTAATAAATTAGAGTTTCTGAGTGGCATTCAAAGCAACCAGATTTATGTCGAAAGGTATTAGTAAAATGTTAGATTCTGAAGAATTCATACTTACCTGGCTGGGGAGCTGCCTTGATCATGAAGGAGGCGCTCCCAGGGTGAGGCCTTTCCATTGCACTTCGGATTGGCTGACCCCTGTGATTACCCCAAATGGGGGTAACTCAACAGCGTAATTTTTGGTAGTGGGGGACTGCGTTCGCGCCGACCCCTGTCCACACATTGAAAAGGTTTCTTCCTTTGAGCCTACACTATGTTGCAAATTGTGAGCTGAAAGAGAAAAGTATACAAATTGTTGGTGTTAAGACCAAGTAAACTGGATTGTTGGGCCGTATTGAAAAAAAATAATTTACTGACAAGCTGACATGTTTTAAATATTACGGAGAGAGTTGAGCGTATACTTTACAGAAAATGGTTCTGGAATTTTCTCCAGAACATCTCTTAAATAAACACATTTTGTTTTTCTTAGTGTTGTGTTAAAGCAAATGATGGTATCAATGACCAGTCGTCATAATTAAATTAAATTGCCTAAACTGATTGAATTCCTGATGCATTTTGTTTTTGAAAATACTCTCTAATTATCGAAACTAATTGGCTTTTAAATTGAACTAGGAATCGAATCACTACACATTTTATCAAGTCAATTGCATTGGCAACATATCAAACTAAGAATTCCTTCACTACCGCTAAGCTTCTTGGAATATTTTAATAGGGGGGCCTTTGGCTACAGCAATTGATCGACCATTCAGCTACATTATAATTATTTTTGGGCCTGATTACTGAATATTTATGTTATTTTCTGCGGATGTAGTTTTAGTAGCATGTCATTAAAGTTGCCCTTGAATTGCTGTTCATTGAATATGTTTTCGCATCATATGATTTTTTGGCCCGTAATTACTTGATTCAACATTGAATTTCTTATTGGTTTCGAGCCTTGTTAGAAAAAAACCACGAGGATTTACTAGGATTTATTTTTATATACCCAAGTCAACCTTAGAAATTTTCATAGCTCTGGCCTGGGCTGCCAAACTGACACATTTTGTGTCAAAATGACACAATTTGATGTTGCGTGACACAATGACACATTCAGTCGAAATGATGACACAATCGACGAAAATGACACATTTTTCAATAAAAAATGACACAATCGACAAAAAATGAAACATTTTTCAAAAAAATGACTCATTTTTGTCATACAAGTCTTGTTTTTTAAATAGTAATAAAAGCAAAGTAAAATTTAAATTTTCTACCTCCAGAAAAGCTACAAATTAATGGAAGGGAAGTACACAAACAGTACGGAATACAGGACAGATGCCATCACCATATTTAAAATTTAAACTACGCGAAGAAAACAGCCATATGTAGATATTTCAAATCGAAATGCAGGCTGAATATCTTAACTTAATTGGCTTCTTGATTGAGCATTTGATGTAGCCAACTGATACGCACTTAATAGTAAAAAGTAAACAGCATGCAGTTTACCAAAGCTGTATGCATAAGCAGCAACTCCCATTTTTAGGAGTACAGGAGAGGTATCCCACCTTGGACAAGATTACAAATATCCAGAGATGTATTTCCTTCAGAATAATCCGTCTGGCTTAAAAAGGCAGCAACAAATATGACAAAAATACTACATTGAAGCTAGTTGAATGGCTTACAATTGAGTAAATTAAAAGCTTAGCCAATAAAGCCGATTGCGTATAGAGCCGATTACGATTACGAAGTAATACGAAAAGTCTATTTTCAATTTACTGTCGGAATTGATTGTCATTAAAACTTTTATAAATGTAAACTTGCCTCGTTGGCCGCTCAGACACAAATTTATTGTGTGTAACAATAATTGAATCGAATGTTTCTATTTCTTTCATGACGTCATAAAAAGGTCATTATCCCAAGATAATAGGATAAGGTTAAGTTTACTCCTTTTTGAACTGATTTGGAAAATATTATATACTTAAAACTCTAAATAAAGATTTGACAATTAAATATTATATCTCTTGTGGCAAAAAAAATATGACTCATTTTGTGACACATTATGGAATCTGAGATGACACAAAAAGCACATTTTTGGAAAAAATATGACACACTCCTTAAAAAAAATTTGGCAGCCCTGCTTACAGTAGAACTTTTAACTTTTAACGAAGATTTTGACCCTATATCCAAGGGCCGTCCTCAGCGAAACAACAAATGAAAACATAAAGCCAATCAATCAATTTTATTAATACTAAAAAAAAAACAATTACAAAAGCCCAAGAAACTTAGCTTTTAATGGGCCAACAAAAATAAAACACTTATAAATCACAGACAATAATAAGAGCTCATATGGCACTTGTGACGAGGTTGGAAGAGCCAACAGCTCATATGGCATGAGCTCTTGCAAAATTCTAAGAATCAATAGATTGATTTAAAAGCAAAATCAGAGGCTTAACGCCGGTCGGGATTTAAAATAAGAGCTTCGAGCCATTTCACAGACATAAACCACTTTTTAACAGTTGTGTATATGCAGAACCTTAAAAAATCTTTCACAACCGTTTTCGCTTTAATTTATTTTCTTGAGCCGGGATTCTCAAACCGTGGTACATGGTCCATTAATAATATATTTATTAATAAATTATTTAATATTATTTAATATTTTTGGTGGTACAGCTTTTTACAAAGAAAATTAAACGATGTTTCATAAAGAACGTAAATATGGTTTTAATATTTCATTCAAAACACTATTTAGGTTGCATCGATTTCAATGGCGAAATGCTTTTTATGTTGGCATATTTTTTACAGACATGTGCAGTAAAAAATATGAAAATCTCAAGAACCCCAAGTTTAGACAAAAATTTGAAAAAAAAATTAGTGGAGATTGACATTTGAGAAAATATCCATTTTGTAGCTTTGTAACCTATTTTGCTAAAAAAAAATTTTACGTCACTGAACTTGGTATATATTATGTTATAGCGAGTTCAAAATCCTCTTTCCACTCAATTTCTTATATGAATTTCTTACTAGAAAAAACTATGAACATTGTTTCTACCTTTTACGATCAATCCTGCTTTATTCTAGGTTTGGAGAGATTTATCGTTTAAGGCTACGGTAATAACTGAATCATAGGCAAGGCTACGGTAATAACTGAATCATAGGCAGTGCATTAGCGCTGCCTAAGTAAAGAGCGATGCAGGTACAATGTATTGTTATTTTTTCTTTTTTACACCAGGGTGCCTCGTATCGAAGGAGTTTCGAAAGGGTTCATCCGATTGGAAGTTCAAAGGGCTAGTGCTCTTTTATAGTCGAAAGTGATTGGAGGGCAGCCGACCCCCCTCCCACGCCCACCATTTCTCTGAACACATCCAATAAAATTTTGAGATAGCAATCTTATTTAGCGTAATTGAAAGGTCTGGAAATTATGTCTTTGAGGATAATATTCCCCCCACAGCCCTCAGAGCAATGGCTGTGAGTTATGCCCTGGGGGTATATAAGGTTTCTATAAGAAAGGTAGTCATATAAGCTTCGGAAGGGGCTTATTGGATTGGTAATCAAAAGTTGCATTGTCCTTTTAAAAGTCAAAGTGATCGGAGGGCAGCCCCTCACGCCCATCATTCCCCTAAACACAACCAGTCACAATTTTGACATAGCCATTCTGTTCAGCGTAGTTAAAATATCTGGGAATTATATCTTTGAGGATGACAACCTCCCCACAGCCCTTAGAGCAAGGGTTATAAGGTATGCCCTAGGGGCACGTAACGTTTTTATAGAAAGGGTGGTCGCATAAACTTTGAAGGGGGCTCGTTCGATTGGTAAACGCAAGCCCTAGTGCCCTTTTTAAGATTCTAAGTTATTGGAGGGCAGGTACCTTCCACACACACATCTCCTATATCCCGAAATGCATTTGACAGACATTTTGAGAAGGCCATTTGTTGACATAGCAACTTTAAAAAAAGCTCATTCAATTGGAAATTGAAAGGGCTAGTTATCTTTTTAATAGTCAAAAGTGATTAGAGGGCAACAAGACCCCCCCCCATGCCCATCAATTCGCAAACATATCTAATCAAAATTTTTGGATAGCCATTTTGTTTAGCGTAGATAAGGTCTGGAAATTATGTCTTTGAGGATGACAACCCCTCCGCCCCCAACCCTTAGCACAAGGGTTGTAAGCTATTCCCCGAGGGTATATAAGGCTCTTATGGAGAGGGTGGTCATATAAACTCCAGAGTGAGCTTATTGAATTGGAAACCAGATGTTCTAGTGCCTTTTAAAAGTCAAAGTGATTTAATGGCAGCCATTCTTCACGTCGTATTTTCCCAAAATGCATCCGATAGTTATTTTGAGATCACCATTTGCTCAAAAATAGTTCAAAGATCATATAACAAAGCCTTTGGGGGTGAAAAAATCCCCCAGAGTCTGGGGATAAGGGTTGTAAGTTATGCCCTAGGGGCGTACAAGGTTCTATGGAAGGGGTGGTCGTGTGAACTTTAGAAGAGGTTCATTTATTGTAAATGTATAGTTCTAATTCCCCTTTTAGAGTCAAACTTGATGGAAAGCAACTATCACCCCCTTCCCCGACATCCTCCTTTCCCGAAACGCATTCAAATGAAGTTGTGAGATAGACATTTTGTTACCAAAAATCATTTTGTCCAAAAATCATAAAACAATGTCTTTAAGGTTTACACAATCCCCCAGAGCCCATGGATAAGGGTTGTAAGTTATGTCCGGGGACATATAAGGTTCTTATGGAACGGCTGATCGCATAAACTTTGGATCGGCTTGAGCACATTTGATTGGAAGTTGGAAGTTTTATTGCCCTTTCTAAGAGTCAAAAGTAAATGGAGGGCAATCAGCCTCCTCCCCAAGCCTATGATTCCGAAAAACACATCAGATTGAAATTATAAAAGAGTTATTTTGTTCAACATTGTTGAAAGGTCCAGTAATTATGTCTTTGGTGATGTCAACCTCCCCACGGTCCTCAGGACAACGATTGTAAGTTAGGCAATTCGTTCTTTGTTTACACGTAGTATGTGTTTTGAGAAAGGTATGCATGTTTGAACTCTACTTTCCAAGAACACGAAGGGCTCTCAGATGAACCTTTCTGAGAACATTGAGGGGAGTGTTGAACTAAATCAAAACACGTTATGTGTATAAGGATTACTAAAAGGTTGTAACACAGGAACAACTGAGTATATTAATTTGAAAAATTCAGGAAATGATAAGGGAGTTGATCAAAAAGGCAATATTTACATGCTACCAATATTACTATAACTACCAATACTACTACTAACACACTACTTCATTTATTGTAATGAGATGAAATTTGAACTAAACCAAAAGACGCTATGTGCATTCACATTGTCAAAACAGCGTATCTCAAGAATTTATTTGGGTATCAAGTTGGAACTTTTAGGAAATGCTTAAAGGAGAAGATTAGCTCACCAAAAGGCAATATGTGAGCACTACTGCTAATATTAATATTTGTGCTACATTTGCTACTGCTACTCCTTCTACTGCTACTACTTCTATTGCAACTACTTGTAAGGCTAAGAGTATTGAGATGAAAATTGCAAGAAGCATAAGAACATACAGGTTATCAAAAGGACATACCAGCAATGTCGTAGCAATTGCTAATTGTTTTAAGTTTAAATTTCCAGGGCTTAATGAGAGGCATCTTCTACTGACCAAAAGGCAATATGTTAATGCTATTGCTACTACTAGTACTGCCGCTATTCAATAGTATTACTAGTAATATCATTACTACTACTCTGACTACTATTACAACTATGCCTAAGGGTATGAAGGTGAAATTTAAAAGAATTTTGAGGGGGGAGGTAAATTGAATCACACCAGCCCCTCTGTATGCAGGTTGTCAAAAGTGTTTTAAAAACAATATCTTAGGAACAGTTTGATGTGTGGAGTTGAAACTAACAAGGCTCGTTGTGAGGGATGTTGAACTAACCAAACTGAAACTAACAAGGCTTGTTGTGAGGGATGTTGAACTAACCATCCAGCATTAGGATTGAAAACATTTCCATCCTAATGCTACTGTTTCTACTCATACTACTACATCTGTTATTATTATTACTACATCAGTTACTACTACTGCCTCTAAAGCTTAGGCTACTACTAATAATTTTACTGCTACTGTTACTGCTACTACTACTGCTATTGAAACTAAGGGTATCAATGCGAAAAATTTGGGATATATAGAAACTGTATGGGACTAATTTGAAACGTACTATGCCCATACAGGTTGTAAGGTGGACGCATCAGAAATGCTTCAGGAATGGTTGATGATATGTATTAAGTTGATACTTTCCGCGTATTTTGAACGGGATACTGCTACTAATGCTGCTACAACTATTGCTATATGCATGCAGTCTATTATTTTAAGAACACTGTAGTATTCCTTAATTCATCATTATCTGCTATATTGTTGTACTGTTCGGGGTAGTACATTTCCTTCTCATCTCCAGCATATTCGAGTTTTGTAGAATAAAGCGCTGCGAGTACTATGCAGTGTTGGTTTTAAAGACTCGGTACAAAAGTGGTATATAGATTACAAAATCTTGCCTTAAGCAGGACTTATTACTTTTTAACGAAGCCTGTTTATATTTAATATTTTCAAAATTGTTTACCAATATGTTTTAAAAGGATGTTTGAATTAGGAAGTGATATTCATGTACATTTTACGAGACATCGTCCACTATCGATTACCCGTAGATCGCACTTTTCTAATCGGCACATAGCCACTCATGGAATTGTTTACCTACGACTTTAAGAAGCACAGATAATTTTTTTGCATTCCGGTGGGAATTAAAGCTATTTTACCTTAATACTTATGGTTTTGATAGTTGAATGGGCCTCACGGTTTTCCTTTAGGCGATACTGGTCGAGTGGTTTTAGTTTCTTTTGGTCTTTTTTGAAGTGTAATCCCGTATCAATCGAAATGCAGGGTAATTGAATATTTGTTTCTTTCTCTTTCCTTTTTTTTCTTTTTTCATTTTCCTCTCCATTTTCGTATTTTCGACTTTGTTTCTTTATCTTTTCTTTTCTTTTTTTTTCCTTTCTTTTTTATTTTCCTCTTCTTTTTCGTACGTTTTTATTTGTATGTTTACTGGGGTTGTAAGCCCAAACAAGCTTTGCTTCGGACCATTTGCTTGTTTTGTTTTGTTTATTTATAATAATAAACCCATCTTTCTCTCTCTTTCTCTCTATTGGGGTGTCAATCCCCAAAATTATGCAATTGCCCCATAGTGCTTTAAACTAAATGTCTATTTAAACTAAATCAAAAGGCAGTGTGTTTATGGTTGCCAGTAAGACACCTCAGCAATATATCGAGAACGATTCGGGGTTTTAAGTTGAAACTTTATGGGCTATTACTATTGCTACTCCTGCTTTTGCAATTTTAAATAAATAAAAAGCGTATAAGTGTATCCAGGTTGTCAAAGAGCATAGATATAATCTTTTGGAAATGATATTAAATTTAATTTTTCAGGTAAACTTCAGGAGTTATAAAATTAGATTAAAAAATACTGTTTGTGCCAGGATTAAAAATTGTTGGAAAAGTTACTCCAACGTACAAATAGCAACCCAAACTATGCATTCTTATAGAAAAAGCCAAAAAGATTTAAAGTATTATTTTTCTCCATGAAAAAGACTATGTCAATAAAAAACGGACAGAAACTAATTTTAAAAACTTTTTCTAAAAATTAATTTAAAAAGTAAAGAGCTCTGTCAAATTAAAAATGAGCAGAAATCAAGTCAAATACTCTTTCAAGCTTAAAACTACCACAAATCACCACGGATAAAAAAGTGAAACTTAAAACAAACAAAATTACAATAAACAGCAGAGTCAAACTCAAAACGAGCAGAAATGAGCATGAGTAGGGCTGATAACCCCCATGACTTCTCAAGACCAGGACATAATATTCTACTAAAATTGCAATCTACTAAAAACAAAACATGTTTTAAATGTTTTCACTGTTTTTACTTTCATAAATTAAAAATTGTAAAAACTTTAAAGAATAAATATCGGTATATGTCAATTAAACTGACAATCCACGGTTATTTGTTTGTGTTTTTTCTTTAGTTATTGTTCAGGGGCTAATATTCCTCTTATAAAGCTTCCTAAACTTTTGAATTAATGTTCTTTTCTTCAGCCTGATAATGCACTAACTATAATTTTTAAGATGAAAAAAGTGTGAGGCACGGAACGGTCTTATCAATTACCCTTTTTAAGACGTATATTTCCAGTGTTTTGGCTAAGATCTCAACTTCAACCTTTTATTTATTCAACTTAACACAAATACAATATTATGTCCCAACAGAGAGCAGGGCTCGTAAGGTGTTTCCATTTTTGGTTTTGCTAATGTCTCTTACCATCTATGTGCTGACAACCTGCTTTTAATTAACCGTTCCCACAGTGGTCTTCCTCAAATGATTTCCACTCGTTCCTTCATTTTGGTAAATGGTCAGAAATTGCATTTCATTTTAAATATAATGTTTTGTCAGTTAAAAAATAAGGTGGATATTGTTTCAAATGAGCGCCCTATACAGCACTCTTTGACGTTCTGGTTCCCTGCTAGAGGTGAACAAAAAAGAAAGAAAAGAATAAGCGAAAAGAAAAGAGGACATCAGTGCTACCCACCCAAAAAAAGGGGTTTTCCTTGTTGATCAAGGTGAGGTGGCTGTAAGTTGTTCCATTTCCCCGGGATCTTAGGGTATTTTTCAAAATTTCCACAATTTCTTTTTGCAACAAACTTTTACTATTACTAGTGATCGAAATAATTGTCACCTTTACTGAATCAGCTGCAAATAAAAGAAAATTTCTCACTACACAAACATTCTTTTAATCATGTTTTTAAATTTTTACTTCTGTTTTCTAAATTTTTACTACTATTACTACTCTATATTATGAGAATTTCTCTATGGCTTTGTAGGTTATGTCCAATGGCTTGGTATTTTCGATTATCAACACTCTTTCAAGTTTATGTCTGTGCATTGTTGCCAATATTGGTTAACAGATCCAGTTGATTTATGCGAAAATTTTTGCGAACCGAGGTAGGTATAATATATAAGCTGTATCCAAACTCTTCTCCGTATTTATGATTATAGTCTTTTATCTTCCAGGCTCATCTTCTAGGTTATCTCCCAGGCTCACTTGAAATTAGCTTCCCTTGACCAAGTAAAAAATGTCAAAATTTAATGTTTGAAAACGTTTGTCTTTGTGAGTTTATATCTACAATGTGTAGCTTTTAATATGTATTTTTTTTTAATATGTATGCTTTTTTTTTAATTTAAATGTGTTTTGTATATATAAAAGCCAAGAAGTCTATTAAAAGAATTGCAGCAGTGGAAATAAATTGAATCAATCAAAGAATTATTTGAACTTTTCAAGGATTCAGTAGATGAACCATGGAGCACCTAAAAGCAATCAAAATTGCTAAAAATACTTGACCAAATAATACGCGTCTTCTGCGGCTGATGACTGAATTAAACTGGTAATCTCTGAAAGCAACGATTCTCGAAAAGAAAACCTAGGCATGCAGAGACATTCAAGAAGTGAATATGACACGATCCTAAGATAAAATAAGAAAAAACCAAGGCCATTATTTCTCTTGAAACTAATTTTTGTCAAGAAACTAATTCATTTATTTAAAGCAACACATTATAAAATATTTAAAAATGGAAGATAAATATAAAAATTCGTAATAACTAAAAAGTCAATGATGCATCTCACTTGAATCAAATCCACATAAAAAAACAACGCTAGCGACTGTTCTTTTTCATATATTTAGGGGAGGGATGGATATATATATATATATATATATATATATATATATATATATATATATATATATATATATGCGTATTTCTATATAGAAAATTGTTGCTTTGCCAGTATTTATCTATTTCTGTCAATGTGTTGCATAATCTTTGGTTTTCCCCCTGGTTTAATTAGTAAAGTGGGTCGTTTTTGGCTTTTTTTGTGTTTTTTTCAGGATTTTAGTGCGCTCCTATGTTTTCTATATCCTTATTTCTTTTCCTTATTTGGATGCTCCTATTATTGTCATGAATGTTTGTTTTGTCTATTACTATTAAAGGTTTGTAGGCTATTTTAATCACCACACTCAAATCACAGGAGATATTTGAATTCTTTTTCGTTAAAGCCTATGTTGGAACCAGTGCTAACATTGGAGCGATATTTGCTTGCCAAGGAAATTCAGTTGCTTGACAAGGAAAGCTTTTGTCAATCGATTTACAGAGTTGAAAAAACTTGACTCTTTGGTGGCATATTAAATAGTTTTTCTGGCAATTTATCTTGCTTACAATAGCAACTGCCTTGGAAATCGTGGTTGAGATTTGTTCTGAGCAGCATCAGTTACCAGGGAAGGAGATGTGTGCTCAGTAATTACTTGATGACTTGCAATTCCTGTTTCAGCGTAACGTCAGTTAAAATTTCTCAATTTCACTGATATTAAGTCTCTTGGTTTACACTTGAATATTAGGTCAATCTTAACATAATTTGATTTTTGGTAAAATGATGTCTTCTGCTATTACTTTTTTAGATTTATTTGTTGTTGTTATTTTTTGAAATCCATTTGTTGCATAAAGAATATTTGTAAATTAATTTAATGGCATTTATCCTCTAAAATATTTGTTTGTTTAATAAAAGAGTGATAGAAAATGATTCATTCAACAATCATTAGCCCCTGGCAAGCTTGGGCCGAACCACGGGATTATCCATCATTTCGTTCATTTGTAGAATTTCTGTATTCGTGTTGTTTGGTCTTATTTACTTTCTCTTTTCTTTTTACTCTGCTTTTCTCTTGTGTTCTTCAGCGGTTTATAAATAAATTATTATTATTAATGTTATTACTAATATTATTAGTGCTGATAGATTACTTTTGACGAATCAGCCATTTCAACTAATATCCATGAGTAGGCAGACGCTTTACAGAAGCTTTGGATTTAGCTAGAAATTATTTCAGACCCCTCCCCCCTTTATTTTGATTACTTTTTGAAAGTATGTTTTTGTCATTATTAGCCCCGGAATATTTATAAAATAGTACTTTTTTAAGTTTTTTCAGATTTTGCTTAGCGGGGGATCTAGTGTTTACGCTCCTTGCATAGCCTTGGTAACAAGTACTGTTTGACGTAAATGAACGGAGTTTTCAAAAGCTATACAATTTTACACTATATTTTGGACTTTTAAAATGCAAAATAAAGAGAAAATCAAATCGTATTTTTCTAATCTAACTAAGCAGAAACTTGCACAATCATATTAATCTTTAAAATTTGGTAAATTTTAGATTTTGAGTGGTTTTCGCAGCTTTCGGTAGTAGCGAGAAAAAAAAAAGAAAAACTGGGTGAAAAACCAGCAAAAGCTGCCAAGAACATGTGGCACCAAACGACTTAAGAAGGCACTGCTTTCTTTTTAAGTTGAAGTTGTGTTTGAAAATTAATTGATATTTAACGTTTGAATTTACATAGATAAATAATGTTGTTAAATTTAATCAATCGGTTTTTCTTATTTATTTTCATGGTCCAATGTGGTAACACTGACAAAAATGTATTATTGCCCCAAAGACTTCATAACGTTGAAATAACCGAAAGAATTTTTCTTTTTTTAGAAAACAGCATTATTCAGATATGAGCAGACCCACGATTGGTACAGGATCTTAGGCAAAAGATACTTTATTTTTGTGCCCTACGTACTTTAATGTCACATGACTGGGAGTTTACCAGAAGAAAAAATTGATTCTAGCTATGTCAAATAGGTGGGTAAAGGACCACGATTTTGACCAGTAGGAATTTTGATGGTATGGGATTGCCTTGAAGCATTTGTGCCAAAATGATGTTTTTACAGCCAGTTAGCAGAAAAAAAAAACATTATTAGTTGCATTATTTTCTGTTCGAAAAAGTTCACAAGGGAGGAGTCTTTAGCAGTATAAGTTCCCGGGAAAAAAGAAATTTATTTCTCTATCAGATGGCGAGAATTTCGCTAGGGGAGAGTTTTTGCTAAGGAGGAATAGTTTCTCTAGGAAGGATTCCATGCAATTCGCATATGCACCATTCTATGAACCTAAGGAACTTTATATAAAAAAATCAAACAAAAAAAGACGCAACTTTATGGACATGCTAGCGACGAATCGTCTTCAAATGTTACAGACTTGCTCCCTTGAGACTCCTTATCCTGCTTAACAGCTGACTTACTAGGAGCAGGAGACTGTACTCTTGGAGTTGACGTCGCTGCTGATGAAGGAATTGAGTTGCTCAGGCCAAAAAATTTAAAATCTGGTGGACTAAAAGCTCCAGCTCCAGCGACCCCAAATTCAAAGATATTAGGTGCTTCAAATCTTGGTGGCGCATTTGAGCTCCCCTTTGTTCCTTGAAGAAAAGAAGGAGAGGAGGATAAGATAAAAGATTCCTTCACTGATCCACTTGGAGTATCAGGTAGAGTGTCAAAAATTGGAGAATCTTCACGTTTCTCTTTATCAGAGTTTCTTCTGGATTTCATTTGCAAGATTAAAGATTGACATTCGCTCCGGAGACGGGAAAATTCCTTCTCAGCAGTTTCAGCTGCCTCCAACGCTCGAATCGCTCGCTGTTCAAGCATATGTCCTTCCTAGAAAAGGAGATTAGCTCTTTTAGAAAAAAACTAATTCTAATAGATAGAGAAGTGGGGAAAAGAGCCACTCAGCAAAAAGGGATTAATCAAGGAATTACGTACTGTCTGGAACAGAGGATAATAGGAGATGATATGCTCAGTTTTTGAAACTAATTCCTAAAGGAAAAAAAAGGATTGCCGTTTTAAAGGAGATTCTGTTCAAAATATATATTATAATGATGTATTAATAAAGATTTAAAAATAATAAAAATATTACTTGGGAACACAAACAAAAATAAAAGTAAAATATAATTTGATGGGAAAATTCAGAATTTTTGAAGCCACTCGCCAAGGAACGTTAGACGGTTCAATCACCAAAAAAAAAAAAATTAAAATAAAACTAGTCTGCATGTTAAAACTAACAGCGGACAATGATTGTTTGTCTGTACCCTATTAGGACAGATAGTCATATAAACTTGGGAGTGGGCTCATTCAATCTAAAATTGAAAGTTCTTGTCTCCTTTGAGGGTGCGAAGTGTTTGGAAGGAAACCAGTCCTCCTCCCGTGACTTCCCTGCTAAAACACCCCTATAACCCCCAATCCAAAAATTTTAGATTAGGTATTCAATTTAAATAACTGACAACTCCAAAGGCTGTTCCTTTTAGTGGGGGGATAACCTATGCAAACTTACGTGGAAGGGCCCTAGATTAATCCATTGGTCTATTCTTCACAAGAACATTTTAATAAGAACTGTGGTCATGTGTCACCCTATTTAAACTTTAGTCACCCACGGACTCTCCATATCAGGACAAAAACGAGCTAAGTACTAGCTGTTGGACTGATTTTGATAACAAAAAACTAGCAAAAAATCTAGATGTAAAAGTCCAGACTCGGTTCAAACATGAGCCAAGTCCACCGATGACACGGTGCAAAAACTGTTAGTAGTTTAAAGAATAACCTGAAGTAGGTTAAAGATTTGGATGCACTTGAAGCAGACACAAGTTAAGCTCTGATTCCTTTTAAACTGAGCTAAGTCCTGGCAAGTGCAAAAACCAGCTATATATAATTGTACACTGAAGAGTTAAGCTCTGCCTCAGTGTGGCAAAGAGCTAGTCCCAATTAAGTGCAAAAACAAGTAAAGAATAAGTGAAAAAAAGTGTAAAAGTGAGTCAAATATTGACTAAGTATAAAAACAGACAGGTTTGACCCATAGAGCTATGGTTTGCTTGGTGAAATTAAATAAAAAAAATAAAAGTTTTCAACTGAAAGTAAGGAGCAATATTATAACTTAAAACAAACTGAAATTATAAGTATTTTGCCATGTTAAAAGTTTTTCATTGCTTTTAGAAAATCTTCTTATTGTTCTTATTGTCATGCCTTGCTATGTTAAAGTTTTTCATTACTTTTAGAAAATCTTCTCATTGTTCCAATTCAACGGCCCTTGTGTTTCAGGAGTCGTTCTTAAAAAGTTGGGAAAAAAGACATCATTTAAAAGACATCAGGTAAACAGTGTTAAACTTTTATACATCAAAATTACCTAGAGTTTCTAACCTTCTATTTTTTACTCTATAGTTGAGTTCAAGGTAAGAGAAGCAAATACAAACGACCCCGTTTTCTTGAAAAAAAATATTATCTTTTCTTTGTCTTTTAAACTTAAAAGATACGGTAGGAAATTAATTTTCGTAGTATTTGACTTTTTGGCATATATCTTTTGAAATCTATCCATAATCGAGGGAATCTAGCGGTTGTTTGTAGATAGCAATTTTTTCTCAGCCAAAATTGCAGAAAGAAGCGAACAGGAATCTAAATCACCGAAAATTCTTCATCTTTTGTTAAGTTGTTAGTAAATCTGTGATGTTAAACTTGAAAAAGGCTGATAGCATAAGCCTGTTATTTTACCTTCGATGACTCTTCAAAATTGATCCAAAAGAGATCTCCATTTACTTTTCTTTTGTATTCAGAATTGAACTAGGTTTTACATCAATTGAAAATCTAAGTCATGGGTTAAGGGTCTATAGCCTACCCCAGGAGAAGTAGATATATTCAGCTTTGCATAACTCTATGTTCTAAGATTTAAATGTTAGGTGTCAACTACTTCTTCAGACGCAAGGATCAAACTTGGAGTTGATATACTCGTGTTTTGTAGTTGATTTTGAACTAGGTTTTAACTCAGTTAAGATAAAGATAAAAACACAAGTGCATAGCACTTGTTTTTTTATATAATAACAAAAAATATAATAATAAAATTAATATATAATAAAAAATAATATAAAAATATAATATATATATATATATATATATATATATATATATATATATATATATATATATAATAATACAAATAAGTATAATAATATAATATAATATATAATATAATAATATATAACTATATTATATTTATTTATTTTAATAATATATAATTAATTTATATAATAATATATAATATATAATAATAATATACAATATATAATAATATATCATTAATAATATATAATATAATAATATACAATATAATATAATAAAATAAATAATATACAATATAATAATATATATAATATAATCAAAATATAATAATATAAATATAATAAAAAATAAATATATTAGTAAAATTAATATAGATAATCAAACAGTTCGTGGTAACGAACTGTAGTAAGGAGCGATCCGGCTCAATAGTAACCAAAACTCTAAAAAAATGAATTTTGATATCAATAGCTACATCAAAAGAATCACATTTTAATGCTAATTTTAAATATATAAGTTTCATCAAGTTTAGTCTTACCCATCAAAAGTTACGAGCCTGAGAAAATTTGCCTTATTTAGGAAAATAGGGGGAAACGCCCCCTAAAAGTCGTAGGATCTTAACGAAAATGACACCATCAGATTCAGCGTATCAGAGAACCCTACTGTAGAAGTTTCAAGCTCCTATCTACAAAAATGTGGAATTTTGAATTTTTTGCCAGAAGACAAATCACGGGTGCGTGTTTATTTGTTTGTTTTTTTTTTTTTTTTTTTTTTCTTTTCCCCAGGGGTCATCGTATCGACCAAGTGGTCCTAGAATTTCGCAAGAGGGCTCATTCTAACGGAAATGAAAAGTTCTAGTGCCCTTTTTAAGTGACCAAAAAAATTGGAGGGCACCTGGGCCCCCTCCCACGCTCATTTTTTCTCCAAAGTCAACAGATCAAAATTTTGAGATAGCCATTTTGTTCCGCATAGTCAAAAACCATAATAACTATGTCTTTGGGAATGACTTACTCCCCCAAAGTCCCTGGGGGTGGGGCTGCAACTTACAAACTTCGACCAGTGTTTACATATAATAATGGTTATTGGGAAGTGTACAGTCGGTTTCAGGGGATTTTTTTTGGTTTTGGGGGTGGGGTTGAGGGGAGGGGGCTATGTGGGAGGATCTTTCCATGGAGAAATGTGTCATGGGGGAACAGAAATTCAATGAAAAGGGCGCAGGATTTTCTAAAATTACTATAAAAAAAAACAATGAAAAAATAAACATGGAAAATTTTTTTTCAATTGAAAGTAAAGAGTAGCATTGAAACTTAAAACGAACAGAGATTATTACGCATGTGAGGGGTTCTAAAAATACTTTAGCATAAAGAGCGAGGTATTTAGGAGGAGATAAATACCTCGCTCTTTATGCTATAGTATTTTTAGTAATTTCAACTATTCATTCTACGGCCTTTCTGACTCAGGGGTCATTCTTAAAGAATTGGGACAAAACTTGCGATTTAGTGCAAAGAATGAGGTATTAACGAGGGTACAAACCCTCTCATATACATAATAAAAATTAAAGAATATAAAAGTTTGTTACGTAAGATATTTCTTAAGTTACGTATATTTTTTACTAATAGAAAAATTCGTTAAAAATAAAAATTTATAGTTGTCTTTTTATGTAACCGAAAAATTGCATGGCAACTAGGCCTCCTTTCCCATCCCTTATTTCTCAAAATCGTCTGATCAAAACTAAGAGAAAGCCATTTAGCCAAAAAAGGAATTAATATGCAAATTTCATTTTAATAATTTATGTGTGGAGAGCCAAAATCAAACATGCATTAATTCAAAAACGTTCAGAAATTACATTAAAAAAAACTAGTTTTTTTAACTGAAAGTAAGGAGCGACATTAAAACTTAAAACGAACAGAAATTACTCCGTATATGAAATGGGTTGTCCCCTCCGCAATCCCTCGCTCTTTACGCTAAAGTTTGACTCTTTGCCACAATTCTGCTTTTTAATACAATTAAAAGCTTTAGCGTAAAGAGCGAGGGATTGCGGAGGGGACAACCCATTTCATATACGGAGTAATTTCTGTTCGTTTTAAGTTTTAATGTCGCTCCTTACTTTCAGTTAAAAAAAACTAGTTTTTTTTAATGTAATTAATATAATAGATAACTATAATATAGATAGATATAATATAATTAACATATATTATAATTAATATAATATAATTAATAGATATAATAGATAATAATAATAAATAACAAAAATAGATAATTAAATAATAATAAAAAATATGATAAAGATAAAAAGACAAGTGCATAGCACTTTAAGCCATTTTTAGCCTGAGATAGGTATATTCAGCTGTATATGAATTCCATGTTGTAATAAATTAAGGTCATTTCACCACTTCTTCGCATTTAGTGATCAAACTTCATTTACTTTTGTTGTCAGTTTTGAACCTTTTTTTTTCAACTGGGAATTTTAAATCAAGGCTAAGAGATATATGCACTGAGCCTATAGCATATTTCACTCTCGAAAAGAAAAGATTCAGTTTATATAGAGAAAAATCATCATTACCTTCGCTGCAACTCCAATTTGTTTTTCAACGTTATTCAAAGTGCTCTGGAGGCGACCTATTCTGTCACTAGTACTATTGGTTGCTGTCCTGACGACCGTAAGATTTTCTTGCAAAGCCCCCATGTCCCTCCTTGCGTCTGCAGAGTCCTCTTCTAGAGCTATTAATGTCTTTCGAATCTCAATAGTCTGTAAATGTAAATAATGTAAAACACCCATCAGTTTACTAGATCCATGGGGTAAGTCACTTTTATGATATGTTGATTCAAGTTCCCACTCTGTTTCTAGATCGTTCAAAGTATCTGTGACTTTAGAATCACTCAACGGCATCTGCCGGTCTCTGCCACGACGTGATTTTCGTGTTGCAGTTGGTGCTGTGTTGTAATGGCGCAAATGTAAGGGTTTCACTGCCTCTTCACATTCAAGGATCAAACTAGGTGTTGATCCAAAACTTTGACGAGATGGTTTCTTTTCTTTTATTTCTTTTCTTGCGACAAGTCCAATGGCACTTGTAACTGAAGAGTCTAGTTTGCTAGTTTCGCTAACCGCGTTTTCATCTGAACTATATTCGTATAATGTAAGACGTTTATCTTGGGCTGATATAGATTGATATGTTTCTTCTCCATCAGAAAGGTCCACAGATCGGCTCATCAGGTAACAGGATCTCCTGAAGGAAAAAGAAATATCTATCATATATATATATATATATATATATATATATATATATATATATATATATATATATATATATATATATATATATATATATATATATATATATATATATATATATATATATATATATGCAGTACCGGGAGCCAGGCGGCTTCGCCACCGAGCCCCAGCACTTGGCACGCGACAGTCTCCTACATATGGATTCTTATTGTCGCTTGTCTTCTAACCGCAGGCAATTTGAGACAATGTGCTGTCTTTTTATATTACAGTTTTTTCAAAGATATTTGATTATTGAAGCGTGTCCGATTCCTAAAACGATATCTACTAAGCTTCAAACTTTTGTTTTTTAAGATTTTTGAATAGTTATAATCCCTTATTAAAATATATAGAAATATTTTTACAATTACTAGTCGCTGGGCCCCAGCACTTAGCACGCGACAGGCTCCTATATATGGATTCTCATTGTCGCTTGTCTTCTAACCGCAGGCAATTTGCTTTCTTTTGCTATTGCAGGCTTTTCAAAGATATTTAATTAAAAAAAAAAACAAATTCAATTTCTAACAACGATATCTACTAAGCTTCAAACTTATGGTTTTCTTTTTTATGGGTTTTGAATTGTTGTAATCCCTTGTTAAAATATATACAAATATTTTTTTTTCAACTACCAGTTTCTTGCTCTTAACGTAATTTAATGTCGTTTCATACCATGTCTTTTCAAATGTATTTGATTATAGAAGCCAGTCCGATTTTTAACAACGTTATGTACTAAGCTTCAAAATTTTGATTTTCTTGTTTAAGGTTTTTGAATTGCTGTAATCCCTTATCAAAATTAAATAATAAAACAAGTTTTCTTTTTTTAACTGAAGTAAGGAGCGACATTAAAACTTAAAACGAACAGAAATTACTCTGTGTATGAAAGAGCCTTTTCCCTCCTCAACGCCCCGCTCTTTACGCTAAAGTTCGACTCTTTCTCTCAACTCTACTTTTTAAAACATTAAAACATTTAACGTAAAGAGCAGGACGTTGAGGAGGGAACAGGCCCTTTCAATTACGGAGTCATTTCTATTCGTTTTAAGTTGTAATGTCACTCCTTACTTTCAGTTAAAAACAACTTGTTTTTTTGTAATTTAATTTCTGGACATTTTTTAATTAACGCATGTTTTGATTTTGGCTTTCCGCAGATGAATAATTAAAGAATAAACGCAGGTGTGTTCATATATATATATATATATATATATATATATATATATATATATATATATATATATATATATATATGAATACTAGCTCTTGGCTAGCACCTAGTTGGTGGGGGCGCTTCGCGCCCCCAAGCCCCCCGCGCGTAAGTCGTTACGTGCCATTGTAGTTGTGTAATATATTGTTAGGTTTACCGACTCTTGAACATGCAACATACAATTATCCATGGGAAAAACAATCCGTATTCAGATCTATACCGCATTTTTCTAATGATTGCCCTTGAGCTTTGTTGATGGTGATTGCTAATCGAATATTCCCTCTATCCCTGTCGTCATTTATATGTTCCCCATGTGCTCCCCCCCGACGTCCCCGTTGTAGTTGTGTCCCTGTGTCCCGGTCGTCATTTGTGTCCCGGTGTCCCGGTCTGTAATTTCTCTTTGAGTATCCCAGTCGTCATTTATATTCCCTGTGTCCCGGTGTCCTGGTCGTCATTTGTGTCCCGGTGTCCCGGTCTGTAACGTCGTCTTATAATGCCGGCATATACAAAGCCTTATATACTTATAATGACGTCATATGCAAACCCTCTTTTTACAAAAAAAAACATACAAAAAAACAAACATGCATACAACTATATATATATATATATATATATATATATATATATATATATATATATATATATATATATATATATATATATATATATATTTGCTGTTAAAAAATATCTGTCATATTCATATCTAAAGTTGCTATCTACTCAACAGAGGCGTCAATACGCGGAAGGCAAATTTAACCCCTCCTCAGGATTCTCCCGCTCCCTAGTTAAAAAATGTCTCCTTTCTTAGTATTTTTATTGGGAAATAACCCTTTTTGGGGTATTTTCGTCAAAAAGGCCAAAATCACCCCTCTAGATTTTGATGAATACACTCCCCCGCCCCCCCCCAAAGAAAACAGCCATAAGCTGACGACTTCGCTATCCAATGTATTTAAATGACAATTTGCTAAATCAAGAGTAGCCCAGAAAAACTATGACTAAGGCCAATAAACAAATCATAAAATAAAACAAATCTTGGAAATAACAATAAATTTTGGAAATAAATAAGAATTTGGACTTATTTCGTTCTATATTGCCCAGTTACTTCTATGAGATGACAAACAAAAAAATTTAAAGTGTACCAGAAAAAAAACTTCTTAGTAATAATGAACCTCTTAATGAGGTGGAAATGCTTGCAAGTTTCTTTATTCGGAGTCATAAAACGTATTTACTAAAAAATAAAAATACTACGAGTAGACAAGTTGTCAAAAACACTTGGTCTCTCAAACCTAGTTAATGTACAGTTAACGTACTATACCAATCAACCCATTACGAACACCTACTTATGAAAATGCGATAATTCAATTGTTCTGACTATAATCTGACCTTTAATACCAAGGCTAGTGTTCCGCGGATCGGAAATCAGGATACACCTTGCTAATGTTGGTACCCAAAAGTCCCTTTAGGAGTTTGCTAATTCTTTTATCATAGGAAGACTAATAAACAAAATAGATGACATGATGCTAATTGCCCTGCATATAAGGTAGACCTTCCATGGATACTTTTTAGCAAGCAATAAAGCATAATCCTCATCTCAGTTATGGTCAGAACCCCTAGAAATATTGTGTACCTTATTTGTATAATTTACGTATTATTCTCCCCTTGCATGGCTGATTAACGCTGCGTTGATAAAGGCGATGCAGAGGCAAAACTACAAATAGGCAATTAGCTCACGTATCCAAAGGGAAGTATTGTTTTGCTTCAAGTCCGTTATTAGATATGTTTTACGATGAGATGTTTCACTTTAAGTTGGATGTATTGGGCGATAATTTGATTAAACGATATATCGATGTTTTTACTTTCTATATTTGCTATAATGATTTTAATATCTCCGATTATTTTTTTGCTCAAATTGAATAGCCCTTTGCTTTTCGAGGAGTTGATTGCGAAGGGTTTTTAGCCTGTTGATAAAATATGTTCTAACTATAACTGATCTCTTTGCCTTTTTGGATAATTGAAAAGGTTGGTGACTGTGAAGGTAGAGAAAGGGTAGATTTAGAGAACGAAGGTAGAGAGGGCTTGTGACTGTGGAGGTATCAACGAGGACTCATCCTCGGTTGTTGATTTTTTTCATCAACATTATTGACTTCTATTTTCGTGACATAATAATTTTAACGAGTAGGCCTAATGGTTCCACTGGTACTCTATATGCATGGAAGTATTACCATGCCATCTATGTTAATTTATTGGTTATAATGAGCACCTCCTTAATTAGAATCTTAATTAGTATATTAGTCGCTAATTACTGTTAATTAGCATGTGATAATCCCAGTACTTTGCTTTCTGCTTAAGGTATCTATTCAAACCAGAATAAAAGGATTAAATATTTTTTGTGATACGGAAGTTTTTTCTTTTTGCCTTTTAAATGTCCTGTCAGCGATATATCTGTCACAGAGGCACCGTCCCATCGTTGAACAGATCCATTTTCTTGTTTCTACACTGAACAGTTGGTCTCACCAATGACACATGAAATTAAAAGGGATCTAAATTCCAATCTGAAATCTCTCGATAAGGAAAATGTTTCAGCTATTATTGATGTTTAAATACTCTGTAAAGCACTTCTATTCCAAAAATCAACTTTAGCATTTTCAAATTCAAAAATACATATTCACGAGCTTTTTTATGCACCTACGATGTCTTTGCTCGGTACTTTAGCCCATAAATGATGAGCTCAGAAGTTAGAAAAAAAGCTTCCAAAATTCCCAAAATTGAAAAACTGTGGAAACCGAAATGGAGCTGCTAAGACTTAATAACAACAGTTAGAATCGCTTTTATTTGTCTGGAACTGCTGACTTTTACATTTAATGGTTTTGATTGCCCTAAACGTTTTTCTCCGTGTTTGTTTGTGTTTGTGTCATAATCATACAAGCTGACCTTATTTTGGATTAAATAAAAAAAAGATTTTTTTCTATTAAAAGTAATGAGCAACATTACAACTTAAAACACATAGAAGTTGTTCCTTATATGGGGGGAAGCTATCCCTTCCTCATCTCTCGCTCTTCACGGTAAAGCTTTAAAGCTCTTTAAAAAATAATTTTCATTCAATTTCAACGGCCCTTGCGCTTCAGGTATCATTCGTAAAGAACTGGGACAAAAACTAATTTTAGCACAAAGAGCAAAGCATGAGAAAGTGAAAAATTTCTTGATATACGTAATAATTTATGTTCGTTTTATGTTTTAATGCTACTTCTTACTTTCAGCTGAAAACACTTTTATTTTATTTCTGACTGTTTTTTATATTATGTCAGGAAATCCACCTCCCTCCAGAAAATTTTCCTCGGAAACTTTCCTCCCCACAGGACATTCTCTGTGTGTAAAATTCCCATTGGACTAAATTTCCCCTTGAAAAATTTCTGAATATTTCCCAAGAAAGAATGCTATAAGTGAATAATCGGAAAATTGTATAGCGTACAACCCTTTCCCCGGGGGATTGTGAGGGTCATGTCATCCCCAGAGTCATAGTTATTGGATCTTTAAGCTATGCTGAATCAAATAGTTATCTCAAAATTCTGATCGGATGTCGACTGAGCAAAAAGGGCGAAGGAGGAAGGCTAGCTGCTCTTCAATCTTTTTGGTCGCTGAAAAAGGGTAATATAAGTTTAATATTCGTTCGAATGAGCCCTTTCCCGATGTTCTAGGACCACTGGCTCACTACGATCACCCGCTAAAAAAAATAATAAACACCCGGTCTTCCTTCTGGCATAAAATTCAAAATTCCACATTTCTGTACATAGGAACTTGAAACCTCAATAATAGGGTCCTGTAATATGCTGAATCTGATGTGAATTTCATGGAAATCGCTTGACTTTTTGGGTTGTTTCCCTCCTTTTTAGAAAATAAAAAGAAATTTCTCAGCTTCCGATGAGAAACATTAAACTTAATAAATTTTATACAGATGGAATCAACATAAAAAGCTATGTCTTTTGATGTATTAACTGTAATCAACATTAACCTTAACCTTACTTACAGTTCCTTACCACGAACTGTGATTTGAATTCTTTTATGCCATCTATGTGTTTACAAATTATTATTATTATTATAAAAGCTCACCGCAGTTATAAACTCCTTTTGAGTTGTATATTGAATCTCCTTCGGTGTTTATGGCACTTAGTGTTTACGAAGAGACATATAGCGACCGCAATTTCTGTCGGTCTGTTTGTCTGTCCCGTTTTCGTTAGTTTGGGCACTTCCAGATAAGCTAGGACGATGGCAGACGCATCAGGGACCAGACCAAATTAAATTAGAAATAGTCGTTTCCCGAATTCGACGATCTGGGGGGGGGGGTCAGGGGACGGCTAATTCGAAAAAATTAAAGAAATGAGGTATTTTTAACTTACGAACAGGTGATCGGATCTTAATGAAATTTGAGATTTAGAAGAATATTGTGTGTCAGGGCTCTTATTTTGAATCCCGACCGGATCTGGTAACATTGGGGGAGTTGGAGGGGGAAACCTGAAATCTTGGAAAACGCTTAGAGTGGAGGCATCGGGATGGAACTTGGTGGGAAACATAAGTACAAGTCCTAGATACGTGATTGAGATAACTGGAACGGGTCCACTTTCTTTGGGGGAGCTGAGTGGGGGGTTGATTCGGAAAAATTAGAAAAATTATGTATTTTTAACTTGGGAACGAGTGGTCGGATCTTAATGAAATTTGATATTTAGAAAAATCTCATAACTCAGACCTCGTATTTTAAATCTGGACCGGATCCAGTGTCATTGGCAGGAGCTGGGGGAACCGGAAATCTTGGAAAACGCTTAGAGTGGAGAGATCAAGATGAAACTTGGTGGGAAGAACAATCACAAGCCTTAGGTACGTGATTGACATAACCAGACGAGATCTGCTCTTTTTGGGGGAGTTGGGGGGACTTAATTCGGAAAAATTAGGAAAAATAAGGTGTAGTTAGCTTATGAACGGAAGATTGAATCCTAATGAAATTTGATATTTAGAAGGACCTCGTGTCTCAGAGCTCTTGTTTTAAATCTTGACCAGATGTGGTGCCATTGGGGGGAGTTGGAGGAGGAAACTGGAAATCTTGGAAAGCCTGTTGGTCCTCGGTTTGTTGCTCGACTAGTCACCGGGGAATCTTGGGCTGAAATTCCATTCACGTCAGCAGCAATTTTTGAAGCAAATATTTTTAATTAATAAGTATTATAAATTCCTCCCGAATCTTCCTCTCTTGGCCAGGAACTACAAACCAACAGTTAAGTCTGGTGTCACCCACCCTTTTTTGGCAAATATAGAAAAGATACAAAAATTATAGGATTTCATTTGATTCGAGCATTAATTATTTTTATGTTTTTCCTTAAGGACTATTTTTTCTTACGATCTTGACCTTATTTTCTTCTACTCCTTTGTTCCATTTTATTTAAAAACAGGTAATATAGCTCATTGTGGTTATTATTACTATTTTGCTTGGGATGAATTTATCGGGGGGGTGGCTTTGGAGGTGGGGGTGCTTGCCCCCTTTGCGGGGAGGTAGTTGATGGGCTGAACCGCTCTTTGAGGAGATACCAAAGATCAGCGTATTTAAGGGATATAGCTTTTCTAGAGAATGTACCGCTGTTAAAAGGTATTTCAAGGTCTACTCCAAGAAACCTAATTTTTGTGTTAAGATGTTCTATAGAGAATGAAATGGAAGCATCAAAGGCCGTGACTCAAAATTTTTGGGGTGTTTTTTTTTTTATCGTCGTGTGTGTTTTTGCGTTTATGGATGTGGGCTTTCAAATTCACGAATGTATGTAAAACTTAAAAAAAATTGCTTTGTACGAAGATTGAAAACTTTTAAGAGTTCACACAAAAGTTGAAATTTGATGTTTAAAATTAAATTGACAATCGGAATGTGAATTAAGACTTAAATTTTAAAGTTTGTCAGTCAATTTCACAGTTTTAACGTGAATAAAAAGGGAATTGAAATTGAATAAGGTTCAATCAAAATGTTTACTACGGAACAAGCGACAAGTTAGTAATGAAGTATACAAGTCCGGAAAAAATGTTCAGAATATCTGACCATGCAATGTAAAACAGACATAAACAGAATAGAAAACAGCAAAATTGTTTTTTTTAAACATAGTTGTTACATTACTACTACTACTACTGCTATTAACTCACTACAGCACCAAGCCGCCTGAGACCAACACAGCTACGCACGCTCCTCCTCCAACCTAATCTATTCAAGGCCCTCTTTACACCGTCCCAGGAAGCTCCCATTTACTTCAAATCTTTATTTATGACATCCTCCCAACCCAGACACGCACGACTTGCTTTCCGTGTAGCCCCAGACGGTTGGTCAAAAAGGACGATATAAAAACAATAGCTTAACAATAGTACAGAGATAAAAGAAACAATAACAATTTGTTCTGAAGCAGAAACAAAGCTGGTACTTAGTCCCTATTTCTCTTATTTGTCTACCTGTTTACGATCATTATTTAGAAATGTAAAGAATATCTTTCCCCAGTCTCATCTTAAATAAGGAAGAGACTAACTATTTAAATATTAATTTTTAATCTAGAGGATTCAATGTTGGAACGGAAAATAAGAATATGATTTACTGGGCATATAAATCCTTCTGCTGGAGGCACTATATAGTTTTTTTTTTGCAAATAAATCTTATCTTATCTCTTATCTTATTCACGACAAAAAGAAAACTAAATTAGGACGGCAAAATCAGTTATTTTGATTAAATTTAGTGTTTTGTAAGCCAACTTTTTTGTATATAAATCAAGTTTCACTGTAAATATGCCACTAAATCCTATTAATTATTTATTTCTGTTGTAAATACATCTTATTTTATTTCTGATAATATGCCTGGCGATGATTGAAAAATGGTTCGCTTGAGTTTCTTAGAGAAATATAATTTTTTACCAAAGTTATCGATATCATGGTTGGCATCCTTAGACCTTAGATCTACCTGTGCCGCCAGAGGTACTCAAGGTATCCACGTAACTTCATCAATCTTTTCTGAATTGGGCAGCTCCGCATATGTCTTCCCAATCGGGTTGAAGAGAAGCATGGATACTGCGCAGATAAGACTGAAATGTTCGACGCAAAGTATTCCGAGGTTTTCCCCGTCTTCGACTTCCGTTTGGGTGACAATGTAAAGTGACTTTTGGGATCTGAGTGTCCTGCATTCGAAGAATATGGCCAATGTATCTCCACCTCCGAGCCCTAATGATATAATTTAGAGCCTTCTGAATTGGTCTTTTATCTTCTGCAGACTATATATGGAATGTTCTGCTCCATAGTTAAGTCTTCGATAGGCATTCAAACTAATACTTTTTAGCCAAAGTAAAATTGTCTCAGGCTCTTAACTTTTGGTGGATAACCATATGTTTGATAAATTTTAACATTCTCATTCCTCATAAAAAGCCGATTCTTTTGATTTACATGTTGTTACCAAAACTACTTTTTTTTACTGTTACTATTAGAACGAGCTGCTCCGTACTAAGAGTTCGTCACCGCAAACTGTAATATTAGTAAGTGGTATAGTAAGTAGTCTCTAAGTACTCCTAAAACTAGAATAGTCACCTCCTTGTTGATGCAACACGATTAGAAGAATAGGAATAGAAGTCTTCAAACTAAAATTAGGATGCTACAGGCCTCGGTAATGGAAGTGGTCAAATATGGCTATGAAACGTAGGGAGATTGAAGAAGGCATGCCAGACCCTTTCTAGGGGAATCGTCTAAGAATAGTTTTAGGAACTTCTTTTAATGAACATAGACAAAGCAATTTACGTACAAAAAAAAATAAGGTTCGGATCCAATTTCTAAGGCTATAAGGAGAGAAATGTATCTTTAGGTTAAGGTAAAGGTATATTTAGGTAAAGGAATATTTGGGTTACTGTTCCAGGATACGGATACTAAAAATCTTTTTCTTCGATGGTAGATCTGGGGCCGAGCTAAAATCAGGACTTCCTGCAATCGAATGGGAAGGGAATATGTCAGGTTTAACGAAAATAGAAACTTCACCGGATTCAGTAAAGAGTGGAGCCCTAAAAGGATTGGGGCAGAGAAGCTCTGCGCGTAGCTGGGTTGGCCTCAGGCGGCCTGGTGTTGTGACGAGTTGTTGGCGGTAGTATATAAGCGGTTGAGAAATTTTTAAAAAGACAAAACAACCTATTGTGGGTTTTCTGATAATTCAAGGATCCATGGTAATGGCTTCAACTTCCCTTTTATCAGATTTTATCCCGAACCGACTAATATGAAAAGTCATAGGGCAGAGATTCAGTCATCCTAAGCCAAGTCTAAAGATCAGCTGTGATGAGCCACTCTTTCGAAACGGGTAGTTCTGACCTAGTAAACAATTATCTGAAATTATTTTTACCTCCCCCTTGATACTCTTTTTAGAATTAAGTTTGAAGAATAAATAATTTGCAAGACAGTAGACGTTTATTTCTCGTGCTTATGTTAAGCTGAATAATTTATTTAAGTTGCAAAGCTTCATTAATTACTGACAAACTTATGCATGACTGCTTGAGCGTCTAAAGACGTGGCTGTTTTGACACGCTTCACAGATGCTGTCCGTTTCAGTCCATTTTAAGCATAGTATCCAAATTGAGGTTAGGGAAATTGAAATTGTCAAGGTTCTCTTTCGAATTTTTCTTCAAAAACATGGTTGTCAGCTTTGGTGAAACTAGCCCCAGGGCACAGCATAGATGACATTAGCCTTTTAGAGGGCTTAAAGGAGTAGTAGCCATACAATTATTTGTGATGGTCTCTGTGCGTTTTAAGCTTTAATTAATGATTTAATTTGATTACTTTCCTTTTTAGGTTCATTTGTTCGTCCATAGTAATTTGGTTAATTCATTTTTATTAGCATTTGTTGTCATCTATTCAGTCAGAGTAAGTCCTTTTCTAATTTAATTGTTTAATGACTTTATTTCTGATAGTTTTCAGTTTTGATATCATACTCCACTTTTATTTGATTAGTTCGGAAATACTCTTTTTTTTTAAATAATACAATAAGAATTTGCTTGTCCTCAGTGGGCTTTATTTTTTCAATTAATCTACCCTCTACATGAATCATAGGGTGTAAGAATCTATAACCCCTCGATGATTTCTTCCACTAAGACTTTCAGGTAAATATTAATAAATAGGAGGCTAAAAAGATGTGGTATATACAGGAGTCAACTTGGAAATTATCGTGGGTCCTCGATACAAGAGTTGTCTTGAGGATTATCGAAGGTCCTTGCTAAAGAAAACTAAAAATTTGTTATAAAGCACATAAAAGATAAGTAATTTTGTTTCAGCACGAGATTGTTGCTTGTGCTTGTAGTTCAGTACGGAATCTCGAATCAGTTCAAGTATATTCATCCTTAGTGGCAAATAAAATTCTGTTTTGTTGCTACTCCTAGAGAATTGGTAAAACAATTCCGTACTAATGCCTTTCATATGGGGTAGCTCACAAAAATTAACCCGAGTTTCAGGCAAGTATTTAGTTGTTTTTTTTTGGGGGGGAGGGGGGTAGGCTGAAGTTCAAATAAACACACAAATAGACGAATTATAGAGGAAAGATATAAAACTTATTTGCAAAATAGTATGTACCTTAGATAGGGGGGGGGGGGCTGTTAATACGAACTGTTTTGAAAGAGACACATCCATATGACAATGAACAGACATACAGGAAACAGAAGTTTCAAGAATCTGTGTTTTTAAATATCAAATTTCTTACTATTATTCTTATAGCCTACTTTCCTATAGTTTTTGCCCTATTTACCTGTGTTTTAGTGCGTGTATGTGTTTTTTTATATATATATTTCGTCTACCTCACGACGTGGTGTGCGTTCCCCCCCCCCACCCGTGGAAAGAAGGCTTTGAAATTTGCGAATTTTATTCTGAGTGTTTGTTTTGTTTTTTTTTTCATAGGGGGAAGGAATTTTGGTACTTGTGTATAATACTCCACTCACTCAAGTTTACGCTGTGTAAAACTCGAGAACAAACCGGTTTCTTCGTTAGTTTCTTTCAGCTTAGCGTGAGACAATACAAAGACAAGTGACAGAATAGATGGGAATTTTATAATTTATGCTACATATTTGCACATAAGAGGGGGGTAAGGTATTTAGACAATTTAAAGTCAGCAAACAATTCTTATTTCTTAATATGCAGAGTAATTACCTAACACATTTTGAATGCAGACCCGCTATACCTTACCCCTTCCCCCCGCTAATGTGCAAATATGTAGCCTAAATTTGTAGAGTTTTCCTAGGGGGTTGAACGGAGAGGGGTGGTGTTTTCTGGTGGGTATTTTCCACGGGGGGCATTTGCTGGGGGGGAGTAAATGCCGGAAGAGTAAACGGGGCCACCATAAGGAAATGCACACCACATCGTGAGATAGACGAAATATATATAAAAAACACACACACACGCGCACTAAAACACAGGCAACTAAGGCAAAAACTATAGGAAAGTAGGCTATAGGAAACATCGTAACATTGTAAGAAATTTGAAATTTAAAAACACAGATGCTTGAAACTTCTGTTTCCTGTATGTCTGTCCATTGTCATATGGTTGTGTCTCTTTCGAAACAGTTCGTTTTAACAATCTGTAAGTAAGGAGCGACTCTGGCTAATAGTAACCAAAGCTCCAAAAAGAGGAATGTTGATAAGAATTAAAACAAAAAATAGCTTTTTATGCTGAATCAAAATATATAAGAATCACTAAGCTTAATGTTACCCATCAAAAGCCACGAGACTGAGAAAATATACCTGATTTTGCCAAAGGGAGGAAACAAACCCCAAGAAAACAAGCGAACTTAATAAGAATCACATCATTAGACTTTGCAGTCAGAGCGACCAGATGTAGTGGTTTCAAGCTCCTATCTACGGAAATATGGAATTATCTAAAAAAAAATTCTGAAGAAAGATCAGGGATGCATGTTTATTTTTTTTTCTTCCCAGGTGCGATAGCTTTGAACTGATGGTCCGAGAAGATCGTAAGATGGTTCACTCGAACAGAAATTAAAAGTTCCAGTACCACTTCTAAGTGACTAAAAATATTTTACCATGTGAAAGAGGCACTTTCTGCCATTTTGTTGCCCCATACTACGATTTTGCTCTAAAGAGGACCAAGTTGCTATCGATTAAAATTTTTGAGACAGCCAATTGGTTTAAAAGTACCAAAAAATTATGTATTAAGCTTCCCAGTTGCAGAGGAAGTAATGCCTCATGGTGCAACATTCGTTCTTGGAAATTCACGTAGTTCATACGAGATAAATAGTTAATGTGAATATTGATTTTAATGCTTGTTTTAACCAAGTTGATTCACTTGATGAACTACATTTAATGATGTGTTATTAAGCATCAGCTATTATTAAGAAGTTCCGGTGAGTTATTCTGCGAATAAACAGGGGGGGGGCTGGGATGCCTAAAAATAGCATACATAAATAGCCAAATAGTCTAATTCTCCATAAGTCTTCAGGTAAATATAGAAAAGAGTATTCAGACTAAGCCTGAATAAGGGTGCTGCTGGATGATGCCTCCCTTCTTATTACAGAAAAATGTTTCTGAAATTTACATTGAAGCATCATTGAACTAAACTGACTTGCTTTATATTTTATAGAATTATATCAAATATAATTATATGAAATATATATATATATATATATATATATATATATATATATATATATGTATATATACATATATATACAGTATATGTATGTATATATATATATATATATATATATATATATATATATATATATATATATATATATATATATATATATATATATATATATATATATATATATATATATATATATATATATATGTATATATATAGTATATATATGGATAAAATATATAATTATAAATTATATAAATTATATTGGGATGTGTAAGTGCATATCAGCTATTATGAAGGAGGGTCGGCGGGTCAAAGAGGGTCTCACGGAGTGCATTTTAATTTCAAAATTTCCTAACTTTCAATGAGCCATCAGGTAAACATAAAAGGAGTTATGGAGAAAGGGGTGGGGGGTTGAAAACGATATCTAATCTCTCTGGATTCCCTGGGATATTTTTATGTACACCTTTGTTATTAATATTAGGAGGGAGGGGTAACATTGCCTCTCCCATTAAGGAAATCGTTTTCTTTTCCTATTTATGTACTGCCACTACTACTAACAATTCACTGCCGCACTAACCCGCCTGTTCTGCACCACCAAGCCAACACTTTCCTTATTATATAAGGACTTATTCAACAAACTACTTTGCAGCAAAAATTTTTACTAAATATTCTAAATTTTTCAAAAATTCTAATTACAATGCAACATTTTAACTCTTAAGCAGAAAAGCTGAAAAAGCGAACGCCACCAATGAATTTACAATTATTAATATAGCAAGAAATCGGGAGTTTATGGGGCTAGCACCCCATATTGTATCTTGGTTAGGCCGGGACATGATTTTGAAAAATGATCAGAAATCAATTATAAAATTTTTATAAGACTATAATTATATTATAAATTAATCATAAAAGTGAGTTCTTCAACTGAAAGTAAGGAGCAACATTAAGACTTTAAACGAACAAAAATATTCTGTACATGAGGGACTGTGGCCCCTTCTTCAGGTTGCTGCTCCTTCCGCTAACGTTTGACGTTTTGTCCCAATTCTTAAAGAATGGCTGCTGAAATGAAAGGGCTGTTGAATTCGAGGGGGCACCCGTTTCTGCCACATAGTGTATATATTAGAATGCCAAGTATGCTGCAGAGTTCGACCGTGCTTGAGATAGTTTTTGCTAAGCTTGGCGCAGTTTTCGCAGCGCTTGGCACACTTCTGTCATGCGCCAACTGGAGTACATGAATTCTGAAAGTGAGCACCCCCTAAGTTGAATCAGGATAAGAAGGTTTTTAAAGCACTAAAATTTCAGCATAAAGAGGAAGGGATGGGAAAGGGGCATCCCCAAGGCCGTCTCCAGGGGGTCAAGTGGTTTGGCCTTCCCCCTCCTGAAATCTAAATTCGACTCGCAATAACGGAACAAAAATGCATATAAATAAACTTATGATGTGTTTTTAAACATTTTTTGTATCCCATTAAAAAATCTGGTTGCGCCTTTGGGTAACCCCCCCCCCTAATATATGGAGTAATTTCTGTTTGTTTTAAGTTTTAATGTTACTCATTGCTTTCGATTGAACAAAGAACGTTTTTTGTATTTAAAAATCATCTTAAATCGGCATCCATTTACTTTGGCATCAGATGAACAGAACTTAGATTTCTTAACCGTTTCAATGCTTCTGAGACTTGGATTCTCATCAAGGTGAAAACGCAACATCTGCTTGACAGGATGTAGTAATTTCTTTTATACGACTGGTTTGTCTAATAAGCCAAAATATTGCTTTCATACTAAAATTCCATCAAATGATGTTCAACCGATGACGTTCTTGATAGGATACTTATGATTTTTTTTTTTTTTTTTTTACTACGATGGAACAAAAGTAACAGGCCGTAAGTCGTCAGACACTAGTCCTATTTCCTTTCCACGGACCAGTTCCTAAATAAATGTTATAGGCCCTAAAATCAAAGATGTGGGGGGCAATCAAACTTAAGGGCTAATAAAACTATTCTCCCCCCGAAAAAATGTTTGGAAGCTCCCAAAGAATCCATAAGTGTTTACTTTTAGTTTGTAGAGATTCAACTTAGCTTAAAGCAGATAAAGACGAAGGCGATTAAGCAAAATTGTATTTAAAAAGGGGATGGAATATAAATTCCGAAGAAAAAACACAATGGGCAAAATAAAAAGTAAACATAACAAAATTACAGAAAAAAGCGGAAAAATACAGATTTTTAGGCAAATCTAGCAAAAACACCTTTTCCTTCTGCGTGTTCTCCCACCCCAGTTTTTGTTATGTACTCACCCATCTGTAAAATTAATTTTTAAGATCAACTTTTAGATCGACTTCAGTCTGATTTGTCATTCAGAGTATTAAATCTTTTATCATCTGTTGCTGTGAAAAATACTGAGGATGGCTGGCCTCGACAATCTGATTTTTCTTCATCTTCCCCCATCAAAATTCTGTACTTTAGGATGGGCGTTGTTTCAGTATGGAAAGTAAAGGAATCATAGGCAGCGCGATAGCGCTGCCTAAGTAAAGAATAATGTTGGCACAATGTATTATTTATTCATTTTGGTTTGTTTACACCAGGGCACTTTGTATCGAAGGAGTTGTCGTAGAAACGTCAAAAAGAGCTCATTCAATTGGGAATTGAAAGGGCTAGTGCTCTTTTTCATAGTCGAAAATGATTGGAGGACAACTAGCCGCCTTCCCACGTCCTTTATTTCCCCAAACACATTCAATTAAAATTTTGAGATAGCCATTTTATCAACGTAGTTGAAAGGTCCGTAAATTGTGTCCTTGAGGATGACCCCCTCCAAACCCTCAGGGCAAGGGTTGTAAGTTATGTCCTGGTGACATATAAGGTTTTTATGGAAAGCTTTGTCATAGAAACTTCAAAAAGGGTTCATTCGACTGGAAATTCAGAAAGCTAACGCCATTAAAAAAAAAAAAAAAATTGCTAGTGTACACATGGAGTCCAAAAAGGGAGGGCTCTTAAAAATATTTAATTCAAGAAGTCGATGAGCTGACATGTTTTTTCAGTATGTTTTTCATTATGATACACTCTGGCTTTGTTTTATTGATTCTGACTACCAATATTTGCTTCATACAGAATGAAATATATGAATAATTTTCTTTCAAAGAAAAGCTTTATGAGTCTACTTCTCTTTAAGGGCCTCCCCTAAGCCACTCAGCGTGTTCCCAGGTGGCGAAAGGGGAACACACTACAGATATGCAGGGTGCCTCCATAGGAGAAACGTACCAAGGGGGGACCTTGTCACTGGGGTTCCATAATAGAAATTGGGGCACCCTCACCCGGGGCCATAAATACAGGTGGAGGAAGAACAAGGCCCCTCAAATGTACACTGAACAGGGCCCACCGGCGTGTCCACACCTCCCATGAGTTACAAACCTTCTCCCACTACTGGGTTAAATTGCATGGTGATGCAAAACAGCATCATGGGAGGATCCTCCATTGGAGAACAATTGCGGCTGGGCGTAAGATCTAGATCTATAGACAACGGTCTCTGCAAAGGGATGCCTTGACCCTTTCGGGGTACTTGAAAGATTTGGGACCTCGCTGTAAACTCTATTCCCGCTTGAGGAGTAGCACCCCTCTAGGAAATTTAGCCTAGTAAATGACACAGCATTCATCCGTGATTCTGATCGATGGATAATTCTTCTCGGCTTCGTCTGTTTTGACGGGCGATTTCGGGCTAAAAAACCTCTCCGTGGGTAGTTTATCTACTATGGGTTGCCTCCCCGTTGCAGCAGAATATTTTTAGGGATGAATATATAATGAATTGGAGGTAATAGGCTTGGGAGTGTCTGTTCAGGATTTTGACTCTTGTTGATAGAAGAGCATCACCAGGTGCTGAAAACCATGTTGTGACCAAGGTGGGTCCAGGACTGCATAAAGCCTCCATTCATACCCGAGGTCTCAGAGACTTCTTGCTGTCCGGTTCTAAGCTGGCTTAAGGGCTTTGGCGTAGACTTTAGAAGATGTTCTGATCCCTATCCTGCACTGGCATCCGGATCATTGCTTTTCCTGAGGTTTTCCAATGATTAAAGAACATTAAAATTTGAACATGGAATGATACGATGTTAAAAAAAGACTATCGTATCGAAATTTTAACTGACAAATTTTGACCATTCGAACTGGAAACGTTAGGAGTTTCCAAAACTCATAACCCATCGGTAGGAAGCATGAAATTAGATGATGTAGAATTTGTTTACTCAGGCAGGAAGGATGGGGTACATAGACAGGGAGTAGGGCTTATGATGAATAAGGAAGCTGCTAAGTCTTGTTTAGGCTGAGAAGGTATTAATAATAGAATACTAATTGTTAATTTTATGACTAAGAAGTTCAAGGTATCAGTTATAGTAGTATATGCCCCGTTAAACCGACTGACGGAGATACTAGTGATTTAGATGAACTTTACTTAAAGTTACAGGAACAAATAGGCAGGGTCGCAGGTAGAAATATAACGTTTTTACTAAGAGATTTTCCTAGCCTAGGTAAATTTGGTGCAGGAACAGAAAATAGTAATGGCTACAGATTTTTACAATTTTGTATGTATAGCAATCTAGTTATAACCAATACGATGTTTGGTCATAAAATGGCCCATAAATTGACATGGTGTTTACGTGATGGTAAGACAGCAAACCTTATTGATTATGTTATAGTAAACCGGAGACAGGCAGGATCAATACAAAATACTAGGGTATATAGTATCTTGTACTGTATTTCAAACAGTAGGTTGAACGAAAAACGTGGTTCAATCCCACTTTCTCTGGCTATAATGAAAGAAAGTTGAGATGGCTAGGCCATGTTCTGCGGATGAAGCATGACAGATTACCGAAGATTGTCCTCTCTGGCCATCTGTCTGGGGCTGGTGGGATGGTGCTCCTGGGATGGTGTAAAGAGGAAGACCTTCAATAGGTTGGGTTGGAGGAGGAGAGTGCGTTGCTGTGTTGGCCTCAGGTGGCTTGGTGCTGCAGTGAGTTATTATTATTAGTAGTAGTAGTAGGGTATAAAGGACGGCATAATAGTCAAATATTGTACTGGCATGTTAATAAATTAAGAGGGAGCGGTCAATCTGGACTTGTTCCAGTCAAAGATGGGAAGGTCAAAGATGGGTAGGCCACATCCAGTCAGAGAAGGCCACAATTAGTGATAAGGAGAGAGTTTAAAAGAGATCGGTGGAACATTTTGAGAATTTGCTAACCCGAGATACAATTGCAGGAAAAGATATAGAGGAAAATGAAAAAGTTGGTGATACTTTGGATGTGAAGGAAGATTTGTTTTGTTAGGAAGAATTAGTGACAGTTGTAAAAGAATTAAAAAATAATAGGCCGCCAGCTGCTGATAATGTGGTAATGAGTTTCTTAAATATGGTGGCTCTGAGGTTAGAAATAAGCTATTGAAGATTATGAATATGATTTTTGAAAAAGGGAAAGTACCTAGCGATTTTAGAAAAACTTAATTAAACCACTGTATCAGAAAGGTGATAAGAGTGAGTGTCTTAACTATGGAGAAATTAGTCTGGTCTCTGTAGGTAGCAAATTACTTGGTAATATGATACTTATAGATTGGTAGACCTTTAAATTCTAGTCTTGAAAGCCGAATTATTGCCGAGAACAATGCTTTTAATGACATTATACAAGAAGACTTCATTGATACATACGAAAATCTTACTCTCAAGTCTGTTATGCTTTTGAAATGGGCCGATACATACTGCAAGGAGCTGAATTTGTGTTAAAAATTGATGATGATGTTTATTTGGATCTAGACAACCTGTTGAATTTGTTGAACATGTACGGAAAGAAAAGGTTAATTGGTGGCAGCTTGTTCTGTAATGCAGCTCCAATTCGTTCCCAGTCCTCAAAATGGTACTGCCCTAAACATATTTTTCCAGGCTCTGTGTATCCTCCCTACGTGTCAGGAACTACATATGTCATGAGCGGGGATATAATTCATAGCCTCTACGAAACCGCGGTATCCACGCCTTTAGTGCACTTGGAAGATGTATTTTTAACGGGAATTGTTGCTCCGAAATTAAACATTTTTCCAGTTCATTTTAGTTTAATTAATCACGGCAAGGTGGCGCTTAGAGCATGTGAATATAAAAAACATGTTACTGTGCATGATGTGCAACCATCTGAGATGAGATTTATATGGAGTGAATCACGGCTTCCTGCCGTTAGTTGTGCGACTCCTGATTTTAAAAAAATGAAAGTAGCTGGCTGCAATAAAGGTGTTTCAAAATTGACAAAATTAAAAGCCATTAAAAAACATCGACGAAAGATGCTGTAGACAAGCGAAGGGAAGAACAGTGCGGTTTTAGAAAAGGTAGAAAATGTGTAGACCGAATTTTCACTCTTAAGTTAATAATTGAGAATTGCATTAGTTGTCAAACACCTTTGGTCCTCAGTTTTGTAGATTGTGAGCAAGCATTCGATTCTGTTGATAGAAGAGCTTTAGCAAAGGTCTTATCCTTTTATGGTATACCAAATAAATGCATTAAAGTGATTAGTGCTGTGTACGAGAATAACACTGCTGCGGTTGGTTTTGTATTAAATCAGAAGTTAAGCAGGGTTATGTTCTATCCCACTTTACATGGATCATTTTGATGGACTTTGTCCTTAGGAGCTCAGAAAAGGCAATGAGAGACCACGTAATCATTTGCGGAGGAAAAACTCTCCTGGAATTAATACAGTGATGACAGTGGTCAAATATTACTCTGAAGCATGGTGGCTCCGAAAAGCAGATGAAGATTTACTAGATGTGTTCCAGAAAAACTGACTACGGATTGTTCTGGGTAACCGGCTGATACTGACCGTGTTTCATGTAGTAGGCTGTATAAAATGTGGTTCAATCCTGCTTTCTAGGGCTATAATGAAAAAAAGGTTGAGATGGCTAGGGCGCGTTTTGCGGATGAAGGATGACAGATTGTCGAAGATTGTTCTTTTTGGCCAACCGTTTAGGGCTAGACGGAAAGCAGGTTGTCCCCTTCTAGGGTGGGAGGATGTCATGAAAAAGTTTTATAGGAAATGGGAACTTCCTGGGAGGGTGCAAAGGGGAAGGCTTTAAATAGATTGGGATGGAGGAGGAGCGTGCGCAGCTGTGTTGGCCTCAGGGGGCTTGGTGCAGCGGTAAGTTGTTAGTAGTAGTAGTAGTAGTAGTCGTAGAAACTTCAAAAAAAGCTCATTCCATCGGAAATCGAAACGGTTAGTGCCCTTTTTATAGTCAAAATGATCGAAGGGCAAATGCCCCCTCACGACCATCATTTCCCAAAACACTTCCGATCAAATTTTGATATACCCATTTTGTGCTAAGAAATTGACAGGTCCGAAAATTATGTCTTTGAGGATGACACCCCCCCCCCATGCTTTTAGGGCAAGGTTTGGAAGTTATGCCCTAGGGGCATATGAGTTTTTGTAGAAAGCGTTGTTTAAAAATGCCTAATTCAATTGGAAATTGAGAAGAATAGTATCCTTTTTATTGATAGAAAGTGATCGGAGCTCAAATGCCCCCCTCATCATTTTCCAAAACACTTCCGATCAAAATTTTGAGATACCTATTTTGTTCAACGTAGTCGGAAGGTCCGAAAATTATGTCTTTGAGGAAGTGCCCTGGGGCATGTACGTTTCTTATGAAACACATGGTCGTATAAATTTCGGAGGGAGCTCTTTGGATTGGTAATCAGAAGCTCTAGTGCCTTTTTTAAGAGCCAAAGTGATCGGAGGACACATACCTCCCCCTCCCATACACACACACACACGTCGTATTATCCCGAAATACGCCTAAAAGAAATTTTGAGATAGCTATTTTATTTAATATAGTCCAAATATTATATAACAAGGCTTTTGGGGTTGAAACATATCCCCAGAGCCTGGGGGAAAGGGAATGGTCTTAAATTATACCTTGGTGGCATTTAAGGTTTTTATAGAAGGGATGATTGTATAAGCTTTAGAGAAGGATCATTTGGTAGAAAATTGGAAGTTCTAATTCCCTTTTTAAGATTCAAAATGATGGAAGGCAGCTTGATCCATCCCCCCCTCCCTCAGGCTACCCCTCTTCACCAAACGAATCTGATTAAAATTGCGAGATGACGATTTTGCTCAAAATAGTCCAAAGAACTTATAACAATGCCACTAGGGTTGACACAACGCCCCAGTTCTCTGGGGGTAGGATTGCAAGTCCTTCCCTTGGGGCATATAAGATTTTTATGAATGGGCGGTCGTGAAAACTTTAGATAGGGCTCATTTGATTTGAAATTGGAAGTTATGGTGCCCTTTTTAAGAGTCAAAGTGATTTGAGAGCAACTAGCCCCCCCCCCCCTCCACGCTCATCATTTTGCTTAACACATCCTTTCAAAATTTGGAGATGACAGTTTTGATAATCGTAGTTGAAGATTCCGGAAATTATGTCCCACCCCCCTACAGTTTTCAGGACAAGGGTTGCAAGTTATGCCCTAGGGGAATATAGTGTTCTTATAGAAAGGGTGGTCGTATATGCTTTGAAAGGGACTCATTGGATCGGTAATCAAAAGTTAAAGTGCCTTTTTTAAGAGTCAAAGTGATCAGAGCGCAGCTACCCTCCTCCCCCCCCAAAGACGCACAAACACTTTGTGTTTTCCTGAGATGCATCCAATACAAATTTTGAGAAAATTCTTTTATTCAAAATAGTCCAAAGACCATATAATAAGGCTTTTGGGGTTGATACAAATCGCCAGAACTTAAGGGCAAGGGTTGTAAGTCATGCCCCTGGGGCATCTAAGGTTCTTATGGAAGAGATAGTTGTATAAACTTTAGAGGTGGCTCATTTGGTTGAAATTGGAAGTTCTAGTTCTCTTGAAAGAGTCAATAGTGATGGAGATCAATTAGACCCCCCCCCTTCCCCAAATACTCCTCTTTTCACCAAGTGCATTTGATTGAAACTATCTATAATTTCGATAAGAATAAGAATAATTACAATAAATGACCGAGTCAAACTCAGAACGAACAGAAATTAGCATGAGTAGGGCTCAGGGCCCTTATGCCTTCCCAAGGCCAGAACATAATTTGCATTTAATGAAAAAATAAATGTTTTCGCTTTTACAACTTTAATAAAATCAAATATTATTAACATTTTAAGGTATAATTATCAGCATATGTATATTAAACTGACTATGTACATTCATTTGTATTTTTTCCAGTAAAGTTAAAAAAAAATTCTGGCCTTGGGAAGGCATAGGGGTTGGAGCCCTACTCATGTTAATTTCTGCTCATGTTTATAGTCCTACTCATGTTAGTTTCTGCTCGTTTTGAGTTTGACTCGGTTATTTATTGTAATATCTATTTGTATTGGGTTTCATTTATTTATCGATGCTGATTTTTAGTAGCTTTACGCTTGGTAGATTATTTGATTTTATTTTTGCTCATTTTTGGTTTAATGGAGGTCTTTACTTTTCTTTGAATAACTATTTTGAAGAAAAAGTTTTTCAGTTAATAACTGGTAATGATGGACGCAACTGTGTGCTAGACTTGCTGAGGACGTTCCCATCCGATGTCAATTTTCCTAAAATAGCCATCTCTCTCTCTCTCTCTCTCTCTCTCTCTCTCTCTCTCTCTCTCTCTCTCTCTCTCTCTCTCTCTCTCTCTCTCTCTCTCTCTCTTTCTATCTCTCTCGTTCAAATTTAAAAATATCATAAAAATTCCCTTTTTGAGGACTCAGATACACCCGTCCCCACAAAAAACCCTAACCTTCTACCGTACCCCACTAGCTAGTATGTGGTAATCCAGAACGTTACAATCGTTAGTAATAGTAAATGGGATTTCTACGTAATTGCTTATCTCGTAGGTATTTATTTGTATATAATTGCTTATCATTTTGTATTGACAATGTATATGTTTAGGGACGAATTCGGAGCAATACCCTTTGAAAGCGAGAAGATACTTATATACTTATGTAAAACAGTTCAAAATAGGGATGAAACATTTTTTATTGACAGTGAATAGATATAACAATTATTGAACTGGACGTTTGCCCTCCACTATATTTTGTACCATCCCGCCGCTTTTTTTAGAATACCCTTTTTTGCATTTTTCATTGAAAAATGGCTTCTTGGTATTTTCATAGAAAATACTTAACGAAAAATTATTTCCTCTAAATGTTGAAAAATAAAGTTCTCCCCCTCCCCCTCTGATTTTTATGATTTGACACCTCGCTTCAATAGTGCTATTGGATATGCATATCCTGGATAAGGTAAAAACAAAAGGGGTCTACCACACCCCATGGTACACACCCGATGACTTGCATTAAACTACCCATACTCCCCTCTCCAATACAGCTCAGGTCGGTCCCAAACCCCGTAGTGCAATTTATCACCTCCCTATCATCAAGTTAGGTTGAAATTGAACGGTCTCTTAGGGTAGATGTCCTGATGACAATAATTTACAGATCATCCCCCTCTCCCCTCAAAAAGAGGTCAAATTGTGCCTAGCCCTCAGAAAGGAATAACAGTTACAGCACTATTTGCATGTCTACCACGTGCTGCTAAAACCCCACCATTGATTTCGGTAGATGTTTTAACTATGGATATCCTCATCATCCCCTATTATTCATACAGGTAAGATCGGTCATGAGTCCCAAAGATCAAAATTAGGACAAAAGCTCTTTCTTCCTACCGAGTTTCTTGTTTTTACCTAGCAACCGATCCTGGTAGCAACCATTGAGACAACAATGGGGCAACCCCCCTCCAAAGGTTAAATTAGATGATGAGCCTTCAAAAGCCAAAACTGGGGAAATGTGCCTACTTTTACTTTCCACAGAATTTGGTTGGAATCCGACTATCCATTCTGGTAGTGTACAAATCGGTGATCAAGATAAAAATAAAAAATAATAGTAATAAATAATAATAATACAACCACAAAAGAAATAGTATTGCTCTTTTGCAACTATCTTGAATGGAGGCAGCATTTGACGGAGGGTGGGGGGTGAATTAGGGAGTAAGATCCCAGATTCTGAGCCCAAGGTAGTTCTCTTGATTGAGAATTTTGTTATTGTATTATACAAGTATATGGGGACTGTGCAAACTTAGAATTAAGTAAGCATTAGACTGGGAAAAAAGGAAGAATCGTAGAAAGAAAATTCCAGCGAAGAAATTTTTTGCCAGTGAGTTTTTTATTCTATCTGCTGAAAACTTTCCTCGTAAGAATTTGCTTTTATAAATCCTTTTTTTTCGTTTTTCGTCTCACATGTACCCAATGCGGTCTTGGAATTTACCCAAAATTTCAAACTGTATGGTAGGGTTTTTCAGATTCTAACTCTCATAAAAGATGTATTGCTGGTCAATAATTAAAAAACCTACGCAAGGTCCCGGTACCGTCTTTTTCAACAACAACACGAAAAGCATATTAAAGGGCCAAAGGGGGTGGTATCTTACGAAATGAATAGCCAACAATTATGGATCTAGGCCCAGCATGCAGCACTCCCTCAAGACCATTAAGCATACGTTGAATAAAATGGCAAAAGTCAACTGGCAACGCTTTCGAAATTCAAGGAGAAAAAAGGCATTTCACACATTCACCAATTTCGGACATTCAGGGTGACATATATTCGCTTAAAATGCAGGGTTTTCAGTACGAATGGAGAGGGTAGAATTTTCAGTTCAGCTTTTTTAAAAGATAATGGGTAAATAGAGCGCTAGAAAACGTTTTTTTTAGCTAGTCTTTACATTTGGACATATTTAAATCTGATAATGAAACCTTCCAGAAAAACTTCACCTTCTGTAGTGAATATAATCGGAAAAGTAGGAAAGCGAGACAATTTAGCTTTTACATTTTATAATTGGATATAAGGAAAGAAATGCTTCTTAGTCACTTTTCTCCACTTCAAAGTTTTTATGTACGCTTTGGTACACTTGCCTTGAAGTATTTGTTTCCTTAAACTTCGTCTTTGCATTTTGACAACTTTAAATCCGATAGTATAACATCTCACTCTTTTTTAAAGCAAATACAAACAAAAAAGGAGTAAAACAAGAAGAATTTTGAGACATAAATTTCATAAAGGCACAGAATTTTTAATTTCTGTTTGCTGAAACCTGAGTTACTCATCCATTGATTTTGTCTAGTTCCCTTTATTTCATCTTACTCGTTTTTTCTTTTGTGCTTCTTTTTTAATGGATTTTTGCTTCAGACGATTTTAGCTTTCTTTGTGTATGAATTTTTTTATGTTTTTTTGCATGGAGGATGGCATTTTTTCACCTATGTCAAGATATCTATGCTTTCTTTCAATTTATCTTCTGGCTGTAAATTTTCCTCTTTTTGTTTCTTTTTCTTTGTAACCATTAATAAAACTTGCCAGCGTGGTCTTTTAACTTATTTTGCCCTTTTAGAGCTCTTTGCCTTTCTAACCCTAAATCCACTGGCTGCTACTCATTCCTAATAATCCTAACTAATAAACTTTCAAAGGGAATAATGCCGTTTACTTAGACACTGAAAAAAAAACAGACACAAAATCCTGCAGGTATTTCGATCAAATATACAGGAACTGTCATCAGTAGAATTAATTCTACGATGGCGGTTGCTGTATATGTGGTCGAAATATCTGGACTTTTGTACCTGATTTTTCCATTGTCTAAATAAATGGAATTATCCCCATTTGAAAATTTATTTGTTCGTCATAGAACGGCAGTGTGGTCTAAGAAAAGAATACCTAATCTATGGTGTTATATCGAAAAAACATACTAATCCTGCTTTCAAAAAACGTAGATAAATCCTTTGAATTCTCTTATCCATTTGAATCGCAGTTGATGACAGAAAATGCTTTTCTTTAATTTGTTTCACTCATTAAAAAATTAGATACGTCAGCATTAAAAATATTTGACAGAACACCGGAGTTACGTTTTTGCACAAAAATTACAAAAGCATCACAGCACAAATTGAATCACAAACGTTTAAGACTAGGAATCACTTTTAGCAGTTGTTGCATGCGCAGTTTCTTTTGTGATTTGTCGTTGAATAGGGTCAACAGCTTGTGTAACAACTGTCCTTAACCAACTAAAAAACTTTCGAACTCTCGATAAAGGCACATCTGCAGGCTTTTGCTGTACAACTAGACTTTCTACAGAACATGCACTAGTGTTAGAAACAATGCTATAATAGTAACTACTACATCGATTGCATGCATCTTTCATGCCGTCATAGTTAACAAAAAGAGCTTGATCAATTTCGTCTGCTTCCTTTAGAATTCCTAACCTTGATTCCTCTTTGGATTTTGCTTCTAAGCTCGTTAAACTATTTGAGCGATTCCGTGTGTCTTCGCCAAGGAGAGTCGCTCGATGATTTGTGGGTAGTTTCCTACCAGTTGGTCCACGAGTTCGACTTCGAGTTAATGGTTGAAGAGAGGATGCTTCTGGTTGAACATCCATTTTATGCTTCTGTTCTCTCTAAGGGGAAAATAAAAGGTTAAATTTTAAAAAAGTAATTTAGAATAATGAATTTTTAAATCAACTACTAAGAATTCTAAGGACGGGGCTGAAACTTCACCAAGTTTGTTGGTTGTCAGGGCATTGATTTTCATTCGTATCGAACCCTACACTCTTCTACATTGGTTCTATTTTTAGGGATACTAAAACCCTCCAAACCACCTACTACATGAATGGGATACTACCACAAACTACGTGACCGCCCTCTAGTGTATGTATTTGCGTACCCTGGTACATATAGAGATGGTTCCATTCTGTAAGAATCATTCTGGAATAACTTTAAAAAACGAAAAAAAAAATAAATAAACACACATCCGTGATCTTTCTTCTGGCAAAAAAATCGGAATTCCACATTTTGTAGATAGGAGCTTGAAACTACTACAGTAGAGTTCTCTGATACTTGGATATGACGGTGTGATTTTCGTTTAGACTGAATGACTTTTAGGGGGTGTTCCCTCCTATTTTCTAAAATAAGGCCAATTTTCTCGGGGTATTAACTTTTCAATCAGCCACGATGGAAGGAGCTCAGTATGTGCATGGATTTCACCTTTAAATATACCCACTATATTTTTTTTATAGCTCTATATACTCTGTCATGGTGATGGTTAATCCATTTGAAAAGGGAAACTGTGCACAATAGGGTATTGATTTTTAATTCTTTTCCATATGAAAATTCCTGTACCTTAGGATAGGACAAATTCGTTTTCTTAGGGTTTTGCTTACTATTAGTTAGTTTTTCCACCTACTCCGGTACTTGTTAATTAAACAAAGTCCACTCAAAGAACCACGCTTAGGTTAAATCTAAGAAAATCAGTTTTAAAGTCACTTAGATATGTGACGGGTGATAGAATACATTGAAATTTTAAAATTTAGGCTATATATTTGCATATTAGGATCTGGTAAAGTATCTGGACAGCGTGGAGTTAGAAAACAATTCTTACTTCACAGTATAGAATAATTGTAGCTAAAACATTTTGCATGCAGACCCGCTTTACTTAAACTTAATCAAACCTAATACTTAAAATTATGCTTAAGTCTATCCTAACCTAATCGTAATTCTTGAGTGTGTTTTGTTTAATTAACAACTACCCTACTACACAGTTTGTTGCCACGAACTGCTTGTTAAGGCGAGTTGAAACAGGTCTGAACCATACACCATAGACTCATAGAGGAGCGAAATTCACTCATCGTTACAGTTTAATTGCCGATTTTAATTGATTTGTCTAAGAATATATCCAAATTCAACTTATGTCGGACAACTGAGCGAATTTCCCGGCAATTTTTTAAACACAACAGCAACAGCAATGGAAGAAGCAATAAAATGATCTGACTGAGAAACTGATTTTGGCTCAAAAAACTATTTACGAAAAAAGGGAAAAGGGAGATAGAAATACAGTGTTGGTCCCGAAAAAATGGGAATAAAACATTATCCTAATACATTTCAATCACGCTCTTTCAACTTTAAATATTTTGCCAGTAAATCTCGGGCGACTTGAAAATCCTGTGAGAACAAAACGGCAGCCCAAATTGCCCATTGACAAATATCATCTGCCGTTCAATATTCTTTTGTGTGTGAACCAAGGGTTAAACAGAAGACTAGCAAACTTTCATTTGGACTTTTGACCCGTTTCTGAAATCATTTTCCCCTTTAGTACAACACTCACAAAAATTCAGGGTTCTGGAGGGACGGAGGTGGGTATTTAAAAATCCTTTTCCAGATTCTAATCTAGGTAGTAATATAGCTTATGTTCACTTCTTTATTATCCCCCCCACCCTTTGATGCGCTGGTAAGTTCCTAGGCTAAACATGAAGTTACTAATTTCGTTTTTTCTTCTTATTGTTATTTTTATTATGAAGTGACTGTTGATGAGAAGTAAGCCCATAAAAAATACAAACATAGAAATCTGCGAACTCGGTGATTCTTACAAGCTCGAATCCAGGCATTAAGGAAAAGGGCTGATAGGAAAGGACTGGAGCCACCTCTGAAAACCCAATAAATAGAAATATACTGGCAGTAATGAAGTAAGAATTGTTTTATTATGTTGTTTAGTTGAAAATAGAATCTAAACTAGACTGGTACCCTCCTGTAGGCTGTAGCCCCATTTCCGAAAGCTTCACCCAGGCCTAATTCAACAAATTTTCAAGTTGGAAAATGCCCCTAAGCTGCAATCTTACGGTATGCTCTAGTTTCACACAGACAAAAAAAATCAGTCGAAAGTTATTGTCTAATTATCTGTTTATTCTCCACTTTAAAAGTTATACTTGAATAGCAGAGTTGTATCTAAATGGTATCAGCGTTTCAAAAATCCCATCTCGATCTCCTCGGGGCAACATCTAAGACTTCCCTCGTGAGGTCAATCAAGAAGTAAGTCCTTCTTATCCGCTTTACGGATATTTTTTACCTTTTTTTCATATTATACGAGTGTAATATGTAAAATCTCAGTGTAAAAACTTCCCTGGAGACAGCGCAATTTATCCCCTCTTCTAAGCTTAGCGTCATAGTACCAAAATTGTCACATTGTTACATTTAGGATTTTTCTTTTATCTGGTTTTCAGAGTCGCCTCCAGTACAACTGCATTTAAAAAACACCCCCTCCCCCTCTAATGCCTGTAATGTTAAAATGCCTGGCATTAGAGGCATTAGAGGGGGACACCAAATACGAAAGACATTTCTTTTTCAAACTGACATTATTAAATCGAAAAAAAAAATAATGCCAACCGACAAAATCTGCAATATCTTATTTAGGGCTTATGAGCGCCGTGACAGAATTTGTCGCGGGGGGGGGGTATTTTCTACCACATTTAAACGTGAATATTGCTCATTTTCCTATTTTAGTGAATTTGTTTAATAAGTATCCTTACTCCCCGGAGGATATTGCCCCACTACCTCTCCCCTGCTGGCGTCCATGACAGGGATATAATCAGGTACTAGGGGGGGGTGTGCAGTTGAACTTATTATGACTCTAAAACTACGGTCAATAATAAGGTATGAATTTTATTATCAAAATATTTCATTTGTAAAAGGGGCTATACCGCAATGTTACCCCTTTCCCAAAGTCCCTTCTGCAGTGTTTTTCTTTGGAAGTACCTCAAATTATAAACTAACATACCTTAAAATTCTTTATGCAAATAAATCATTGATATAAATATCCACTTTCCAGTCTTGTCAATAACTAACATGCTCTGTGCAACTTTAGAAAAAGCGCTTATCTAACCACGTCAAAAGATAATTAAAAATTCAAATGTTTTATCATCTTCCTGTTTGAGTCAAATATCACTTTAATAAAAGCAGAATGTAAGACACCATAAGTGCAATCTATGACCATATTAACATTGAAATGGTGACCAATTTTTTGTTCTTTGCTCTTCTCCGCTACCCGTGGCTACATTGATGACTCAAATATTATACTTGCCAAAAAATCTCGTCAACCTTCTAAGATAGAATGTTAATTGTTCTAATAAAATTTTGAAAGTTATTTAATTTGATGATTAATGAAATACAATTGAACCATAACTAGGACCCCGAGTCACTTTTGCTTCAAAGCCAAACGCTAAGGATTGTTCAAGGAGGTAGTGGAGGGTCTGGGTAGAAAGTATTCCCTCTGTATCCATCGAGGTTTGTTTTCTAATTGGGACACATAAAGAATTTTGTATTTGTCACCCTATCCGAAACGGAATCGTCACGATTGCACGCAAGGATACTCACCCGAAGTCTTGTTACTTTCTATGATAATTTTCACATTTCAACATTTATTTCGAATTGCCTCTTTTCCTCCCTTGAAATGCTTCACTCTCCCTCCCCAAAATCAGCTTCAACGTGCAGATCCCTGAACTACTAGATATTCTCATTAATGTTTGACAATTTTTAACTGTGTGTGTATCTGCAGTACTATTCCTTTGTGTTAATCTTGTATTACGCTAATTGCTACGAGCACCCATGGGAATTTTTCTGGTGGAGTATCCCTAAAAACATTTCGGGGGAGGAGGCAAAGTTTTGTGTCTCCTTTTCCAATTAGTACAACATTTATCTCTGTCAAATTTTTTTTATGCTAAGGGGGAGGAGGGGTGACGCCCGGTCTACCCGAGTTGGTATCTAAGACTTATGTCCTTCAAACGCTCGCTCATGACCGCTAAACACTAATACTTGCCAGACAGATTTAAATAAAAAAAAGTTGCCAATTTTAATGCACACCCATACTCCGAACTCCTGTGTGTATCCTTTTATTTAAAGGCTTTCGAGGTTAGATAAATACAACCAGAGGGGATTTTCTTGGTATCAGGATTTTCCTTCTTACTGAGAACATACTGTAGATCCTATCATCTGTAAAAATGAAAATATTTCGGGGATATTCACCCACCCCATCACATTTTGCAGGCACGTTAACTAAAAAAAATGGCTTTTGAAGCTAACTAAAAACAAAGATAGGAATATAAAGATGACAAACGGTTCTAAAACCAGTAAATGAAAACATATAGAACAAAAAATCAAGCGAATATTGCACCCATATATAACAAAATGTCTTCGGCGTAGAAAAAGAAAAGATAGGAACTCAAAACTAAAAAAATATAGCTAAAAATATATATTAAGCTAAAGTAAACTAACATAAAATGTATAATCTGTAACTTAAAAATTATAATAACTTGCCTTAGTTGTGTTTCCATTTTTTGTCCTATGGTCGGCTTTCCTTGGGTCTTCAAGGGAGGTTTTGTCTGGATAAACATGGTTCTTTTGGCTTCTTTTTGCCTCTTTTAACGCTGCTCTTATATGGCTCATCCATGCTGTCATCTCTGGCAATGTTTCAGCAGAAAAATAATGTCGCGTCTGAAATGGAAAAGCGGATGTTGCGCGACTTGTTCACCGTTACCTAACTTAAGGAATCTTATACATGATAAACAAGAGGGAAATATGTATCAATACATTTTTGCAAAGTCGTTTGCACGTGAGGCAGAGGGATGTCTAATGTGGTTTTACACCTGTCTAGGAGATATCAAGTCAAGTTCCAATGTGTCATTAAGGCATTGGAAAATAAACGAGGGGGTACTCACCGGATAATATAGAGTTTAATTATAATCCCAAGATAATTGATTTGTATGAAACTATAAAGTCTACAATAAAAGAAAGAAAAATATAGAAAAATCATTATTTGTGCCTATTGGTCCAGTATATGTTAAATATTGTTAAATTAAAATGGTCAGATAAAAATCTACGAAAACCAAGTTCGTGGTAAGAAATGGGATACTTTTCAAGCCACCTAATATTTTCTTGACAGTACTTTCGGTATGCCTCTGTTTCTCGCAATCCTCAGCAGAAAATTAGAAAAAGAGGTAGTAAAAAATTACCAGGCTGCATTTGGAAGGTTGTCCTCTCGGACCGGAGGCATCAGCTCTCCCTTCGAAGGCAAATTTAGGTCGTTGGGCTAGGGATGTACGCTAGACGTGGAAGAAACTGGGACCAATTGGCCTTGATGATGGCTTGAGGGTAGTTTACGAAGAACGGTAGCCGTTGGATATGCGTTCGAGGCATGTCATGGCGGCAAGTTTTGAGCGATTTCGTTTCGAAAGCTGCCAATCGGTTCTCGTTTTTGGTTTTTAGGACCCATGCACATAACTCCGCTCAATAGGTTGAGATCGGAATCACTAAAGCACGGTAAAGCCGTATGTTCGTATCTATTGATAAGTGTAACCTGTTCATGACGGTAATTAATTGTCTATCCTCAAATTGTTTCAGCATTCCATGATTGTAACCGTCCAACAAGCTATTTTTCTAATTTTATCAGTTCTTTGGTGGTTTAATGACGGCAATACCATTAATTTAAACCGGTATTTTATTACTATAATTCTTTTAAATTTTTAACGAGCTACTTCACTTTTCAGTGTTTATCTTTCTCCTAAAAGTGTTCTAGTGTTACAAGAAACTTTAATTGGTATGAAGTGATTTTGCGACTCCTCCTGCGACTGTTTCTACGGAAAAAAAAACATGTTTTTTTTATTGATTAACACAGGTGTTTTTTTCAAAATCCAGGAGAGGGGGAGGGAATTTTGCTACTTTTTCAAATTTTTTTCATGGAAGTACCGAAAAAGATGTTTTTTTTTTTATTCTAGTGAAAACACCAAAAAAAGGGCATTTTTCAAAACCTATGATGAGGGGTGAAAAAACCTAAGGATATACGACATCAGAACCCCCCCCCCCCAAATTGACATGTCTGTACATCATAACCGATAGGAAAAAAGTAAAAAATAATTGAGAAGTCATTTCAGTGACCAAAACCTGGAAAAAATAATGCAAAAATTTGGCTTTGACATCCGCCCTGTCTTCCTAAGTGCAAAAAGAGCAAAAGTATTAAATAAAATAAAATGTGCAAAACAATAAAAAACATAAACCTAAAAAAAATTAAAGAGACATCCAGTGATATCAACCGCAAAAAGGCGACAAAAGATTTTTGTCCCACGCCTCAGGACGTGAGGTTTTTCCAGAGAATATTTTCTTTTTTATTTATTCTATTTTATTTTTCCTGTGTCACGTTTAGCTAGCATAGCCTTAAAACTTGTATCGCAAACACTTTAAAGTTTTAAGCTTCATCTTAAAAGTTTCAATGCTGGAAGATCTCGATTCAAAACAATTAGGGAAGCAATATTGACGAAAAGCAATCAGTTTCCGTGTGAAATCCTAAATTCTATGTTCAAGTGGTATTTACAAGGTTTCCTCCCAGATTTCAGAAAAAGCAATTTTTGAGATCATTTATCTTTCCCTCTCCCTAGGTAACTCTTTGCCTTTCTATAGCAATGTTTAAACAAAACCTCGAGAGATGCTGACGAACATAGATAAAATTATTCCTTTGAAAGTGCTGGCTATTATCAAAATAGAGATTTCAGCAATCTTTCTAATTAAAGTAGCGTTGTCCAATGAATTATCATGATTTAGAAGGGAAAACACTTGGTCGATTTCACAGTTCAGACAATCTACGTAAGGTAGATTAATGAATTTTCATGGTTTTAGCTTATGCGCACATAGCCGTACGTGCCAAGGGAAAGGGCTTAGTATTTCACAGCGCCTTCTATGTTGTTACAAATTAAACGAAAATGTGCAATCATCTAGGCATTATTTCATCAGTCATCTGCCAGTTGGCGAGGGGTAAGGACACAGCAAAGTGTTTTCATGGTAGGGAGTAGCAAGCCAGTTAGAGTGCAAAAACTTATTGTTTTCAGTTAAATCTAGCCTTGTCTTACTTTTAAAGATTTGTGAAATTAGTTTTTTAGGAAGCACTGACTTTCCTAATACACAAAAGTTACATCCATGGGCATGGGGCCAGATTGTGTGATTAGATTTAAAGGGTTGCAATCGTAAAAGAAATCTATAGCTCCTTTTTTAGGATAAATTCAAATTTTCCAAATTTTGAAACTCAAATGAAATCCATTTGCAAGTTTGATGTTTTCCTTCGGAGACAGAATAATTCCTTGGAGAGTCCTATTTTCATTAGGTCCACTTCTGAAATTACTATTTGATATTAGTTAAATACTGTACGAAATACTCCAGCGAATTACCCCTGCTTCGAAGGAGGGGATACTTTGTCGATTGTAGAGTCCAGAAAACCTACGTTATGTCAAAATTTAGAATTCCACGGCTTTAGTTTTTGTGCACAGGACCATACACAAGAGAAGTGGCACAGGGTTCCAAATTTCCCTCCGTAAAGCTATAAGTTAAATAATGTTGCATACTGTTACAATGTGCCTTTACTCGTTATGTACCAAGCATTATTTCATCTAAAGTATGTCACATGGCACATAGTTAAGGGTTTTTCTTGGTTGAGGAGGGGGAGGCGATTAGACTCAGCTGGGGTGTAGAATTTACTGTTTCAAGTCAAAATTTTGCTTTAAATCTCTTTGGAGGCTCTATAAAATGAGTCTTCAAGGGTGGGGACCAGATCCTACTGTTAGATTAAAAGGATTGCGGCCCTAAAAAAGTGTTAGGAGTTGCTTCTTTGTAGGATTAGTTCCCATTTAAAAAATTCAAATAAAATCTGTTTGCTAATTTGGTGTTTCCCCATTGAAACCAGGAAGTTTCGCAGGACAAGGCAACTCTAATCATAAAGAGTGCCGATTTGATGTTAGTCTAGTTCTCTCCGAAATAGTCCATTTCTTTTTGAATGGGGAAAAACTTTGTCGGTTTAAGTTAACGTCTTATGAATTTAGATTTGTAGTCAATGCCACACCAGGGTGAAGAGGTGCTGCTTTCGAACTGTCCTCCATAATATTACACGCTAAAACGTGCAATTTCGGACGTTTAGTGACCAGAAAGATATTTGCGTTGTTAACACCCCCACCCAAATCGCCTGATGTGGTCCATTTTAATGAAATTGGATTATCGCAGAGATTCTCAATCTTTTTGGGTTTAGGGCTCCTTAAAAACACTCAGTCTTTCTGCAGTTCCCTCAATCCGTCAGATTTTTTTTTAAATATTTGACCTTCAGAAATTGGAAAACTTGCCTTTTTAGAAGCGATAGTTCATTTGACAGGGAAAAAGTTAAAAACGGATAATGTTTTCTCTGGTATAATATAAATATCTGTTTCGAATATTTCGGCGATATTCATATTGAGTCTGAACAGTCACCAGGGTTTTGATTGCAGAGGCTGGTTGTGAAGCAACTGCTCAATAAGGGTTCAACACGCAGTTGAAGTTTACTTTAATGTGGTTTATTTAGTTCCAACAAATTAAACACAAATCTTTAATTCAGGAACAAACTTTCGAACGCTGTTTCGATAGTATTAAAACTATGAACCGGGGCTCTTGTTGTTTACTAAACATCTTCCCAAATCACTAAACATCTTCTCAAATCAAACATCATCCTAAAAGCATCTTCCCAAATCACCAAACATCTTCCCAGATCAAAAGATATATAAATAAACCTTTAGCGTAAAGAGCGAGGTCTTGGGGAGGAGGCAACCCATTTCATATAAATAATAATTTTAGTTCGTTGTAAGGCTTCATGTTGCTCCTTACTTTCCGTTGAAAAACTTGTTGTTTTCTAATGTAATTACTTACAGGTAGTATTTGTTGATGGGAAACATACGGAACTAATTTTTTAAAGGAAAGTAAAGAGTCTCATTAAACCAAAAAAGAGCGGAAATAAAGTCAAATAATCTTAAAAGTAAAAAAGTTCTAGTACCCTTTTAAAAAGACCAAAAACAATTGAAGGGCAACTAGGCCCTCTCCCACGCTAATTTTTTCCCAAAGTCACCGCATCGAAATTTTGAGATAGCAATTTTGTTCAGCATAATCGAAATATCTAATATCTATTAACTGTATCTTCGAGGACGACTTAATCCCCACAGTCCCTGGAGGGCTGCAAGTTATGAACTTTACCCATTGTTTACATATAGCCTAGTAGTGGTTAGTGGGAAATATATAGACGTTTTCAGGGGGATTTTTCTACAGGGGAGAAGGGGGTCGGGGAGAGGATTACGTAGAAGAATCTTTCCATAGAGGAATTTTTCATGGGGGAAGAAAATTTCCATGAAGGGGGCACTGGATTTTTCAGCATTATTCAAAAACGATGAGAATTAAATTAAAAATACAAGTTTTTTCAACTGAAAGTAAGGAGTAATATTAAAACTTAAGACGAACAGAAATTATTACGTATATGAGGGTGTTCGTCCCCTCCTCAGTGCCTCGCTCTTGACGCTAAAGTATTTTTAGTAATTTCAAAAGAGCTATTTATTCTCGTAGATATTTCTCTATAGAAATTTCTCGTGGAGGAAAGGAATTTTCCATGAACGGGGAACAGAATTTTCCGATATTGTTTAAAAGACGGTCAGCAGCAAAATAAAAAAAAAACTAATTTTTTCAACTGACAGTAAGAAGCAACATTAAAACGTGAAACGAACAGAAAATATTACATATATAAGGTGGGTTGCCCTCCTCAATAGCTCACTCTTACGCTAAAGTTTCTTTTTTAACTTTTTTTTAGCTAATTAAACAGCCTTTGTGATTCAGGAGTCATTCTTAAGCAGCTGGAACCAAAATCAATTTTGGGTTATTATAAAGTTATTATTAGTTAAAAAAAAAAGTAAAATTAATAAGCAAATATTGTTTCAATTGTTCATGTTTGGTGAGCTGAATTCAAAACCTGCATTAATTAAAAAAATTTCGAAAACATCCAGTTAAAAAAGTTTTTTTAAGTGAAAGTAATGAGCGACATTAAAACTTTAAACGAGCAGAAATTATTCCGTATATGAAAGGGGCTGTCCCCTCCTCAATGCTTGGCTCTTTACGCTAAACTGTTTTACTATTTTATAAACTAGAGTTGTGAAGAAGAGTCAAACTTTAGCGTAAAGAGCGGGGTTGAGGAGGGGACAGTCCATTTCATATATGGAATAATTTCTATTTGTATAAGTTTTAATGTTGCTCCTTACTTTCAGTTAAAAAAAACTTTTTTTATATAATTTCTGAACGTTTTTGAACTAATGCAGGTTTTGATTTTGGCTCACCGTACATGAATAATTAAAACGAAATTTGCACATTAATTTCATTTTTTTGGCTAAATGGTATTCTCAAAGTTTTGATCTGACGATTTTCTCTTTTTTTTGTCTTTTTTTTATTTAATTCTATGAAAAAGACCATGCCAATAAAAAATAAAGAAAAAACAAATTTAAAGAAATTCTGCAAAACAAGTTCGTCAAAGAATAGTAAAGAGCCTCATTAAGCCAAAAGTGAGTAGAAATGCATTCAAGTAATTTTCCAAGTGTAAAACTACCATAAATCACCATCAATAAATGAATTAAACCCAAAACTAACAGAAATTACAATAAGTAACCGATTCAAACTCAAAACGACAAAGAATTAACATGAAAGTTCTATACAAATAAAAACTTTAGCGTAAAGAGCTCGGTCTTGAGGTCCTCACTTTCAGTTGAAAAATTCGTTTTTTTGTCTAATTAATTACAGATAGTATTTGTTAATGGGAAACATGAATTTTTTAATGAAAAGTGAAGAGCCTCATTAAACCAAACATAAGCAGAAATAGAGTCAAATGATTTTCAAAGTAAAACCATGGAGTCTAATAGAAAAAAAATATAAAATATTTTTTCTATTAAAAAGACTAAGTCAATAAAAAAGGGATAAAAATTAAGATACAAACCTTTTCCGCCAAAAAAGTTTTTCAAAGATAGTAAAATGTGGCTGTCGGCCTACTCATGTAAAGTTTTGCTTGTTTCGAGTTTGAATCGATTATTTATTGTAATTCCTGTTCGTTTTGGAATTAATTCATTTATTGATGGTAACTTTTGGTAGTTTTACACTTGGAAAATTATTTGTAATTATTTCTACTCATTTTTGGCTTAACGAGGCTCTTTACTATTCTTTGACAAACTTACTTTGTAGAAAAAGTTTTTTAAATTAATTTCGGTTCAATTTTTTATTGACATAGTCTTTTCACAGAAAAACAATTTTGGTTTAATGAGGCTCTTTACTTTTCTTTACAAAAAACTTGTTGCTTATGTTTCGTATTAACAAATACTATCTTTAAGTAATTAAATTAAAACAACAACTATTTTTTCAACTGAAAGTAAGGAGCAACCCCAAACCTTAAAACAAACAGAAATTATTATGTATATAAAAGGGGTCGTCTCCTCCTCAAGACCTCACTCTTCATGCTAAAGCTCTTTTTTTTTATAGAATTTTAAAACAAAGCTCATTGTTCTAATTAAACAGCCATTATGTTTCAGGAATCGTATTTAAAGAATTGGAAAAAAAAAGTAAAATTTTAGCGTAAAGAGCGAGGCATTGAGGAGGGGGCAACCTCTCATATATGGAATAATTTCTGTTTGTTTCGAGTTTTAATGTTGCTCCGTATATTAATGTTTCGAGTATTGTCCACGGATTGGGTGGGGATTTCTCTGGGGGAGGGGTTATTTCCTGGGAGGGGGAAGGGATATTTCCGTTGGGGAGGGGGCTATTTTTCGTCGGGGATATTTTCCAGGGGGTATTCTCCGCGCGCGGGGGGTATTTTCTGGAGGGTATTTTCTGGGGGAGGGCTACTTTCCGGGGGGGATGTAAACGCCTAGAACCACAGAATATGCATCAAATTCACAAGTCTGGATTCACATATACCAGCATAGAAAACATGGGAAATAAAATTTGTCCATGAGATGGCATCTGAGTATATTTAATACAAGAATAAGCAAAACATCTTTAATGTTAATTTTTTCTATGTTTTGAATATAAAATAAATCCATATTTACTATAGAATATAAATATAGAATAAAATATTAGCTGCGAACTTACCGTCTCGAAAAGATTTTTATCGCTGGAGCCAATGAAGAAAACGTTTGTTGCCTTTCTAGTTTCTTTTTCTTCAACCAAGTCATAGAATTCCAGACTGATAAAACCTGATACCCTTGAACCTGTATTCCAGGCCTCCTGTAACGAAATCACGCGTTCAATGTCATTTATTATGATTAAAGAGGTGACACCCAGACATGATAAATAGGAAACGGGACAAAACGCGCGCGCTGTAATTAAATCTTCCCAGACTTCCGGGGATTTCTGAATGTCATTCAAATTTTCTTGCGTCACTTGGAACTTCAAAAGTTACGCGGTCTTAAGAATACAAATTACGTTTTTGAAATTTTACTTGCCCAGGATTTTGATAAATGTCTAGACTACAGTTAATTTATTATTTAGGCCCTAAATAAATAATATAGGCCCTAGATATGAAGCCTCTCGAGAAAACATAGTATAGACAATAACAAGAGGCTAGATAGATCGTAATAATATTTAGAAACTAAATAACTAAGATAGGTCCAATTCCGTTTATAGGATTGCAGTAACGACAATAAAGTTTTTTTCGCTTCAAAGGTCCTTTTATGACCTAATGTAGCTGAGACTTTTTAAAAAGGGGGTGAGGCTTGGGAAACAAGCCAGCTAAAGGGTAAGGAATGTTTGCCCAATTGTTCATACTAATACTACTACTAACAGCTCACCACAGCACCAAGTCACTTGAGGCCTCCTCTTTCACACAATCCTCCAAGCCGTCTACGCACTACGCACCAAGCCACCTACGCACAATCCTCCTTCATCCCGATCTATTCAAATCCTCCCTCTTTACACCCTCCCAGGAAGTTCCCATTTCTTATTAATCTTTCTTTATGACATCCTCCCACCCCAGGCGAGGACGGCCTGCTTTCTGTTTAGCCCTAGACGGTTGGCCGAAAAGGACAATCTTTGGCAAGCTGTCATCCTTCATCCACAGAACGTGTCTAGCCATTTAAATCTTTTTCTCATTATAGCCCTAGAGATTGGGATTGAACGAAATTTTTTGTTTCAGCCTACGGTTTGAAATACGGTCAATTAGCTGGTTACCCAAAACAATCCGTAGGCAAATTTTCTGGAAAACAGCTAGTAAATCTTCATCCACTTTTCGGAGTGCCCTTGCTTCAGAGCCAAATTTGACCACTGTCATCACTGTACCTTCCAATATTCTAATCTTGGTTTTCAGACTTATCTTCTTATTCTTCCAAATATTTTCTTAACTGTGAAAAAAACACCCTGAGCCTTGGCTATACTACTTTTAATGTGGACCGTGGGATCTTCACTGCTCCCACCGTCCTTACTAATAATACTACCAAGGTAAGTGAAGCTGCCCACCTGATCAATCTTTTCATTACCCAACGTCACATTTTATCTTCAGTTATTCCGAACCTTAGTGACTTAGTATTTTTAACATTAATTTTTAAACCGATTCTAGCACCCTGAACTCACAAATCCTTTAAAAGTTCATTCATTTTGCTCCTATTCTCATCTAGGATGCATAAATCATCAGCATAATCTAAGTCCAGGAGAATTTTTCCAATCCATTTGGTTCTGTGATCTCCCATTGCCTTCCTGTGCTCCTTATGACAAAGTCAACCGAAAATGATCTGTATAAAAGGGTTGTTAGATGATTTTTAGGGGATGTTAGCTGATTCTGAGGTACTTAGCTTTTAGTTTTAAGAAAAGAGGGGCCTATTCCAGGCCACTCAGCGTGTCCCCAGATGGCAATAGGGGAACACCCTATAGATATGTTGGATACCTCCATAGGAGTCATGGTCCAAGAGGGGACCTTGTCCCTGGGGGCCCATAATAAAACTGGGGTACCCTCACCTGGTTCTATAAATATAGGTGGAGGAGGAAGAAGGCCCCTCAAATGTACACTCAGCAGAGCCTACCGGCGTCTCCACACGTCCATTGAGTTACAAACCTTCTCCCAGTAACGGGTTAAATTGCATGGTGATGCAGAACACAGTCGTAGGAGGATCCTCTATTGGAGGACAACTAAGGCAGGGTGTAAGATCTAGATCTATGGACAACGACCTGTGCAAAGGGCTGCCTCGACCCTATCGGAGTACCTGCAAGACTGGGGACCTTGCGGCCAACTCTATTCCCACTTGAGGAGTGGCCCCCCTAGAGGAAATTACAGCCTAGTAAACGACACAGCAATCGCACGAGACTCTGATCAATGTATATTTCTTCTGGGCTTGGTCTGTTTCGATGGGTGTTTTCGGGCTGAAATTCTTCTTCCTAGCTAATTTTCTATGGGTTACTTCCTCGTAGCAACATAATATTTACAGGCATGAATATATATAATAAGTAGGAGGTAATACACTTGGGACTATCTGTGCAGGATTTTGACTTTTTTTTATAGAAGAGTATTGCCAAGTTCTGAAAACCATGTTGAGACCAAGGTGGGCCGAGGATTGGACAAAGCCTCCATTAATACTGGAGGTCCCAGGGATTTCCTGCTGTCCAGTTCTAAGTCGGCTTAAGTCATGTGTTGAATTGACAAGATATGTTTATCCCTGTCCTGCAAAAGTATCCGGGATCATTGGTTTTCATGAGGCCAAAATAATTTCAATGCTTTAAAGAACATCAAAGTTTGAATTTGGAATGTTATGACGTTAAAAAATGACTATCGTATCGGCATTTTGACTGACGAATTCAGATGATTCGAAATGGACTTATTAGGACTTTCGTAAACTCATATCCAAGGGGCAGGAAGCATAAAATTAGGTGACATAGAATATGTTTACTCAGGCAGGAAGGAAGGGGTGCATAGACAGGGAGTAGGGCTCATAATGAATAAAGAAGCTGCTAAGTCTTGTTTAGGCTGGAAAGGTATTAATAATGGAATACTAATTGCTCATTTTAGGATTAAAAAGTTCGGGGTATCAGTTATAGTAGTATATGCCCCTGTTGGACCGACTGACGGAGATACTTGTGAGTGACTCAGATGAATTTTACTTACAGTTACAGGAGCAAATACACAGGGTCCCAGGTAGAAATATGGGGTTTTACTAGGAGATTTAACACCCAGGTCGGTTGATATAGGGATATGTGGCATCCTAGCATAAGTAAATTTGTTGTAGGAAAACAAAATAGCAATAGCTACAGACTTTTGCAATTTTGTAGGTACAACAATCTAGTTATAATCAATCCAGAGTTTGATCGTAAAATGACCAATAAGTTGATATGGTACTCATGTGATGGTAAGATAGAAAAACCTTATCGATTATGTTATAGTAAAGCGAAGACTGGCAGAATCAATACAAGATACTAGGGTATATAGGAGTGCTCTTATTGATGTTAAAAGTAAAGATCACTATCTAGTAGCGTCTAGGGTTAATTTAAAGCTAAAATTTTGGAAAGATAACTACTTCCCGGGGAAGTATGATGCTGGTAGACTCCAGCAAGAAAATTTGAGAGAAACATTCATGAATGCTAAACTTGAGAGTTTAAAATTTGACAATGTGGAAGATGGTTGGAATAATTTTAGAAAGACAATTTGTGAAGCTGCCGATGGGGTCTTAGGGAAGAAAGTTAAGACTACGGCTAAGAATATTAGTGAAAAAACTTTATGTTTAATAGAGAAGAGAATGGGTTTGTTCTAGAATTATCTGAGAAAAGATCTTATCCTTGTATGGTATACCAGACACTTACATTAAAGTGATTAGTTCTATGTACGAGAATAACACTGCTTGGTTAAGGTAGGTAATAAAGTTAGCAGCTGGTTTTGAGTTTCCTTGGAGGGGTGTGCTATGTCTTACCCTTACATATGCTCAGATCTGCTTGTTTATAGTACACTAGGTTTTGGCTTGATATACCTCTAATAGCCCTGAAATAATAAACTTTTGGGGGCTTTGTCCTACTTCAATTTTTGTGGGGGCCCTAGCAAGTAGATTTATCGATTATTCTTTATATTAATGTCTAATTTTAAGTCAATCAAAGTGTCATTCGTTTGTGAGGATACCTTGAATAATATCTTTTAGTGAAAAGTAGCTTATAATAAAAGTCTGAGGTGCTTACCCACGTAACGTCTGAATTTCAGATGTCATGTGAGACGGAAAGACGCCCACTGCGCCTAAAGACGTCACATACGTTCTATTGCAAGCAAGGAAAGCAAAACTGCGTTTATTTTGTATAAGCTCTAGAATCAAGGTTGCCGCCCCTAGTGATTTTTCACTATTTTTAGTGACTTTTTATATTTCCTAAACAAAAAACTTCAAATCAGCGCATAGATTCTTAAAATGTTGGATAAAATCATTAAATCGACAAAATATTACTAAAATTTAGTAACTCTTTTCATGGGTTGGCAACCCTGTCTAGAATTTCTGAAACTAAAGCCTATGCTTCATGAGACAATCGAGTCTTATATTTTATTTCGAGTCTATTATTCTTACCAGGCTGCTACTATGTAAGGGTAAGCAAATTCATAAAGCAGCCCTTATTCACAATCAACCCTATCTCTTACATTTTAATTTTCCAGCACCAGAGAAAGTACTGTCTTATTCTTCACCATACCGACTTCATATGGCCGTGTTCATGGCCATACTTTCTTTGTCGTGCCAGGGATGAAATTGAACCTAAGCCCCAGATGTAGAAGTATCTTTCCTTTGAATCAAAGAACCCAGTCGACCATTCTATGAACCAAAATACTTTAAAATTTGCCCATGAAATTTATGTCTTCTAGAGCTCAAGCCCAAGGAAAGCATATATTTAGAAGTTTGGAGGTAGAGAATTTAAGGTCGAACCAACTTTTAGAAGCAATTTTTTTGTTTTGTATTTATTTACAAACAGAAGAAAACTATTATTGTGGTTGTTTTCGGCAATCACTCGAATTCTTAGTGACTTTAAATTTCACTTTTAGGCCTGATAGCGGTGATAAGAAAATAAATTGTGAAGATCAAATATGAAATAAGTTTTACTGACACAAGTTATACTTACCTTGCTCTGGCACGCACATATTCATTTATTTTCAAGGAAGTGGGAAATGAATTTATCAAAACGGCCACAAATAGACAAATTATAACAAAGTTGTGAGAAAGCCGTATAAACTGTGAATGATCAGTACCTCCTCCCTGCCTTCAAAACAAAAGCAATGCGACTCATTGCTGGTATAACCTTCGGTAACAGAATCTGCCACAACAAGCTTCACTGAAGTCTAAAGCTTAAACATACCCACTTGGCAGAGCAAAACTGCAATGCCTTAGACGGTTACGATACATTCAAAGCACCCGCATCTCGTATATGGTCTTTGAGGGCCAAGTCTTGCCCTAAAAATCACTCTTCAAAGAGATGGAAAGACAGCTTTTCTAGATCAGAATACCGTATCTTCTCCATCTGACGAAACGTACAAGTTCATATAGGAGGTACATTCACAGTATGCTAAGACAAAGATCTTAAGACAGCCTTCGAGGATGAAAGGGGATTAAAGTATCAAGGACAGTGAAAATGATAAATGATTGATTTGATTGGTTAAGTAGAATATTTTATAACTGTGTAGTCTTAAAACTTAGGAAAAATGGCGAATTTAATATTTATTAAAAACAACCCGATATGCAATCACGAAGGTTTTGGTAGTAGTAGTCAGCAAATAAAAAAAAAAAAAAAAAACAGTGAAAAATTAGCCAAAAATAAGCTAAAAGCATAAGGTGCTAAACACCTAAAGAAGATTTAACCTTCTTTGACCTGTCTCAGGGAATCAAAAAATTGTTAATATCTCAATGTTTGCCGTCGAAAAGCATTGTCAAATTTAACTAGCCGTTTTTGCTATTTTTTTCACGTCAGTCACGTGTCAAGGCTGACAAAAATGTGATACTGCCCTACAAACTCCATCAACAGATTGTTAAAATGTAAATATTTACACCTGAAAAGCGTCACGGTTCAACTTGGTATTACTGTGAAAATATAATATTCCCCTGGAGCTTCATAATTTTGAAACAACCAAAGTAATATCTTAAAAATGGAACTTGTCAGGTAAGAATAGACCTCAGATGGGTCTAGAAGGGAAAATTGTTTTATTTCCATGTCCTTGGTACTTCAAATAAATATAGTTGGGTTGAAATAAGAAATAAAGAGATGAGAACGGAATCATCTTGCTACTAATCTCATTTCATCCTTCACACCTTTCTCTGAACTAGTTTCTTAACAGGATCATTGTCTTTAATATATAAGATTTAGCATTCAATTTGTTGCAAAATCAATTTAGCCAGAGAAAAATACCCTCTGTTTTCCTATTTTCTATGAAAAGAACAAAGATGACAAGTATTTCCATCGAACAGGCAAGAGATGGCAATTTGCATTGATTTTCTCCCTTCTACGCTATCAATTTTTAGATTTGCTCCCAAACTCAATAAAGCTTTGGACTTAAAAGAAAACACACTGTCTCCATCAACAAAGAAGGCATTCTAAGATCAGCTAGTGTCAGTTAGGCCCCAAACCGAAACTCCTATTTTTTAAAGGGAAGGAACAATTTGTTACGCGAATCAACACAGTATCTAGAGGGATTGCAGGGCTATTTTGAATCGGAATATGCTGTAAAATCGGGTAGAAGCTTTCTTAAGCAAAAACCCTGTCCGTAACTATAAATCCGAAGACTGAATAAATTCTGAAGAGACCTGGACAGCGTATTTAATGTTGAAACATTATTCATTGATTCAATGCGGTAACAAGCTGAGGAACAAATCTGGTTGTATTGGTTCCTAACGTTCTATTATGTAGTTATCAAAATTTTACCATTTTGGTTGTATTTGAATGTAACGCGAAAAGATTCTTTTAATAAAATGGTGGAATAAATTATAGCCTAAAGGGTGTCTACAGGATGAATGAAAATTGATATGAATAACACTTGGGTTCTAGGCGTTTACATCCCCCCTGGGGAAAATACCTTCGTGGAAAATAATACCTGCCCCCCGTAAAAATACCGCTTGGACCCCCTCCCCCAGTGAAAAATAGGGTTTTGAGAATTATATTTAAGTTTATTCTCGTTGAAAAGATCTAAGGAAAGTGAAAAAAAATTCCCACACCATACATCTTAAAAACTTTGAACAAAAAAATCGTAAATACATTTTTGTTGAAAGGACCTCCATATGAATTTCTGCAATCTTTGGCAAAAGCGGGCGTCAAATAAAAAAAAAGAAGAACAAAAATGTAGGCAAAAATCCTCAGAATTAAGCTAAAAACACATGACACCATAAAGTTTAAGAAGGTTTAGCTTCCCTTTGAAAGCATTCGGGAACTTTTTCCTTTGGGAACGAACACGTTATTATTGTTTAATATTTTACGGACGAAAGAGTTGTCAAATTCTACGAGTTAGTTTTTCTTATCTTCCAAGTGTAGAACTGCCACAAATCACCATTAATAAATAAATTAAACCCAAAACGAAGAGAAGCTGCAACAGATAACCAGGCCAAACTCAAAACGTGCAAAAATTAAAAAGATTGGGCCAATAGCCCCCATGTCTTTTCAAGATAAGAGCATAATTTGCACTTCATTAAAAAAAAAAAAAAAACAAGTTATAGATTGTCAGTTTAAAATACATATTCTTCTATTTAGTCCTTAAAGTCTTAATACTTCTTTACTTATTATAAGTAAAAAAAGGAAATAATAAATGAAAAGAGAAAAATCAAATAGGTGAAAAACAAGAATTTTGTCAGCCAGTAGCAAAATATGAAAATGAAAATCAAGCAAATATTTTGACAAGGATTTGGTCCTGAGTGCTAAAAAAAAATTATAAGAAAGAGGAAAAAAAACAAAGAAAAAACAACAACAATATCTAACCCTCTTAAGTGAACTCTACGAGAGGAGAAAAAGCACTGAATCAAACAACAAAAACCAACTTGAAATCAATGAAAGAGAAATTACCAATTAGATTGAATAAGTATCCTTTGCCTTGCAATAGATTTCGCCTGTCTACAATTTCGGTTTTCATTAGGTATGCAGACAGGCTGTCTTAAATTAGACCGGGTGAAAATATTCATGGAGTTTTTTAATATTAAGTTTTTATAAATTGTTTCGGTAGACACCACTCGGATAGAGAAAACTCGGTAGACACCACTACCTAGTATAGGGTCCGTTTTATCTTTTCCCAAGTTGAAAAATGTTCAACTTTTTGTCAGAAAAAGTTAAACAAAACGTTAAACCTTTTTTTCAACTCGGGAAAGGATAAAACGGACCCTATACCAGGTTGTTGTGTCTACCGAGTCCCGTGTTCATGTGGAAAATTTTACATTGGCAGGACCCATCAACAACTAGGGGAACGATTGAATGAACACAAAATTTCAATAGATAAATCCCTCAGGTTTGAAAATAAAAATGACAGCTTTGATTCAGCTGTGGCCCAGCATATACACGAAAATCCTGACCATTTAGTTCTTTTTGAAGAGGCAACTTTAATATCTACCGTAAATGGCCTACTGCAATATTTTAAAGAGGCAATTGAGATAAAAAGAAACATATAAATAGAAATTTGGCTATAAATAGAGACACAGGAGATATTTCCTTAAGCCCAATTTATAATAACTTAACATTAAAAGGTTATATGAATATTTTCATATGGATTCCAAAATCCTCTTTTTTCACCTATTTGATTTTTTCTTTTTATTTATTATTTCCTTTCTTGTTTTCATACGTCATGCATAGCCAGTATGGTCTCAGGACGTATTTAAGTCAAAGAAGTAAAAGCATTGAATTGTATTTTGTTTCCAATAAAGTACAAATTATGTTCTGTTCTTGAGGTGTGGGGGTTGTCAGCCCTACTCACATTAATTTTTGCTTTTTTTTCAGTTTTACTTGGTTATTTATTGTGATTTCTGTTCGTTTTGGGTTAAATATATTTTTTATGGCGATTTGCGGTAGTTTTACGCTTGGAAAATTATTTGAATTTATTTTTACTCATTTTTTTGGTTTAACATAAATCTTTACTTTTCTTTAAGAAACTTATTTCGTTGAAAAAGTTTTTCAACTTTTTACTTATTTGCTGCAAGTAGCCCAGCAAATAAGAAGATGAAGGAAAACAAAATGGACACTTAAGGACACGAAGAAAGGAGAAAAGGTGGACTTTTTTTCTCTTTTGCACCATTGTCAAATGTTACTGGTAAAGAGAATAGAAAGTAAACATTGCAAGAGGCAAAATGACATAGAAAATAATTCAGAATATAATTTGAAGAAAAGGAGTTAGATCATGATTGATTCGGCTAAGTTCTGTTCTGGAGTTAGACCAGGGACGGATCTAAAATTTTTCTTAGCGGGGGCGCATAATAGGTTACTCCAATAAAGTTACGAGCAAATAAAATTTTAAGGGAACCTCAAAAAATTATATGTCGTAGGCAAGTAGTGGAAATGGTCGTAAATTTAATCTTAAACCTAGTGAGGATTAAAGTTCTAATAAATATGTTAAAGTTAAAATGGTGTAAAAATATGGATATTAAATAACAAGTTATAAAAATTACCCCGCCCCAAAAAAATCTGTCCACTATCTACAAAAAAAAATTGATATTTAATATTTCCTGCATAATTCTTAGCATTTGTACTTCTGACGATTATAGCGGGTAAGTTAAACTTTGTATTTTTTTTTTAAAAAAAAGGGTCTTGAACCATCTTTTGGAGTCATGCATTCTTTGTGACAATTTTTATAGGTCAAACCATTTAGCATGTCGCCTAACTATTTGAAATCGCTTAGTAATTATGATGGTTATGAAGTGAATGAAATGAGGATTTAGATCCAATCATATATGCGCCAAAGATCAAACATTAAATACTATTTCGTTTATGGATGTAAAAGAAACAGAACAAAGAGATAGAAATACAAAAAAAGACATTAAAAAAAACTTTGGTTTTAGTTATAGGCAGTAAAACATTAACTAATCATTTTTACAAGTAATGTTTTAATAAATAGTGTCAACTTTGACGAAATGTCAAGAAACTACTAATCAAAATTTCACTTTTCATATCTATGTAGCGTATTTTTCCACTTTTTAAAGTTCAATATATTTTTGTTAGTTATAGACTTCACGATTTTATAAGAAAAAGTCTATTTTTTTCTTTTTACTCCCACAATATCTATTTATTACACGATCAAGGTATACCTCAATATTTTGGAGTCCTGTCGGTTTAGAGCTCCTCGTTAGTATTTCCTCTTCCACTCATTCTGAAATATTTAAATAAAGACCAATATCTCAGAAAAATATAAATTCTAATAAAGATACATGTAGGTATAAGCTTCAAGAGCTCCTCATATGAGGAGCTCCTCATATGAGTCAAAATACAGCTTCATGAACAAATAATTGTGTGTTTGTTATTTTTATATTTAATAGGTATAGGTATAGGATTTAAATTCTCGGGGTTTCAAGCTATGGTAGATTTTTAATTAAAAGTATTTCAAATCTTAAAATTTTCAGATAATCAACTACATTTCTTAAATCTTGATATGTCTGTTGAGCACGAAAATTAAAATTTGAAATTCAGTTGAGATTTAGCATTTAGTAAGAGAATTGTCCTGTAAAAATTTGATTTACTGAAAACTAATTTCGTAAATATGGTAGGAGGGCTTGTACCAAAATAAGTATAAAAATCCTCCGCGGTATATATAGCAGTATAGAGAAGGTGAAAAATTCTTAAGTAATTTTGCAATTGTATTTCGTTTCTGTGGTTAACTCAAATGGTGTTAATTTCCACTTTTTTTTCCATATTCTATTAGTCAATGTTTGAAAAAAAAATCAATGCCATTCCTCTGATTTAAACTGAGAATTCAAAGATCCATTTTTACCTGCTGGATAAAAAAAATACATAATTATTGGCCTTCTTTTATAATTTTTTTGTTGAAAATCTACGTTTTTTAAATGATTACTCCAATGCAAGACAAGAACAATACAATAACATCCTTTCTGAATCAAACAGTTCGTGGTAAAGAACTGTAGTAAGGAGCGACCCGGCTCAATAGTAAACGAAACTCTAAAAAACGGAATTTCGATACTAAAAGATATCAAACAGTTCGTGGTAACGAACTGTCGTGGTAACGAAACTCTAAAAAACGGAATCCTGATGCTAAAAGATACATAAAATGAATTGAATTTTTATGCTGATTCTAAATATATAAGTTTCATTGCATTTAGTCTTTGTCATCAAAAGTTACGAGCCTGAGAAAATTCGCCTTATTTTGGAAAAAAGGGGGATACATCCCCTAAAAGTCATAGAATCTTAAAGAAAATCACACCATCACATTCGGCGTATCAGAGAACCATATATTTCAAAACTCCAATGCAAGACAAGAACAATACAATAACATCCTTTCTGAATCAAACAGTTCGTGGTAAGGAACTGTAGTAAGGAGCGACCCGGCTCAATAGTAAACGAAACTCTAAAAAACGGAATTTCGATGCTAAAAGATATCAAACAGTTCGTGGCCACGAACTGTCGTGGTAACGAAACTCTAAAAAACGGAACTCTGATGCTAATAGATACATAAAAAGAATCGAATTTTCATGCTGATTCTAAATATATAAGTTTCATTGCATTTAGTCTTTGTCATCAAAAGTTACGAGCCTGAGAAAATTCGTCTTATTTTGGAAAATAGGGGGAAACATCCCCTAAAAGTCATAGAATCTTAAAGAAAATTACACCATCGCATTCGGCGTATAAGAGAACCCTATATTTCAAAATTTCAAAAATTTCAAGCTCCTAGCTACAAAAATGTGGAACTTCGTATTTTTTGCCAGAAGATAAATCACGGGTGCGTGTTTATTTGTTTTGTTTTTTTTCCAGGGGTCATCGTATCGACCAAGTGGTCCTAGAAAGTCGCAAGAGGGCTCATTCTAACGGAAATGAAAAGTTCTAGTGCCTTTTTTAAGTGAACAAAAAATTGGAGGGCACCTAGGCCCCCTCCCACGCTCATTTTTCTCCAAAGTCACCAGATCAAAATTCTGAGATGGCCATTTTATTCACCATAGTCGAAAAACCTAATAACTATGTCTTTGGGGACGAATTACTCTCCCGCAGTCCCCGTGGAAGGGGTTGCAAGTTACAAACTTTGACCTATGTTTACATATAGTAATGGTTAGTGAGAAGTGTACGGACGTTTTCAGGGGTATTTTTTTGTTTGGGAGGGAGAGTTGAGGGGGGGGGGTGGGTTACGCGGGAGGATCTTTCCATGGAAAAACTGCTCATGGGGGAAGAGACTTTCAATGAAGGGGGCGCAGGATTTTTTAGCATTATTTAAAAAAAACAATGAAAAAATAAATATGAAAAAGTTTTTTTCTACTGAAAGTGAGGAGCAGCATTAAAATTTAAAACGAGCAGAAATTATTGCGTATATGAGGGGTTTATCTCCTCGTAATACCTCGCTCTTTACGCTAAAGTATTTTTAGCAATTTCAACTATTTATTCTACGGCCTTTGTGATTCAAGGGTCATTCTTAAGGAATTGGGACAGAATTTAAGCTTTAGAGTAAAGAGCGAGGTATCGACGTGGGGTGAACTCCCTCATATACGCAATAAAAATATACTATATAGAAGTTCGTTACGTAAATTAATTCGTAAATTACGTAAATTTTTTAATAATAAAATGTTCGTAAAACAATTAAAAGTTCTAGTTGCCTTTTTAAGTAATCAAAAAATTGAAGGGCAACTAGGCTTCCACCCTCTCTCCTTTTTTCTCAAAATCTTCCGATTAAAACTATGAGAAAGCCATTTAGCCAAAAAATATTAATATGCAAATTTAGTTTTAATTATTTATGTGCGGAGAGCCAGGATCAAAACATGCATTAATTAAAAAAAATTCAGAAATAAAATTAAAAAAAACGATTTTTTTTAAATGAAAGTAAGGAGCGACATTAAAACTTAAAACGAACAAAAATTACTCCGTATATAAAAGGGGATTTTCCTCCTCAACGCCCCGCTCTTTAGTTCAGAGAAAGAGTCAAACTTTAGCGTAAAGAGCGGGGCGTTGAGGAGGAAAAGCCCCTTTCATATACGGAGTAATTTCTGTTCGTTTTTAGTTTTAATGTCGCTCCTTACTTTCAATTAAAAAAACTCGTTTTTTTAATTTTATATCAAAAGAATCGGATTTTTATGCTGATTTTAAATATATAAGTTTCATCAAATTTAGTCTTTGTCATCAAAAGTTACGAGCCTGAGAAAATTTGCCTTATTTTGGAAAATAGGGGAAAACACCCCTTAAAAGTCATGGGATCTTAACGAAAATCCCACCATCGTATTCAGCGTATCAGAGAACCCCATAGAAAAAATTTCAAGGTCCAATCTACAAAAATGTGGAATTTCGTATTTTTTGCCAGAAGACAAATCACGGGTGCGTGTTTATTTGTTTGTTTGTTTTTTTTTTCCCAGGGGTCATCGTATCGACCAAGTGGTCCTAGAGTGTTGCAAGAGGGCTCAATCGAATGGAAATGAAAAGTTCTAGTGCCCTTTTTAAGTGACCAAAAAAATTGGAGGGCACCTAGGCCCCCTCCCACGCTAATTTTTTCCCAAAGTCAACGGATCAAAATTTTGAGATAGCCATTTTGTTCCGCATAGTCGAAAACCATTATAACTTTGTCTTTGGGGATGACTTACCCCCCCCCCACAGTCCCTGGGGGAGGGGCTGCAAGTTACAAACTTTGACCAATGTTTACATACAGTAATGGTTACTGGGAAGTGTACTGACGTTTTTAGATTTTTTTTTGGTTTGGGTGTGGGTTTCAGGGGAGGGGGTATATGGGAGGATCTTTCCTTTGAGGAATATTTCATGGGGGAAGAGAAATTAAATGAAAAGGGCGCAGGATTTTCTAGCATTACTATTAAAAAAAACAATGAAAATATAAACATGAAAAAGTTTTTTCAATTGAAAGTAAGGAGAAGCATTAAAACTTAAAACGAACAGAGATTATTACGCATATGAGGGGTTCTAAAAATACTTTAGAATAAAGAGCGAGGTATTTAGGAGGAGATAAATACTTCGCTCTTTATGCTAAATTATTTTTAGTAATTTCAACTATTTATTCTACGGCCTTTCTGATTCAGGGGTCATTCTTAAAGAATTGGGACAAAACAAGATTTAGTGTGAAGAGCGAGGTATTAACGAGGGGACCAACCCCGTCATATATATAATCAAAAATATAAAAATATAAAAGTTTGTTACGTAAGTTAACTCTTAAGTTACGTATATTTTTTACTAATAAAAACGTTCGTTAAAAATTAAAAGTTCTAGTTGCCTTTTTATGCAGCCGAAAAATTGGAGGCCAACTAGGCCTCCTTCCCCACCCCTTATTTCTCAAAATCGTCTGATCAAAACTAAGAGAAAGCCATTTAGCCAAAAAAAAAGAATTAATATGCAAATTTCATTTTAATAATTTATGTACGGAGAGCCAAAATCAGACATGCATTAATTCAAAAACTTTCAGAAATTAAATAAAAAAAAACAAGTTTTTTGAAATGAAAGTAAGGAGCGACATTAAAAGTTAAAACGAACAGAAACTACTCCGTATATGAAAGGGGCTTTTCCTCCTCGACACCCCGCTCCTTGCGCTAAAGTTTGATTCTTTCTCGCAACTCTACTTTTTAAAACAATAAAAAACTTTGGCGTAAAGAGCGGGGTGTCGAGGAGGAAAAGCCCCTTTCATATACGGACTAATTTCTGTTCGTTTTAAGTTTTAATGTCGCTCCTTACTTTCATTTCAAAAAACTTGTTTTTTTTTATTTAATCAAACAGTTCGTGGTAACGAACTGTAGTAAGGAGCGATCCGGCTCAATAGTAACCAAAACTCTAAAAAATTGAATTTTGATATCAATAGCTACATCAAAAGAATCGCATTTTAATGCTGATTTAAATATATAAGTTTCATCAAGTTTAGTCTTAGCCATCAAAAGTTACGAGCCTGAAAAAATTTGCCTTATTTAGGAAAATAGGGGGAAACACCCCCTAAAAGTCGTAGGATCTTAACGAAAATGACAACATCAGATTCAGCGTATCAGAGAACCCTACTGTAGAAGTTTCAAGCTCCTATCTACAAAAATGTGGAATTTTGCATTTTTTGCCAGAAGACAAATCACGGGTGCGTGTTTTTTTTTTTTTTTTTTTTTTTTTTTTTTTTTTTTTTTTTTTTTCCCAGGGGTCATCGTATCGACCAAGTGGTCCTAGAATGTCACAAGAGGGCTCATTCTAACGGAAATGAAAAGTTCTAGTGCCCTTTTTAAGTGACCAAAAAAATTGGAGGGCATCTAGGCCCCCTCCCACGCTAATTTTTTTCCCAAAGTCAACGGATCAAAATTTTGAGATAGCCATTTTGTTTAGCATAGTCGAAAATCTTAATAACTATGTTTTTGGGGATGACTTACTCCCCCACAGTCCCTGGGGGAGGGGTTGCAAGTTACAAACTTCAACCAGTGTTTACATATAATAATGGTTATTGGGATGTGTACAGACGTTTTCAGGGGGATTTTTTTGGTTTTGGGGGTAGGGTTGAGGGAGGGGGCTATGTGGGAGGATCTTTCCTTGGAGAAATATGCCATGGGGGAAAAAAATTCAATGAAAAGGTCGCAGGACGAATCTGGTCACGTTAGAAAAAAACGTCAAATTAAGAGCTTAATATACAATGCTGGGTGTTCGGAGCCTCTCTATTATGGAGTATAATTTGAAAATAACACAACTATACGAGCGATAAAACATATATACCACAGCCATAATTCAACTAACGAAAGAACTGCTAAGAGATAACACAACTATAAAGCGAAAACAGGTGAAAACTAACGGGAAAATAAACGAACTAAGAGGTGGAAGGGGCCCAGAGAAAAAATATAATCCTTTTTCAATTTTGAGCCTAACTTCCGCAAAGGAGTAATAATGTCAGAAGCCCCGAAATACCGAATTATTTTCTTTTCAAACAGTTCGTGGTAAGGAACTGTAGTAAGGGGCGACCCGGCTCAATAGTAAACGAAACTCTAAAAAACGGAATTTTGATGCTAAAAGATACATCAAAAGAATCGAATTTTTACGCTGATTCTAAATATATAAGTTTCAATTAATTTAATCTTTGTCATCAAAAGTTACGAGCCTGAGAAAATTTGCCCTATTTTGGAGAAAGGGGGGAAACATCCCCTAAAAGTCATAGAATCTTAACAAAAATCACACTATCGCATTCGGTATATCAGAGAACTCAATAGCAAAAATTTCAAGCTCCTATCTAAAAAATGTGGAATTTTGTATTTTTTACCAGAAGACAAATCACGGGTGCGTGTTTATTTGTTTGTTTGTTTTTTTTGTTGTTTTTTTCCAGGGGTCATCTTATCGACCAAGTGGTCCTAGAATGTCGCAAGAGGGCTCATTCTAACGGAAATGAAAAGTTCTAGTGCCCTTTTTAAGTGACCAAAAAATTGGAGGGCAAATAGGCCCCCTCCCATGCTTATTTTTTTCCAAAAGTCAACAGATTAAAATTTTAAGATAGTCATTTGTTCAGCATAGTCGAAAACCATAATAACTATGTCTTCGGGAATGACTTACTCCCCCACAATCCCAGAGGGAGGGGCTGCAAGTTACAAACTTTGACCAGTGTTTACATATAGTAATGGTTATTGGGAAGTGTACAGACGTTTTCATGGGGATTTTTTGGTTTGGGGGTGGGGTTGATGGGAGAGGGCTTTGTGGGAGGATCTTTCCTTTGAGGAATATGTCATGGGGGAAGAAAAATTCAATGAAAAGGGCGCAGGATTTTCGAGCATTACTATACAAAAAACAATGAAGAAAAAATATGAAAATGTTTTTTCAAATGAAAGTAAGGAATAGCATTGAAATTTAAAACGAACAGAGATTATTACGCATATGAGGGGTTCTAAAAATACTTTAGCATAAAGAGCGAGGTATTTAGGAGGAGATAAATACCTCGCTCTTTATGCTAAAATATTTTTAGTGATTTCAACTATTTATTCTACGGCCTTTTTGATTCAGGGGTCATTCTTAAAGAATTGAGACAAAACTTACGATTTAGTGTAAAGAGCGAGGTATTAACGAGGGTACAAACCCCCTCGTACACATAATAAAAATATAAGAATATAAAAGTTTGCTATGTAAGTTAATTCTTAAGTTACGTATATTTTTTACTAATAAAAACGTTCGTTGAATATTAAAAGTTTTAGTAGCCTTTTTAAGTAACCGAAAAATTGGAGGGCAGCTAGGCCTCCTTCCCCACCCCTTATTTCTCAAAATCGTCTGATCAAAACTAAGAGAAAGCCATTTAGCCAAAAAAAAAATTAATATACTAATTTCATTTCAATGATTTATGTGCGGAGAGCCAAAATCAAACATGCATTAATTCAAAAACGTTCAGAAATTAAATAAAAAAAACTAGTTTTTTTAACTGAAAGTAAGGAGCGACATTAAAACTTAAAACGAACAGAAATTACTCCGTATATGAAATGGGTTGTCCCGTCCGCAGTCCCTCGCTCTTTACGGTAAAGTTTTTAATTGTTTTAAAAAGTAGAATTGTGCCAAAGAGTCAAACTTTAGCGTAAAGAGCGAGGGACTGCGGAGGGGACAACCCATTTCATATACGGAGTAATTTCTGTTCGTTTTAAGTTTTAATGTCGCTCCTTACTTTCAGTTAAAAAAACTAGTTTTTTTTATTTAATACATACAAAGGATATCCCGGAAACCTGCCTAAACAAGGTAAATAAGTCTAAGCTCACTAACCAGCTTTATTAATATCAGCCACTAAAAACAAATGTTAGTTATAGTACTATACTATTATAGTAGCAGTATAATAAAGGATAATAGTAGCAGTTTGATTAGTTATTGGTTATAGTATAATAATACTATCATGGTTATACTATATGTATAACTATATGTATAACTATATGTATATGTATAAATATATGTATATATGTATATGTATATGTATAACATGGTTATGCTATTATGGTTATACTAGGAGTATTACTCATTTACTTAGTTTTAAGTAAATACTTCTGCAAACATTAATTAAAGTTCAGATGAGTTTAGCCTTTATTTAATGCTTTAAGAATAACAGATTCGTGATATGTCATAAAGGCAGAGCTTTAACTAGACGAAAATAGTAATTTGGCCACCATTTGCTAACCGAAGTCCAAAACGTTAAATACTATTTGTATTAATAGTATGGTATTAATGGTATAATAGTAATGGTATACAATTCTCATACAATTACTTTCTATTATATAAATCCCCCAAAAACCACAATGTTGGAAAAAAGCAAACAAAAAAATCAAAAAGTCAATATGTCAATTTCTTCGCCTCTGTGCCATAGCAAGACTCGAAAACAAACCTTTGACAGTAAAATATTGTTATGATTTTAAGTTTCCCCTCCTTTTTAATATGAAATGAGGATTTTTAACCTCCCAGTTGCATTTTGTGGTAACACGGAATAATTCCCCTGATAAATCTAAATTTAATTAAATACCTTTAGGTAGTATGCGTCATCAGTAAAATCTAACAAAGATAACACAACGTAACTGGAACTTCGTTTCAAACTTGTTAGGAAAAAGAAACAATCTTAACTATTATTAAATAAAAGAAAAAGTTTTTTCAACTGAAACTAAGGAGCGACATTAAAACTAAAAACGAACAGAAATTACTTCATATAAGAAAGGGGCTGCTTCCTCACCAACGCCCCGCTCTTTACGCTAAAGTTTGACTCTTTCTCTCAACTCTACTTTAACAGTAAAAAACTTTAGCGTAAAGAGCGGGGCGTTGATGAGGAAGCAGCCCCTTTACGAAGTAATTTATGTTCGGTTTAACTTTTAATGTCGCTCCTTACTTTCAGTTAAAAAAACTTGTTTTTTTATTTAATTTCTGAACGTTTTTGAATCAATCCATGTTTTGATTTTGGCTCTCCGTAGATGAATAATTAAAACGAAATTTGCAAATTTATTTTTTGGCTAAATGGCTTTCTCATAGTTTTGATCGAATGATTTTGAGAAAAAAAGAGTGGGGGAGGAGGCCTAGTTGCCCTCTGATTTCTTGGTTACTTAGAAAGGCAACTAGAACTTTTAATTTTTTGAGACTGTTTTTATTAGTAAAAGATATACGTAACTTACAAATTAGCTTACGTAACGAACTTTTGTATTCTCATGTTTTTATTACGGATATGAGGGGGCTCACCCCCCCCCCCGGTCAGTACCTCGCTCTTTACTCTAAGGCTTAAATTTTGTCCCAATTCCGTAAGAATGACCCCTTAATCACAAAAGCCGCAAAACAAATAGTTGAAATTACTAAAAATACTTTAGCGTAAAGAGCGAGGTATTAGGAGGAGGTGAGCCCCTCATATGCGTAATAAAATATGTTTGTTGCAAGTTTTAATGCTGCTCCTTACTTCCAGTTGAAAAAAAAAATTTCATATTAATTTTTTCCTTGTTTTTTTGGATAATGCTAGAAAATCCTGCGCTCCCTTCGTGGAAATTTTCTTCCCCAGTGACAAATTCCTTGATGGAAAGTTCCCACAACATATACCCCTATTCTCAACCCTTCCCCCCCAACCAAACAATCCCCTGAAAACGTCTGTACCCTTCCCCATAACCATTACTATATGTAATCACTGGTCAAAGTTTGTAACTTGTAGCCCCTCCCACGGGGACTTTGGGGGAGTAAGTCGTCCGTAAAGACATAGTTATAAGGTTTTTTCGACTACGCTGAATAAAATGGCTATCTCAGAATTTTGATCTGGTGACTTTGGGAAAATAGTTAGCGTGGGAGGGGGCCTATGTGTCCTCCAATTTTTTCGGTTACTTAAAAAGTGCATTAGAACTTTTCATTTCCATTAGAATAAGACCTCTCGCAACATTCTAGGACCACTGGGTCGATACGATCACCCCTGGGGAAAAAAACAAAAAAAAAAAACAAACCAACAAACAAACAAACAAATAAACACGCATCCGTGCTCTGCCTATCTGGCAAAAAATACAAAATTCCACATTTTTGTAGATAGGAGCTTGAAACTTCTACAATAGGGTTCTCTCTTACGTTGAATCTGATGGTGTAATTTTCGTTAAGATTCTTTGACTTTTAATGGGTGTTTCCCCCTATTTTCTTAAATAAGGCAAATTTTCTCAGGCTCGTAACTTTTGATGGGTAAGACTAAATTTGATGAAACTTATATATTTAAAACCAGCATTAAAATGAGATTTTTTTGATGTAGCTATTGGTATCAAATTCCATTTTTTACAGTTTTGGTTAATATTGAGTCGGGTCGCTCCTTACTACAGTTCGTTACCACGAACTGTTTAAAAAGCTTATTTATTACTCACTAATAAAGCCAATTACAAATAAATAAGTTTAAAGTGTTACATCATCCCAACCCTAGCCGGACCAAGCGGTCCCAACCACAACCGCAAATCTGCAACTCTGTTAGTGAGGCACGTGCCCCTTGTGCCCCTTTCCCCACCTAAATCCGCCACGAGTTAGACGAGCTCTAATAGACAAAAATCATGAAAAATAGTCAAAAATGAAATATGTCAAACAGAAAATGATCAGCAGAATAAATTAAATGAATTTAGTAAAATATGGACCACAAAATTGGAATGCTCAAGATTAGCGAAGTTAAGTTTACACAGTATGTTATTAAAAGGGAGGGGGTAGAAGAGAGGGAGCAGATTCACTTATTTGATATATCAATTTTGAAAAAGAAAAATTCTTCTATATCTTTAATGTAATTATTTTTTAGGTAAAAACACGGATTTTTGCTGAAGAGCAAGGACGTAGGTTAGGCCTAATATCCCACGAAGTCAGTATCTGTTACTGGTATTACATTTACGTTCGCTTAAGATCATGTAATAGGCGTAATTCATCAACACATATTCCATGGGAATATAAAAAGTCTATCTCAAAATAGCACTCAAATAGCACTGAATTTGCTTCTTATGTCAAGTTGTGAAAATAAAACATATCACCTGTAGGTCTGCCTTGTCTGACTTTGACCCAGTTTCTTTCACCAGCCAGATCTGTTTTTTCGTGAGTAGTGTCTCCATGCGTTTTTTGTACTCATACTGACTTAATGAGCAATCTTGATTTTTAACCATAAAAAAAATACACTTTTCGGGTATGGATATACAAATCTTGTCGGATTAGCATTGAATAGTGTCAGGGCGATTTCCCCCATATCTTCCCTTTGTGGTGGTGTGAAACCAGGCTATTTTTAAAATAATAATAGCCGTAAACAGGCATTAGTACTTTAATTGATACTACAGTTTATAAGTTAAAAAGATAATATTATGACCCCAATCAAACACAAATTCAGGTTGAAATAGAAACCGTGCCCCTACACATTTAAGCGATTTGAAAATGACCAAATTACACACTAGTTCTGTTGTTCACCAGTTATCGATAGCATATTTTTCTCTTCCCCCCCCCCTTGCTCACAAGGCAGAGAAAATTAAACTGAGTGATGACATTCAATTTTGGTCTCCGGTCGAGTTGATTTGAAACTGACTGAGGATTGTAAGGGTAAGAGAAGCTGGAACTGCTCTACTTGACATATTTGCAGTATAATTTTTGTGGGGTTACTAAGATTTAGATGAATATGTCGAGAAATAAAAAAAAATCCTCAAAATTCTAGCCTAAAAATCTGTCGAACAGAAATTTAAATCTGTTTGCACCGATTTTAGCATGCTAAATAGTTATCATCATGAAACATGCAGAACTCTTTCAAACTTCTTATATGGGAACTTACCTCCCTACTCAAAAGAACTTTTTGGGAAGGAGACATGCCCCTCCCCGGAAAATAAGTTCGCTAATATTTTTTTTTTTTTGTCACGCACAAATAAAGTCCTCTCAATAAAGCCCAATAAAGACCTCTAAATAAAAATATTCCCCAAACGATACAGAATACACATAAGACCTAATTTGAAAAATAGAACCAACGAGTTAAACAAAAAGAGAAAAAAAACAAAAAAAAACATTGCCTTACACTTTATTTTGAGCATTGGATAAATCATCATATTTATTTGTTTGTTTAAGTGGGCTGTTTGACCTCCTTGCTATGTTATCTTGTTACAGGCTGGTTTCCAATAATGATGCAATATTTATAAGCATGAAAGTATAACAATCCGACAAACATTCTAAGCAGAGGACTGCTCACTTTCTTTGCCTTTTTTTTTGCTTTTCGCAAAGACTAGCAACTCTGATTGAGAACTTCAAATGTGTTCGAATAAGTCTGAATCGCAAAGGGAATCATTATTGGATTTTCTTACCTCTGACTCGTAGTAAACCAGTCGTTTCTTTTCCAAAACGAAGAATTTTCTTTTCCAATTGCCTCCTGATAGAACAGTTTTCCCGCTGAGTTTCAGTAGATATCCTGAATAGAGAACTCGGGACTTTTTCTCCTTATTCTCGTTTGTTGTCTGCAAATATGGAGGATCAAATGAAATTCCAACAGGGAACCGGAAAAAAACTCAAACTGTAAACTAGGTCGAGCTAACGTTAAATTTTATTGATGTTCCGTGGGTTGAGGTTTTCTGAGTACGTATTGCAGAAAATTTGATAATTTGATTTTGATTACTGAGTGTTATCTGGGCATGATTTTGTCTACACTGGTTGAAGAGCAAACTTTAGTAAAACACCTGAGCATGGCTTATTAACAGATGTTATTTTACTTTTTCTTACAAAAAAAAACAGAACACGTAAAATGAATCCTTTTTACGGAAGAGCAAAACCGCAGCGAATGATGGCGAGGGGGGATTCAAATGATTGAATCCCCCTGAGGGGGGATCAAATGACGAGGGAGGATACAAATGATTTTCTTGTAGGTAACCGGCAAAAGAAAGAAAGCTGAAAAGTAAACAATGTGAAGCTAACTTTAATTTTGTTATACATTGATTTTGTGTCGGTTTAGGTCTTCTGGGTATTGCGGGAGATTTGAAGGTTTGGTTTTGATTGCTTGAGTCTTATATAGGCATACTTTTTTCTACACGCTTTAAAAGAGGGGGAAAAAATCATAAGTAAAACACCAGAGGAGGGTTGTCTACAAAAATATTCTTTTACTCTTTTTGAAAAAAAATAAAACAGCGAAATAAAGAATATTCACAAAGGAGGGGGGGTGAAGAACCAAATGATTTTCCATTCGAAAGGCAAGGAAAATTACTGAATTAGACATCAACTCGCTTGGTTACATAAATGAAGCAACAGATAGGACAGTGTGGCAGGAAAACGAGACTTGGCATCTTCTCAAAGTCACAGTGAGACGACTAAGGGCTCGTTTGGAAGCTAATGTCGACTCCTATACGCTATTCTACATACAGCACCAGCGAAAAATACCTTGTTAGGGACTATTTCATGAAATCTGCTAAAATCCACAAAAAAATAACATTTTTGCTCTCCAGACCCATATTAAGTCTATTCACACCTAATACAGGCTTAGACTTTTCATTTGGTTGTTTCAAAACTATGAAATTCTTAGAATAGTACCACATTTTGATCTGCATTGCTTGAAAATAAATAAGCCAAACTTATTTTGTTACATTTGACAACACTTGAAAAATGGGGGCCCGAGTTCTGACTTCCCCAAAGTCCCCCAAATAACCCAATCTCTTAATTTTTTGGTATTCCTTCATTTTTTTTATTATATCCCCCCCAAAAATTATTGGGCCTCTCTGAAAAATCAATTTGTACATTCCTGGGTATCAGGTGTATTGAACTAGGTGATAACCAACCTTATCTGTGTTGTTGGACATGGATCCAAGTCCATTCAGAATTCCACTAGACAAAAGAACAGACATAGCATTCCTTGGTGATTTTGCGCCTTTTCTATTGCTCGACATTTCTTACATCTATTCAACCTTCTCTGTTAGAAGTTTTATTTCCACAATTTTTCTAAGGTTCCAGCACACTGAGACAAGATACACTGGAGAATGCCACTGAAATCATAGCCAGAAAGGCGGTACTCAGGGAACTGTAAATTTTTTTCTAATTGGCAAAAGTGTGGATCTTTGTAATAAGACGAATGTTATAGGCTGGTGCAACGAAAGTGAGTCATCAAGAATATTCATTAGAACTGCCATCATAGCTTGAGGTATCCAGGATTTTTGTCTCTTCGACTTTTACGACGGTCGGTTAGAGACATAAACAGAGAAATGGATAAGAGATTTAGCAATAAAAACAAAGGGGCTTAATAAAAATTGCACGATATAGGAGGAAGTAGAAACTAACTTTTTTAGATTTACTTTTGTCAATCAAGGGAATCATTAAAATGTGCGTTTAGAAACTTTTTTAAGTACCGAGGACAATCAAGATAAGATATGATTGCATAAATTGGCTATGTGTTAACTCGATCAACTATATGTAGCTTGAAAAATTAAAGAAAATGAGCACCTCTTAATGAACAAATCTTCCATATGCAGTTATACCATTTTTGGTAGGAGCAGGTGTCGAATATATGAAAAAGAAATGTGGTCGAAAAATCAGTAAATTAAGACATGCGGCAGCAAAAAGCTTACAAAGACTTAGCTTCCAAAGGTGTAGTTGTCTTCGCCAAATCAACAGAGGGTTGATGTTTGAATTTTTACGGGTGAAAAGCATTGTCAAATTTAACTGTACCCAGTTTTGCCTATCAATTTGCACAGTTCAAAGTGGCAAAACTGACAGTTGCGTGATACTGCCACACAAGGTGGCGTGATACTGCCACACACAATCATTTTGAAACAACCAAAAGAAAATCTATAAAAATCGTGGTTTTCAGCTATAAATATGAATAGACCTGAGGTAATTCTAGGGGGGGGGGGTAAATTTTATTTCCATGTCATCGGTGCTTTAACCAAGATTTATAAAGAAGCCCCTTCCTTGCTTTACTTCAAGGTCAAAGGAATATGATGCTATACTTGTTGGAACATAAAGGTGATAAAATAAAGGAGTAGAAATAATGAAGCGAAGAATTTTGTCAGATATACAACAAAGAGAAAGGAAATATTTGCAAAAAAATATTTTCATTATATTACAAAAAATGTGTTTGTATACAATGTGTGATTATATATGTTGTAATAATGTTTGTTAAGAATCTCGTGACTTAAAAACTGTTTTTTACTGGCTTAGAATTTCATACAGAAACACAGGAAACTAATCAGGCTCCAAACTTGACATTATTATGGTTTCCTTTATGATACGCACTTAAGGAATGATGACATCTTCTTACTAAATCTATTACATGTAACCAATGAAACTAAAGCATACTTTTTACCACGGAACTATAGGAAAGTAATCTCTCTTTTTCTATTTGAATATACCACAGACAAACAGAGAGGCTACTTTTAAGAATCATGTGACTCAAACATGTTTTGTTTTATAATGGCTTAAAACTTTTATTGCAGTCAGGTGGGATTTAGCTCTTCATTCTTTTTAATGGTTTAAAATTCGACACCGTAGAACTAACGGACACAATCACGCTGTTATAAGGTTCACCTTTCTGAGATACGCTAACAGAATAATATAATTGCCTTACAAAAGCATGTCATGAATGAAAATATCTGAAATTTAAAGATAATTCTTACAGCTGAATTGTAGGGAAGTAATATATGTTGTTATCTTTAGGTATGCCCCAGAGAAACAGAGGAACTCCTTGTAAAAATCTTGTGACTGAAAAAACTTTTCTTTCTGTTTTCTGGATTAAAACTTCCAACAGGAGAGCAAATTAAATAGAATTAAATGTTTCACTATTTATAATGTATTAAATCTCATACAGGAAAACCAATGAAGCAATGACGTTTTAGTGTTTTCCTCCTCTTGGATACGCTTTAGGAAAAAAATGATTGACTTATGAAAACAAATCATAAACGGAAACCAATGAAATTAAAGTACTTTACAGCGATTCCATCTGAATAAAAATTTGCAAACGAATAAATATAATTATGAGCCGTTTAGTTTCCCAAATCTCGTATTATCTTAACATAAACAAGGGAGAAAAGTGGGCAGAGAAGATAGACTGGCCATTTCTGGTTATTTTACCAGAAATGGTTATTTTTACCAGGTTATATGTGTTTAAAGTATGTTTTAAATACATTTCAGTATAAAAAGAGTAAAATCATATTACGAGTATTTTTAAACCCTGCAACACGAGCACATACCCGGGCTTTTGTTTCGTTGAAGAGGAGCTGATACATCGTTTGCAGAGACTCATTAGAAAAAGCTCCAAAGAAGGTGCATTTACGTGGAAACTGCAAAAAAATCACGGTGATTACAGTAGAATAGCAAAAGTTTGGTAGTACCGATACTAAGGAAAAGAGTGGGGGTCTCGCATAAACTCTTCCAATGTGACCGAACATTCAGGGTACCTCCAAGTTTCCCCAAAGAAAATTAGATTCGCCGGAATATCCCTAAGAATTAATGCTTGTAAAAGCAGGAACACAAACTCAAAATATAAGTCGTATGTTCCTGTTGACGCTGATTTTCGTTGACGTTAATTTTTTTGGGGGGTTTGGGGGAGGGTTACAGAGAGACCAATTGCCTTTTGGGGAAATTCGAGAAAACCTCGAAAAATTTGGAAAGAGTTGAAACACAATCTAGGCCCTACCTTGAATCTGTTCCTGTTTGGTAATAATAGACAACAACAAAGAACGATCATAAGAATTCAGTTATAATTAAAAATTCAGAAATCAGGATCTCAAAAATAGTGCATGCCTTGCAAGAATCTACTTTTTATGCTGAAATCAAATAGTCAAAAATGAAAAATTTTTAAGTGTTCAATCTAAAGTTATCAGAATAATAAACCTGTATAATTTAAAAAAAGGGACCCCAAAAATTTTTTTTTGGAGGGGGTGCAATCTGTAAAAAATTACACATTCAAATTTAGCAGATCTAAGAATGTTTTCGCCGAGATTTCAGCTCTCTCTGCCAAAATACAAACTCTTACAATTTTTCTGATAAACATATTCATTAATGCGTATTAAATTAGTTTTCTTTCTAGGGGTGATTGTATTGAACAAGGAGTCTTGGAATGTATTATAGGGATTTCATCGATTTGTTTCTTTCTGATGAATTTTTTCAGTGAGAAACGGGATTCTCCCACACAAAATGCAATTTTAGGTCATTTTTTGACACTCAATTCAATTTAATTTTATTTTTTATTCTAAAGAACAAGATACCCTTCTACAAAAAAAGTTTACCAGCAAATTAATTTTTTTTTAACAAATTAGTCTTTTTACAAAATTATTTACCAATTAGTCTTTTTACCAAAGCATTGTGAGCAGTATCCCTTGTATGGTTTTAAGGTCAACAGATAGGGGGTTTACAATTGGAGCTACTAACCCCTCAAGATGCTATAACGCGCACCTGGGTCTTGTGTAAGACTATAGTGCACTTGTTTCCTATGTAATGGTACAGTAAACCTGATTTTTACGTAAAAGGGTATTGTTGGTTTACTTGTATAAATGCATACTTGAAGATTTCTTTGGTTGTTTACGTAATAGGGAATTGCTTGTTTACTTATGCAAATGTTTTTTTTAACTTCTTTTGGTTGATTCGTAACAGTGATTATTAGAGTTCCGGATACGCTAGTCAAGTGGGAAAGTCTTGCTTGAAAAAATTGAACTTGGTTCAATATATACAAGTGAAGATAGTGTAAACTTACGTGACGTGTTTTGGCTCTGGTGGACCTTTTTTATCCAGAAAAACTTGTTTTGAAGGTCAACGACGCGTATCATACTAAATGATACGGTTCACTCAACTCAGTATTAGAAAAGAGTTCAGTATGTCAAGATCGAGGATATCATTCTTGGCAAATTCTTAAGTAAGGGATGCTTTTACTCTATTGGATATTGAAGGTGCTAACAATAGAGAAATAAAACCTAGAGTGCCTAACATACCAGTAGAATTTACAAGGGGTTGTCGCCTAACCGTAGAATGGGCCGAGATATTTGCAAGATTTATAATATCATTAAGCAAATTCAAGTTGGAAAAACAGTTGTGCTTTGCAGCAAAAGTGAATATATCTAAAAAGACTTTCACAGCCCCGCCAAATCCTGTTTTCCCAGTTACTTTTGATTAAAAAAGTAAAGGAGTAGGGAAAACCCTTCAAGGACCTCACCAAATCAGGATTTCTTTGGTGGATACATAAGAAAAAGTGTTTAAAAAAACCTTCTCGACGTCTTTATCCCAGGATTTCTAAGATTGTTACATCATAGAGAATCTCTAAGAAAACCTTCAGGAGCTTCTTTACCTGAAGACTTCTAACATTGTTACGTGATTGTTTCCTTTAAAAAACTTTCAGGGTCCCCTCAAAATCCTGTTTCGTTTGATCGTTATGATTAAAAACCGAAGGATGTAGTGGAAAGCTTCAGGGACTTCTTTACCCTAGGATATCTTCGGGTGATACATAATAGTCTTTTAAAAAACTTTCAGGGGGCTTCTTTGACCTTTTTTTTTACCGTGATTGTTCTTAAAAAGACCTCCAGAGCCCCTCACCAAGTCAGGATTTCCTTTTAAAAGCCTTCTGGGGGCTAACTCCTCAAATAAGGGATACGCTCCTTACATAACCCTTTTATATTCACCCTATCTGCCATTTTTTGCTAGCAAATTTGCAGTAATTTTCTATATGGATAACCGTTATAGAGATTGTTGGTTTTCATGGAACAAAAGTTTCCGCTATTTCCAGGAATTAGAAGCGTCACGTCATCCGCTAATACTCTAGCGAGAACAGAGTGACTCAATTGTCCCTGGGTGGCTATAAAATGGCTATTAGACTGGAAATTTTATTTGTCTTGCATAAGATCTTGAACATCTCGCATCATCCTAAAATGGATTCATATAGAAATTTGAGAAAAAATTGGATTTCTGCTTATATGCTGGTGTGTCTATCTTTCTGTTGCTTCTACCAACCAAATTTCGAAATGGTATTTTGAGGTGCATACCAAAACCTATTTTATCCCCCTTTAAACGAATCAGCACTGAAATTCTCCGAAGGGTTTAATTATAATTAAAAAAATAATTTAATTTCAAAATTAATTTTTAAAAGCTTTAGTTTCAAAAACTACTTGCTTGATAATTTAAGATGGAGAGCATATACAGATTGGCAATGATAAAGAAGGGGGATGTGTTTAAGCATTACATTTAAAGGACATTGTACAAAGCATTTGTAACCATATTATAGCAAAAATAAAAGTACAATAATTTTATTGAGAAATTAAAAATACTTAGGTAGATTGAATTCTTACTTTTCTCTGAAAAACGGGTAAAGAAAACTATAATTTTTTAGACTCGATATAGAAGGGGTGGGGCTGCCATAGGGGTGAGTTATGTTTTTCACTACAGAAGATGTAGTTTTTCACTTCATGGAAAACTAAAATTTATGTCTTTTTAAGGAAAATTCGGACCAATATCCACCACCCTTGAAAATGGCAAGGGAAAACAAAGCTCTAACCCCTACTGTGGGCCCTTCAGGACCAGTGATTTCTAGGAGAGACGGTGTTTCCGGCCATTCTACGCCCTCTATACAAGGAGAGAATACTCCCACTCTATACGGGCACGATGCTGTACCATCTGTGCTCCATATACAAGAGGAGGATGCTATCCCTTAGTTTCCCAGGCCACATGAGAGTCTAGTTGCAGGGTCTTCTATGCCCAACATGCAAGCTGTTGATCTTAATATAAGTGTGAATTCTTTGATATTCCTCGAAAAGGTTATTTATTAGTGGTAAGAAATGTTTTGCGGTATGGGAGCAATAAATAGGATCCTTTTGGTTCTAATATAAGCCAAACTTTTCTGGAAACTATTAAAAATATTGATGCTATCCCTCTACCTTTAACAAGTAATGCCTTCCTTTTAGTTTACTATAGAAAACTTTTTGTTAGTTTTGAGAAAAGCCTCAGTCCTAAAGGTAATTGACTTTTCATCATGCTTTTACCTATTAGTAGTGTATTAAAATAAGGTGTTTTTAAGATCCTACATTCCACTGTTTAAAATTTTGCGTTCTTAAAAGGACATTTGAGTGGCTTTGTCCAATAGGTTTTTTTTTAACTAAATAATGAAGGAAAATTTCAAGGGCCCTTTCTATAGTTTTGAGAGGTAACCCTTGGAAAATAGCTAAGAATAAGATATTCTTTTTCAGGTTAAGAATTAAGATCATCCTGCTTCTTAAAAATAATCCATTCTGGTGTTGACAATTTTTCGAAAAGGGTGCTTGAGGGTTCTTAAATTAAAATTTCTTGTTAGCATGCCCCCCTGATCTGTTAGTTCTGAAGGCGGTTAAAAAGCCTTAAATTAATATTCTTTTTCACAACTTAAAATCATAAATACTTCAAAGGGGATAAACATTTTTAGTCTTTTTCCAGGGTGTACCCGAAAAGGATTTTGATCTAATGATTGACTATTTTTTCAAGGACCTCATTGGGGCTAAAGTGGAGCAAACCCTGACAATTGACACCAACACCCCCTCAGTAAGTTTTAAAACTCTTTAACACATTATAATACCTTGAACCTTTAAGGGGGACAACTTACGTGGTAGTTTCTGGGCAGTAAGATTAGAGTTCGTAGTTTGGTGAGCTATGGACCCGAAGGGTTGCTTTGTCCATGTATGGTCATTAAATTCTTAACTGGTAGTATGGTCTCAACAAATCTGACGGATCCTTTAGAAGGTCCATGTATGGTCATTAAATTCTGAACCAGTAGTGGGTATCAATACTTATGAAGGGTCCCTTTGAAGGCCAATGCATGGTCATCAAATTCTCAACTTGTAGCATGGTCTCAATGCATTTGAAGGGTCACTCCTAAATTTCCTGTTCTCTTTCAGCCTAATATAAATTATTTCACAGGATGGATCCAAGAGTGCTTCAATGAGCTAACAAGCTCTTATTATTTTTTAGGTGCACATTAAATTCGTAACTGGTGTACGGTCTCCGAACCGTGCTCTATAAATCCGAAGGGTCCCTTTGAAGGCCCATATATGGTTATTAAATACTGAAATAATAGTGGTGTCTCACTACTTTCGAAGGGTCCCTTTTGTGGCCATAGATAGTCATCAAATTCTTAACTAGTAGTATGGTCTTAATGCGTCCGGAGGGTCCCTCGTAACTTTGCCATTCTCTTTCAGCCTAATATGAATTCTTTCAGAGAATAAATCCAAGAATGTTTCAATGGGCTAATAAGCTCTTATTATTTTCTAGGTTCACATACCTAAATCACAAGGGACCTACGTTGAGACGGCTATCCTGTCTCTGCCACCCTAATCCGTGTCATTTCAGACAAAATCTACGTTCACATGGAAACTGGGAAGGTACTACAACACGGTCAGTACCTTACTTGATATTGAGACGTAGAGTGTAGACGGCGTCTAAGTCTGGAGAAATTTCAATAGTTGATGGAAGGAGAATCAGACTCCAGCTCAGGAATGTTTGTTTTCTGGTCAATTTCTAGTGTTTTTGTAAGTAGTGTTTTTACATGTTTTTACATTTATTTATTTATTTTTTGCGCAAAGCGGGATCGTTGTTTTGAAAAGTGCTTAATATTAAGTTATGAATTTACCATCATCGGCATCTTCCGGAACTGATCTGGCCACTGCATCCTCCGGATCTGGCCGGTCGTAAGGGCAGCGCCCACCACCCTCTTAGTTGGGCCCTTTTTATGTAATTTTTAATATCCATATACAAATATTCAAGTGTCTGTTTTATGTTGATTTTTAATATAAATGTGTTTTAATGACCGTGTAAATATGTTTTGAAAAATTGTAGCACATTTATATATATTAAATACCACGAATTCTATTTATGAGTACTTATTCAACAGATTGAAGTTAGGTTAAGTTAGTTGTATTTTAACATTGGCGGAGCATCTATTAATTTAAAATGCCATTCAGATCATTTCTTTGCGGACCATAAATGTCTTGCAAAACAACCCTTTTAACAAAAATAATACAAGATCGCGAAATAAGTTTAATCCGAAAAATATCTGTTATTGCTATAGTGTGTGGCAAAAGTCCTATGATAAATAAAGATATTACAACAGACATAAAATTCCTACGAGGGCTTGAGGTGTTTAATATTTTTGAACCAAACTCGTGGTTGATTATTGATAATTTAGCCAAATCTATAAAGAATGCTATCTTGAGGTATTACAGTTATTCACGGTCCAATTTCATCACAAATGAATTTCTGTAACTGTTGTTCCCCATAATCTCTTTCACCAGAGCAAAAGTATTAGATCACTTGCTTTGAACTGTACTTACTATACCATCTGTAGGGTTGTTCGAGATTCAAGCTCTCTTCTAGCTTTAAAAAAGCAAATATATCCCGGTGAAACTAAATTTTTACTCTCAACATGCAATCAAGCTACTCATAAACCTAATGGTTACATTCTATTGGATCTCAATCAAAACACCCGAGGACTTATGTGTGTTCGCGGATGTTTTTGATAATGAAATTACTGTATATCTACCCGTGGATAGTAAAAAGGTCATTATCCACCTTAATGACACTGAAGAAGCTATATGAAAACAGACATTTGTTTTCCGTAATTCAAAGCCCTGGCTTAGGAAGGCTATACTCAAGCATGGTATTGCCAATGAATTCATTAATCTCCTATCTGACCGTTGTTTAAGTTTAACTGAAGGTAATATTCAATTGGCAGAAGGTTAGACAACAGACAAAGCAACATCGCTCACTTGTACGTGCCTTAGCTTGCAAAATGACAGGCAAAGATTTTAAAAGAAAACGACTTGTTTAAGAGGGTGCGAGTTTCTTTTTATTGTTACTACCGATAATCGTGGGACTTGTAAATACTACTCTCAAGAAATGACAAAACCTTACAAATTGTAGGCAATTTAAGTCGCCCTATCACCAAAATGTCGTTGACCAGCCTCCGACTTCTGAAAGTCCTGAAACTTAGAAAACTCCAAAATGAGAAGATAAATTACCTAAAGTTTCATCAAGTGTTTTAGACTTAATGCCACATTCGTACCATGAGAACAGATAAAAGATTCTTTACTTATCTCCCTACAAATTAACATGTACAAATTGATGACAAAAAGAATATCAGATGTGATTGCAGATCTTAAAAGAATGAAATTATTTGATAGTTATTTCTATTGATTTTTAAAGGCATCAAATTTTTTAAAAAGTCTTATTGGGAATAAACATGTTTTAAATCGATTAAGGGAATTTGGAGAAATATAAAATTATATATCGTTATCGGATAGCAGGCCAATTGGGGGTGATGATTTAAAAGGTAATAAACGAAAGCGCATTTCCACCCAATATAGTATGCAAAAGGGATGTGGAAGCTTCACACAACGTTTACGTTCAAAATGACTCAAGTTTTGAAACAAGTTTATAAGAATATTGATGAAGTGGGAAATTTAGGTTCACCAATCACACTGTCTAAAGTCACCGGATATGAACAAAGTGGGCACCGGAGTATTTACAAAAAGAACCTATTTATACTCTTTATTGAAATCGTAGACTTTACGGCAGAACTTATCGAAAAAGTAAAGCCATTTTCCCTTGTATATATTACAAGCAAATCTTTTTACTCCAGACGAGGTTTAAAGACGTCATAAGAGACTTTACACGCGATCATTTTTTAAGTCACTATGCATAGGTCGCTCTATTCTGTTCAAACAGAGACGATGAAGCTGCTTGAGCCCTTGAATCTATCTTTGAACAAATTCATATAGAAAAATTCAATCAGATCGGAGAAGTGAATTAGTTAATCCACATGTAAAAAAAGGTTATATTGAAACATAATGCAATACTCAACCATAGTAATAATTCAATAAAAGTGGCATCGGCAGAACGTTTGGTAAGAACAATTCGACTTTTAATCTCGAGATATTGTACATCCAAAAGTACTGGTGCTTTTACTAAAGATGTAGATAAAGTCATTTTGATTGATAAACAACGTCCTCATCTATCTCTATCCAATCATAATCCTCTTGACGTTTATCACAGTATCAATACACTTGACATTTTCTTAAACAATATTCCAATGAAAACGTTGTGAAGAGAAAATTTAATGTTGGTGAAACAGTTCGAATCAATCGAACAAGTTATAATTTTGAAAAGGGAAGTTACTTCTTGTCCACTGAATTCATTAAAGTGTCAAAATTCTTAGACGCTAAACCTTTAACGCATCTTTTACGTGATATGAAAGACGACCAGACATTTTGCGGTTTCTATGATTATGAATTAAAAAACGTTAAAACCGTTGGAATGTATAATATTGAAAAGATAATAAAAACTCGAACTCATAATGGTAAAAAGACAGTATTCGTTTTCGAGGATACAACTCTGATTTTGATTTTGAATTGCCGCTGAGGGCTTTCACAATATCTAATGATTTTTTTTGTGACAATCATGTCAAAACAGAAAAGATGAGAATTTACATTACCGATCCATTTGAGAATGAAAGAATTTTCATCAATGAGGATTTACGTGAGGTTCTCGGTTTTAAAGATTCTATTATTAAAGCAAAATTTGGATTGGCAAGGATCATATTATCTATGCAGACTATGCACCCGGCTTCTCATCAGGTAATTGAGTTTTCTTTTACGCATCATTTGTCGAGACATCGAGAGCCACTAATACCAATATTCCCCTTCTATTTATTCTTGAAGAAGAACCAGTCACGAAAAAACTCACTACTTCAATATAATGCACCTTCAATATATTCCAGTCATACTTCGTATCCGAAGCTTTGTCAGATAAAATTACGAAGTTAATTGGGTGATCCTCTAACAGTAAAAAAACGTTTGGCTGTGATTCAATGTCATTCTCGACCCGTTCAATAAGATGGGTAATATGAAAATACTTTTGTACATCCTGACTTTGATTGCTATGTTTTTACTCGCAAACCATAACAATTGGGTCAAGGAATGAAGTATTACAGGGGTCTTCCGTCAATTTCCGGCTATGGTTTCAGCAATTGTTTTGCTAAGTCGTTTCGCTATGCATTAAACCTGACTGAAAAATATATTGCACTGGTTGTCACAGATTTTATGTCCTCTACACTACATGATTGGGGGTCTGGGAAGGATTTTGAAGAAAGTGGTTAAGAAAACCTCAGATCCGGCGCGTGATCCCTCGGCGAGTGATTTAATACACGAAAAAGCGGAAAACGTTCAAAAAGGGCAAGAAATATCTCATCACTCATCAGTCTCGACTCAGGCGGGAAGCTTAAAATATTGGTCTTATCAAAGAAGAAGCTAAAGTAAAAATGTTTAGATCGCAAAAGGATTTCTTTTCCTAGAAACGACATATCTACCACATAAAGAATTTCATTGGTCAGTCAAATCATCTCTAAGACTTTTTAACGTAAAAAATGTTGATGTGAGTGTGCAATATGAATACTACGAACAATTTTATCAGAAACCACCGCTCTCTGAAAACGTACATCTTCAAATTCATTTTAGTGAAGATTATTTCATAGATTTGGCTTCCACATTTATAGATTTGCATGTCATCGTCAAAAATCTATGAAAAACCAAGTTCTGGGTTATTCTATGAAAATTGTGAACTACGATATTTGTTTAGGCAAATAAGTGTCTACGTAAATGGAACGTTGGTGAGCAAAAGCAACAATCTTTCAAATTATACAAGTTATATACATTTCATGTTTTTGACTCCAATTTCCTATAAGCTTTTGAGAGGTATGGCTACTTGGTCGGGAAAATAAATCATGAGATATTTAGTATATTTCAATAGTTAACCCCCAATATGAAGATTGATACAAAGCTACAACTTGCTACGTCCAATTTTGTTTTGCAAAAAGTAGTTGGTACAACTACTTTTGTACCAACACTTTTGGTGCTTACAGTACAACTACTTTTGGTGCTTTGGCAATTGAAAAACTAAGACCTAATGAAATAATATCAAATTGCTCGTTCCTGATACAATCAACGACATATTGCTATGGGCGCAGGTACTTGCACTGATTCGTAATTTATCACTGGTGAAACTCCTTCAAAACTTGTTTTGGCCTTTGTAAAATGTGCCAGTGCTGTTGGATCACGGAAATATTTCCAACATAAAGCTGAAATACTTTGACTTTCATCTCTTTTTTGTAAAGTAAATGGAATTCCACTCTACAATTCATACTTTGATAAATCCTACAGGACCTATATGAATTGACAATGCAATCCCTAGATCGAGATTCACAATTATTTGAAAATGATATAACCGAAGAAACGTTCGTAAAAACTCATGGTATCTTCGTGCTAGAATTGTTTGGTACTCAGGATATGGTCATTGTCCGAACGGGTACAGAACGTTTAGACCTTTGCCAAACCATTGGAGTAAAGTATTGCATTAATCTTGCTAAATCATTTTGAAACCTTTTGGAAAATTAGCACTGATGGCAGTGTTCTATTAGACATGGAACCATGAACACAAATGAAATAATCAATGTATTCAATTTGGATCCATACAGGCCCAAGTAAAAGTTCTATTGTATACCATCGGATTTCCTCGATGATATACAAAGCGTTAACAATGCCATTATTATTGTTAATAGTAGCCCATCAACTGTAAAAAAAGGGCATTGGATATGCATCTTTCAAACAGCGATGAATATTGAATTTTTAGATCCTCATGTTCTACCGTATGCCAGCTACACGCTTCACATTAAAGACTTCCTTGAGCAAAGTGGAAAATCTATTAGCGAGTACAAGATTTATCAACCAAAAGCTGTGGATTTCATGCACTATTATATTTTGTTTTTCGATATTGCGGATGTATTTATAGTGAATATATTAGGATTTATGGTGACAATCCTCACTTGAACAACTTTCTAGTTGAAAATACTCTTTCCTACCTGCATAATATAAATTTTAGTGCCTTAAGAGTTAGTTGTCTTAGAAATGTTTGAAAATTTGTTTATTAATAAAGCCTGCATGCACAAAACTCTGTGCTCTTTAAAATTCTTCTTCCATGTATAAGTAACCATTGGAAACAATAAGTGGTGGCAGTTCGTCAGGATTCAACTCATAGGCGGATCAAGGATTTTCTTTAGGGGAGGCGCGGGATAGGTTGCTTCAATAAACTTGGGAAAAAAGAGATACCTGCAATTTAAAGTTCACCCCGTCAATTTTATGTCGTAGTTAGGTAGTTTAAATGGTCGTAAATTTAATCTGAAGTATGGTGAGGGTTAAAGTTCTAATGAATTTGTTGAAATTAAAATGGTATAAAAATATTGTTACAGAAAATAGTAAGTTATAAAACCACCCCGCCATAAAAAAAAAGTTAAAAAGCTGTTTGCCATTTATAAAAAATACGGTATTTTGTATTTTCTGCATAATTTTTTGCCTTTGCACTTTTTACCACTGGAGCAAGTGAGTTAAGCTTTTTTATTCAAAAAAATTGGTCTTAAACCATCTTTTGCAATTTTGAACCATTTGTGACAATTTGTTTAGGACAAACCATTTAGCATGTAACCTAACTTTGTGGTGTCGCTTAGTAACTATGATATTAATGAAGAATAGGAAATGAGGATGAAGGTACAGCTTATACATTTGTAAAAGATATATTAAACATTAAATACTAGTTCCTTTACAGGCTTAAAATTAAAACGGAATGAAGAGATTGAAATGAATAGAAGGCATTTGAAACGAGTGTTTTAAGTATAGACCATAAAACATTTACTCGTCACTATTTTTTTTTAAATAGTGTTTTACTAGGCACTATCAACTCTGATGAAATCCAAAATTGCTAATCAAAATTTTACTTTTCATGAAAAAATAGCGTATATTTCCACTTTTTAAAATTTGATATGTTTCGCTTGATTTAATAGAATTCATAATTTTGTAAGAAAAAGTCTATTTCTCAATTTCCGCTCTCACCATATTCATTGATTACACAGTCGATATTTACTTCAATACTTTGGTGAATTTCTATAATGGCTGGTCCAGTCGGTATAGTGTCCTGTCAGTTTTTCATTAGTATTTCTTCTTCTATTCATCCTAAAATATTCGAATAAAGACCAAAATCGTCAAAATAAAATATGAACTCTAATAAAGATGAATGTAGGTATGTGCTTAGAACTAAGTGTAAGAGTCGGAATATTTGTTTTTGATAAGTGTAGATTGGTGATTTAAATATCAGGGTTTCAAGCTGTAAAGATTTCTAATTCATTTTTTTAATCTTAAGATTTTCAGATATTCAATTCAAACGTTTAAATCTCGATATGTCTGTTGAGCACAAAAATAAAAACTTTAGATTTGACCCAGCCTTAGCATTAAGTAAGAGAATTTTCCTGTAAAAATTTGATTCACAAACAATTAATCATGGAAATATGATTGAGTGGCATGTATCAAAATACGAATAAAATCCTCAGCGGTATATATAGCAGTTTAGACAATTTTATGGACAACTATATTCAACTCCTATACAAAAACATAGCTCTATTTTGTGACTGGCTGGTATTGAGAAGATGAGAAATTCTGAAGTAATATTGTAGATGCATTCTGTTTCTGTTGTTAACTCAATTTGTGTTAATTTCCACTTGTTATCAATATTTTGAAAAAATCGATGCCATCGATTTGCCTTCTCTTATAAACAATTTCTCGAAAATCTATTCTTCTTAAATGATTACTTTGACCTTTGAAGGAGTTTTTCGACTCATATACTTAGTTTTAAATATATACTTATACCAACCTTTATTCAAGTTCTAAAGAGTCTGGCTTTTATTTTAATGTTTAGGATAACTAGAAGAGAAGACATGTCATATAATGCAGAGTTTTAATTAGTGATAATAGGCAGTAAAGTGGCCACCATTTCATCACCAAAATCCAAAACTTAAATTAATAATTTTTGCACTTCTTATACATTTACTTTTTATTATACAAATCCCCTAAGAAACAACAATGTTGTAAATACCAACCCGCTTCGCAAGAAACGAAAACCCAAAAACCCAAACAGACAGCCAAAAAAAGTAATGATATCATTTTTTGGCCTCAGTGCCATAGCAAGACCCGAAAACAAATTTTTGAAAATAAAAATAAGTAAAAGTTTTGGTTTTAAGCGCCGTTGTAACAGGACAATTATGAAATACCATTTTGACAGCCTAAAGAAGTTAGGATTTTAAGTTTCCTTTCCTTGATATTACGAAATGAAGATTTTCACCTCTCAGTGGGCTTCTATGGTAATACGAACAGATTCCCATGATTTTAATTAAATTAACCTTAATTTGATTAAATACTTTTTGGCAGTATGCGTCATTAGTAATATCTAACAAAGACACCAAAAAGTAACTAAAACCTTGTTTCAAACTTGTTTGCAAAAAAAAAACAGTTTTAATAATTAAAATCTTATTAAAAACTCAACAATTAAAAACCAATTACAAAAGGTATAACTTTCGTCCCAAACCAGAGCAAGAGCTCCTAGCAAAAAATCCACCACTACGTCAGGAAGTGGGCGCCTCCCTCCACCTGGATCCACCACTAATTCAACTTTTATTTATCTTGACATGCTAAGTCAGGGTCACATTTTGTACAATATAATGTAACTTTACTTTTATTATATATCTTTGTAAGGTCAGTAATATTATTCTTATTCATATTATAAAATTTAAGCATTTTAATTTGCTTATTTGAAGCAATGTCACACACAAAATTCTCATGAAGAATCACTTTCATTAACAGCCAAATAAATTGTGTGGGCAGTTTATTCATAGTAGCGTGTATTTTGTTCAGTTATATGAAACCAGTTTTTCAAAAAAACAAACTTTCAGGTAACTAGTTTTCAGAAAGTTGGAAAGTATTTTTCACAAAAAGGACTTAAATGGCTAAAGTACATATTATTTTCATAAAAATATATGAACATCTAAATGTGGAATTTAGTCTTCAAAAATAATCCACCTCAATTGCCCCTCCTCCACCTTAACGGGGCCCACACTTAGGAAAATGCGGTAATGATATAAGACTATGAATGCAAAAATTGGCAAATGATGCGTAACTCTTTTGCTCTAAGTAGGATTTAATTTTTAATATGGATTAAAGGGAGCCTCCTCCTCAACCTTAGTTGGTGGGATACAGCAAAAATGGAACATTTGACAGAAACTAACAAATATTGCAGATCGTAAATATTTTCTTTGCCTTTATGTGCGTTCTTATTGTTTCTATAATATGTTATAGTAAAGAAAAAAAAATCTATTGTTCAAATGCATTTTATACTTGAGCTACTAAAGTTTTATACAACAGCGTTCTGGAGCTACAAAAATTTTATGCAAAGCTTTTAAATACAGTAGAAGAATATTCTGAAAACAAGATAAATTTCTAGCTTTTCTAGTTTCATCATAGCACCTCTTTTTAAATTCGATTTTAACAAGCCATGCAAAATAAAAAAATATGGTTTTCGAAATGACTGCATTTCCTCCCTCATGCTTGTAGGAAGGAGGAGGGGCCTTACACGATGATTCACTATTATAATCAAAATGTTCCTCGTTTTACCTATTATTTTTTACTGTAAGAAAATATATTACCAATCCTTTAATTTAACTCATATATTAGTTATATTTTCGGAGCATTTCATGTAAAGATTTAACTAAAAACATCTAACCCTGAACATAAAAACAGATTGTAAAAGCGATCCTTTTAGGTAATTAACTAACGCTTGGTCTATACAGCTGTTTGCTAGAAACTAACCCTCTACATGACGGAGGCACAGTTAAAGGTTACGCAAATATCTGACGGCTGTTAGTCATATCCCTATCAGAATGCGGAAAGCACTTTGAAAAAGCAGGGAGGGTGAAAAGTGTACATTTTGCATGAAAAATTAAATGAATTTATCAGCGATGGACCTATAGAATAGTAGGAGGGGGAAAGTCTTTACTTGTTAATTTTATATAGTGAATTATGCTAGCTCTTTTTTGGCTATAATCTTGCCTTTTCGGGTAGGGGGATATCCTTAATATGCATCAAAGCTTACCTGCACATAAGCAGTTATCCAATCCTTTTTTACAAATCGACTTGCACGTTCCATCTTGAATATAAGACTATTAAAATTTCCAGTCTACTACCCGGTTTTACACCCCTCCTCCCCGAGGACAAATAAAATTACCCAGTCCAACTAGAAGAATAATAGGTCATTGTATTACAAGAGTCCCTTGTTCCTGGAAAATTAATAGACGTACAAGACTGTATAATGCTTCGTTCCTTGTTCCTGGAAATAACGGCGAGTTTCCTTGTGTATATTACCAACAATGAAAACAAAGGCCCTTCTTTTGAAACAGAAAAATATTAGGTTGTGATAAATTTGGACTATGTCCCTACTTGCAAGTGCCCTGAAGGTTTCCCTACACCCTTAGGTTTTAAACAGCCGAAAAACTGTGATGTAACGTCTACTTTTGCTCCTTGATTTGGCGGGGCACCTGAAGGTCTTTTCCTAGATCTCACGGGTTTTTAAACACTCAATATAACCACCAAAGAAATCTCGAAGAAAAAATTTGCATAAGTAAACAAACAATTCCATATTACGTAACAACCACAGAAATCTTGAAGAAAACATTTACACAAGTAAACAAACAATACCCCATTACGTAACAAATATATTTACTATAACTTTACATAACAAACACGTGGTATTGCACAAACCCCGGGTGCGCGTAATAACATCTTGAGGGTTTAGTAGCTCAAATAATACACCCCCTATCTGTGTCCTTAAAACCATAGAGGGAATATTACTATTGTGATGTAAAAGTTAAAATTTATCAGTGGGAGGGGAATTTAGAGAGCGTGGATGCCCTCACTTTAGGATAACCAAAAAAAATTGGCGATCAATAGTGATTACTTTTACACCAATTAATCATGTCGATCACCACAAATACTTCTGTGGTAGAAACTACGAAATTGATAGAGACTCTTCGTAATGAGAAAAGCAAGCATCGGTCACCTGCCTGTATTTAATATATACATGGTTCAATATAATATCCAGATTTTTCTCCAAAATTCCTCCCACCTTTTCCTTCCAAAACATCTTCCTATTTTCTATAGTTTCTAGTCTTAGGGAAAAAAGAAGCCTGCATGTCAATTATTGAAGTGGATCTAATGCCACTTAAAAAATATAGAAGGGAGAAAAATAGATTGCCGGATCACGTTCTCAAATTGAAGAGAATTGAGTAACAGAATTAACATCAAGGATAATGCAATACTAAGGATCAAGAGGAAACAGATTTCTAGGGATTGATTTCAGAATTTGGAAAAAAAAGTTTATCGAACGTTCAAACCTATACAAATCCAACGGACTTAAGGTGTCTGGCAGAAAAGAAAAATGTTTTTCGGAAAAAGTAGAAAAAATGTAATAGGAGAGAAAAAACTATGTATGCGTGGAATTAAAAAAGGTAGAAAGCTTTGGAATACCCAATAAGAATTAAGATAGATATGTAGTAAAGTAAAGGAAATGATTGTGAAATCCTGACGAAATAGATTACAAAAGAAGGGAATCTTAGAGTAAAAAAAAAAAGAAAGAAATTAGATTAATTTTTATTTTCAGGAGTACGGGAGAAGAAAATGAAACACTATTAGAAGGAAGTGTTCAAAACACACACACACACACACACACATACACACACACACACACATATATATATATATATATATATATATATATATATATATATATATATATATATATATATATATATATATATATATATATATATATATATATATATATATATATATATATCATGAAAAGAGAAATCACCAATGCAACAGCACAAACACACACACAAAAAAAAGAGAGACAGAAGGAGAAAAGGAAGACTGTTTTCCTAAATTAGTGATTAATATAGACCAGCACTTGAATGAGGCCTTAACCCTACTCATCCATACAATCACATAGGTCAAACAGCATAGCCATACACAATCAACCATAAAGAATAATCCATGGACAGGCAGTCATGTCGTCAATAAGTATAAGTCGTCATTTACCAAACAATAGAAAAAATAATAAAGACAAATAATTCAGAGGCAACGACCCAACACGAGGGCTCATCAGGAGAATACACTGGCCTATAGGGTTTCGCCACTTTAAATTCTCTACCCAGCCAAGTGTTGTGGCTACCACAGAATATCCATGGCATCCCCGTGTCAGGTATCACCACCAAAATACATGCCTATGAAAGAAAAAAAAAACAACAGCAAATGTAAAACAACCAAGTAACACCAAAACAAACTTATCCTGTTAATATATCCCTCTTTTTAGCAACAATAGGTAAACTAAGTATAATAAATTTTACCAAATCACATATATATATATATATATATATATATATATATATATATATATATATATATATATATATATATATATATATATATATATATATGTATATATATATATATATATATATATATATATATATATATATATATATATATATATATATATATATATATATGTATATATATATATATATGTGTATATATATATATATATATATATATATATATATATATATATATATATATATATATATATATATATATATATATATATATATATATATATATATATATATATATATATATATATATATATATATATATATATATATATATATATATATATATATATATATATATATATATATATATATATATATATATATATATATATATATATATATATGTATATATTTGTAAAAATATATATTTTTTTATGATAGAGTATTTTTGAAAAAAAGTGGTGCTAACCAGAAACAAAGCTGTTGAGCTAAAGCATATGAATATATTTATTGTAAATTGATCTATGGAGGAACAAGGAAGGCATTTTACCCCAGATCCTATCCCAGAACCTTATATTATCCCCAAATTTCTTATATTTTTTACACAATTAGCTGTTTTTTCGCATTTACATGAATTGTTGTCCCCTCATTTTTGTACCCTTATCTGGGTACAAGCCCAGATTCCGGGTCGCAAGCAGAGTTCCCTTCTAATATCCTTGTGGCTCCCACAAAACCGCCCTCTCAATGAAACAATTACTACAATTGATATTTAGCTAAAGATCTAAATTAGAGAAATTGGGAAAAACTAAGTTTACAATTTTTAGGTTGTTCACAACCACGATGGATAAGCTAAATGCAATTGGTGACTTCCATCCAGATTTTAGACTAGCCCTGCTACCAGCAGACACAGTTTCGGAGTGGATGCCACTGGTGAGAGCTCAGAGTTCTGAAAGCTCTATTTAGGCTCTATTATTTGCAGGGAACTAAGGTTCTTCAAAATCTCAATTTTATTGGCGGTTTTCCAATAAGTTTCTACATTAATAATGTTTCTTCCCTATTAGATAAATTTTATTGGAATCCGCTCCCCACAGAACAAATTTCAGTTTGTCTGTGTCACTTGGTGTAACTAAAATTGTTTGGGATCAAGATGATCCACCTGGGTATGTTATTTTAATTATCAAATGATTATGAAAATTAATTATATATATTTACAATATGCTGTATATTTAAACCGCCTGTACCGAGCTTACTAAATATTATGCATTGTTTCAATTGGGACAAGGAGAAATTGTGTTCCTTTCTTTTCCTTGGTCCAAACCTACCTCGAAGACTTTATTAGTCAAAGAATTTTTTTTAGTAAGGCAACTTTAACCATTTTCCAGGGTTAGGGGGAACCACTTGTCTGTGGGAAGAAAGGAGAGCTACCGAAAAAAGTGAATAAAAATATGTGATATTGAATAAATGAGATTTCGGAAAGAAAACATCTAGGCAATTTGAAGCAAAGAACATAAAATGAGTAAAACTAAAGGTTAAAAAAACAAGGTATTGGAAACAGTATGAATTGCTATATTAAGTTAGTTTTTTGTAAAAAAGAAAGATGACATTTGTTAGAAAAGGACGTTTTACGAAAAAAATATCTAGGTTGAGTGAAAGGGCGGAGATTGGAAGCTCTAGATCTTGTGACTGGGTGTCAGCTTTTTATGGTGATCCTAAATATGCATTTGTTTATTAGTAATTAGCGTAGTTATTAGAACTCAAGAAAGTTTACATAATTATAGAGAACACAAGGAATAAAACTTAATAAGGGGCGATTTCGGTGAGAACATTTTGTCAACTTTTGTTTGCATTGTAAGAGTACCCATGAGCTGACATATGAAGCCACTATGTTAAAGAATGTATCCTCTGAACGGTATGCTGGGAATTCCAGTATTTTCCCCCTGAACGGACAATTTTTTGTGTTTTATTATCAATTTTCTTTTTCAGCAGTGATTGTCTTTATCTAGTTGTCACTTTGAAATTGATTCAATATTTCACTGTTATGTTTTATAAAGTGGTCAAATTCACTGGCTTTTGGTATTCAAAATTAAGTTCAAAAAAAATATTGAAGTAAACATTTTATTTTTTTCTTATTTTACTTTCTTCACATACGAAAACAAAACACATCTTTTACAAAATGCTGCAACGCTAAGAAAAATTTTACAGTTTTGTAGACGCACGGCAGTAACAAGTAAAAATGTATATTCCATTACAAATCACAACCTAACCATAATCAACTCAAACTTCCAATCAATCTTTCTCATTTAAACAATCAACACATTATTCAACCCCCCCTCCAACCAAAAAAAAACGCAACAGCCCCAAAAATCGCCCTATACCACACTCAACAAACCCCTTCCCTGCCTCCCCCCCCCAAAAAAAATGATTTTCTTACTCTTAGTTTGAATGTTTTACTTCGGGCAAACTACTTTGATAATGTGTTACTTATTATAAACACTGAATCTAAAGGCACTAAATATTTTGGTTGTGGATAATCAAGTTCAGAACTGTCGTAATTGTTTTAAAAAAAGTGCAACGCTTCGGTATTGTTCAACAGAACTGAATGCTGGGAGTTTACATCTTAGTTTTTGGGAGTAGGCTATAGTTTTGTATTTTTTTTTTTGTAATTAAAAACTTTTTTCATTTTGTATATTTTTACTTTAATTGGCATACTTTCCCTTTTCCTATAGAAAAATATTTGTCTCTGCATTTCATTAAATAACGAAAGTAAGGAACAACATTAAAACTTAAAATGAACAGAAATTATTTCATATAGGAGGGGTTGTCCCCCTTCTCAATACCTCGCTCTTCACTCTACAGTTTTTCGGCACTTTAATAAAAATTACTTATTGTTCGAATTAAACGACCCTTGTGTTTCAGGAACCATTTTTAAAGAATTGAGATAAAATTTAAACTTCAGTGTAAAGAGCGAGACGTTGAGGAGGGGTAACTCCTTCATATACGTAATAATTTTGGTATAAAGCCAAAAATGAGTAGAAACAAATTCAAATTGTTTTCCAAGGACAATCCCCACACCTTCTCAAGACCAAAACAGAATTTGCAATTTACTGAAAACAAAACAAGTTTCAAATATTTTTACTGTTTTGAATTACGGCTATAAGGAATAAATATCAGAATATGTATATTAAACTGACAATAAAGGGTTAATTGCTTTTTTTTATATAAAATGCAAATTATATTCTGACCTTGAGAAGGCGTGGTGATTGTCAGTCATACTCGTTTAATCTTTGCTCGTTTTGATTTTGACTAGGTAATCTATTGCAATTTATGTTCGTTTTGGGTTTCATTTATTTAATAGCGATGATGTGTGTTTGTTTAATACTTTGAAGATAAGAAAAACAAACTTGTAGAATTTGACGACGCTTTTGTCCGTAAAAACGTAAACAATAAGAATTTGTTGGTTCCCAAAACCACCTATCCTTTCAAGGGAAATATTTTTTAATGCCAAATAATTTTAAGCTTTACTTCAATTATTTTTCGCCTACGTTTTTTTCTTCTTTTTTTAATTTGGCGCCCGCTAATGCCAAAAATCGAAGAATTCCATATGGAAATCTTTTCAAAACAAATGGATTTGCGGGTTTCTTTTCTAGGTTTGTAAAATACTTATTGTGTGTAAATTCCTCTTTTTCTCTTTCCTCAGCACTTCTCAACGAAACTAAGAAAAAAAAAACAGAAAAAAACTCAAAACAATTTTGCTGTTTTCAATTTTACTAAAAAAATCAAAAAAGTCATTTTTCGGAATCTAAGAGAAGGGCCAAAATATCCATTGGAATTAATTGACACCCCCCTCAAAAAAAAAATTGACGCGTCTTGTATGGTGGAAGAGAAGCGTTTTAGCTTCGCAAGATCCAAGAACTCAATACCTGGTAATTCTTCAATGAAGGGGATTTTTGACAGAGGCTTCATTTTTTGTTTGGGTGGGGGTATATCCAAAAATACATTTTACGCTAAATCCCTAAATTTTCGTGAATTGAAACCCCAGAATTACCATCCTCCCTTTTCATATACATTCTTGAAAAGGCTGAAAAAGTCTATTTTAAATATTTTGTCTAAAATTAATCCTTACGTTGAATATCCTTTTATGTCTTTTCCTTTAGTTCACAAAGAAAAACTGATACAGAACAAACATAACCACGACTAAGAAAGCACAAATGAATATAGTGACAAGTATTATCATCCATGCCTCCATGGAATACTGCTCACACTTCAATGTATTGTTTATAGAAAATATTAATCCAACAATCATGTGAGCGACTTGAGTATTACATTGAGGAGATTGAGTGACCTAAATCTTGTAAATTCATAGTGTATACTACTTCCTTTTTTCGCAAGATTGTGTTGCAAAGGAAATCTGAGCATACCATGCGCTATGAGTTCGTGGGAGTTCTCTCACTTCGTTAAGAAAAAGGAAAGTTTCAATCTAGAGAGCCACTAGGGACTTTTAAATTCACATTAATGGACATAGGCTCGACATGGAAACAATTCAACGGCAGCGTTACGTAAATAAAGCAGGCCCGTACGCAGGATTTTTTTTGGATGGCCCAGCAACAAAATAAAAAAAATTAATTGATAACTTGAATAAAAAGTTTGCGAAAATGAGGGAGAATTTAGGGATTGATTTTAGGTGGGTCTGCCTTCGTACATCACTGGAAAAAAATTTTGACAATATTTTATCAGATTTTAATTAAATTAAACCCTTCAAAAGTTAGAGGGAGAAAATTAGCCATTGAAGAAGTGCCTAAGGCAATCAATTCGTAATTTATATCCAACTCCTTTGAAATGAAAACATTGGTTTGGTGAGTTTATTATTTTTTCTGAAATGCCAGAATTTAGCCAGGCCTAAACATATTTCATTGTATATTTACAGCTGAAGCTAGCCCCCCCCCCGTGCTAATGGCGTTTGTTTTGCATTGTCGTAGAAGACAGGACGTTAGACTTTGTGTGAAATGGCAGTTTCGCCGTCTGTGAGAATACCTGACACTTCTTGCTGTATAATCAAGAAAATATCGGCATTTTTCTAATCTATAGCAGGAGATCCTCGATTTGTTTCCAGTTAAGGTTCCTTAGCTCCGATACTTTAATTGAGGCAACTTCATGCCCTGAAGTTTCAATTAGATCAACAAATTAGAAGAAAATCTTACACCAAGAATAAATACAACCGCTTTTATTTAAGCCATTTAAGCCTCCCTTATACCCTTATCCTGTAACTAGGATGTTGTAGGTAAGCTCTTTCCTTCCTTTGATATTGACTATATACCATTTTGACAACCATAATCAACTTTGTGCTTTTTGATTTAGCCCCTTATCCCCCATGGACATTCCCTTAAAATTTCAACTTAATACCCGTAGCTGTTCTTGAGAAATTAGAAATGCACCTTCTGACCTTGACACATATAGTTTTTTAATTTTGTTCAGCGTCCTCTTCACAAATCTCCGAAAGTTTCAACTTAATATCCCTAAAATTTTCTGAGATACAGCGGTTATGCCCTTTTGACAAATATCCTACCCCTGACATTCCTTGTAAATTTCAAGGTAATGCCCTTAGTTGTACCTGAGATGTTGCAGATACATCTTTTTGACTTCCTGAGTATATATATATATATATATATATATATAACCAAAAGATTAAACTTAAACTTAATATCCATTGCCGTTCCTTAGATATTACAAATACACCCTTTTGAAAACCTGGATGCAAATAGTGTCTTCTGATCTAGTTCAACATCCCCAACAAATTTGTCCTGAAAGTTGCAACGTAATACCGTTTCCTATCCCTGAGATATTGCAACGATGCCATTTTTACAATTTGGATACACACTGTGTCAAGTGATTTAATTTTACATCCCCTCAAACTTTCCTTGAAAGTTTCAATCTAATGTCTTATGCTGTTTCTGGGATACTGTATTTATGCCATTTTACGTTGTGAAGTACATAAATATATACCGAAATTTTCATCTTAATTTTGTCAGAAGTTCCTGGAACATTGTAGGCACGCCATTCCAAAAAGCTGAATACATATGGTGATTTTTGACTTAGCTTATCATCTCCGACGACATAACTTGAAAGCTCCGACTAAGTACCCTCAGTCACTCCTTACATTTTGCAGATGTGCCCTTTTGACAACTAGAACGTGCATAGTGCCATTTGATTTAGTTCAAATTTCCCTTTAACTTTCCCTGAAATTTTTGACTTAAACCCTTAGCCGTTCCTGAAGTATTGCACACACAGCTTTCTTGCAACCTGGATGCCTTTAATTTTATATTATTTAGTTGAATATCCCCTTAACTTGCAATGTAAGTTTCAACTTAATACCCTTAGCTGCTCCTGGTTTATTGCATATGTACTATTTTGACAACCATGAAGTTAATTTCTATTGATTTAGTTTGATATCCCCTCGGTAGTCCCTGAAATTTTCATCTCACTATCCTTAGCTACTCCTGAGATATTGTAAATGCAGCTCTTTTATGACATTGATGCATGTAAAATCTTTTGATTGAGTTATATTTCTCCCCAGCATTCCCCCGGCATTCAACACCCTTACCCGTTCCTGAAGTATTGCAAATTCGTTCTTTTGACCACCTGGATGCACATAGTTTCTTTCGATTTAGTTCGACATCCACCCCAACCTTCACTGAAAGTTTCAACTTAATATCCTTAGCTTCTCCTAAATTTGTACATACATAGCATTTTACAACAATGATGCCTTTAGTGTCTTTTGATTTACACATAATGACTCATGATTTAGTTCAAACCCTCCTTAGCCTTCCTTAAGAATTTCAACCTAGTGTAATTAGCTGAAATGTTGCAGATACAACCTTTTGACAAACTGGAAGCACATAGTACTTTTTGATTTATCTCAAAATCCTCTTAACATGCTCTGAAAGTTTCAAGTAAATGCTATTAATTCCTGATATTTTACAGATGCACTCTTTGGGCCACTTGGATGCACATAATGTCTTTTCATTCATTTTTACATCCCCTCCCCAGCATTCCTTGAGACTTTCAACTTGATACATTAAGCTATTCCTGTAATATTGTTGATAAAAAAAATTTACAACCTGGATGCACATCAGGTCTTTTGATTTAGCTGAAAATCCCCCTCAATATTCCCTGAAAGTTTCTGCTTAATGCCCTCTGTCGTTCCTGAAATATTTTAGAGACGTCTCTTTTACAACATGGATGCACACAGTGTCTTTTGATCTAGTTTAATAGTCCCTAAACACATAAAAGTTAGAAATTTATACCTTCGGCCATTTCTGAGATATTACAGATACGCCCTTTCGAAAACCGGGATGCACAAAATATCAGTTGATTTAGTTTCTCCCATTCCCAACAATCCTTAAAAGTGTCATGTTAAAACCCTTAGCCACTCCTGAGGTATTGCAGACACGTCCTTTTGACCACGTGGATGCATATAGCGTCTTTTTATTAGGTCAGCACCCCCCTCAACATGCCCAGAAAACTTCTACTTGATATCTTTAGGCGTTCCTGAGATATTGCAGGTACACCCTTTTAACAGCCTTGATGCACATAGTGTTTTTTGACTCATTGTCTCTAAGGACATATCTGAAAATTTCTAATGTAATACCCTTTGACTTTCCAGAGATATTGCAGATACGCCTTATCAAGAATCTTGATGCGCGTAGTGTTTTTTAATGTAGTTCAACACACCCCACCCCTTCAAGATACTATGAAAATTTCAACTTAATACCTTGAATAATTGCTTAGAATTTGCAGATATGTCGTTTTGAAAGTCGGGATGCACATAGTGTCCTTCAACTTACTTCAACATACCCTGAAAGTCTCCTTTAATAGCCTTAGCTACTTCTGCGATATTTCAGATACGCAGTGATGAAAATATGGATGTACCTAGCGTCCTTCTATTTAGTTCAACATCCCCTCAACAAGCACTAAATTTGCAACATAATACCCTTAGCCATTCCTTACATTTTACTGATTTGCTTTTGACAAACTGGATGCATATGGTGTCTTTTTTCTGTTCTACATCCCCCTCAACATTCCCTGAAAGTTTCCACTTAATACCTTATCCATAAATAACGACGAAGACCACACTGCCTTTCCATCACAAACACCAAAAACAAGAAGAATAATAGGGAATTTCTTAAGACAGTGGGAAACAGATTAGAATGAATATTTCGGCCCTATGTCCAAGGGCCGTCCTCAGCAATACAAATAAAAAAAACAACTTACAAGAGGGTAAAATCAATAAAACTAAAATGAACAATTTTTCAAAACAGTCCCAGCATCCTTTCCTCAGCGAAGTTCAACCAGGGCTGATAAATAAATTTTTATGAAACGAGGCAATTCATTGAAATGAAATGAAATGATTTAAAAACACGTTTTTAATGTCAGCTTAGCTTTTTTCGCTGCTGATCTTATAGGTCCATTATTATAACTAAAGCAGATAAAAGCATTTCTTTGGTTGTCCTGGATACGAAAGATTACGACACAAAAATTTATGCACACCTAAATGACAAAACTACATATAAAACTATGACCCACGATCATACTGATCAGTTTGCTAACAAAATTATAAGAGAATTATAAGATCTAAAATAAAATGGTAAGATTACTCCACAAATATATAATAAACTTTTCCCCTGAGGCAGCTTTTGTCCAAAATTTTATGGTGTACCAAAATTACATAAGCAAGGCATTCCTTTAAGGCCAATTGTAGCTTTTACGAAAGCCCCCGCCTCCAACATTGGAAAATGGTTATGTACAGCCTTCAAACCTTTGCTTTTTTCTCAAAAATCTTATATATGCAATTCGGTTGATTTAGTTGAAAAACTCAAAAACGTAAATATTTCAAAAAATACAATTAGCAGTAGCTTTGACATTGTGTCTATGTATACAAATATTAATGTAGCAGAGATGTAGTCCGAGAAATTATTATAAAATAAAATAAATGAAAATTATGACTTATTAGAAGTTTTAGCAACAAGATTAGATTGCGATGTTTTAATGATCTTGGTTAAACTTTGTAACAAGTATTCAATGTGTTTCCAATTCTGTAATTCTTTCTACCAACGAATAAATGGGTTACCCATGGGTGCGCCTCTCTCCGGGTTACTGGCGAATATTTATGTAGAACATATTGAAAATTGGGCATTAAATTCATATTTTTTTAAACATATCTTTTGGGGACGTTACATGGATGACGAAATTTCACTTTGGAACTATGGGGAAAATGAACTTAGGGGTTTTTTAGATCACCTTAAAACATATGATAGGAATTTACAGTTTACTTTAGAGATTGAAATTGCAAATAAAATCTCATTCCTAGATGTTCCAATCATTCGTAACTTAGATGAACTCAATTTTACTATTTACAGAAAACCAACACAAAACAATAGATATTTACATTTTGAATCAAACCACCCCCCATAAGTTAAAAGATGTGTCGTAATATTTTTCGTCGATCGTGCCCTAGACCTTTGTTCTGATTCCTACATCACAGCTGAACTAGACTTTATCAGGGACAAACTTTTTGGAACTGGGTATCCTCTTTTATTTATTAATAATACAATTAACCGTAGAGTGAAAAGACACTCCCATAAATTCAACGATAATTTACCATGTGAGAATCCCGAAAAGTCCCAAAACATAATTCACCTCCCATATATCCCAAACATCACTAGAAATCTTAAAAAAGTACGCACACAAAGGAATCTGTATGTTGTATTTACCAATAACTTGAAAATCATAAATCTCCTAAATTCTGGTACAGATAAGACTCCAGTTACTCGCCAAAGAGGTGTCTATCAAATATCAAGTGACTGTGGCAAATTCTATGTAGGGAGAACCCATCAGAATTTCGAGAAACGCCTACAGCAGAATAAAGATGATATTACCATAGCTCTAAATTCGTATATTGCTTCTGTTTCTTTTGATTCTGCTTTAAGCAGCCATATTTTCGAAAATCCTAGCCACAAAATACTTTTTGAAGAATCCGCCATTATTAGTAATGATCTGCATAAAGCAAGTAGTTCGAGAAGCAATTGAAATCAGACTTAAGATTAATAATATTTCCTTAAATAGGGATTTAGGAGAATATTCACTGAATGCTCTATGCACAAATTTATTAAAAATGACCTTACGAAATATTATAAAAATCCAATAGATATTACCACAGAACCTGTCACAAATAGACCTATAAGACCAGCAGCAAAAAAGCATTAAAAACGTGCTGCCTCGTTTCATAACAATTTATTTATCAGTCCTGGTTGAACGTCGCTGAGGTAAGGATGCTGGGACTGTTTTGAAAAACTGGTCATTTTAGTTTTATTGATTTTATCCTCTTGTAAGTTGTTTTTTCTTATTTGTATAGCTGAGGATGGCCCTTGGACATAGGGCCAAAATATTCATTCTAATTTGTTTCCCACTGTCTTAAGAAATTCCCTATTGTTCTTCTTGTTTTTGGTATTTGTTAATACCTTATCCATTTGTGCAATATTGTTGAAACACCATTTTGAAAATATAGATGCGTGAAATGTCTTTTGATTTAGTGCAAAGTCCCCTTCGGCATGCCCTTAAAGTTTTAACTTGATACCCTAAGTCGTTTGTGAGATATCTTTAGGGCAACAAAGTTTCTTTGCTTTAGTTGTCTAGGTTCCTAGCGTCTTTTCGTTCAGTTTCGAATCCCAACATGCCCTGAAAGTTTCAACTTAATATCCTCAGCCGTTCATTAGATTTTCTGATACGCTCTTTTGACGATCTGCTTGCACATGGTATTTTTTGGTTTAGTTCTATATCCCCCTCATAGTTGCCTGAAAGTCTCACCTTAAAACTCTTAGACTTTTTGAAACCCTATGATCAAACATATTGCTTTTCTCAATTGCAACACTTCTATGTAAACAATAGACAACTTGTATAAATTACAGCCCTTACCCCAGGGACTAATGGGTTCATTTCTTCCTGATGGGCGTAGTTATTGGACATTTTGACAATTTTGAATAAAATGGCTGACTCAAAATTTGGTCAGATGTCTTTATGGACGGATAGGGGATAATCAGAAAAAAAGGACACGAGGGGGAGCTGTATACCCTCTAATCTCTTAACTATTAAAAATGCCACTAAAAATTTTAATTTTCAATTGAATGAGCCCCCTCCGAAGTTTCTACAACAGCTCCTTCTGTGCGAAGTGGCCTGGAGAACAAAAACAATACCTAATGTTTTCGCTATTAGGAAGAGTTATCGCGCAGCCTCGATGGATTTCCTTTTTCTCAACGAAATGATTTTCCAAAATCCCTCTTTTTCTTGTAGATTTGGCTCAGATTTAATATGGAAATATTTACTGATTTACGTAGTTCGCTCATCTTTAATACAAAAAAATGTTTACTGATTTATGAAGTTAGCTCAAAATGAAAAAAAACTCGGTTTTTTTAACCGAAAGTAAGGAGCAACATTAAAACTCAAAGATAGCAGGAATTACTCTGTATATGAAGGGGTTGCCCCTCCTCAATACCATGCTCTTTATGCTAAAGCTTTTAGCACTTTTGAAGCATCCTGCTCTAATTAAACGACCTCTAATTAAACCTGCTCTAATCCTGCTCTAATTAAACGGTTCTAATTAAACCTGCTCTAATCCTGCTCTAATTAAACGGTGTTTCAGTAGCTATTATTGCAAAATTGGAACAAAAAGTCAAACTTTAGCGTAAGAAAAAGGCATTTAGGAGGGGGTGACCCCTTTATATAAGGAATAATTTCTGTTCTTTTTTAGTTTTAATGTTGCTCCCTACTTTCAGTTTAAAAAACTTGTTTGGGCTAATTTTACAACTTACAGGCCTCTCCCCACAGCACTTCAAAAGGACTCTAGAACGTTTAATTCCCGCTCGAACAAACCATTTCCCGACCTGTTAGGACCATTACTTCAAAATGATCACCTCTGAAAAAAAAAACAAAAAAAAAACAAATAAACACATTTGTGATCCTTTTTCTGGCAAAAAATAGAAAATTCCAAATTTTTGTATATAGGAGCTTGAAACTTCTACAGCGAGGTTTTCTGATACTCTGAATCTGATGGTGTTATTTTCATTAAGATTCCTTGGTTTTTAGGTACTGTTTCCTCCCTAGATAAAAAATCATTCAAAATTTTGAATTTAATCAATCCTATGTATTTGGAATAAGTATAATAAGCTGATTTTATTAATGTATCTATTGATATCAAATTTCGTTTTGTAGAGTTTCGGTCACTATTGAGGCGAGTCGCTCGTTGCCTACTATTCGTTACCATTGATTGCCTATTGATTCGTTACCACTGTTTGATGAAAATGCCGAACTAACACTAATACGAATTTGTCGTCAAACATCAAAAAGCTTTATGTTAATAAGCAAGTGTTAATTTGAAATGTTAAGAAAATACACAGTTGGTTCTTTTTAAGAAAGAACAAAATAAACGAGGGTGATTTTCAGGGAGTAAATAAAACAAAGATAAAGCAGATATTTCGGCCAATAAGCAGGCCGAAAGACTTCCGATAAGCAGTCCTCAGTGTCAAAGAAAAACTCATATTTTGAAGTAGTCATCACAGATGGAATACAATATAGTGACGAGCATTGTCATCGCTGTCTCTGCGTATTATGTTTTTATTTTGAGGCATGTTTATAAGGTATGTTTTTACGGTAAGATCTCAAGATCAGGACATAATTAGCACTTCACTGAAAAAAAAACAATTAACGAATGAATAGGGATTGTTTGTTTCATATAAATAATATAATAATAAATTATAAAAGTTTCTGTTCGTTTTAAGCTTTAATATTGCTCATTACTTTCAGCTGAAAAGAGTGATTTTCGTTTAATTACTACATAAATTTGTTACTTCTCGTTTGAATCTCGCTCTTTACTTATCTTGGAAAATTTCTTTTCTTGGAGAGTCATTTTAATCAAATCCATTTTATCACTTCATATTTTTTTAATTGGTTTTCAATCGGTATATTATTGTGAAAATTTGTTTAAGTCAGAGACCTCTTATGTTTTGGAAAAATAAGTTAAAAAGGGGGACGAGCAGAGTCGAACCATGGACCGCCTGCACACTTAACAAACGCTCTACCGCTGAGCTCTATCCCCTCAATAATGATGTTGTAAAATTGTATTTATTCTACAAAAATAAAATTTGTAGAAAAACGAATAAAGTCGGACGCCTAAACATTTATTCTTTAAATAAAGTTGAAATTCCTGAGACATCCTTTTAACAGTCATAGTAAGTAAGCTAAATCACTTTCTTTTGAGAAAGTTACGACACAATCATAGATAGTAGAATAGCTTCGAAGTATGACTTTTGTTACTGAGCTATCAATGATGTACATGGCCCGGAGGCTTCTTAATTTGAATCTATAATGTATCAGTCTATAATTTAAACCATATATATATATATATATATATATATATATATATATATATATATATATATATATATATATAATCTCGCTTGGAGCTGCTGGTTTTCAGTTAAATCATAATTAAAATGTCTGATAGCCCTAGTGAGCCTTTCAGTCTTCTATACACAAAAGTTGGAAAAATTGTTTTCTTCTTGAGAAAGGTAGCAAGGAAGAATTTTGCTTCATTTATGGAGGTGGTATCGTATTTGAGTAAAAGTTACAGAATCGGGAGATAACAATTGAAGAATGGCAACAAGTATACTCCCTCCTAAATCTGTAAAATACACTCCCCCTACCCCCACCAGCATTTTTATGAATTGACGTGACTGATCCTAGATTTCCTTAAGCATTTTAACAGCACTTCTTTTTTTGTAGGATTAAGGTGCAAAGGGCTATGAAGCCCTTATTGTTCACAGGAGCGCTCACACAAGCTAAACTGACATGCTTCTTCATTCTATTGTAACTTTGCTTTGTCTTCTAACTGTTTGATGTCCTTGTGCAACATTTTCGTTTGCAATTCACTCCGATTTTTGCTGTTTCTTGTTCTACACCTTTTTTGCTTAGCTGTTCAGAACAGTTTGTCATCTTGTGTAATTTTTCGTGTGTAATAAATACTAAAGACTAAACATCTAAAGATAAACTACTAAAGACTGTACTTGGGGGAAAATGAGGCTAATTTATTATCTGAAATTTCAAATTTACCAATGACCTATATGAATTTTACCAATGACCTATCTAGATCGCTTCTTTCTGGCCAGAAAATCCAAGGGTACCAATAAAAAAGACAAAAAAAAAGAAACTTGAACCCTTTTTCAAAAAAAGATATATACATGCACAGTTGCTCCTTGAGAGAGAGTAAGTAAGGGCCAAATAAGCTTATTCTTAATTTTGTCGATGCAGCACGTACTGACATGTAGCAAACTCATCCGTGTATGCCCCACATGTAAGTAAAGCCTACCTCTAATTTTTATAACACTTAGTGGCTAATTAGGAGCGGAAAACAATCCATTTCGCCAGCTCCCCTTTTAAAATAGTCGAGGGGAAAGAATGGAATTTTCATTTTCCACGTATTTTAAGCGGAGAAAATTTTTTTTATTAAACCCTTCTTAGGTGCTTAATATAATTTGTGCTGATGAATGCGTTTCCATAGGTTTTCATTCTTCAATGAACACAGCCATTGAGACAGCACACACTCATCATCATGCGGTCCCTGTCACAAAAAGGGCAGTAACAATCACCACAATATTGCTTTGTCTTAATATGTTATCATAGTGATTCCATTGGCTTGCAAGCTTTACAAGCTTTATATGCTCTACTTCACTCAGAGCCCTCAGAGCAGAGACCCTTCATCCTCTTCAATCCTCTGCCAATGGTTTCTCCATCAGTAACCAAATGCTGAGGCAATCTACGACAATAACACCCGAGAACCAGCTTGTGCACCTCAAAAACAAAACACTGAGACGTGTATCAATAGCAACGATTAAGAACTACCTCCCGCAGGGGACAAGAGGATTCTTTTCGCTTATCAAACGCTAATGGTCCTTCCTCGTTTTCACCTGCGGAAACCTTGTTACGAATTTTACTACCTCTAAAGGATCAAGTTTGAACAGCTTTCAATCACCCAGTATTTTACCGACTCATTTTTTACCCAGTGGTGAAAAACATTGGAGAGGAGGGGGGTGTCTCCCCCATATCCGACGGCCGAATAAGGGGGGTGTCTCCCCCATATCCGACGGCCGAATAAGGGGAAATCAGGGGAATCAGGTGAAATGGTGTTTTTTTATTATTCATTTGCTGTCAAATCTAGTAGAAACTTGAGGTAGAAATTAGGGGTCATTCGTTGTCTTTTAGGGTCATGCGTCATAGCTACCAAATTCGACGTGACACCCCTTTGAAAAATAACTCGATATGGTTAATTTATTGTTTAGATTTTACAATTAGAAAAGCAAAAAATTCCCGTAAAAGAACAATCTATTTTTAAAGCTATGGAGTAACTTCACGAAAATATCAGAAGGGGAGGATGTATATTCCAAAATATGAGTGAAGGAGGGATTTTGTTTTTATTGATTTTGTTTCGAGAATCCAAATGAGAATCCAAAATAGGGTTGTTTTCAAAATATAAATAGTAAGCCAAACTAGGGATTACTTATAGAAAAACAGAAGAGATTTAGAATTTGCTCTTCTTTTCCAACAAAAAACACTATGTCAATAAAAACGAACAAAGATTAATTTATAGAAACTTTTACAAAAATAGTGTCAGGATATGAGAAAGACAATCTCAAAACTGTGTAACTTATAATGAATTAATAAATGAATTTAAAAATTTAAATTCATTTTATTTTAAATTTATAAATGAATTTTATGCCGTTACTTCTGAGCAACTCGAACTTCAGTCTTCCATCTCTGGAGAAGACCCCTGTAGCCACCGTGCTGTGCTGTTTGTTCGACAATAGTAAACTATTTTTAGGTTTCATGATACTGTATATCTTGACAATACCCAAGTAGACCCAGCGGTAGGTGTGATAAATTAAGGACATTACTCAAAACTCACATATTATTTTTAGTAAGGTGTTGAAAAATTCACTTTTCATGAAACAAATACTTAACCAATTTATATATATATATATATATATATATATATATATATATATATATATATATATATATATATATATATATATATATATATATATATATATATATATATATATATATATATATATACATGTTTTTAATACTATAAACCAATTTGTAATTAAAAAACTACGAAAATTTCATAAGCTAATTAGGCATTGTGTCTGAACTAAGCATTCCTCGACAGTTATTTGAAGCAAATCTATTTTTCACTTTTTATTGGTTTTGAAAGTGTATTTTATTGTAAAAATGTGGTTCCAGTCAGAGACCTTTACAGCTTGGAGCAATAAATAAAAAAAGGATACGGGCAAAGTCAAACCGCAGACCTCCTGGACACACAACAGACGCCCAACCGCTGAGTTATATCTCCTTAGTAATATAGTTGCTAAATTGTGCTCATGTGACACATGAGTAGCCCATGTGACACACAGTTGCGCGGAGTCGTATCTTGCCCATAGAAGGATTTCAACACGCATCTTTAGACTAGGCGTTACTCTCCAGCGCTCCCACAGCCAATCAGCGCGGAAAGATCTTGGCTCTATTCTGGGAGTGAAAACAGAAATTTATGTGGTAACCTCTAATTTCTGTGTGTCTATATAGGCTGTGGTGTCTGGTTTTGACGCAGCACCAATTAATGTCGCGACGATAGCTATGTGTTGCTTTTGAAAAATGCTTTCGCAACTGTGTGTCCATATAGGCTGTGATTGTGCTTGTCATACAAAGTTCTATAAAAACGAAATAAGTCGGACGTCTAGACACTTATTATTCGAATAAAGTCGAGTTTGTAGCTAGTGCTATGCAAACTTCTAGACAGTGACTTATTGAAGAAATAAAGGGAAAATAAAGAAATAGTGCATAACCACTTATAAGTCGAAGCAGATTATTAAAATCAAAGAAGAAGCATAAATTTTAGATAAAGGAAATATCAGTTTCAACATGTTAAAAAATATTGAAATTTTGTTGTTTTTTTCAGCATTTTGGAATACAGCCTAAAGGCCTTGGGAGACTGCAACGCCAAAATTACTGATGCCAAAAACTTTTAATATGGTCTTTCTAGGAAATACACGGAATAAAAGTAATGATATTAGTCATAAATACTAATTAGAAAGTCAACAGTTTTCAATCATTTTAACAATCACAGTAAATCATATAAGCTAAATAACTACCTGTTGCGAAAGTTCCGACACAAAGTTAGGATCGTAGACAGTAAAATAGCTTTGAGACACGACTTTTGCTACTGAGCTTCCAATGAAGTACGCGGCCTTAAAAAACTTCCTAATGTGTATCTATAATGAACAAGTCTGTAATTTTAATCAATATATGCATGTATATTTGTCTTTTAATGAGAATTTTATTCAAAAATATAAAAAAACTAAATTCAATTTTTGATCTCTAAATAAAAATTTGATTCTAATAATAGTTGCAGCGGCAGCTGCAACCTAGTAAATAACAATCCACAGGTCATATTACTTATACGTAGAAGCTACCTAACATGAACCAGCAATATTCATATAGGGAAAACATAATTTTTGAGATGAGCAATATTCTCATCTCCGTATCTTTAGTTCGTCTGAAGCTAATCATTGGGTACTTTATTCTAAATTATTTGAAAGAAAAATATTTACAGGAGTTATAAAGTAATAGATTTGGAGTAATTACATAACATGGAATCCTATGATCTAGATACAATCAAGTACAAATCCTTTAACATTTTATTATTTCTTAGATATCGCTTACTACGTTCAAAAAAATTAAAACACATAAAAAAAAAACTTTCAGTCGTGGCTTCCGCGGCAGCTTAGGGCAAAGTTTCTGCAGGGTTTGATTCGACAGGTACTGCTTCGACGGGGGTTGCCTCAGCAGGTCTTGCTTCTGTATCCGTTGCTTCTACAGATGATGCTTCGGCAGGAGGGGCATCAGCTGCTGGTGCTTTACCTGCCCCAGCAGTGGGTGCTGGTTCTCCATCTGCTGGTGTAGCTTCGGCTGTTCAGAAAAATGAAATAATTTGCTCTTTAAATTCGTTTCAATGTGACTTCAGTTATTATAAGTAAGTAAAGTAACCGGATTAACGACGATTTTTTAATATTAAGATCCCTGCGTTGGCCCTAAAGTGTGTTGTTACATTGAGGTTCGATGGCAGAGTCCGGTATTACAAGCTAAGGTCAAGCCCAGTGCGCCACTACGGGACATGTCAAAATCAGTTGTAGTATATATACTCGATGATTAATGATAAACTATGATAAGCTATGTTTATTTAACTTTTTAAAATAAAAAAAGACAAACTATAGCCTAAAAAATGTTGAGGTGGCTTAGGATTAACATTAAGCTACCTTTATTATTGTAAAATTTATTACTAACTTATTAACTTTACTTTCAGCGAGAATTCCACGCCTTGTGTGGAGGGATGGGGTTCCCCCACCAGTATTCTTCTTTTTTTGAAATACCTCAACTGGAGATTTGGGTCTAGAAAATTTGGTATTATTCATAATTAAGTAGAGTCAAGTAGAGTCTCAAATTAACCAAACTTGTTAAAAGGTAAATTCATGTACATAGTAACGGTTAACTATGTGTAAACGGCACCTACAGTATGTCCGGAGTCAAATTTGCCACTGTGTAGGAGTACATACTTAGAAACTCAGAAATTATATTCATAATTTGAACTGGTTAATTTACTGGAAGGATAGTTTACAGCCTATTGTAAATCGTAAAAAGAAACTTTACTGGGTATGTATTTCTTAAACCAAATTATAACGGTTGAATTCATGTCGATTTTGAATCCATTAAGTTTAGACGATATGCAAAGTTCGATATTTAAAAAAAAAGAAAAAATCTCTAAAAGTAAAATTTATTTCTAGATTAGTGGTGCAAATTCGCGAAAATGCTAGGGGAGAAAAAAAAATGAATATTCCAAAATCTAGGTGAAGGGGGAATTTTCTTTTGTTGATTTTCTTCGATTATAATCCAAAGCAGGGTATTTTTTATGAAAAAAACGAAGAAAAGAATATGTTTAGAAGCCAAGGGGGGGGGGGGGGGCAAAAGCTCTAGGAGGGAGGAGGTAAATGTCTCCACCTCACTTGAATCTGTTGGTTTTAAGTTATATCATAATTCAAAAATGTCAGAAAGCCTTAGTGAACCTTTCAATCTTCTATATACAAAAGTAGGATTTTTTTTTGTTCTTCTTCAGAAGGTAGCAAGGAAGCATTTGAATTTTGCTTTATGTATGACATTGGTATTTTATTGAATGAACAGTAATATAATTTTAAGAGATATATATTAAGTAAGTAAGTAAGCAAGTAAGAAGGCACTAGACCCTTAAGGTCCAAACCGGCAGTGCTGATCTCCGTTTCATGGCCCTTCAGCCAGGAAGTGCAATGGGGGGCTGGGGGCCAACCATCCTGTGCTTTCACACACCCTTCCTGCTTACCTTCCCCCGGTTTCTCCAGGTACTCATTTAGATCTGGGTCGACTCTGGCTGAGCTTACAGAGTTACACCACTGACCCCCATCCCAAACTAAATAACTGGTCACAACTGGGATTGAACCCGTGCCCCTTGGACACAGGATTCCCACGCCAGCGAGAGATATATGTTGAAGAATGGTAACAAGTATATCCCTTTCTAGATTTTTAAATACACCCCCTCTATGTTTTATGAATTGACACCACTGATCCTAGATTTCTTTATTTACGTTAAAAGTGCGTCGTTTTTGTGTAACTAAAGCGTAAAGGACTAAGAAGCATATTTACATTTTGCGAAAGGAAAATCAGGGACTAATTAATTTAGAAACAAGAAGCTTTGAAAGTATGACCTTTTCTTTGGAAGCACAGTTAATATGGCCTACTAATCATGTCTACAGGGCCGGAATAAGGTGATTGTTACGATTTGACCCAATCAGGCCCCGGGTTTGAAAGTGCGCCGTAGCGCCATCAAAATGAACAATTAGTGTTTGAAATTGTGAAATGTTCTTAACAATTCCAGTAAGTGTTGCTTATGGCGAGAGATCACTTTTCAAGCTAAAACCAATAAAAAAAAAAATCTGATATAAACAAAAAATCAAATAAATTTAACAATAAATATAGACTAAATAGTCTAGCAATCATGCTGACTGAAAGTGAAGACACAAGGAAAATAGATTTTGAAACCGTTTTAGAAGCACTTGCCCATATTTGGTGCATGTGCCCATATTTGGTGATGTAAATTTCAAAAGGTTTTCCAGCAGTTTCATAGTATCTAGGGATGCAAACGTATTTAATGTTAGCGCAAAATGAGTACAAAAAAGAACAAAAGAGGATAATACTGTAAGCTCAAAATGAACGAACAGGACCATTAAATGAGACAAGATCAAGAAAACGACCTGAAAAATATAATTGTTCGACAGCTGATAATGACCAACCTAGACCATTAAGACTGACAAGATAAATCCAAGCAACTAAGGCAAAAGGCACTGTTTTAACCTTGCACCCCCTTCCCCCTGGGGAAGTGGGAATTTTTGATCATGGTTTTATTTCTGGTTATTGACGAATAAAATCGTCAACTTTTGTTTCAGATTCAGAGCTATGCTGTTTCTAATATTTTTTAAGAGAATAATCTAAACTAGCTTAGAAAACAGAAAATTATTTTATATGCATAATAATAAGAAAATTATTATTTAAAATCGTCTACTTCTGTTTCAGATTCAGAGCTATATTATAACTTAAATTTTTCTTAGAGAATAATCTGAACTAGCTATGAAAACAAGACAATTATTTATTTGTAAAATAAAAATAAAATTATTATCTAAAATCAACTGCTTTTGTTTCAGAATCAGACCTCTGATATTACACAGGTTTTTCTTACAGAATAATCTAAACGAGCTTGGAAGACAAGAAAACTATTTTATTCGTATAATAATAAGAAAATTATTACCTAAAATCGTCTACTTTGTTTCAGATTCAGAGCTATGATTTTACTTAGATTTTTCTTAGAGAATAATCTAAACTAACTTAGAAAACAAGAAAATTATTTTATTTTTATAATAACAAGAAAATTATTATTTGAAATCGTCTACTTTTGTTCCAGATTAAGAGCTATGATTTTATTTATATTTTTCTTAAGCTAGCTTAGAAAACAAGGAAATTATTTTATTTGAATAATAACAAGAAAATTATCATTTAAAATCGTCAACTTTTGTTTCAGATTAATCTAAACAAGCTTAGGAAACCAAAAATTATTTTATTTGCATAATAATAAGAAAATTATTATTTAAAACTGTCTACTTTTGTTTCAGATTCAAAGCTCTGATTTTACATAGATTTTTCTTAGAGAATAATCTAAACTAGTTTAGAAAACAAAAAAAATTATTTATTTGTATAATAATTAAAAAAATTATTATTTCAAATTGTCTACTTTTGTATAATCTAAACAAAAAGAGAAAACAAAAAATTATTTTATTTGTATAATAATAAGACAATTATTATTTAAAAATCGTCTACTTTTGTTTCAGATTCAGAGCTATGATATTACTTAGATTTTTCTTGAAGGAAAATCTAAACTAGCTTAGAAAATAATAAAATTGTTTCATTTGTATGATAATAAAAATATTATTTTTTTAAAATCGTCTACTTTTGTTTCAGATTTAGAGCTATGATATTATTTAGATTTCTCTTAGAGATTAATCTAAATTAGCTTTGAAAACAAGAAAATTATTTTATTAGTATAATAATAAGTAAATTATTATTTAAGATCGACTATTTTTGTTTTAAATTCAGAGCTAATGATTTTTCTTAGATTAAACTAGCCTAAAAAAGCAGAAAATTATTTTATTTGTATAATAATACAATATTATTATTTAAAATCGACTAATTTTGTTTCAAATTCAGAGCTAATGATGTTACTTAGATTAAACTAGCCTAAACAACAAGAAAGTTATTTTATCTGTATAATTATAAGAAGATTATTATTTAAAATCGACTACTTTTGCTTCAAATTCAGAGCTGATGATTTTACCTAGATTAAACTAGCCTAAAAAAACAAGAAAATGATTTCTTTTTTGTATAATAATCGAAAAATTATTATTTAAAATCGTCTACTTTGTTTCAGATTCAGAGGTATGATTATATTTAGATTTTTCTTAGAGAATAATCTGAACAAGCTTAAAAAACAAGAGAATTATTTTATTTGCATAATAATACGAAAATTATTATTTAAAATTGTATGTTTTTGTTTCAGAATCAGAACTATGATTTTGCTTAAATTTTTCTTAGAGAATAATTTAAACTAGCTTAGATAAGAAAATTATTTTATTTGTATAATAATAAGGAAATTGTTATTTATAACCGTCTACTTTTGTTTCAGATTCAGAGCTATGATATTACTTAGGTTTTTTTTAGAGAATAATCTAAACTAGCTTAGAAAACAAGAAAGTTATTTATTTGAATAATAACAGGAAAATTATTATTTCAAATTGTCTACTTTTATTTCAGATTCAGAGCTATGATTCAATTTATATTTCTCTTAGAGAATAATCTAAAATAGCTTAGAAAACGATAAAATTATTTTATTTGTATAATAACAGGAAAATTATTATTTCAAATTGTCTACTTTTGTTTCAGATTCAGAGCTATGATTCTATTTATATTTTTCTAAGAGAATAATCTAAAATAGCTAAGAAAACAAGAAAATTATTTTATTTGAAGAATAATACGAAAACTATTATTTAAACTCGTGAACTTTTGTTTCGAATTCAGAGCTATGATTCTATTAAGATTTTCCTTAGAGAATAATCTAAACTAGCTTAGAAAACAAGAAAATTATTTTATTTTATAATAATAAGAAAATTATTATTTAAAATCGTCTACTCTTATTTCAGATTCAGAGCCATGATATTACATAGATTTTTCTTCGAAAATAATCTTAACTAGATTAGAAAACAAGAAAATAATTTTATTTGTATAATAATAACAAAATCATTATATAAAATCATGTACTTTTTTTCAAATTCAGAGCTATGATATTACTTAGATTTTTCTTAGAGGATAATCAAAACTAGCATAGAAAACAAGAAAATTATTTTATTTGCATAATAATCAGAAAATTATTATTTAAAATCGTTTTTGTTTCAGATTCAGAGCTAGTGATTTTAGCTAGATTAAACTAGCCTAAAAAACACAAAAATTATTTTTTTTGTATAATAATCAAAAAAATATTATCTAAAATCTTCCACTTTTGTTTCAGATTCAGAGCTATGATTTTATTTATATTTTTCTTAGAGAATAATCTGAACATGCTTAAAAAACAAGAAAATTTGTTTTATTTGCATAATAATACGAAAATTATTATTTAAAATTGTATGTTTTTGTTTCTGAATCAGATCAATAATTTTGCTTAGTTTTTTCTTGGAGAATAATTTAAACTAGCTTAGAAAACAAGAAAATTATTTTATTTGTATAATAATGAGAAAATTATTATTTAAAATTGTCTACTTTTGTTTCAGATTCAGAACTATGAAATTACTTAGGTTTTTCCTAAAGAATAACCTAAACTAGCTTAGAAAACAAGAACGTTATTTTATTTGTAGAATAACAGGAAATTTATTATTTCAAATTGTCTACTTTTGTTTCAGATTCAGAGCTATGATTCTATTTATATTTTCTTAGAGAATTATCTAAAATAGCTTAGAAAACAAGAAAATTATTTTATTTATATAATAATAAGAAAATTATTATTTAAAATTTTCTACTGTTATTTCAGATTTAGAGCTATGATATTACTTAGATTTTGCTTAGAGAATAATCTAAACTAGTTTAGATATAAAAAAAAACATTTTATTTGTACAATTATAAGAACATTATTTTTTTAAATCGACTAATTTTTTTCAAATTCAGAGATTTAATTATTACTTAGACTAAACGAGTCTAAAAACAAGAAAATAATTTTACCTTTGATTTTTGTTAGAGAATATTCTAAACTAGCTTAAAAAATTATTTGCATAATAGTAAGAAAATTTTTATTTAAAATCCTTTACTTTTGGTTCAGATTAAGAGATATTAATTTATTTAGATTTTTCTTAGAGAATAATGTAAAATAGTAGAGAAAACAAGCAAATTATTTTACTTGTATAACTATAAAACAATTATTACTCAAAATCGTCTACTGTTATTCCAGATTCAGAGCAATGATTTTACTTAAATTTTTCTTAAACAATAATCTAAACTAGTTTAGAAAACAAGAAAATTATTATTTCAAATTGTCTACTTTTGTTTCAGATTCAGAGCTATGATTCTATTTATATTTTTCTTAGAGAATAATCTAAAATAGCTTAGAAAACAAGAAAATTATTTTATTTGTGTAATAACAGGAAAATTATTATTTAAACTTGTCTTCTTTTGTTTCGGATTCAGAGCTATGATTCTAGCTAAATTTTCCTTAGAGAATAATCTAAACTATCTTGTAAATCAAGAAAATTATTTTATTTCTATAATTATAAGAAATTTATTATTTAAGACCGTCTACTTTTTTTTCAGATTCAGAGATTTTATCCAAATTTTTTTAGAGAATAATCCAAACTAGCTTCGAACACAAAAAATTGTTTTATTTGAAAAATAAAAGAATATTATTATCTAAAATCAACTGCTTTTGTTCCAGATAAAGAGCTATGATTTTACTTAAATTTTTCTTAGAGAATGATCTAAACTAGCTTAGAAAACAAAAATTTTATTTTATTTGTATAATAATATGAAAATTATTATTTGAAATCATCTACTTTTGTTTCAGATTCAGAGCTATGATTTTACTTTGATTTTTCTTAGAGAATTATCTAAACTAACTTGGAAAACAAGAAAATTATTTTATTTTTATAATAATAGGAAAATTATTAATTAAAAGGATCTTCTCTTGTTTCAGATTCAGAGCTATGATCTTACTTAGATTTGTACAAGAGAATTATTTTATTTGTATAATAATAAGAAATCATTATTTAAACTCGTCTTTTTTCAAATGCACAGCTAAGATATATTTTAGATCTTTCTTAGGAAATAATATAAACAAGCTTAGAAAACAAAGATATTCTTTTATTTGCATAACAATTAGAAAATTTTAATTTAAAATCGTCTACTTTTGTGTCAGATTCAGAGCTATGATTTTACTTAGATTTTTCTTAGAGAATAATCTAAACTAGTTTAGAGAACAAAAAATTATTTTATTTGTATAATAATAAGAAAAATATTATTTTAAACCATCTACTTTTCTATAATCTAAACTAGCTTAGAAAACAAGAAATTATTTAATTTGTATAATAATATGAAAATCATTATTTAAAAATCGTCTACTTTTGTTTCAGATTCAGAGCTATGATAATACTTAGATTTTTCTTATAGAAAAATATAAGCTAACTTAGAAAATAATAAAATCATTTTTTTTGTATAATAATAAGAAAATTATTTTTCTAATCGTCTACTTTTGTTCCAGATTTAGAGCTATGATATAATTTAGATTTCTCTTGAAGATTAATCTAAATTAGCTTAAAAGACAAAAAAATTATTTTATTAGTATAATATTAAAAAAATTATTATTTAAAATCGACTATTTTTGTTTTAAATTCAGAGCTAATGATTTTTCTTAGATTAAACTAGCCTAAAAAAGCAGAAAATTATTTTATTTGTATAATAATAAGAAAATTAATGTTTATAATCAACTAGTTTTATTTCAAATTCAGAGCTAATGATATTACTTAGATTAAACTAGCCTAAACAACAAGAAAGTTATTTTATCTGTATAATTATAAGAAAATGATTATTTAAAATCGACTACTTTTGTTTCAAATTCAGAGCTAATGATTTTACTTAGATTAAACTAGCCTAAAAAACAAGACAATTATTTTATTTGTATAATAATCAAAAAAATTTTATTTAAAATCGTCTACTTTTGTATCAGATTCACAGCTATGATTTTATTTAGATTTTTCTTAGAGAATAATCTGAACAAGCTAAAAAAACAAGAAGATTATTTTATTTGCCTAAAACTATTTTTTTTAATTGTATTTTTGTTTCAGATTCAGATCTATGATTTTGCTTAGAGTTTTCTTTGAGAATAACCTAAACTAGCATAGAAAACAAGAAAATTATTTTATATATGATAATAAGAAAATTATTATTTAAAATCGCCTACTTTTATTTCAGATTCAGAGGTATGGTATTACTTAGATTTTTCTTCGAAAATAATTTAAACTAGTTTAGATATAAAGAAAAATATTTTATTTGTATAATTATAATAATATTATTTTTTAAAGTCGACTAATTTTTTTTTCAGATTCAGAGCTGTAATTTTACTTAGACTAAACTAGTCTAAAAAACAAGAAAATCATTTTCTTGAAAATATTTTCCTTTTTTTTAGAGAATAATCTAAACTATTTAAAAAAAATTAAAAATTTTTTTTTTAATTATTTGTATAATAGTAAGAAAATTATAATTTAAAATCGTTTGCTTTTGGTTCAGATTCAGAGCTATCATTTTATTTAGATTTTTCTTAGAGAATGATCTAAACTAGCTTAGAAAACAAGAAAATTATTTTATTTGTATAATAATAAGAAAACTATTGCTTAAAATCATCTACTTTTGTTTCAGATTCAAAGCTATGATTTTACTTTGATTAAAACTAGCTTAGAAAACAAGAAAATTATTTCATTTGTATAATAATAAGAAAGTTATTATTCAAAATCTTCTACTTTGTTAAGATTCAGAGCTATAATATTACTTACATTATTCTTAGAGAATAATCCAAATTAGCTTAGAAATCAGAAAAATTAGTTTATTCGTAGTCAAATATAATACTATTTTGTTATGTTTATTAATCCTTTTCAGTGTATTTTCTTATTAAACAAAATTAGTCTCAGCTACTGAATGATAGTAAAATTGTCATTTCGGTTTAAAACATTGAAGCTGTAGGATTACTGAAAAATAATATACAAGATGCTTGCGCAGGTAATACATACCTTAATTTTACTGAAAACCTTTCGATTGAATATTAAAAGTTTTAATTACCCTTCAAGATAAGGGCACAGTTTTTATCAAACGCTCAGGGCTCCACATTTTGTGTATTTTAGAAGTAAGGTAATGTGTCAAAAAAACAATTGAACCTCGTAATGGCAGATCTAGAGCAAAATATTGGGGGGGGGGGGCAATGTGATAAAGGTAACAATAATTGACCAAATTGACAAATTTATTATAAAAAATGAGTGAAGAAGAAAAACAAACAGGGAAAGAGGATGCCAGAAAAAAATAATGTGACGTAATGTGTAAAAAAAGCAAAAAAAAACAACAACAATAGAACCTTGTAATTATCATGTTGCACAAATAAGATGTAGAAAGGCAGATTGAACCCATTAATCTAGTGCACTGGTATTATATTTCATACAATAGATACAACTTAGAAAAAAGACATTTTTGCATTACTGACACGATATTGGACTAGTTCTTTCAGTTAATCTTTTCCTCACCATCATCACTCTTTACTGGTATTTTAAATTAAGGCAAAACATCAGTACTACCCTACCAAAAAAATTGAATTTACTTTCTTTAAGGGGGTAGGGTATAAGTTTTCTGTTTGGAAATTTTAGTAATGGCAATTCCAGGAACGTACTTTTTGTTTAAATCCCGTGGTATTTTTGAGGGGTTTCAGGCTGTATGTCAAATACTATAACTGTCTTTTCAAAATAACATTTTACTATTAAGATTAATCAAAATAATACCTAACACTACTGAATCAGCTACAAATATCATTTCCTTTCTTACTACTAGGTTTTTTTTTTATTTTAAAAATTTTTTGTAACTAAGGGCCCCGGTTTGTTCTTTACTAGGTTACAGATATTGCTGCAGCCATGACTCACATGACAAACGACAACTTTTACATTCAAAATATTAAAAATTACTTCCAGAAATATTTAATTTCACTATCAAAATATCTAAGTTTGTCCTTAACTCTAACTTTTTCTTACTAATACTTTGCAATTCCAGAACACTGTGATGATACAACGTGACTTACCGAAACCGGTCTCCTTAAAGCATCGAAATTGTGCACAATCATGTAGAGCAGGACAAAGCTGTATCAGTTTTTGGCTATGTTCAACTCTTGCAGTTTGGATAGCAAAGGATAAGTTCTAGTAGCGTCAATTCCCAAAAATCTCTTGGGGCATTAATTTCCTTAGATTTTTTTTGAGTAAATTTTTTTTAGGCCAATTTCCAAAATCCAGGGACAATTAAATAAAAACCAGAAAAGTATTGCAATTTTCAAATCTAAGGTGAGGATGGACACTATCCTCAATTGGTACCCCTCTTCCAAAGACCCAAATTTTCGAAGAAAATCATATGGAGCAAAAGTTAACAACCAAAAGTATTCTTTGATTTAGACATGTGATTGGACCATCGTTGGAAGTATGGACTTATGGGTTTTCTTATGACAACAATTTTGATGATTCAATGCTGCTCCTAAGCCATTACTGAATATTTATGAACAAGAAGATGCACAAAATGTGGGTATTTTTAGAGTTAAGGTACAATTAAGGCTTGGATTGATTTATCAAAATCTGCAAAGATTTTTCCACTAGGACCTAGCAAGATCAAGGCAAGGAGTGGAAAGGATTCTTTGTATGTGGATATGCATTTCCCAAGTGTGGAAGTTAAGACGTGGATTTCAAGCTTTTACTTTTGATGTCCTGGTTTTTGGGAGGTTTTTTTGGGCTTTTTAGGAGCAGCATTGAATGATCAAAATTATTGTCATAAAAAAACCATAAGTCCATACTTCCAGCAATGGTCCAATCATATGTCTGAATTGAAGAATCCTTTTGGTTGTTTAACTTTTGTTCCTTATGATTTTATTTCAAAAATTGGGGTCTTTGGAAGAGGGGTACCAGTTAAGGATAGAGTGTGCCCCCTCACCCTAGCTTTAAAAAATGCATTGTTTTTCTGTTGTTTTTTTTTTTTGTTTTTATTCTCCCTGGATTTTGGAAATTGGCTTCTTTTGCATTATTATTTTTAAAAAATGTAAGGAAATTCATGCCCCAAAATATTATTAGGAATTGACGCTACTAGAACTTATTCTTTGCTATCTAAAGTGCAAGAGTTGAACATAGCCAACTTTGGGCTATATATTTGCACATTAGGGGGGGGGGGTGCGTATAGTGGAGCTGCAGTCATGTTTTAACTACAATTATTGTACATATTATGAAGTAAGAATGCTCTGTGGTGGTGCAGAGGGTTTGACCTCAGCTCGGTAATACAGGACCCAGAAATCGAACCTGGATGTAGCAATACAGTGCAGGGTCGGCACAAAGACCTTAGTAGTCAAGTAGCATCGTTAATCCGAAACAATACAAAACAACAAAGTAAGAATTGTTTTCTTAACATGCTTGCTTTTCAACAGCCCCTATTCTAGGCTTATATCAGTGTTTTTTTACGTAAACGATATATTATATCTGATATTGTTCTCGATTTTTTTTTTTTATCCTTCTATTCCTATTGCTCCGAACTACTATTCCTGCAGTCTTGAATATCAAGGTCAGTTTTGATTATAAAGGGAATTTTATAAGTACTTAATTGACAATAGATGAACCAATAATCAATTAAAGCCAAATTGCTTTTGAAACAAAATATACTCACATCTCTTCTTCTTCTTCTATATATATACTTACATCTCCTTATAAATACATCCTGTTTAAAGGCAAACACCAAATACTGTCATCTATTTTTTAAATTGTTTTAACTAGATGACACTAAAGTATGAGACGGATTTGTAATTTCAAATCGTAAATAAAGATCGGAAACTTCCTATCTTGAGCTAATAAATCATAATAACTAGCTTCAACAAGTGGTTTATGGGATCAACAAATTTTACAAATAAATCTAAATGGGAAATTCTTACGTACTGAACTGTTCCATTGTAATAACATAATGCAATTTAAACAAGGCAGACAGAGAGGTAAAACTCGACTCGTCTCCTTCAGCACAAGAAATAAACCAACAGCAAAATTCACACTTCCAAGAAGAGAAATAGAAACGGAAAAGGGGGGCTAAATGGAGAAAAAAAGTTAAGTGGAGATAGGGATCATATTCACCACAAAATAATAGAAAAATTCTAAAATCTTAATTATTTTTTTAATGGAGTAGTGATGTCGATTTATATGCTAATCTGCATAACTTGTATTTATTCGCAATGAGAGAAAGTTAATACCTCAGACGTAATCTCGCTCCCTCGTATGTAACAAACGAGAAAATGAACTTACTCCTAGATATTGGTAAATGACAATATTAATTTTCAATCAAAAGTTTCAGCCAATTAAATATTAGTCTTTAGGTTGGATTTTAAAAAATCACATTCCTAAATTAAAGTGAAAATCTTTCCTCAAATTAAAAATATCAAAAATGAAAAATATGTTTTAGTTTCAGATATAAGTTTTCCATTTTTAACTTTCCTCATCACAATATTTTATTTTCGTGTGATTAGCCTCATTATATGTAGTTAAATGATACTTGAAACAAAACGATTTTGGGATTATTTTATTTACTTTACAATTAAATTTCTTTTTTTATATAATTATAGTTGTACGTTTTTTGCTAAATTCAAAAATAATAAAACTGAATTGGTCTTTTGCCATCCGTAGGCTAGACGTAAATAATTTCTTAGACCACACTACTTTTCCATTTACCAAAAATTAAGCAGAAAAACGGGATTTTAACAAAGCAGTGAACAAAAAATAAAAACAAAACAACACTTTAATTAAAAAAAAATATTCCAAAAAATTTGCGCCCACGTCCGGGAGCCTTTCTTAACGGAAAATTGTTGAAATTAAAACCCCTTTTCTCGCTTAATTTCTCGTTGTGATGGAACGGAGACCCCACGTCATTTCAGAACACTGGAGCAGCTCCAACTCCTTATACCCAGCCTGTTCTCGTCCGGGCATTCGAAGAAAAGTAGTACTCAAAAAGTAAATTCAAAGATATACGTAAAAACAAAATTTGTTGAGGCATACAAAATTGAAATTTAGAGATAGATTAGCCACAAAAGTTTAGTCCTTAAGAAAAATATTTTTCTTACCCCATAGCATCATCTGTAACTGTAGCCACAAGGAGTATATCCTTACACCGAAAAAGGAAATATTGTCTTCTTTTTCATAGCTATTTGACTCTTCACCAGGTTCTACAACTCCTGCTGTCATATCTTGAAGCTCGAGCAGAATCTGAAAGTTTTATTACCATCTTAAGGCAATTTTTTCTCGAGAAATAAGTAGTAAGGACTTTTTGGATTTAAACCAAAAGATAGGGGGTATACTATAGGAGCTACTAGCCCCTCATGACGCTATTACGCGAACTTGGTTCTTGCGAAATACTATAGTGCAATTGTTTATTACGCAATTGTATAGTACACTTGATTGTTGCGTAAAAGGGGCTTGCTTGTTCACTTAAGCAAATGTTTTCCACAAGAATCCCTTGGTCGATATGTTTAAAGGCCTGCGAAGGCCAGAAAAAAACTTCAGGGGGCCTGTCGAATCAAGATCTCTTGAGTTGGTACGTAATAGGGGTTTATTTGTTTACTTATATAAGTGTTTTCTTCAAGATTTCTTTGGTTGTTACGTAATGGAGATTGTTAGAGTTCAGGATCCGCTATTCAAGCGGGAAGGTCCCGGTTGGAGAAAATTGATCTTGGTCCAATATTTACAAGTAAAAATGATGTCATCTTACGTGACTTGTTTTGGTTCCAGCAGACCAACATAATCCAGCAAAACTGGATTTGAAGGTCAACAGCTCGTGACAAATCGGATCTTACTATTCACTCGCCTCAGTATTGAAAAAGAGTTCACTATTTCAACATTGAGGATGTCATTCTTGGCATATTCTTTAGGAATGGATGCTTTTATTCTATTGAATATTGAAGGTGCTAGCAATGGCAAAATGAAGCCTAGAGTGCTTAAAATAGCAATAGAAATTACAAGGGAATATCAGCTAACCAAAGAATAGATTGAGGTGTTTACACGATATCCAATATCGAGAAAACTCAAGTAGGAAGAACAGCTATGCTTTGCAGTAGAAGTAAATGTAATGCATATACAAAAATTGCAAGACAGATTAAATGCGTTAGGGAAATATATTGAAGACAAAGATCTGATTTAATCTCTATGAAGGAGTAATTTTGTTATATGTTTTGTTGTATATTTTTCTAGTGATAAAGAATCTTCATTTTTTGTTAGTCTATAATTGGTAGTGAGAGTCTGGAGATTAAAAAATGGCTTGATTTGAGAAACAAAAAAAAACATACGGAATCTAGTGACTTTGGTAAAATGTTTGATTCTAGGTAATGATTTTCAAGAGTTATCTATAAAAATGAAAATATTTTGTCAAAGGATGCTGAACAATATAGATAAAAATGGTTCTCCGTCTTTGGGCTATTGTGCTAAACTTTTGCGTCGTCACAAAAAAAACGATATTGTGATTTGCTTTTGAGCACTACTTACTCACTTGCTTTGAGTACCATTTTGCAAAGAAGCAACAAATAACTCGACATTAAAAAAAATCCCGTCCAAACAAATTGATTTGATGTGTCACGTCACTCAATTACTCTTTCTTCTAGAAGACTTTCATTTTATCGATTATCAGTCAGTTTCTTTTTAGCAGCGAGACCGACGACATTGAAAAATGTTTTGCACATGTCCATTATTTTCTTATACGTGGGGCAGCTGGTCATCCCGTGAGAATTGTTGATGACTATAATGAAAACTGTAGACTATCCGATCCGTGTAAATTGCACAGAGGGTACGCGGTTCAAATTAAAAACTATAGTTCCTCTCTTGAAGATATTTGTGACTCTCACACTAGATGTTTCCTATGCTCGAATTGTCACTATGACAAATGTGATCAAGGGGAAAACACTTACCCTAGTATGATTGCAAAAAAAACCTAAACGTTGTTTCAGTTTATTTTGAGATACTGGTATCAGCGTGTTCTTAAATTGTTTTGGGAGGAAGAACTTGGTCTGCGCTTAAATTGCTGGAATAATAAGAGATTCTGGTTTTTACTACATATCTGCGAAGATACTGGCTACTATAGCCAGTATCTGGCTATTATTACGAACCTACTGATTTTTATTTGGCTGTTACAGAAAGTGATTCTTCTTATAAGGAATTTCGCAGTTAATGTTACTTCAAATAAGAAAATTGATACACGTGAATTTTATAATATGAATAAAAATAGTATAACTGACCTATAAGGAGATGTAATAAAAATTAAATTACATTACATTCTAGAAAATGCGATCCTGACTTTGGATACTAAGATGAGTGCAAGCTGCATCCTAGTGAGTTGGTTAGTATAGGTAACCATTACCGATGGCTACCTATACGTGGAAGAAGAAATCTTCAAACATTTAGAGTATTTCACTCTCAGGGCACTGAAATTTATATTATACAGGTAGGAAAGAGTATTTTCAACTAAAAAGTCGTTCAATCGACGATTATCACGATGAATGCTAAGAAATTCACTGGAAGTATACAAAAGTAAAATGTAATAGCGCAAGAAAGCCCAGCTTTTGGTTGATAAATCTTGTGCTCACATCCGATTTTGAGTAATAGATTTTCCACTTTGCTCAAGAAAGTTTTTTGATGTGATGTGTATAGAATGCATACGGTAGGCCAAGGGGGCGGGCGAAAATTTCAATATTCTTCGCAGTTTGAAGTAAGCACATCCTATGTCCCGTCTAAACAGTTAATAGGCTATTATCAACAATTACAAGGGCATTATTATCCCATTTAATATGGTCAAAGAAACCCAAGGGTAGGCAATAAGATTTTTGTTCTGATGTGTAGGGATCCAAATGAAATACATTGATTATTTGATTGGTGTTCATGGTGCCAAGTCTAATAGAACACTGCCACCAAGGGAAATTTCCCAATATGTTTCAAACTGAATTAGCTCGATTAATGCTATACTCTTCTCCAACGGTAAACTTCAACTTTATTTGTATGAAATAATCAATATAGGCATCTCTTTTAACATCCCCAGAAAAGACTCCATGGCCTGTAAACATAGGGAAAAACATTACAAACATATCTATCAAGATTCATAATACAAGATAAGGAAAATAAACATGGTGAGAAAAAATAACAAAAAAGAAAAAATTTAAATGCAAATAGTTATATCAAATCTTTTTTTAATTATTTATACTCAATTGAACTGGAAAATATATAATACTATTATTACTTATAAAAAAAAAAGAAAAAAAGATAAGAGAAAAAAAAAGGAAAAATTAACCCAAGTGACTTTTCATTAACCATTTGAAATCCCCGATGGAATGACAATTTCTTATATTCTTCGGCTGGAAGTTCCAAACCCTACTACATGCGTATATATGGCTAAAATCTGACCTCATGGCTGGGGTTCTAAGAACAAATAAAACTTCAGAGTTAAGAGTTCCATGAAGATTATCACTAAATCGGGGTCGCAATAATTTCGAAGCCCTGAAGGGTTTTTCCCTAGCCCTCACGGGTTTTTGAACATATCGACCAGGTAGATCTTGAAGAAAGCATTTGCATAAGTAAAGAAACAAGCCCCTATTACCTAACAATCAGTTGTACTATACCATTACATAACAAACAGGTGTACTATAATATTGTGCAAGACCCAGGTGTGTGTAATAACGTCTTGAATGGCTAGTAGTTCCAATATTATACCCCCTATCTATCGGTTTAAATCTAAAAGCCCTCACTAGTGAAATATACGTTTATTTAGACATGCATAGAGGATTTGTATTTTTTTGGGGGGGGGGCGCAATGAAAAAACAGATTTTACTGGCGATTCGGAATAGAAATTCCCAGAAACTCTGGAGCAACTTAGGATTGAGAGAAATGAGGCCTTCCTCCTGCGTAGTTTAGTGCGTCTAATACAGGCACATACAGGTACTGGCGGAGGAGGATCCTTGAATTACTCTCCTCAAAGTAACAGCACATCTTTCCCCTGCAAGAAGATTTAAAGCTAAATGAAGACCAAGCGGTGGTTTAGCCGTCCTTACAACTTGTCAATCAGAATTGTTTGAAATGTGTGATTGCTAGCTTGCTGTGAGGGTTGATAACTTGATAATAGTCAATCTTTATCTTTCAACCGATTACAGGGACGAAGCTTCTGAACGAAAGTTTGCTATCGCTTGCAGAAAGGCTGCCAAACTGTTAAAAAAGATCGAGAAGATGAACAGAAAGTGTATACTTATTGGAGACTTTAACTGTGATCTACTTGAGAATTCAAGCGCTAGAGCTGAAACGTTTCTATCTATTCTACCAATCGGTTACTCGATTGTACCGACAGACCAAAATTATTCGTTTATTTCAATTTCTGGAAACACTTCTAATCTTGACCATGTAGTTTTTCTCCATCCTCCAATCCAGATCTTATTGTGAAAGTAGGTTTGGAACCATATCCCTTTGTTCCTGTTGATCCCCGTCCGAGATACTCCCTCTTCTGAATTTGTCAAAAGAAAATAAAAATTTTTAAGGGTAAAATCTTGGAACAAGATTGATAAGGGTGTCTTCCAAGGGGAGCGTGACTTCATGCTAGATAAAATCCAAGTTCTGTTTCAACTGCTCCAATGACAACCTGGGATGGACAAGTCTGACAGTCGTATTGAACTGAATTTTTATTGTGGGCAGATTGCTCACTCTCTAAAAAATGCCGAAAAATTCTCTGTCCCAGTGAGAACGTGTAGTTCTGGAACCGAAAATTTTGGATGGTCCAGTAACAAGAGCCTTAAATCCGCTTGTCAATCCTTCAAATTTTGGTTACGTCTGTGGAATGATTGTATTAAACCTGGAAACAGAGTTGTAAATACTTTACGGTTACTTACTAAGCGCCACTTTCAGAAGGAGCTCAAAGCTCACCGAGTTGGCAAAGTGTTGCAATTGCGGAATCGATCGGGAATGACCCTAATAAGTTATGGAAAACTCGTTTGGCAAATAATAAAGCTCGGGAAAGCAAAATTACAATTAGAGAGAACCAGTGGCATTCATATTTCAAAAGTCAGTTCACCGAACCTGACGTTAACATTCTCAAGAAATTTGAAACGGATTTAAATAATCGCTTACATACTCCTGGACCAGGTACCTTTGTAGTAAGTTGTAGTGAATTACGTGATGTTATACGAAAGCTTAACAAAAGACAGTCCATGGGTTATGATGGCATATGCGCCCTTCATTTACAAAATGGGTCTGATAAGCTTATATGTCATCTTTCTTTGTTGTACCAAATGGTTTTTCGCTGCCGCATAGTTCCAGATTCTTTTTCTGTTGGTCTTGTTTCATTGATTCTAAAAAAGGGAAGGATCCGTCTGAATGCTCATCGTATCAGCCTATAACTATTTCAAGCGTTTTTACGAAGGTGTTTGAATTACTTTTAATTAATAACATACGTTCTTTCTGTTACATGCCTCCTCACCAGTTTGGCTTCAAGCCTAAGCTTGGCTGCTTCCATGCTCTTAATGTCTGTGCACTTTGTTGATCGATGCAGATAAATTCGGTGGTACTCTAGCGCTTGGAACATACGATGTTAGTAAAGCGTTTGATTCGTTGTTGCATCCCCAAGCAATGAATGAGCTTTTGAACCGTGGTGTATCGCTAGACTTAGTTAGACCTTTTTTGTACATGTACCGCCATATGAAAGCAAAAATACGTATACCTGGAAGCAATTTGCTGACTGATGATATACCAATTCATATCAGGGTTAAGGAGAATGCGTTTACTTCTTCTTCGGTTTACAATAATGCAACGCTTCCAGCTCAGTGCCAACTTTCTTTGTGCTATTGATCTGTTGATCTGATATTGATCAGTCGATATTATGTTATGCTGACGACATTTTTAATATTAGTAGGACTACCAGTGGGCTAGAAAAATGTTTTTTAGAGATATCTAAAAACTACAGTGATATTGGGCTTTCCCTAAATGCTGGAAAATGTGATGTTTTTTGAATGAATTAGATGCGATTAGATCAGATGATATATCTATAGATCTGAATGGTACAGAAGTAAAGTCTCGTATTAAGTTGAGTTATCTTGGCCTTCCTATTGGAAAAAATCCAAAGAAAACTAAGCTATTGATGCCAGAAAGTATAGAAAATAAAATCCGTCGTGCATATAGTACAATTGTTAGTTCTCATTTTCATTGGAACAGAACCCATCTTGTAAGGATTTACAATAGTGTCGTCCTGCCACATATTCTGTGTTTAGTACCGTTTTACCCTATATTTAGTGAATCTGGCCATCTTATGATGAAGCGCGTTTTCTTCAAATTTGCTAAGTTTCTGTTGCGAATTTTTCCGTGGAGCCGCAACTCCAATTTGATGAAAAAAAATAGCTTGTCTAACCCGTGTGCTAAGTTAGCTGAGTCAAATGTACACATTTGCAACAAGCAAACCGGCAATGAATGTTAAAATGTTGTTTTTTGACGTGGAATTATTTTTGTTTGTATTTTAGAATGTAACACGATATGCTGTTTCTTTCTTTTTCCAATGTACTCCACACTTAATTATTTTGTATGATGGGTTATAAATACATACATACATACATCCATACAAAAAAAACAAGTTTTTTAACTGAAAGAAGCCACGACTAGAGCTTAAAATGAACACACATTATTCGGTATATGAGGGGGACTGCTCCTCTCTCATCCCTCTCTCTTTACGAAAAAGTTTGATTTTGTGTCCAAATTCCTTAAGAACGGCTCCTGAAACACAACAGCCGTTGAATTTGAATGGGAAGTAATTTTAACGAGCTTAGCGTAAATAGTTAGGGATAAGGAAGGGGCAGCCCTCTTGCATAGAGAATAATTTCTGTGCACTTTAAGTTTTAACGTTGCTCCTTACTTTCATTTGAAAAAACTTTTTTATTTTATTTAGCTTATTCAAAGGGGAGATTCAAATAAAACAAAACAAAAAATTTGCGATCAATACATCTTCCTTTTCAAATGCTATATGTATGTATGTATTTATTGATAACCCATCATACAAAATAATGAAGTGATGGAGTAAATTGAAAAAAAAGGAAAAAAAAGAAGAAAGAAACAACATGTCGTAATTACACTCTAAAATACAAACAAAAATAATTCCACGTCAAAAAACAGCATTTTGCCATTCATGGCCGGTTTGCTTATTACACATGTGTACATTCAGCTCAGCTAACTTAGCACACGGGCCAGACGACCCATTTTGTAAATGAAGGGTGCATATGCCATCATAACCCATAGACTGTCTTTTGTTAAGCTTTCGTATAACATCACATAATTCACTAGAACTTACTACAAAGGTATTCGGTCCAGGAGTAAGTAAGCGATTATTTAATTCCGTTTCAAATTTCTCGAGAGTGTTAACGTCGGGTTCGGTGAACTGACTTTTGAAAAATAAATGCCACTGGTTCTCACTAATAGTAATTTTGCTTTCCCGAGTTTTATTATTTGCCGAACGAATTTTTCATAAATTATTAGGGTCATTCGCGACCGATTCCGCAATTACAACACTTAGGCCAACCCGGTGAGCTTTGAGCTCCTTCTGAAAGTGCCACTTAGTAAGTAACCGTAAAGCATTTACAACTCCGTTTCTAGGTTTTTCACAATCATTCCATAGACGTAACCAAAATTTCGAAGACTGACAAGCGGATTTGAGGCTCTCGTTACTGGACCATCCAAATTTTTCGGTTTCAGATCTACACCTTCTCACTGGGACAGCGAATTTCTCGGCATTTTTTAGAGCGTGAGCAATCTGCGCACAATAAAAATTCAGTTCAATACGAATATCAGACTCGTCCCTCCCAAGTTGCCGTTGGAGCAGCTGAAAACTCGGATTTTATCTAGCATTGAGTCACACTCCCCTTGGAAGGTACCCTTATCAATCTTGTCGCAAGATTTAACACGTAAAAATTTTGATTTCCTTTTGACAAATTTAGAAGAGGGAGCATCAAACAGTTCGTGGTAACGAACTGTAGTAAGGAGCGGCCCGGCTCAATAGTAACCAAAACTCTAAAAAATTGAATTTTGATATCAATAGCTACATCAAAGGAATCGCATTTTAATGCTGATTTTAAATATATAAGTTTCATCAAGTTTAGTTTTACCCATCAAAAGTTACGAGCCTGAGAAAATTTGCCTTATTTAAGAAAAAAGGGGGAAACACCCTTTAAAAGTCGTAGGATCTTAACGAAAATGACACCATCAGATTCAGCGTATCAGAGAACCCTACTGTAGAAGTTTCAAGCTCGTATCTACAAAAATGTGGAATTTTGTATTTTTTGCCAAAAGACAAATCACGGGTGCGTGTTTATTTGTTTGTTTTTTTTTTTCACAGGGGACATCGTATCGACAAAGTGGTCCTAGAATGTCACAAGAGGGCTCATTCTAATGGAAATAAAAAGTTCTAGTGCCATTTTTAAGTGACCAAAAAAATTGGAGGGCATCTAGGCCCCCTCCCACGCTCGTTTTTTTCCAAAAGTCAACGGATCAAAATTTTGAGATAGCTATTTTGTTCAGCATAGTCAAAAATATAATAACTATGTCTTTGGGGATGACTTACTCCCCCACAATCCCTGAGGGAGGGGCTGCAAGTTACAAACTTTGACCAGTGTTTACATATAGTAATGGTTATTGGGAAGTGTACAGACGTTTTCAGGGGGATTTTATTTTGTTTGGGGGTGGGGCTGAGGAGAGGGGGCTATGTTGGAGGATCTTTCCTTGGAGGAATCTGTCATGGGGGAAGAAAAATTCAATGAAAAGGGCGCAGGATTTTCTAGCATTACTATAAGAAAACAATGAAAAATAAACATGAAAACTTTTTTCAAATGAAAGGAAGGAGTAGCATTGAAACTTAAAACGAACAGAGATTACTACGCATATGAGGGGTTCTAAAAATACTTTAGCATAAAGAGCGAGGTATTTAGGAGGAGATAAATACCTCACTCTTTATGCTAAAGTATTTTTTAGTAATTTCAACTATTTATTCTACGGCCTTTCTTATTCAGGGGTCATTCTTAAAGAATTGGGACAAAACTTACGATTTAGTGTAAAGAGAGAGGTATTAACGAGGGTACAGACCCCCTCGTATACATAATAAAAATATAAGGTTATGAAAATTTGTTACGTAAGTTAATTCTTAAGTTACGTATATTTTTTACTAATAAAAACGTTCATTAAAAATTAAAAGTTCTAGTTGCCTTTTTAAGTAACCAAAAAATTGGAGGGCAACTAGGCCTCCTTCTCCACCCCTTATTTCTCAAAATCGTCTGATCAAAACTAAGAGAAAGCGATTTAGCCAAAAAAGAATTAATATACAAATTTCATTTTAATAATTTATGTGCGGAGAGCCAAAACCAATCATGCATTAATTCAAAAACGTTCAGAAATTAAATAAAAAAAAACTAATTTTTTTAGCTGAAAGTAAGGAGTGACATTAAAACTTAAAACGAACAGAAATTACTCCGTATATGAAATGGGTTTTCCCCTCCGCAATCCCTCGCTCTTTACGCTAAAGTTTGACTCTTTGCCACAATTCTACTTTTTAAAACAATTGAAAGCTTTAGCGTAAAGAGCGAGGGATTGCGGAGGGGAAACCCATTTCATATACGGAGTAATTTCTGTCCGTTTTAAGTTTTAATGTCGCTCCTTACTTTCAGCTAAAAAAAATTAGTTTTTTTTTATTTAATCTCGGACAGGGAACGACAGGAACAAAGGGATATGGTCACTATATTCACCTTCGAAACTGACTTTAACAATAAGATCTGCATTGGGAGGATGGAGAAAGACTACATGGCCAAGATTAGAAGTACTTTCACAAGTTGAAATAAACGAATAATTTCGATCTTTCGGTACAATCGAGTAACCGGTTGGTAGAATAAATAGAAACGTTTCAGCTCTAGCCCTTGAATTCGCAAGTAGATCACAGTTAAAGTCTCCGATAATTATACACTTCCTGCTCATCTTCTCGATCTTTTTTAACAGTTTGGCCACCTGTCTGTAAGCGATAGCAAATTTTCTTTCAGAAACGGCCCTCTAATTCGTTGGAAGATAAAGATTGACAATTACCAAGTTATCAACCGTCACAGCAAGATAGCAATCACACATTTCAAACAATTCTGATTGACAAGTTGTCAGGAAGGCTAAACCGCCACTTGGTTTTACTTTAACTTTAAATCTTCTTGCTGTGGAGAGACATATTGTTACGTTAGAGGAAGGGCATAAAAGCTGACGATTCAAATCCATCAAAAAGTGCTCCTGCATACAGATGACACTATAAGATTCGCATAACTTCTCCAGGACTGGTAGTTTATTAAGAATGCCACCGTTAATATTCCATGACACAACGGAAAAAAAAACATCAATATTCGTTGAAAGCTGTTAGATTTGTACTGTTCAGCAGTCAATTTCCGATTTTCGGGGCAGGACACTGAATAACATGAACAACCCGAAGCTTTGCACACAACACATCTTTTCTTCTACATACATGGCTACTCCTTTATATTTTTATGGTCAGAGCCTGTGCACTGAGAACAGAACTTGGCATTATGACACTCGGCCGCCAGATGTCCTACATGGTGGCATTTGAAACAACGGCAGTGTAATGTTTGAAAAACATCAATGCGAAAACGTTCAAAACCGATCTTCAGGGGTTCCTTCATGTTAGCCCCCAAGGCCTCTTTTGACGGAAAATAAAGTCTGAAAGTGCGGGACTGACCGATTTGCTCAGCTTTTTCACATGATGGAATCAACTTAGCCACATCTTTGCTTTAAGATCATTTGGGACAAATCGCAGAACTCCTAAAAACCTCTTTGATTTAACGCTTGTTTCAAGTGGACTATTTCCTACCTTCATGGCATTAGCAGACTTCTCAGCGGAATCCTTTGATTTGACTATTACTTTCCACTCATCCTTATTTTTCTTGAGCTCTACTATATCGTCACTTAGCTTTCCATATGTAGTTAGAATGAAGTCCTTATGGGCGTCGGGAGATTCAAGAGACTTTAGCGGGTTTTTCACAACGACCAAGTATGGTAGAGGGGTGGAATGCTGTTTCGTAGTAACAGCAGTGGGCCACCACATTGGAGCCTGTTTCAGATGTTCCGTGACGCTGTCTAACTTTCTAATCATCTGTTTCACTTTAGTTGTAATACCAACTGCATCGACGCTCTCGGGTACTTAATCGGGCTCATATATAACAAATCTAGGCAAAACTTTCTTGTCTTTGGAGCCTCAATAGACGGCCTTCACTAAATCTAGCACATCGAGCCCTTATTAGCTGTTCTCATTCTATCATCGTATCCCAAATTTTCATAAAATGTCCATAATACTTTCTTCGCATCAACGATAGATTCACGAGAGAAGAACTCGACTATTAACGAAAACTTGTGTTTTCAATCTACATGCTAGTGACCGGGTAATAAAGTTCAGTAGCGGATTTCATACAAGTTAAGTTTTGCCACATTAACCCATTCCGTATCCCTCTCGCCCTAATTAACACAGGCAATTTTTTTTTCAATCGTCTTGCAGAATCTAAGTCCGTATCCAAGCCGGTTATTACAATTTTTCTCCTCAATAAACAGGTGTTCAGACGACATACAATTTACCCTTGGGGCGTTAATTAGCTATGGTTACTGAATTAATTAAAGTTCACAGCAAGTTAAAATCCAATAAATCAAAAAGGTGTTCTCACTCTGAAGACTAAAAGAAGACTTTTTATTTAATTAAAAAGATATAATCAATTGATTTTATTTAATTAAAAAATAAAATCAATTTTATTTAATTAAAAGATTTTATTGAATTTCTGTCTGCTTTTCAAATCATGCCAGAGTGTAAAAATTCCCCTGAGAAAACACCCCCAGAAACTTTGCTCTTCACAAAAGTTTTTATCTATGAAATACCTCCGTGCATAAATCCCCCCCTGTTAAATTTCTGCATATTTCCCAATAGCAAAAACTACATGTAAACAATGGCAAAAATTTTAATTAAGATCGCTTATGTTTTGAGGATGATTCACCCCTTTTAGTAAATCAGGCAAATTTTCTCTGACTCTTAGCTTTTGATGGGTGACACTAAATCTAATGAATTTTATATATATGGAATCATTACAAACAGCAAGTCCTTTTGATGCATTTACTTATTATTAGAAATCATTCTTTGTAGTCCAGTTTACTGTTTGCCTTGGTCGCTTTTTACTTACAGTTTGTTACCACAAACTGTTCGAAAAATGAAAAAAAAACTGTTTTTTATTCAAATGAAAACCAAGAGTGGCATTAACACTTGAAGCGAATTGAAATTATTTCACGTATAAGAGCGTATGTCTCCTCCAATAGTGGTCCTACGTGTTTCAAGCTTATACCTTTAACCGTTCATAACACATTGCGGATACGCCCTGTTGATAACCTGGATGGTTATAGTGTGGTTTGACATAGTCCCTTTTGATCCTACATGTGAACAATTGGCAAATTGCAAAACTAACGATCCTTGCTCCAAAGCTCTGGGAGGCATGGTATCCCTAGATGCATAGCTATTAGAAGTTTTGACTAGTCTGAACAATGACAATTTCAAAATTTCGATCAGTGTCGTACAGAGGGGGAACCTAAAAAGGGCAAGGAAGGGGGTGGGGGATTCGGCTGGCCTTCAATCCATCTTTAACATCACCTCAACATACATTGGGATTTTCAAATTTTCCTTAGATATTGCCGATACATCCTTTTGATAACCAGCCTGACAATCAGCATGATCGTGTTTGACATCTCTCAGCATTTCCTTAAAGTTTCACTTTAATGCCCTAACCAGGGGCGTTTCTAGTATTCGTATTCTGGGGGAGGGAGGGGGTAAAAATACTTCACAAAATGCAGCAAAAATTTGTTTATATGCATTTTTGTTACTTTTCACGTTCGGAGATAAATATTTCATGGGGAGGAATTCAGACCCAGTAGCCCTCCCCTTTCTGAAAATATTAAACGAAATTAAAAGACGTTTGGTGCATCCACTCTGTGAAAAATATTAAGAGTAATTATACAGAATACAGTCCATTCGTTGAGAGGGCAAACGGTTCTCCTCTTATTGCAGAAATATGTCCAGCAGGAAATGAAAGACCTTGTTCTTGTTCTTTCCGGCACACGGAGGAGAGAGGTAGCGGGGTATGTACCAGAGCAAGGTACAAAAAACTGAAAGAATCTTCAAATGACTTTTGGCATTTGTTCCATGTTTGCTAATCAGTAAAAAAAAAACATAAGGAGAAAAAATTAAACCAACAAAATAAAACCATACGTTTAGGAATAGCAAATATAAAGCACAGTGAAACTCATTTATAAGCAGTAGCAGTCGTGAAATAAAAATCATCTTGAAAGCATTTCAAGGCTTCAAACATTTGAAACAGTCATATGACAAAAAAAAAGACAACAGGAAAGACAGAACTAAAAAAAATATTGGACACAAGCAGAGAACTGAAGTTAGAAATGAGCAGACCTTGAGTCATTTAAGAGTTTAGTTTAAAAAATAGATCTAGGCCAGGATATCATTCCTACTTTGATAAAATTTAAACAAATATCCAGCTTTAGATGTTTTTCAGCAAGATAAGTTAAAAAAAATTATTGCTAAAATGCAAGAAAAAGACTTTGACAAATGTAGATTTAAAAAATTGGTTGCTATTATCTTGAAAAATGACTTATTCTTTACTTAGGGTGATCAACCATGTTTTTTTAATACCATTGTTGTTTGAAATATTTTAAAATAGATGTATATCTACGAATTTAGCTTAAGTAGTAAACTAATATTAGACTTCAACAAATGTTAGCAATAGAATGGACCACTTACATATTTCATTATTAGTAAAGGATTCCTCAAACACCGTAAACTAGAGAAATCCTTATAAGTTTTGAAGATACGGATCATATATTGTTAAACCAAATTAGCTTGAAGTAAAAATACTGCGGGAATTTTTATCAATGACGTTGTAGAGGTGAAGAACCTAGATTAACCAAAAACAACAAAGAATTGATTACAAGCTCTCTCATAAAAGCTGTCTCCAAACCGGATTTTTTGACACTCCGCATTAACGTCTTTTTAACCCCAATTACAGATTTCTTTTCCTTTTCATGGGATATAAACAATTGATGAAGCATTGAAGCAAGTATTGATTGAAGCAACGTTTGGCTCTAACACTCGCAAATTGCACTACTGCAGGCTAGAGTTACTACCATCTCTAGAATACGGAAATGGCAAAAAAAGACATTACAAACAGATAATCTTGGAATCCCACAAATAGACTTAATAATTAAGTCTTCTTTGTATTCTAGCCTATAAATTTGAAACGTTACATATGAACGCATACACACATGTTTACTTTGTTTGTGGTGTTAGTTTAACATTCTATCAACCAATGGTGTACCTAATCCTCTTTTAACTTGAACAGGAGATATTAAAGACAAATATAAGTAACGATAGCATTACAACGATACCACACTAGCATTGCCTTTAGTAAAAAGCCACAAAGCTTCAGTGTATTCTTCTTCTTTTCTCCAAAGCCACTTAAAATGGAAGGGGTGGTAGTAAGAACTTTGAAAAGGACTTACTTGATTGGAAACTGAAAGTCCTACAGCCCTTTTAAAAGGCTAAAGTGATCGGAGGGCAATTAACCCCCCTCAAATGCCCCTTTTCACCAGATACATGTAATCAAAATTTTGAGATAGCCAATTTCCATCAAAATAGTCCAAAGGCCGGACAACTATGCCTCTGGGTTTAACATAACTTCCCGTAGCTCCTGGGTCAAGGGCTGTATGTTGTGCAAGTTGCCCATTCTTAACACGTAAGAATAAGAAAAGGGGACGTGCTTGATCCTTCGTTTCCAAAAAGGCTTAAGGTATTAAGGTGAAATCTTAGGGGATGAGAGGGATGCCAAACACAATCAAAACACACCCTGCGCCATCTGGTTGTCAATCAGTAATATCTAAGAATAGCCGGGATGTTATGTTGACGGGATGTTGAAGAATGATTGAGGCCAACCCCTCTTCTCTTTTACATCCTCTCTCTGCACAGAACAGATCAAAAACAGATCAAACAGATCAAACAGATCAAAAACAGATCAAGAACAGATCAAAATTTAGGTTAGGTAAAAAAAAGCCTAAATAAAGCGTGATGTGGGCACAATGTTTTATTTTTATTATTTTTTTTTATACCAGGGCTAGAAGGAGTTGTCATAGAAACTTCAAAGGGGGCTTATTTGAATGGAAATTGAATGTGCTAGTGCCTTTTTTAATAATCAAAAGTGATTGGATGGCCAAAAGCCCCCTCCCACGCCCCTCATTTGCCTAAACACATTCAGTCAAAATTTTGAGATAGCCAATTTGTTCAGCGTAGTTGAAAGTTCCGTAAATTATGTCTTTGAAGATGATAACCCCCCCAGCCCTCAGGGCAAGGGTTGTCAGCAATACCCTGGGGCATTTAGGGTTTTTATAGAAAGGGTATTCATATAAACTCCATAGGGAGATCATTGGACTGCTAATCAGAGGTTATAGGGCCCTTTTTAAGATTCAAAGTGATCAAAGGGCAGCTACTCCCTTTTTTTTCATTTTAGACCAGGGCACTTCATAAGGAAGGGGTTACCCTAGAAACTTCGAAAGGGGCTCGTTCGATTGGAAGTTGAAAGGACTAGGGTCCTTCTTTAACCGTCGAAAGTTATTGGAAGGCAACCAGCCCCTTCCCCCTGCACCCATCATTTCCCAAATACATCCAATCAAAATATTGAAACGGCCATTTTGTTTAGTGCAATTGAAAGGTCCAGTAATTATGTCTTATGTTGTAAGTTATGCCCGGGGGCATATAAGGTTTTTATGCAATGGTGGTGTATAAACTATTGAAAGGGCTCATTGGACTGTAAATCAGAAGTTCTATTGTCCTTTTTAAGAGTCAAAGTGTCTTAGGACAACTAGTCCCCCCTAAGGTCTATTTTCCCCAAATACATCTGATAGAAGTTTTAAGACAGCCATTTGCTCAAAAACAGTCAAAAGATCACACTACAAGACCTGTTGGGCTGAACAACCCCCCAGAAACTTGGGGTAAGGATTTCAAGTTGTGTCCCGGGGCATATAAGCTTTTTATAGAAGGGCTGGTTGGGTGAACTTTAGAGGAGGCTTATTTGATTGGAATTTTATATTTATGGCTCTCTTTTCAGAGTCAAAAATGTCGGGGGACAACTAGCCCCCTAATGGTCTATTTCTCCCAAATGCATCCGAGAGAAATTTAGACACAGCCATTTGTTCTAAAACTGCCCAACGATAACATAACGAGGCTTTTGGGGTTGACACGACTCTCGAGACTCTGGAGGTAAGTTTGTAAATTATGCCCCATGGGCATAATAACTTTATGTTATTATGTAGCTTCATGGGCATAAGGAACTTTAGTTTTAGTTCCCTTTTGAAAAGTGATGGAGAGAAACTAGCCCCCCTCTCTGACACCCTCTTTCTCCCAAAGCAACCGATCAATATTATAAGATATCTATTTTCTTTACAATAGTCCAAAAAGCATATAAGAATGCCTGCAGGGTGGACACAATCCTCCAGAGTCCAGGGGTTGCAAGATATGCCAAGGGCATATAAGATTTCTATGGAATAGATGTTCGCATAAGTTTCGAATCGGACTGGGCTTATATGATTGAAAGATATTATGACTTAAAAGGGAATGGAGGGCAACCAGCCCCTCCCCTAAAAGCGTATTATTGCCCAAAACACATCTTATCAAATTTTTGAGAGAACTGTTTTGTTAAGCAGTGCTGAAAGGTTTAGTAATTATGTCTTTGAGGATGTCAACCTCCAAGTCCTCAGGCTAAGGGCTGTAAGTTAGAATATTCATTCATTCTTTATATACAATATATCTTAATGAGAAAGGTATGCATGTTTGAACCTTATCAAACAGTTCGTGGTAAACTGTAGTAAGGAGCGACCCGGCTCAATAGTAACCAAAACTCTGAAAAATTGAATTTTGATATCAATAGCTACATCGAAAGAATCGAATTTTAATGCTGATTTTAAATATATAAGTTTCATCAAGTTTAGTCTTACCCATCGAAAGTTACGAGCCTGAGAAAATTTGCCTTATATAAGAAAATAGGGGGAAACACCCCCTAAAAGTCGTAGAATCTTAACGAAAATGACACCATCAGATTCAGCGTATCAGAGAACCCTACTGTAGAAGCTTCAAGCTCCTATCTACAAAAATGTGGAATTTTGTATTGTTTGCTAGAAGACAAATCACGGGTGCGTGTTTATTTGTTTGTTTTTTTGTTTTTTTCTTTTTCCCAGGGGTCATCGTATCGTCCAAGTGGCCCAAGAATTTCACAAGAGGGCTCATTCTAATGAAAATGAAAAGTTCTAGTGCCCTTTTCAAGTGACCAAAAAATTGGAGGGCATCTAGGCCCCCTCCCACGCTCATTTTTTTCCCAAAGTCAACGGATCAAAATTTTGAGATAGCCATTTTGTTCAGCATAGTCGAAAACCATAATAACTATGTCTTTGGGGATTACATACTTTGGGGATACGTTTGTAACGCTGCAAGTTACAAACTTTGACCAGTGTTTACATATAGTAATGGTTATTGGGAAGTGTACAGCGTTTTCAGGGGGATTTTGTTTTGTTTGGGGGTGGGGCTGAGGGGAGGAGGCTATGTTGGAGGATCTTTCCTTGGAGGAGTGTGTCATGGGGGAAGAAAAATTCAATGAAAAGGGCGCAGGATTTTCTAGCATTACTATAAGAAAACAATGAAAAATAAACATGAAAACGTTTTTTCAAATGAAAGGAAGGAGTAGCATTGAAACTTAAAACGAACAGAGATTATTACGCATATGAGGAGTTCTAAAAATACTTTAGCATAAAGAGCGAGGTATTTAGGAGGTGATAAATGCCTCGCTCTTTATGCTAAATTATTTCAACTATTTATTCTACGGCCTTTCTGATTCAGGGTTCATTCTTAAAGAATTGGGACAACACTTACGATTTAGTGTAAAGAGCGAGGTATTAACGAGGGTACAAACCCCCTCGTATACATAATAAAAATATAAGATTATGAAAGTTTGTTACGTAAGTTAACTCTTAAGTTCCGTATATTTTTTACTAATAAAAACGTTCGTTAAAAATTAAGAGTTCTAGTTGCCTTTTTAAGTAACCGAAAAATTGGAGGGCAACTAGGCCTCCTTCTCCACCCCTTACTTCTCAAAATCGTCTGATCAAAACTAAGAGAAAGCCATTTAGCCAAACAAAGAATTAATATACAAATTTCATTTTAATATTTTATGTGCGGAGAGCCGAAACCAAACATGCATTAATTCAAAAACGTTCAGAAATTAAATAAAAAAAACTAATTTTTTTAGATGAAAGTAAGGAGCGACATTAAAACTTAAAACGAACAGAAATTACTCCGTATATGAAATGGGTTGTCCCCTCTGCAATCCCTCGCTCTTTACGCTAAATTTTGAATTTTTGTCACAATTCTACTTTTTAAAAAAATTAAAAGCTTTAGCGTAAAGAGCGAGGGATTGCGGAGGGGACAACCCATTTCATATACGGAGTAATTTTTGTTCGTTTTAAGTTTTAATGTCGCTCCTTACTTTCAGCTAAAAAAAATTAGTTTTTTTATATTTAATTTTCTAAAAGGACTAGGGGAACTCAGGTGATCTTTTCAAATCATGTTGAAGGGAGTGTTCAACTAAATAAAAAAAAACGCTATGTGTACACGGATTGTCAAAAGAGCGTAACTCATGAATGACTTGGTATTTCGCTTCTAAACTTTCAGAAAATAATAAGGGAGGTTATCAAAAAGGTAATATTTGCACGCTACCACTAGTACTACAGCTACCATCACTACTACTTCTACCATTACTACTACCAGACTACTCCATTTACAATATTGAGGGAATGTCTAAACTAAATGAAAATACGCTATGTTTCTGCACATTGTCTGAAGGGCGTATCTCAAGACTTGATCTGATTACTAAATTAGAACTTTCAGAGTTCTAAAAGGGAAATCATCTGACCAAAAGGCAATATGTGCACGCTGCTACTAATACTTATATTACTTCGGTGGTGTTATTCAAGAGGGGGGCAAGAAGGGCAGCTACCCTCCAATAATTTGGAGAAAGATCATTACATAGCCCAATCCCCTTGACTCTCCGGATGTGGACCACGCATGCCCCCAATAAAAATGCAGAAGCTACTCCCCTGATCACTGCTACATTTGCTATTACTACTACCAATACTACTACTTCTACTACTACTACTACTTCGACTACTGCTCCTATTGCAACTACTTGTAAAGGGAATACGCCAATACTGCTGCTGCTACTATTACTAATAGTACTACAAAAATTACTACTACGGCTACTATTTCAAATATCCATAAGGGTATGAAGATGAAATTTTAACGGATTCTTTAGGTGGGGGGGGGGTGAACTTAGTCATAACATGCTATCTGGTCATATGTTGTCAAAAAAGGCGTGACTGCAATATCTTCTTAGGAACAGTTTGGTGTGTAAAGTTGAAAATAGCAGGGTTTTTTGGGGGGAGGAGGATTTTGAACTAATTAAAAGAAAATATTTGTTTCGTATTGCTACTGCTTCTGCTCATGCTGCTACTACTGCTACTATTATTACTGCCTCTAGTACTATTGCTTCCACTAAAGCAAGGGCTACAACTATTAATTCTGCTACTACTACTACTACTACTACTACTACTACTACTACTACTACTACTACTACTACTACTACTACTACTACTACTACTACTATTGCTGCTACTAAAACTAATGGTGTTAAGGCGAAAAATCTGCTAAAAACTGAAACTCTCTGGAACTAAATCGAAACACACTATGCCCACACAGGTTGTTAATATGACGTATCAGAAATACTTCAAAACGGTTCCAATGTATCAAGGTTAAACTTTCAGCGTGTGTTGAAGGGGATGTTGAAGAAACCAAAGGTGCTATGTGCATACTGCTACCATTGCTATTACATCTATTACTACTAAGCAAGCTAAGAGTAGTAAAGTGAAGCTTTCAAGGAATATTTTGGTGGATACTGAACTAAATCAAAATGTCCTAGTGCCATTTTTAAGAGTCGAAAGAGATTGGAGGGCAAGCAGCCCTCCTCCCATACCTATTCATTTTTCAAACACATCCAGCCAAAACTTCGAGACAGTCGTTTTGTTCAGCATAGTAGAGCGGTCCAGGAACTATGTCTCTAGGGATATTGGGTATGTCAGCCTCCAACAATTATGTAATCGGTATATTAAGCTTTAAAACTAAATATTGTTTCAAAACTAAATCAAAAGGCACTTTGTATATGGTTACCAATAAGGGATCTCAGCAACATATCGAGAACGACTGGGGGTATTGAGTTGAAACTTTCGGGGCATCTACTTTTACTACTTCTGCCCTTACAATTTAAATAAATCAAATGAGTGTAAATGTACCCAAGTTGTCAAAGAACATTGATAGAATTTCTTAGGAATTTATATTATGTTTCATTTTTGAGTTCAGCTTGAGGAAATGTAAAATTAAATTAAACTATACTATTTGTGCCAGGATTAAACATTGGTAAAAAAAAGCTTTTCAAAGATGGAAATAGCAAGCCAAACTATGGATTCTAAGCCCTAAAGATATAAAAAAAATCCACAAAAATCACTATGTCAATAATAAATGAACAGAAATTAATGTAAGACATCTTTTAATAAAATAGGTTTTTCAAAGAAAAGTAAAGGACTCTATTAAGCCAAAAATCAGCAGAAACCACAATAAATAGATAAAATGAAACCAAAAACGAACAGAAACTACAATAAATAACCGAGTCAAACTCAAAACGAGCAAAAATTAACATGAGTTGTGTTGAAAACCCCCATGCCTTCTCAAGACCAGAACATAATTTGCACTTTACATAAAAAAAATGACTAAATGGAAAAATGAACATTGTCAAAAGAGTGTATCTCTAGTATTGATTTGGTTATTAAGTCGGGAATTCCAGAGAATGCTAAAAGGCATAAATCATTTGACCAAAAGGCAATATGTGTAAATTACCACTAATACTTCTATCACTGCTACATTTATTATTACTACTACAACTTCAACCACTACTTCTATTTAACTCCTTGCAAAGGCAATACGTTAATACTGCTACTACTATTAATACCGCTATTACTTTTAATACTAATATAGTAATGCGAAGACTACTGCTGTGACTACATTTACAACTATGCCTATGGGTATACATGTGAAATTTTCAAGGAATTATTTTTTGAAAGGGGAAGGTAAACTTAATCACAGCACGCCATCTGGATGCAGATTGTCAACAGAGTGTAAGTACAATATCTTAGGAACAATCTGGTGAGTGAATTTGAAACTAACAGGGCTTCTTGTGGGAGATGTTGACCTAACCAAAAGAAAATGTTAGTACTGTTTCTACTCATACTTCTACTACTGCTATTATTATTACTATTTCTACTACTACTAATACTGCCACTGAAGCCAAGACTACTACTATTAATTTTGCTGATACTACTACTACTGCTGCTACAAAGGATATGGAAAAATATTGGGAAAAATTGAAACTATCAAACAGTTCGTTGTAACGAACTGTAAGAAAGGAGTGATGGGGCTCAATAGTAACCAAGAATCTAAAAAATGGAGCTTTGATACCAATAAATATATAAAAAAAAACCGGCTTATTATGTTGATTCCAAATATGTACAGATGATTAAGTTTAATGTTACCCATCAAAAGTCACGAGCCTGAGAAAGTATGTCTGATTTTTCCCCCACAGAAAGTGGGGGAAAACCCTCTAAAATGCAAGGAATCTTAATGAAAATCAAACCATCAGATTCAACATATCCAAAAATCCTATTGTAGAAGTTTCAGGCTCCCATCTGCAAAAATGTGGAATTTTGTATACATTTCAAGAAGAAAAAATCACTTATGTGTAGTTTTTTCTTGTTTTTTTTCCAGGGTTGAACAAGTGCTCCAAGAATATCGAAAAAAGGCTCATTCGAACGGAAAATAAAAGTTCTAGTACCCTTTTTAGGTGGTCAAAAAAAATTGGAGGGCAACTGGCTCCTCTCCAACCCAACTTTCCCTAAAGGTCATTAAATCAAAATTCTGAGATAGCCATTTCGTTCAACATAGTTAAAAAGCCCAGTAACTGTTTCTTTAAGGATAACATAAGCCCCCACGCACCCTGGAAAAAAGTCTAATTCATGAAGTTCCCCCGTTGTTTATATATACTACTACTACTACCACTGCTACTACTACTACTACTACTACTAACAACCCGCTGAAGAACCTAGCTGGCTGAGGCCAACCCAGCTACGCACGCTCCTCCTCTATCCCAATCTAAACAAAGCCCCCCTCTTTAAACCTTCCATGAAATCCCATTTCCCTTCCGTTTAGCCCTAGGCGGTTGGTCAAATAGGACAATCTAGGGTAATTCGTCATCTTTCGTTCGCAGAACGCGCCCTAACCATCTCATCCTTACTCTCATTATCAGAGGCAACAGTATAGCGTTGCTTATAGCAAAGACCACAAGGCTCCAATGTTTTATCATTATTTTTCTCCCAGAGGTACTTCCTATGGAACGGGTGGTCGTATAAACTTCGGAGGGGGCTCTTTCGATTGTAAATTGGAAGTTCTAGTGCCCTCTTTAAGAGTCAAAAATGATTGGAGGGCAACTAGCACCCTTCCACGCCCTTTCTTCACCAAGTGCATCCGATAAAAATTTTGAGATAGCCATTTTGTTAAAAATAGTTCAAAGATCAGATATCAGAACTCCAAAGTCGACAAAACCCCCCAAAGCCCAGGGATAGGCGTTGTAAGCCGTGTGCTGGGGCATATAAGGTTCTTATGGAAGGACATGCTTGTATAAACTTAAAATGGGGTTCATTTGATTGGAAATTAAAAGTTCTAGTTCACTTTTTAAGAGACAAAAGAAATCGGAGAGCAACTGCTCCTCCCCCACCCTTTTTCCCCAAGCGCATTTCATAAAAATTTTTAGACAGCCATTTTGTTAAAAATAGTTGAAATATCAGATAACTAAAACTCCAGGGTTGACACAACACCCTGGATCACAACGCCGGGGGTGTATAATTTTTTTATGGAAGGGGTAGTCATGTCAACTTCAGAGGGGTCTCATTTGATTGAAAATTGAAAGTTGTACATCCTTTCTTAAGGTTCAAAATTGATTGGAGGGCATCCAATCCCCCTCCCACCCACTTTTTTTCCTTTTTAGTTTAAGTTCCCTTTTTAAGAGTCAAATGTAATTGGAAGTAACTGGCCCCCCTGCCCTCTGTTCTCCAAATCCATCCGATCGAACTTTTCAGATAGTCATTTTTTTTAAATAAGTTCAAAAATCAGATAACAAAACTCCAGGGTCGATATAATCCCCCCAGAGCCGAGTGCCAGTGTTGTAAGTTATACCCTTGGGTATTTGAGGTTTTTATGCTAGGATTTCTAAAATATTTAAAATATCAGACAAGCCCGATCCTCACCCTCACTCAAGAAAACTTATTAACGATATTTTATTCCGAAACTTATGGAAGCTGACCCCTGTCCCTCCATAGCCCGATCCTCCTCCTTTCCTCTAAAAATTTATCAAAGATAATTCATGGGAGCTGACCCAAGGTCCTCCCTCCATGGCTCAACCCCCTGCCAAAAAAGTTTCCAACGATATTTTATTCCAAAATATTATAGCCGACCCCCTGGCCCAAACTGCCCCTTAAACAAAACAACTTATCAACTTTATTTTATTACACAAGATCATGGGAGCTGACCCCCGGCTCTCCATCCGTGGCCCAGTCCTCCTCCCCCTGGGAAAGTCTTATCATTGATAAGTTCTCGAATGAATTATAAAAAATGAGAGCTAATCTCTGGTTCTCTCTTCCTGGCCCGACCCCCCTAAAAGCAACTTATTAACGATATTTTATTCCAAAAATTTGAGAGCTGACCTCTAGCCCTACCTCCATGGCCTCCCCCCCTCCCCAAAAAACTTATTAACGATTCTTTAAACCAAAAACCACGGGAGCTGACCCCTAGTCTGCCCTCCACGACCCCGACCGTTCCAAGATACAGTTTATGAACAATATGTTATTCCAAGAGTCATTGGAGTGGACAGCTGGCCCTCCCTCCATGGTCTGACCCCCCCCCCTCCCCGCCACAGAAAAACTTATTGACTGGATTTTATTCCAATAATCATTAGAGCTGACCCCTAGCCTTTCTCCACGCCCGTCCCTCAAAAACAACTTATTAATGGTATTTTATTCCAAAATCCAGGGAATTCAGCATAGTTTTATTGGATTTTTCCAAGACTTTTCGAGACACCTATAGTTATCACTAAAAACAAGAATTTGGGTACTGTCCGTTTACCCAACGGTATAAGCATAACGTTTACTGCATAGTTGACGCTTTACTAAAACGAGTTATATTACAAATACTTTCTTCTGTACTTGTTACAACATTGAAATTAAAATTCAAATTTCAGCGAAATAAAACCCTGAGCTGATGAGGTTTCAGCAATTAATATGATTATATATCGAAAGTTAAATCCAGTTTTACAAGTTCCTACCAAGACTGTTTCCAGACACGTGTAGTTTTATTTTGGAATTAAATAAAAAAACAAGTTTCTTTAACTGCGAGTAAAGAACGACATTAAAACTCAAAACGAACAGAAACTATTCCGTATATTAAAGGGGTTGTCCCCTCCTCCACACCCCACTCTTTACACTAAAGTTTGACTCTTTGTTACAACTCTACTTTTTCAAACAATAAAAAAGCTTTATCGCAAAGAGCGAGGTGTTGAGGAGGGGACAACCCCTTTAATAGACGGAATAATTTCTGTTCGTTTTTAGTTTTAATGTCGTTCTTTGTTTGCAGTTAAAAAAAACTTGTTTTTTTTTATATTAAATTTCTGAACGTTTTTAAATTAATGGATGTTTTGATTTTGGCTCACCACACATGAATAATTAAAACGAAATTTGCATATAATTTTTTTTTGCTAGATGGCATTCTCATACTTTTGATTGGATGATTTTGATAAAATGCTGTGGGGGAGGAGGCTTAGTTGCCCTCCAATTCTTGGTTACTTTAAAATGCAAGTAGATTTTTTTTTACGAAAGTTGTTGTTAGTAATAACAATGCGTAACCTACGAATTCATTTACGTAACAAACTTTTATATTTGTGTATTACAACTACAGAAGAGAGAATAATGAGGACTTTTTTCCCAAGACAGTAAACCAACAAAACCTATTTGAATATTTCGGCCCTAGATCTAAGGGCCGTCTTCAGCAAAGAAAATAATAAACAATAAAGCACTTACAATAAAAGTTTTCGGTTAAAAATCCATTCTTTTTTTTAAACAGCCTTGGCATCATTACTTCTTGACGAAAAGTCCAGTTAAGACTTTGTGATAAAAGCTAACATTTTACAAGCTAAAAAGGTTCATTCATTGAACTAACTGTATTTATTAAAAATTGGAATAATTTCTTATTGCGATATTTGCCTTCTCTGCAGCTAATCTTGTAGTTCTTTTGGGACTGGGTTTGTTTTTATTCGTTCCTATTTTTGTTTTATTTTGAATTAGATTATTTTCTATAATTAATTTTGTGTACACCCAAGTTTTTATTTAGGGATGTATTGTTATTTAAGTTTCGTTCGATTTCGATTGCCTCGCGGACAGCTTGTTTGATTCCTAGGCCATTGCTAATTAGAATTGTTTCGACAAACAGAACATAATGGTTTGGATTTTCGAAATATGATTGCTTAAAGCTGAATCGAAAGAAATGGAGTTATTTCTAGATTTTAATGTTTTTTCAATACTTTCTTTGTGTTGCTGTAATCTTGTTCCTAAATTTTGGTGGGTTCGACCAATGTAATAATTTCCACAACTACATGGTATTTGATACACCCCTCTTAGACGAGTAACTGGGGTTTTATCCTTGCCAGAATTGAGAAGATTCATTATGCTTAAATTACTTATGAATACAACACGTAAATTGTTTTTTAAACAAACTTTTTTCAATTTTCAAGTAAGTTTCAGAATATAAGGTAGGTAAATCGTGCTTGTGGGATTATTCGAGTTGTTTTCTGGTGTGGGATTTAAGGCTTTAGAAGAATGCATCTTTAATCTTTGAGCAATGACAGTATTTATGAGAGAAATTGGGTTCCCGTTGCCAAAGAGTATGTCTGTAATAAAATTCAATTCTTTTTTAATATACGGCTCTGAACAGATATTGAGTACTCTATCCACAAGAGATATTACAACACCTCTTTTAACCTGTGGATGATGGTTAGATTTGAAGTGAAGGTATCTATTATTATGCGTAGGTTTTCTGTAAACCGTAAAATCCAGTTTATTCATACTGCGTATTATCAATACATCTAAAAAAGGTATTTTTCCATCTGTTTCGGTGTCTAGAGTAAACTGCCGGTTTCTATCGTAAGTATTTAAATGTTCTAGAAAACCTTTAAGTTCACTTTCGCCATAATTCCAAACTGAAATTATATCGTCCATGAAACGTCCCAAAAACACATGATTAAGAAAATACGAATCCAGGGCCCAATTTTCAAGATTCTCGACGAAAACATTTGCGAGTAGGCCTGATAGAGGTGCTGCCATAGAAAGGCCCCTTACCTGTTTGTAATATGAATCTCGAAACTGGAAGTGCATCAAATATTTGTTTAGAATTCGAACAATTCTAAGTAGCAATGACCTAGGAATCAAACAAACTGTCCGCGAGGAAATCAAAATCAAACGAAATTTTAATAATAATACATCCCTAAATAGAGACTTGGGTGAATACACACTCAACCCAACGTACACAAAATTAATTATAGAAAATAATGTAATTCAAAATAAAACAAAAATAGGAACAAATAAAAACAAGCCCAATCCCAAAAGAACTACAAGATTAGCTGCAGAGAAGGCAAATATCGCAATAAGAAATTATTTCAATTTTTAATAAATACAGTTAGTTCAATGAATGAACCTTTTTAGCTTGTAAAATGTTAGCTTTTATCACACAGTCTTAGCTGATCTTTTCGTTAAGAAATAATGATACCAAGGCTATTTTTAAAAAAAGAATGGATTTTTAACCGAAAACTTTTATTGTAAGTGCTTTATTGTTTATTATTTTCTTTGCTGAAGACAGCCCTTAGATATAGGGCCGAAATATTCAAATAGGTTTTGTTGGTTCACTGTCTTGGGAAAAAAGTCCTCATTATTCTCTCTTCTGTAGTTGTATTATGGAAAGGCAGTGTGGTCTTTGTCGTTATTTATATTTGTGTATTTTTATTAAGTATATGAGGGTGTTCGCCCCTTTGTCAATACCTCGCTCTTTACACTAAATCTTGAATTGTGTCCCAAATCTTTAAGAATGACCCCTGAATCACAAAGGCCGTTGAATAAATAGTTGAAATTACTAAAAAAACTTTAGCGTAAAGAGCAAGGTGTTGTGGAGGAGACGAATCCCCTTATATACGTAATATCTTATGTTCGTTCTAATTTTTAATGCTGCTCATTACTTCCAGTTGAAAAAATCTTTTTTTTTCTCATTTTTTTTTTAATAATGCTAGAAAATCCTGAACCCACTTCACGGAAATTCTCTTCCCTCGTGATAAATTCCTCCATGGAACGATCCTCGCATGTAACTCCCCTAAGCCCACCCTCACCCCAACGCAGAAAAGTCCCCCTGAAAACGTCTGTACGCTTCATAATAAACCATTACTATATGTGAACCATGGTCAAAGTTTATAACTTGCAGCCCCTCCCCCGGGAAGTTTGGGGGATTAAGTCGTCCCCAAATACATAGTTATTAGGTTTTCGACTAAGCTAAACAGAATGGCTATCTCACAATTTTGATCCGGTGACTTTGGGAAAAAAGTGTGCACTGGAGGGGGCCTAGGTGCCCTCCAATTTTCGGTCACTTAAAAAAGCTCTTTTCACTTAAACCCTCTTGCGACATTCTAGAACCCCTGGGTCGATACGATCACCCCTGGGGGAAAAAACAACATAATAACAAATAAACACGCATCCGTGGTTTGACTTCTGGCAAAAAATACAAAATTCCACATTTTTGTAGATAGGAGCTTGAAACTTCTAGAGTAGGGTTCTTTGATACGCTGAATCTGATGGTGGGATTTTTGTTAAGATTGTGTGACGTTTAAGGGGTGTTTTCCCCTATTTTCTAAAATAAGGCAAATTTTGTCAGGCTCGTTAACTTTTGATGGGTAAGGCTAAATTTGATGAAACTTATAAATTTAAAATCAGAATTAATTTGCAATTTTTTATGTAACTATTGGTGTCAAGATTCCGTTTTTTAGAGGTTCGGTTACTATTGAGCCGGGTCGCTCCTTACTACAGTTCGTTACCACGAACTGTTTGATTTATTTTTGAATAAAAAATTATTTCGAAATAGGGAATTCGGAAAATTTGAAACTTTGGCAATCAAAAACGAACAAAAATCAATTAAAATAAAATCCAAAAAAGAAGGTTTTCAAAGAAAAGTAAAGGTCATATTGAACTTATGATCAGAAGAAATAAAAATCTACAGTAACTCCAACTCAAAATGACTAGAAATTACTATTAAAAAATAAATGAAACCCAAAACGACCAGAAATTAAGTAAACAATCATAGAAATAAAACATACAACAGGTTTTAATATAAATGAAACAATAAATCTTAAGGCAGGACGCACTCTCAAGGAATCTTCCTATACCTTCCATGTTAAACATTTGGAGTTTACCTGACGTTCCAGAATTAGTGATTTTGGCGGTTTTTATGTCAATAGAAATAAAAAAAAAATCGGTGAATATTTTGATCTAATCAAATCTTAAAGCTGACAATTTTTTTTTATAACTCCAAAATAATTATAAAACCTGTGTCAGGTTTGCATTCTAGATTGCTATACTTGACACTGTTGTTGTGGGGTATCAAAAAAATAGAGCAAAAAATTTTCTATTCAACAATCAGAAACTTATTTCTATAATATACACTTGCTGGCTGCAGTCTCTTCAAATACTTAACGTATTTGTGTTCCGAAGTCAAAAATTCCCCTCAAAAGACTAGATTCAGCTGTAATCGGAGCGTGTGAGAATGCATAAGTTACACCACGAGACAGACCACTCGGATTGTTCAGGAGCGATTCAGTCAAGTATTAGTTAGTTGTAACCTGTTTAAATAGAGTCTAGAGAATAAGTAGCATGCAGTCATCAAACTACCGGTTAATAAATACATATAAAAAATTATATTGTACAAAATAATTACAAGAGGAATTGCTAAGGATATCCTGCACCTTAGCGTAATTTTGAGTGAGAAACCCCTTAAGTTCGACCCTCTTATGTTTGTTTAGTTGAAACGACGAAGAAAACTGATAACTTTGTATTTGACCAACTTGCCGCCTAAGAAAAAGAATTGACAAGGGAGTTAAATTTTTGGACTTTGGCTAGGCCTTAAAATGAGTAAAGCGTAATTTGAATATGCAAATCAAGCTTAAAACGAACAAAAATATTTTGCTCCTGAAGCGTAAATGAAACCCAAAAACGAAAAGAAATAAACAATCACAGCAAATAAACATACAACAAGTGTTAATGTAAATGAATCAATAAATTTTAAAACGACTAAAGCTTAATTTGAACATGTAAATCAACCTTGAAACGAACAAAAATCACTACAAACAAGAGTTTGGGTTTTGCCTCAATCTCTCACTGTAAAAGCCTAAAGCCTACTGCGTCATTGGCGCTTTAATGAAAACGAATTATATTATAACTATTTTTTTGTACTTATTACAACATTAAAAATAAACAAAAGAATTACAGTTCAATTAAATTTTGAACTGATGAGCTTTCAGCGATTAATATCATTACGGATCAAATATTCAATTTAATTTGATTAGTTCTTTCAAAAGCTGTTCAAGACAAATATAATCTCACTACAAACACGAGTTTGGATACTGCCACCTTCCCTAACTGTAAAAGCCTAAAGCCTACTGCGTCATTGGCGCTTTAATGAAAACGAATTATATTATAAATATTTTTTTTGTACTTATTACAACATTAAAAATAAACAAAAGAATTACAGTTCAATTAAATTTTGAACTGATGACCTTTCAGCGATTAATATCATTACGGATCAAATATTCAATTTAATTTGATTAGTTCTTTCAAAAGCTGTTCAAGACAAATATAATCTCACTACAAACACGAGTTTGGATACTGACACCTTCCCTAACTGTAAAAGCCAAAAGCCTACTGCGTCATTGGCGCTTTAATGAAAACGAATTATATTATAAATATTTTTTTGTACTTATTACAACATTAAAAATAAACAAAAGAATTACAGTTCAATTAAATTTTGAACTGATGAGCTTTCAGCGATTAATATCATTACGGATCAAATATTCAATTTAATTTGATTAGTTCTTTCAAAAGCTGTTCAAGACAAATATAATCTCACTACAAACACGAGTTTGGATACTGCCACCTTCCCTAACTGTAAAAGCCTAAACCCTAAAAACTTCACTGAAAACGAGTTACATTACAAACATTTTTTTTTTCAATTATTTCAACACTTAAAAGGAAAATAAAAATTACGGTGAAATAAAATCTGGAACTGATGATCTTTCAACAGTTAATATTATTATATGACAAATATTCAGCTTGATTTTATTTATACTTTCCAAAACTGTTCAAAACACACATAGTTTTCAATAAACGCCAATGACGCAGGAGGCTTTGACTTTTACATTGAGAGGAGGAGGCAATACCCAAACTCCCTTAAAAAATAACAAAGACCATTAGGCTCCGATGTTTATTATTATTATTTTTCCCAGAGGCACTTCATATGGAAGGGTGGTTGTATAAACATTGGAGGGGGCTCACTCTATTGGAAATTTGAAGTTTTAGTGCTTTTTAAGAGTCAAAATTTAAGAGCCATTTTGTTACAAAGAGTACAAAGATCCGATATAAAAACTCCGAGGTCGACACAGCCCTCCAGAACCCAACTTCATATTGGGCTCATTTGATTGGAAATTTAAATTTCTAGTTAATTGTTTAAGAGCCAAAAGGGATCGGAGGGCAAATAACACCCTCCCCCACCCTTTTCCCCCAAACACATCCGACAAAAATTTTAGTTAGCCATTTTTTTTAAATAGCTTCAATATTAGAACTCCGGGTTTGACAAAACCCTCAGAGCCCAGGGCAGGTGTTGTAAGTTATGCTCCATGGGTATATAAGGTTCTTATGGCAGGGTTTTTTCGCATAAACTTCAGAAAGGGCTCATTTGGCTGAAAATTGAAGCTTCTAGTTCCTTTCTTAAGAGTCAAGAGCGATCAGAGGGTATCTATCCTCCCCCCACCCACTCTCTTTTCCCCAAATCCACCCCATCAAAATTTTTCGACAGCCATTTTGTTCAAAATACTCCAAAGATCAGCTAACAAAAACTTCGGGGTCAACCCCACAGCCCGGGGAAAGTGCTGTAACTTATGCCCAGGGGCATATAAAGTTTTGTGGAAGAGATGGTCGCATAAAGCTTTGGAGGGACTCTAGTGATTAGAAAGTGAAAGCTCCAGTTTACTTTTTATGAGTCAAAAGTAATCAGATGGCAACTAACCTTCCCACCCTAACGTCCTTTTCCCCCAAATGCACGTGACAAAAATCTTTAGATAGACATTTTGTTCAAAATAGACCAAAGTTCATATAAAGAAAACCTCGGGGCTTGCAAGACCCCCCAAAACCAGAGGGCAAGTGTTGTAAAGTATTACCTGGGGGCAAATAAAGTTTTTATCGAAGACGTGGTCGTGTGGCCAATGAGAGTATTGGCCAGATCGCATTGACAGCATCAACTGCTACACGAGGTAACAGTGAGAGTAATGGTCATGTAAAACTAGGAGGATTGGTGATGTAACAGTGAGAGTATTGGCCAGATCGTGTTGACATCATCGACTGCTACTTGAGGTAACAGTGGGAATATTGTCCAGGTAACATTGAGAGTATTGACCAGATCGTATTGAGGTCGTCAACTGCTAAGCCAAGTGACAGTGAGAGTATTGGACAGGTAGCAGTGAGAGTATTGGCCAGATCGCATTGATATAATCAACTGCTAAATGAGGTAACAGAGAGTATTTGGCCAGGTAGCAGTTAGAGCATTGATCAGGTAACAGTTAGACTATTGGCCGGATCGTGTTGAAATCATCAGCTGCCACACGAGGTAACAGTTAGAGTATTGGCCAGGTAACAGTGAGAATATTGGCCAGGTAACAGTGAAAATTTTGGCCAGGTAACAGTGAGAGTATTGGCCAGATCGCATTGACTTCATTAACTGCTACACGAGGTAACAGTGATAGTCGAACTATTGGATCGCAACCGATGATCAGTCAATCGTTTTCCCAACTTGGCAAAGGGATCAGAGGGCAACTAGCACCCCACCCCTACCCTTTTTTCCCAAACACATCCGATAAAAATTGTATATAGAATTTTTTTTAATAGCCACAATATTAAATAATAAATCTCCGGGTTTGACAAAACCCTCAGAGCCCGGGGTAGGTGTCGTCAGATATGCCCCATGGGTATATAAGGTTCTTATGGAAGGAATTTTTCACATAACCTTCAGAGGGGGCTCATTTGGCTGAAAATTGAAACTTCTAGTTCCTAATTAATTTTAATGTATTTGTATTCAAATTTTTTTAATAAATGAATTTTTTTTAAATTTGGCTTGAAAATTTTGGGGAGATGGAGGAGGCGCTAATCAAGGTTTTGCCCCGGGCACAAGAGAGGCCTGAACTGTCACTGATTGAAACTCAAGTTCAGGACTACTATTTAGATTTAATTCTACTGAATGATTCATCTCACCCCACTGGATACATATTTTCCATCACTAATTCATCTAACTAAAATTTGACTTCAAGAATAGGCCTTTCTCTTAAAAACTCAATTTCTTGTCACAAGTAGCTGTAATTTATAGAATTTAGTTCAAAAAGTTTTAGTTATTGATGATGGTGATAAACGGTGAGAAATAACCCAAATGAATTTGCAAGTAGCGCTGATATCGTAGGGAAGACGGGAACTGTCGGTTTCTATTTGGAAACACTCAGTTAATACCTTCTGAATTAATTAAAGTCATATTTATGATTTTTTCCTTCAGTAAAGACCTCTTTTCTTCTGAAGAGTTTCGTTTGTAAAGCATACCGTACACTATATTAAAAAGTACTGGCAGACATCTTCCCGGGGAGGGGGACTACCAGGAGACGGTTTTTAACGAGGTTTAAACATGGATATTTCTCAATTACTAATTTACATTTTTATTGTCATATTGTTTTTTGGGAGTGGGGCTTTTAAAAGATTTTATTGTTTTTCTTCAATTTCTTAATTTTATTTGGAAGCACTCAGTTAATATATTCCTAGTTTGCTGGCCAAATTAACGAGAAGTTGTGATAGTTATTTTCTTACCTGTATTTTTTTTTATACTTCTTGAAACAGAATTTACTTGCTAAAGCATTTCGACTCAAAAATCTGTCTTTCTTCTTACTGGCTTAATATTCATACCTAAGAACAAATCAGATTTGCGTCCATTTTAATGGCTCGAAATTCGAATTTCCAACAACGAGCATTTTTTACCTATACGACAATAGGTACAAAAAATAATTCATTTTACACATAAAGACAAGTTTTAATTACAATAATAAATTTCGTCATTATCGTTGGTCAATACGAAGAATCGGCACTTAGTCTAGGCTGTAAGAAATGCTTCGATTACAGTAATTTATTTGGTTAAAATCAGATAAGAAATGATCACTATTATTTAAATATATGCAATTGTATCGGTTATTACGTCAATTTCATCAGAACCTGGATCATCAACGATTGGATATGCCCCTTCTTCTTTAACTTGTTGAGGCGTGGGATTCCCATGCTTATCTTGCTTCAGTAGAGAAAATAAGTTATCAACTTTTTGCAAAAGTTTATGCAAAGATTTGCAGCCAAGTAAGCCATCCAACCAGCGTTCATTTGCCGTTATATGGCTGGTTAAACTATACAGTAAAGAGCTATTAAAATATAAAATCGAATTTGTGTCTTCATAAGGACATAATAGCAATCGGTTTAAGTACATCGTAAAGAAAAGTACCATTTGGAATTCTGAGTAGTTGTGAACAATCTTTATATTGTAGGTACTTGGGCTTTGGCTTTCACTTAAAATGTAACCCTTTCCTTGACCTTTAGTGACAATATCTAACTGGAATCGGTGAAGTTCTGGAAGGATTTTGAAAGCTGAAATGCAGTCTTCAATATCTATGTTATTCCATAAATCCTTGATATTGCTACTTGGATTATTTTCTATGGATTGTTCTGATAATATTGCCACCCTGTTCCTTTCAATATTATCTTCGGTATTTGTGTATGATGTCTCAATAATTTTAAGCAGAACTACCATGAGAACCAATCCATGAATTTTGAAACTTGCCTGATTTGCTCTACAGTAGCAATAGATGATAGAGCACATAAAAATCTGAACTTCATCAGGAAATTGTGCAACAACTTCCAAGTCATTATCATTCAACTTCAACACTTGATGCAAAAATTGCTTTCTAATGCCTGTTGGTAAATCCGGCATGTCTTTCAAATTTGGTAAGGAAACCACATCGCTTTCAGAAAATGATATTGTCATTTCTTTGAGTTCAGATCCAACTCTTATCTCTAAAATCACATCAATAACTTTCGACAAAGTGCTTTCTAAAGATATTTTTGGGTAGTCATTGCTCAAAACAATTGCTGCGAAAGCTTTGACAATATCCATTGCTGCTAGGAGGCTGTATGTTTGATCTTCAGCCTCCACTTGAGGGAAATACACAATCTCATGGAAGAAAGGAATTCTTAACACCCAAGATGGAAACTGATATTGTCTAAGAGCAGAGACAAACCATGGAGGTAAAATATTACCTTTGTTAGGGAGTGCAAGAGCATTGCTTGATTCGCAAAAAATTCTTTCGGGCTCTTCCATAACTTGTGTATAAGTAAGTTCCATAGTGGTCTTTGATGGATACTGAAGTAACCTCCTTGCTTGGTCTCTCTTTTCATGTTTCACACAATACATTATCTAAAATTTAAATTTAATAATTAGTACAACTGCAGTTAAAGTCAGGCGTAAAATTAAGGTCTCTTTCTGTTGTCCCAATTGTTACTAAATATTTTCAGTTCGTTTTCAAAAACCAAATTGTCAATTTAACACAACTTTGTTAGTAGCAATTCTTGGAAGTGTATAAATTAGGTGATAAATTGAAAAAACTATTCCTTTCAAACAGTTCGTGGTAACGAACTGTAGTAAGGAGCGACCCGGCTCAATAGTAACCAAAACTCTAAAAAATTGAATTTTAATATCAATAGCTACATCAAAAGAATCGCATTTTAATGCTGATTTTAAGTATATAAGTTTAGTCTTACCCATCAAAAGTTACGAGCCTGAGAAAATTTGCCTTATTTAAGGAAATAGGGAGAAACACCCCCTAAAAGTCGTAGGATCTTAACGAAAATGACACCATCAGATTCAGCGTATCAGAGAACCCTACTATAGAAGTTTCAAGCTCCTATCTACTAAAATGTGGAATTTTGTATTTTTTGCCAGAAGACAAATCACGGGTGCGTGTTTATTTGTTTGTTTTTTTGTTTTTTTGTTTGTTTTTTTTTTCTTTTCCCCAGGGGTCATCGTATCGACCAAGTGGTCCTAGAATGTCGCAAGAGGGCTCATTCTAACGGAAATGAAAAGTTCTAGTGCCCTTTTTAAGTGACCAAAAAAATTGGAGGGCATCTAGGCCCCCTCCCACGCTCATTTTTTCCCAAAGTCAACGGATCAAAATTTTGAGATAGCCATTTTGTTCAGCATAGTCGAAAACCATAATAACTATGTCTTTGGGGATGACTTACTCCCCCACAATCCCTGGGGGAGGGGCTGCAAGTTACAAACTTTGACCAGTGTTTACATATAGTAATGGTTATTGGGAAGTGTACAGACGTTTTCAGGGGGATTTTATTTTGTTTGGGGATGGGGCTGAGGAGAGGGGGCTATGTTGGAGGATCTTTCCTTGGAGGAATCTGTCATGAGGGAAGAAAAATTCAATGAAAAGGGCGCAGGGTTCTCTAGCACTACTATAAGAAAACAATGAAAAATAAACATGAAAACGTTTTTTTCAAATGAAAGAAAGAAGTAGCATTGAAACCTAAAACGAACAGAGATAATTACGCATATGAGGGGTTCTAAAAATACTTTAGCATAAAGAGCGAGGTATTTAGGAGGAGATAAATACCTTGCTCTTTATGCTAAAGTATTTTTAGTAATTTCAACTATTTATTCTACGGCCTTTCTGATTCAGGGGTCATTCTTAAAGAATTGGGACAAAACTTACGATTTAGTGTAAAGAGCGAGGTATTAACGAGGGTACAAACCCCCTCGTATACATAATAAAAATATAAGGTTATGAAAGTTTGTTACGTAAGTTAATTCTTAAGTTACGTGTATTTCTTACTAATAAAAACGTTCATTAAAAATTAAAAGTTCTAGTTGCCTTTTTAAGTGACCGAAAAATTGGAGGGCAACTAGGCCTCCTTCTCCACCCCTTATTTCTCAAAATCGTCTGATCAAAACTAAGAGAAAGCCATTTAGCCAAAAAAAGAATTGATATACAAGTTTCATTTTAATAATTTATGTGCGGAGAGCCAAAACCAAACATGCATTAATTCAAAAACGTTCAGAAATTAAATAAAAAAAACTAATTTTTTTAGCTGAAAGTAAGGAGCGACATTAAAACTTAAAACGAACAGAAATTACTCCGTTTATGAAATGGGTTGTCCCCTCCGCAATCCCTCGCTCTTTACGCTGAAGTTTGACTCTTTGCCACAATTCTACTTTTTAAAACAATTAAAAGCTTTAGCGTAAAGAGCGAGGGATTGCGGAGGGGACAACTCATTTCATATACGGAGTAATTTCTGTTCGTTTTAAGTTTTAATGTCGCTCCTTACTTTCAGCTAAAAAAATTAGTTTTTTTTATTTAATAAATATAAAGAACGATTTGGAGTACTGTAATAGACCAGTCGATCGGTCATTGCCTGTAGATACGTTGGACAGGGCTCGATCAGTGAGCAGAGTTTAGACGCAAGGTCCGTTGTAATCAATTAGCGTTATTGATAAATGAAAAAAAAAAACAAAGGTTTAAAATGACTTTTGAAACTTCAAAACAGATATAAAAATGTATATCAGCTTTGTAGAACGGAAAACACATCAACAGTTATTCTTTTATAATAGAGAAATTGGCAAGTTATATCTTTGCTCGTCAAATATTTTGGGTGCAACTTGCTTCCCTTTTTTCGGGGGGGGGGGGTGCAAATATTTGGGTGCATTCGCTTCTTTTTTTTATGACGATGTTTTGAATTGGGAGAAAGTTTCACTAACAGTTGTTACTATCAATGTATGCTGTTTTTTGGCTAAATTGTACTTACACTTTTTAGTATACTGTTTTTTGGTTAAATTTTACATACACTTTTTAGTTAGATTAGCGGAAACAGACTTTTATTTACTACTCCCTCCCCTATTGCTCACCACCATGAATCAAGGCAAACTGTGTTTTTAGTTTAACTAAACAAAATTTTTGTTTTTAAAGCAGTGTTTACCAATCGATTTCTGTAAGAACCGTAGGCCTACATGTTCAAACAGAGTTATCGAACAGTTCGTGGTAACGAACTGTAGTAAGGAGCGACCCGGCTCAATAGTAACCAAAACCCTAAAAAATGGAATCTCGATACGAATAGCTACATCAAAAGAATCACATTTTAATGCTGATTCTAAATACACAAATTTCATCAAGTTTAGCCACCCATCAAAAGTTACGAGCCTGAGAAAATTTGCCTTATTTTAGAAAATAGGGAAACAACCCCTAAAAGTCATAGAATCTTTTGGTGACTCCGGTGACTTTTCCCAAAGTCACCGGATCAAAATTCTGAGACAGCGGTTTTATTCAGCGTAGTCGAAAAACCTTATAACTATGTCTTTGAGGACGACTTACTCCCCCATAGTCCCCGTGGGAGGGGCTACAAGTTACAAACTTTGACCAGTGCTTACATATAGTAGTGGTTATTTGGAAGTGTACAGACGTTTTCAGGGGAATTTTTGGTTGGGGGGGGGGGGGTTGAGAAGAGGGGGTTATGTTGGGGGAACTTTCCTTGGAGGAATTTATCAGGGGGGAAGAAAATTTCCATGAAGGGAGCGCAGGATTTTCTAGCATTATTTAAAAAAACACTAAAAAAATAAATATGAACAAGTTTTTTCAACTGAAAGTAAGGAGCAGCATTAAAACTTAAAACGAACAGAAATTATTATGCATATGACGGGCTCACCTCCTCTTAATACCTCGCTCTTTACGCTAAAGTATTTTTAGTAATTTCAACAATTTATTCTACGGCTTTTGTGATTGAAGGGTCATGAATTGGGACAAAATTTAAGTTTTAGTGAAAAGAGACAGGTACTGACGAGGGAATGAACTCCCTCATATACGTAATAAAACATGAGAATACAGAAGCTCGTCACGTAAGCTAATTTGTAAGTTACGTATATCTTTTACTAATAAAAACATTCGTAAAAAATTAAAAGTTCTAGTTGCCTTTTTAAGTAACCAAAAAATCGGAGGGCAACTAGACTTCCTCTCCCGCTCCTTTTTTTCTCAAAATCATTCGGTCAAAACTATGAGAAAGCCATTTAGCCAAAAAAAAAAAAAATATGCAAATTTCGTTTTAATTATTCCTCTGCGGAGAGCCAAAATCAAAACATGCATGGATTCAAAACGTTCAGAAATTAAATATATAAAAAAGACAATTTTTTTTAACGGAAAGTAAGGAGCGACATTAAAACTTAAAACGAACAGAAATTACTTCGCATACGAAAGGGGCTGCTTCCTTATCAACGCGCCGCTCTTTACGCTAAAGTTTTTTACTATTTAAAAAAGTAGAGTTAAGAGAAAGAGTCAAACTTTAGCATAAAGAGCGAAGCGTTGATTAAAAAGCAACCCCTTTCATATACGAAGTAATTGCTGTTCGTTTTAAGTTTTAATGTCGCTCCTTACTTTCCGTTAAAAAAAACTTTTTATTTATTTAATAGCACACAAAAACACGAAATTTACTCTGGAAACATGTTGTCACCTTTTTTTTAACTGACTTTAAATCATAGACAGCGCAATAATGCTACGTAAGTAAATATCGCTGCAAAGTGGGCTCTGTGTATTATTATTTTTTCACCAGGGCAATTCGCATTGAAAGAGTTGTCCTATAAAATTCGAAAGGAGCTCTTTCGACTGAAAATTCTCCTTTTTTTTCTAGCGCCTTTTTTAAGAGTCAAAAGTGATTGGAAGGTAGTCAGCCCCCTCTTATGTCCTTTTTTCCTCAAAGACACCCAAATGAAATTTTGAAATAGCCATTATGTTTAGCATAGTGTAAAGGTCCAGCAACCATGCCTGTCTCCCCCCACAGGCCTTGGGAAAAGGGCAAGAAGCTACGAAATTTGACCATTGTTTACGCAGTATTTTATTTTGAGAAAGAGGGACGTTTTTGACCCTTGGTGTCCAAAAAGGGCAAAGGGATTCAGATGAAGCTGTAAGGGAATGTTGAGGGGAGTGTTGAACTAAATCAAAGCACACTATATGTATGCACGCTGTCGAAAGGGGGTATCTCAGGAATGGCTTAGGGTATCGAGTTGAAACTTCCAGGGAATAACGAGTGGGGTAATAAATTGACAAAGTTGCAATGTGTACATGCTACTGCTACTACAACTACTACTATTGTTACTGCTACTGCTACTAATACTTCTATTGAGACTACTACTAAGGCTAAGGGTATTAACGTGACAACTTCAGGAAAATCTGAAGGAGAAGTTGAACTAAATTAAAACATACTACATGCAAATAGGTTGTCAAAAAAAACGTATCAGCAATATCTTAGGAACGATTTGACGTAAAAGAGTGTCTTTGTCATATCCCGGGAAAAATCTGGGTCTTACGTTGGATCTTCAGAGTATGTTTCGGGAACTTCAACTAAATTAAAGATAGTGTGTGCCTCCAGTTTGCCCAGAAGCGATATGAGCGACATCTCAAGAACAGCTAAGGGCATTAGGTTAACATTGTGACGCTGCCATATCTCATGGAAGGTTAAGCAACTTAAGTTGAAATGTTCAGGGAATGTGGATGGCAATAGTTGCTGAACATTTGTCTATACTTAGGGCTGTATGATGCTGGGGGTTAAAATTCTGCCCGACCTATAGAGCCCCGAGGCTCATGCAGATTTTTGACCGATATATTTAAATATTTACCCCTCCCATCAATCCAAAGCATTATAAATAGAAATTCAAAGCAAAGGGAAATAGTAATAAGGAAGGTACAAGAGAGGTTGAAGAACCAAGAAACACAGATATGGTGGGCAAGTCTGGATCGATCAGGGTCGTTAAAATTGTATAGACAGATAAAGGGTAGTTGGGGGAGGAGGTATTTTGGAAGGTTGGGTTAAGTAGAGAGGATTTGAATGCTTATTTGGATTGGAGCGGAAATGGATTTTTGATTGGGGAGAAAAGAAAGTATCAAGGGAGAAAAGGGGAGAAGGTAGAATCTATTGCTTGTCCTATGTGTGGATCTCAGGATGAAAGTTTATTACATTTTTTGTGTGAATGTGTCGAATTGAATGATTGGAGGCGAGAGATGTATGGTAAAGAAAAATTGAATGAGATATGGATCCTAGATAGAATGAAAGAGACAAATTTCCTGAGTATTAAAAGGATAGCAAGATTTGTAAGGATTGCAGCGGCACATCGGGAGCGTTTTCTTTAAATAATATTAATTTAATGTAGTTAATTTATTGTTTGTTTGTTGTTATGTAATTTTCCTATAGCCCACGGGCTTTTTCTGGAATAAATTATTACTATTATTATAGTACAACTATTATAAAAATTGTTGCAAGATTCCGTAGAACATTTAAATAGTAATCCAAGATCTTGATTCTTATAAGGAAAACAAAAAGATTTAATATATTTTTAAAAATTCTAAATTTAAAAAAAGATTTTTCCACAAAAGAAGTTTTTCAAAGACAAGTAAAGAGATACATTAAACCAAAGATGAATAGAAATAAAGTCACATAATTTTTCAAGCGTAAAACTGCCATAAATCACCATCAATACATAAATCAAACCCATTTTTAAATGGACCTATTTTTATTACTACAATACTTTAGATTGATGGGTACGGGTAAATTATTCAAATATATCGGTTGGAAATCTGCATGATCCTTGGAGTTCTATAGGGCTGAAAAACTTTTCTTTTAAAAACTTCTTTTGTGGAAACAGTTTTTTAAATTGATCATTTTTAGATCAGTTGCAAGCTTTATCTATAACCCGGAAACCGCTAAATGTACCCCTACCACCGAGTTAATGTTACCAAGATTTCTCCTAACCATTTCTGATAATACGACAAGTTTCAGACAATTTCACTTATGATGAAAAATAAAAATTATTAGCAAAAAGTAAGATTGAAAAACTATTTAGAACAAAGAAGTTAAATCAGCACGTTTTATATTCTATTGCAAGAAAAGGCAATTCTTAGAAGGGAACAAACAGAAGGAAAGCGAGAGAGAGATAGGCAGATAGACAGAAATAGACAAAGAGAGTGAGAGAGAAAGGAGGAGGTAGAGAGAGAGAGAGGAAGAATGAGAAGAAGGTACAAAAGAGGGTAACATAAAACTGTAAGAAAAAATGATTCTGAAGCTTACTTTTTCAATTGCGGTATTGTTATGATGGTGTGTAAGCCACCTTCGTATAATATCCAGCTTTTTTTGGAAATAGAAAGGCTGTTCCAGATTGAACAGCTTTTTAAAAGCTGTACTGTCAATATATTCATCTTTAAGAAGAATTGCCAGAAACGGCAACTGGGATCGCTTTATACAGAGATCTTCTAAAAACCTGTCAATTGAGACCATTTTGCACCTCAGTGAAGATTCACGAAAGTGCTTCACTTTTTCCGGGCTTTCCAAATATTTAAATGGTATCAAGTTTGTACCAAAAATAATAAAAATTGAATCATTGCTCAAAATAGGACAATTTAATCTTTTTGCTAACTCGGCCATTTCTTCATGAGACTCGTGATCACTCTGAATTATTTTGAAATTACACTTTTTGCATGCCCTCATAAAAACATCCTTCGCAAAAAGTGGAAACGAATTTGATTTCTGCCACTTGTCCTCTTTCAGTGGGTCGTAATTACTACAGGCAGATAGTTTGTAAAGACGATTGTTTCTCTTTAATCTCCTTCTTCCACTATCAGCTTCAATTCCCCCCTCAAAGATTATAATTGGCGTGATATTGCACTGTTTCAGCATTGTATTGAAATTCATATATTTGTGGTAGAGTGTATCGTAGTTTCCGCCGAATTCTTGGCCCATTCCAGGACTGTCTTTATAAATACTGTATGCCAAATTAAGCCCATCAACAACCAATATAGAAGACTGTAATTTGTGGTTGATCATGAATCGTCGCTCAACAAAAGAAAAGAGCCCACTGATGCCCATTGTTGCCAATATCACACAGCGACGAAGGAGCGAAATTTGCCAACAACTGAAATGACAAAGGAATTGAAAATTTTGCTTTTTTTAACGAAGAATCATAGAAAAATTCAAAAAATACAAGTTTTGTTCCCATTATCACTTGCAGGTGATCCTGCAGGAGCATTCCTTCTCAGAAGGAAACACTTGAATAACAAAAGAGGGGTATTATTGTTGAATCCCCCTGTCCACCTCTTTTGGAGAGTACTGGTGGCAATTGTGACATTTGCATCCGATCCCCTCAACAGGGACCAACTGTTTATAGTGCTAGGCTATCCACAAAATTAAAAGAAAACATCTAAAATAGCATAATTTTTACTTTTATAATATGCAGAAACAACTACTACTAATAACTGCTAATACCTCACTGTAGCACCAAGATACTTGAGGCAAACACAGCTATGCACACTCTTCTTGCATACCAATCTATTCAAAGCCCCCCTCTTTACACCCTCTCAAGAAGTTCCGATTTCCTAGCCATAGGACCAAGAAGGTCCTAGCCATTTAGAAACTTGGGAGTCTTTCGATTAGGTTTGAAAGTTAGTTTCCTTTTTGGGTTGAAAGTTATTTGATGGTGACAATCCCCCTGCCTTGCTCTTTCTGCTACCCAAGATATCCCATCATGATCCCGTATAGCTGTTTTCCTCAAAATAGTCGAAGGGACCTATGAATGTGCCTTCCTGGATGATATTGGTTCCTGAACTCCTCAGACAAGGATCACGATTGGTGAACAGTTTGGTGAACATTGGTGAAGTGTCAACAGTTTAAAAAATAGGTTTTCTAGTGGAAAAAAGAAGCATGTTTGATATAGGGGTCGGATTAGCTCGAAACTTTTTTCCGTTCATCCCCTAGGCCAAGAGGAATATATGCTCTGCAGGGAGGCTGGGGTAAACGTATCACAGTTCATATTATTGACTTACCAAGAAAGTGAACTTACCATTCGATGCCCTTTTTTATGCTCTTTATGAATATAACAATCGCTTCTATCGCAAATTCAAATTTAAGCACTTTTTGATCTAACCTAACCCAACCTAACCTAACTTTAAATAATTTTGGCACTGAGAACATTTGGTATTATTTTATCGAAACTGAGAAAATGGCGCTGAGAAATCGTAGTATTATTTTCTCGAAAACGACAGATAACTCATACTTTAGTTGAAAATTCGTCATTTTTAAGAGCTCAAGAAGTGCTTAAATTTGAATTTGCGATAGAAACGATTACTATATTCGTAAAGAGCGTAAGAAAAGGCATCGAGTGGAATGTTCAGCTTATTGGTAAGTCAATAATATGAACTGTGATACGTTTACCGGGGGCTGCTATGCATCTTGAAGTGGAGAACACTAGCAGCCAACAAAAGTGAAACACAGAACACCAAAGTGAAAAGTGTTCACTTTTACATTTCAGGATGTAAAACTAAACAGCAAAAATTAGAACCAAGCATAGTCATTTAAGTCTATAACTTGACTAAATCCTGATTTTATGAAGTTTTAAAAAACTTGGAAAAATGTGCCTAAAGTTTAAGATGAATATCGTGGTCAAATCGTTGGAATTTTCATTTCGAATGCATTCCTGTATGTTTGCTTCCCCTGCCTCCACTAAGTTCAAAGAGAGCGAATAGCCCCTCGTCTAGAATTTTACCCTGTTCATTTAGTATTGACTACAATTACATTTGGGAACAACAGTCACTTTTTGTGGGGTGGGGGGGGGGGTAAGAAATTCTGATAAACGTTAATAAGAAAGGGACCTAATGTTAAAATGTTATTTTGACAAAACATTGCAAAAGCTTCTACAAAGAGCGTCGCAAGTGACGTTACAGCAAAACTGACATCATTTTGCAAATTTTTTTCCGAATAATATTTTACTGTTAAGGCTATGAAAATAATAGTGACCATCCCTGAATCAGCTGCAAATATCAAATTTTCTCACTAGACAGTTTTATTAGAAGCACATTTTTATTTTCTGGTGCCTATGGACTATTTTGAGCTTTTTTAACCCTTTTAAGGGCTCAAAATGAAATTTGCCGCAGAAATGATTATAAAATTTGGAAAGAGCATTAAACAAGGCATCAATTGGTGTATTAACTTTCTTCCTATCTAAATGATATGAATATGTATATACTTATCAAGGTCGGACCAATAGGCTTAAGCCTTTTGATAATTTCTTTGTATTTTTAAATTACTCGTGTAAAATTAATCATACTGTCAAAACGGCGTACGGTAAATTTTTCGCTGTTCATATAATTAACCTACCAATAAAGTGAAAATACCACTCTATCTCTTTTTATGTTCTATACGATTATTATAATCGCTTCTACCAATTTTTGAGCTAAGCAAATTTTTGAGCTTGCACTTTTTGAGCTATTAATAATGACGAATTTTCAATTAAAGTATGAGTTATCGGCCGTAAAATAATACGATATTTTCTCAGCGCTGTTTTCTTGGTCGTTTTCAACAAAATAATACTACATTTCATTAGTACCAAAATTATTTATAATAAGGTTAGTTTGGGTTAGGTTAGGTTGGGTTAGGTTAGGTTAATAAGTGCTTAAATTGGAATTTTCGTTAGAAGCGATTATTATATTCGAAAAGAGCATAAAAAAAAGGCATCGAGTGGTACGTTCACTTAATTGGTAAGACAATTATATGGACTGTAAAAAATTTACCCGGCGTTCATTAGACCATAATATATGGACTTATTTGATGAGTAAAAGCAATTAATTAGGCTACACTAGGCTATCTTGACCGTGCAGCTAATTATTTCCTCTTCACCCACATTATTACTCCTCCTGGTAAAATTCTAGTTAAGTGACTTCTTGCTATCTCGGAAAGGGGTTAGTTTAGGAAAATGAAACTTTTGGGGATGGGTCTACAGGCTAATTATATCCCGGGAAGGTGTTTTAAAGTACCCACCACCACTCCTTCTCCCTCTAAAGGGCCCTGAAATGTGCCTGCATGACAAGTCTATACCTATTGAAATTTTGACAAAACAACATTTTACCTTAATTTTCAGTTACTGGTTGCTTTTTCTTTGCCTTTAGTTCTAAAAATGCAATTCCTGTTATTTGAGTATAATTCTGAGCCATATCATTTTTTTTTTTTTCAAAATTTAGCAAATGTATTTGCATGTCTTTAAAACCTTATAAATTGAATTGAGCAAAAGTTGTGAAGCTGAAAACAATTTTGTTGTACTTTCATTCAAGCAGAAGATCTATTTTGCGAAGTTTCACTTTTACAGCGCACATATTTTTAAAGGTCATCAAAATTCAGGGCCCTTAAGAGGGAGAAGGAATGGAGGTACGTACTTCAAAATACCTTCCCGGGACATACTTTAGCCTGTAGACCCATCCCTGAAAGTTTCATTTTCCTAACCTAACCCCTTTCCATGATTGCAAGAAGTCACTTAACTAGAATTTTACCCTCCTCACATTTCAACTATAAAACATTATTTAATTTCAAAGGCTTTTTCACATTTCATTCAAAGATGTTATTAAATCATTATGCAAAAAAAATGAATGAATTTCGTAATCAGACCAGTCAATAATGAAAACGAAATTCATTCTTATAAAATCTGCTTTCTATATAATCAAAATGAAAAAAACTGTCATTACCTTCACAGTGATTCTTGCATTCAGCCTTACTCATTGATTACGAAAATCCAACTGAAATGAAACGCTCGACTTAGACCTGACAAACAACACACAATCATTTGATCATGTTGTTTTTGTCGTTAGAGCATTCATTCTTCAACCATTGAGGGGAAAAGTACAACTTAAATGTTGTATATGATAATTATTGGATGTTGGAAGTATTGATGTCATTGTATTTTCAGTTGAAAAAAAGGTAATATTCTAAAAGAGGGGCATTTCACTATCTTTGGGCTTTGGTAGCTAGGACACAACAAATTCAAAAGTGAATGAAGCGTCTGATCACGCTCCGGTGCGTTTAAAATCAAATATAATGACAACGAAAAAAATACGTATAAAACCTCGTAATTCAATACGTAAGTACGAAAGTCAATACGTATGACTTGGTGTTAAAGAATGAAACTCGTATAAACATCTAAATCGCCTATTTTGGAGAAAATCCTTTACTTACGACATTTCTGGCAAAGTTTGGATGCTCCAAAAAAAGAAGAAACGAGAAATGCACTATTTTGAGGAAGAGAAAAATTTTTAACCAAAATCTATGTCCAATTCGAAAACGTTTCGCTTTAAGTAATAAATTTACAGAATTTGTCTTTTTTATGTCCCAAATTTCTAAAAAAAAATGTCACTTTTCTATTCTTTAGTTCCATTGTGTCCCCACGTATTGCAATGTGTCCGAGAAGGGAATCAAGCGTCTCATTACGCTCCGGGTGCATCTTTCAAAATATTAACTTCCATCCCCTCCAGACACCACAGGTCTATCCTGAATTTTAACAAACTTTGTGTAACAGGAGCATAGCTTTCGAAAATATTGGACCAGCTCAAATAAAACCCAGAGAAAGTGTTTTGAGCTCCTGCCTCTTGTAAATCCTTTTTTATAAGATTTTACAGAAATATAGTTTTAAATTGAAAACTGACGTAAAATAGTTTAAAACTGTCACACATTCATCAGAATTTTATAAATTCTGATGAATTTTGATGAATTCTAAATTCAAATCTATTTTTATATAATTTGTGTACTTCTAGCTGTTTTACTTATTTTTCTAGCCCCTCCCGATAAATGTATGCACATGTGCCGTGCGTACTATTATTTGTGACTATACAATTATAATTTTAATTGAGTACCAGTTCACATAACGAATTTTTCATATTTGGAGTCAGGAAAAAAGGCCAATTCTTTTAGTGTATATATTGTTATCAAGATCACGTATTTTAGAGTATCTGCTACTGTTGGACCGAGCAGCTCCTTACTTACAGTTTTTTTTTCCACAAACCTCTTGATTAGTGATTTTATTTTCCAAATTTATATTTCCAAACTTATTTTCCAAATACTTTTGGATTGAACTATATAATAATAATAATTAAATAATTTTATTTCTTCCCACTCATAAAAAAAAAGAGAAAAGCGGAGTAATACAAAAGAAGAAAAGGAAAAACAAGTACACGCAGCATCAAATAATAAAATTAAGTAATAACTTCTTCATTCGCACTTGTAGATCAGCTTAAGATTTAGAATTTATAAGGTATTCATGTTTTTGTTTATGGTTTTGAGATATAATGAAGCATGTTCTCACATTTTAAAATTTATATTACTAGTTGATGAAATCAGCTTCAGCCCTTTTCTCGAAGCAGTGTTATTATAGAAGTTAAAGTTTTGCACAACGACAATGAAGGGAACAGTAGCCCCCTCTGATAAGAAAAACTCAGAATATAATACTAAAAAAGCAAGTAAGTTAAGTTAAAAAAAAACATAGATTTGAGATTGGAGGGTTCTTGCTATTTAAAAAGTAGCGGATTTTGGTGAACAGAACTTTTAGAAATGGATTCAAATAATAAGAACCCAAACTTTGAGAAGAGCCCAAACAATGCTTTGGATAAGTGTTTTCAAGCTCTTATATCTGCTCCGTCTTTATTTATAGGGGATAGAAGATAACATAGAAGACATATACTACAGTTCGTGGTAACGAACTGTAGTAAGGAACGAGCTGGCTCAATAGTAGCCAAAACTCTAAAAAAAAGGAATTTCGATACCAGTAGTTACCTCAAAAGAATCGCAATCTTATGCTGATTTCAAGTATAAATATAGTCTTACCCATCAAAATTTACGAGCCTGAGACAACTTGCCTTATTTTAGAAAATAGGGGGACACATCCCTAAAAATCATTGAATCTTAACGAAAATCGCATCATCAGATTCAGCGTATCAGAGAACCCTGCTGTAGAAGTTTCAAGCTCCTATCTGCAAAAACGTGGAATTTGTGTTTCTTGCCAAAAGACAAATCAAGGATGCGTGTTTTTTTGTTTATTGTTTTTTTTTTTGTTCTTTCCCAGGGGTGATCGTATCGACCCAGTGGTCCTAGAATTTCGCGAGAGGGCTCATTCTAGCGGAAATTAAAAGTTCTAGTGCCATTTTTAAGTGACCAATAAAATTGGAGGGCACCTAGGCCCCATTCCACGCTAATTTTTTCCAAATTCACCGGATTAAAATTATGAAATAACTATTGTGTTCGGCATAGTTGAAAACCTAATAATTATGTCTTTTCGGACGACTTAATCCCCCACAGTCCCCGAGGGAGAGGCTGCCAGTTACAAATTTTGACCATTGTTTACAAATAGTAAGGGTTAATGGGAAGTGAACATATGTTTTCAAGGGGACTTTTTCGTGATGAGGGGGGAGGGGGTAGTTCGGGGAAGGGGGCTACGTGGGAGGATCTTTCCGTGGAGGAATTTATCACGAGAGAAAAGAATTTCCATGAAGGGGCCACAGGATTTTCTATCATTATTTAAAAAAAAAACATGAGAAAATAAATGAAAAATAATTTCAGCTGGAAGTAAGGAGTAGCATTAAAAACTAAAACGAACAGAAATTATTACGTATATAAGGGGGTTTTTATCCTCCACAATATCTCGCTCTTTATGCTAAAGTGTTTTTAGTAATTTCCACTATTTATTCTACGGTCTTTGTGATTCAGGGGTCACTCTTAAAGAATTCAGACAAAATTCAAGCTTATTGTAGAGCCAAGTTCGTTTCGATTAGAATGAGTTTAGCATAGTCGAATAACTTAGTAACCATGTCTTCGGGGATGACTTAATTTCCCGCAGTCCCCAAGGGAGGGAGTCCCCAGGGGAGGGGTTGCAAGTTTCAAATTTTGACCAGCGTTTACGTACAGTAATGGTCATTGGGATTTGTACAGACGTTTTCAGGGGGATGTTTTTGGTTGGGGGGGGAGAGGAGTGAGCTACGTGGAAGGATCTATCCTTGGAGGAATTTTTCCTTGGGGAAGAGAAATTCCATGAAGGGGGCGCAGGATTTTCTAGCATTATTTAGACAAAACACAATGAAAAAATAAATATGAAAAGGTTTTTCAACTGAAAGTAATGAGCTGCATTAAAACTTAAAACGAACAGAAAATATTATGCGTGATACATGCGTGAGAAAAAAAGGTACATTCACCAAAAGTAAAGCTTCAGAAATAGAGTCGGATTTTATCCATTTCACCGCTTAAAATAGCGTAACATCAATTTTTTCCTCTCCTAATCAGAGGCGGTTTTAGAGGGCGGGGACAGAGGGGGCATGTGCCCCGGGCGCAAAGATTTTAGGGGCGAGAAATTTCAAACAAGTAATCAGCGGTTACAATCATTTTGTAATTTTGATATTCCATCTTTATTAGAATAAAGCAGAGGGCGCAGTTGGCTGTAAGTGCAAGCAGAATGAATCCGAAACTCTTATTTTTCTCATATCTTCATCACCATTCCTAGAAAATAAAAGTAAGTAGACGGAATTTAATTCATTTTAGAACACGAAGAATTAGAAGCAATCAATAGTGACGAGATAATGAATAATTTAACATTGGTTTAAGTTAGAAATGTCAGATTTAAATGAACAGAATTTTATTAAAGTTTGGTCTACAAATTTTTGGGGGTCAGGGATGGGAGCGCTAATTAAGAATTTGTGTTGACCGCAAGAGTGACCAGAACCAACCCTGTTCCTAAGACAGTTTTTATCCAAAAAAGAATGAGCTCATTCCGATTGCTTGACAATCTTACAATTGCTTACTGACAAACTGCTTATTGCTTACTGACTGCTTACAGACCTTCGGCGCTCGGAAATAGTCAGAACTATGATTGACTTGATATTTCTATATTTTCTATATGACTGATATTTCTATATGACTGATGTTACTATATTTCTGAAGTTTACATAATGATAATATGTGTTCTTTTCGCTAATGTACGAATTTCGTTCCAGTTCCTTAAGATGACCCCTGAATCACAAAGGCCGTTTGATTAGAATAAATAGCTCTTTTAAAAGTACTAAAGAAACTTTAGCATCAAGAGCGAGGTATTGACAAGGGGTCACACTCCCTCATATAAATAATAATTCTTGTTCGTTTAAGTTTTAATGTTCCTCTTTACTTTAAATAAAAATAACTTATTTTTTATTTAGTTTTTGATCTTTTTTAAATTTTGTTGGAAAGTCCGGCGTCTCCTTCATGGAAAATTCTTTCCCCCTGAAAAATTTATCCATGGAAATATCCTCCATGTAAACCTCTCTCCCTGAACCTCTCCCACCAGAAAAATTCCCCCTGAAAACGTGTGCATACCTCCCAATAACCAATACTATATGCAAACGATGGGCAAAGTTCATAACTTGCAGCCCTTCCCCCGGAGACTGCTGGGGTTTAATTCGTCCTTAAAGACATGGTTATTAAATTTTTCGACTATACTGAACAAAATGGTTATCTCAAAATTTTGATCCCGTGACTTTGGGAAAAAATGAGCGTTGGAGGGGGCCTAGTTGCCCTCCAGTTTTGTCGGCCAATCAAAAAGGGCATTAGAACTTTTAATTTATGTTCTTTTAATGAGCACTCTTGCAAAGTGGTCCTCTTGCAAAGGACCACTGGGTTGATAATATCAACCCTGGGGGAAAAACAAATAAACACGCATCCGTGATCTTCCTTCTGGCAAAAATATGCATATTCCACATTTTTGCAGTTAGGAGCTATAAAGCTCTGCAATATGGTTCTCTGATACGCTGAATCTGATGGTGTGATTTTCATCAAGATTTTATGACTTTTAGGAGGTATTTCACCCTTTTTTGAAAATAAGGCAAATTTTCTTAGACTTGTAACTTTTCGATGGATAAGACTAAATTTAATGGAACTGATATATTGTATTCAGTATAAGATTCTTTTGATGTATCCATTAATATCAAATGTCGGTTTTTAGAGTTTCGGTTACTATTGAGCCGGCTCGGCTCTTACTTACAGTTCTTTACTACGAACTGTTTGATAAGAGCTGGCAGCTGCATTAATTTACTATCAAAGTTTGAAGTTTGCTGTTTTCCTACACTATTATTCTTATGATTTTCCATTGTTTCCGTCGTTGTCTTCGTGTACTAACTACGGCATTTTTTTTACCTATTTTTTTTACTAATCCAGCGAAAATTGCTTTTTTTTAGTAAATGAGAATAAGTTCTAAGATCATGCTTGGTTAAACGTGAAAAAAAAAACACGGCTGTAACCAGAAAAATTCAAGATTTCAGCAAGACCAAGAAAAATCGAAAAAACTTAAGCCGAGACTTCTGGTCAGCCGTCCTTTCGCAAATTTTCGTATTCATAAAAAATATAAAATTTCATATTTACTCTTTGTGCACTTAGGACGATGAAGCAATTCTTATACTTGTTCCTTAACCTCACTGACTGTGAATTATTCCTATTATGTTCGTTGTTTCCATTTACTTAAGACTTAGACTTTGTCACTCCTACGCCTGGAGACATATAGGGCAGCAACCTAAGCTAACCTGACTTCCACGTCAGACGATCTAGGGTCAATGTCTACAGCCCATCGCGGGACAACTGCAAGACTCTCGCTTCATTAAGAAAAAAAATGGACAAGCGCCATTCTACGCCTTTTCTTTTCCAACTCTTTCTTCTGTAGCTTATTTTGGCAATTGTTTAGGCTTTCATTAGATACGATGGATGATATCCCCTAAATTTTTATTTCAAATACAATAGTGTTTTGATTGGTAGTGTTTCTTCTTTCCTATATTGACATTAACGGTCATCCCCGGTTTTAACAAGTTAATCCAATATGGAATTGAAAAGAGCAGTCCCATCCATCTCAAAAAATACTTTATTTTACACGCTGCTACGTCATCTCTGGGAACTAATAATCTTCGGTGCCTTCGAGAAAAGTAATGACCAGGGTTGCCATTACTGATTTTTGAGAATATTTTGTTCGTTCATGAAAAGACAAATAATGCATTTAAAGAATTTTCACGAATCTTGAAGAAATGGCACTAATATAAGTGTATTTGATGAAATTGCTCAGTTTAAGAAAGGTTGGCATTCAGAGTGAAAGCTTAATGTCACCGGTTATTTAGAGAAAGTATTCCATCATTTTTTCTTTTCGCTTATATTTCATTTTCGGGCAATTTTCCTTCTCTTGATCTTTTTTTTCTTTCATTTCTGGGATTTGATCGTTATTAGCTAGCTATTTATTTAATAGTGTGTCAGAGCTTTTGCTTTCTTTTTGCATGTATGCGTACTTATTATCATAGTTATATATCATCATCATCATCATCATCATCATTTTATTTATAACCCATTACAAAAAAACTGGGCAGAAAGCTTAGAAAAAAAAAACAGAGTAAGAATCAAAAAAAAAATAAGAGAGAGACAACAGAAATAAAAACACACTTTGATAATTACAAACAAGGGACAAGCAAAAATGACCAAAGATGGGAAGACTTCTGGGTTTCGGTAGAGAAATCACAAATACGCTTCTCAATAACCCCATCTGGGTTTACCAATTGATACTCTCTTTGTGGAAAAGAGTTGCTTGTCCAAGTTGGAAGTTCCATTAAATACTTTACAAATTCAAAGTAAAGGAGAAGAACTTGCTCTTACTTCCCACAATTAAGGAAAGGCCAAAGAGCAGCAAAGGCAGGTAAGTGAGGAACTGTTAGGCTATTATATAACTGAGGACGGTGAACTCTACTTAGATACGAAACGTTTGAAGCCAGGGAGGCATACGCAGCCCGGATCTTACTGGCATGATTTTTAATTGCCAGGTTTACAGTTTCTTTCAGATTTGCTCCAATAGGCATGCCCAGGTAAATAAAGCTGCTAGCAAAAGGAACCTCAGAGCCGGATAGACTTATTGAGTTCAACTGTTTTTGACCAATCTTCTAGCTGAGACTTTTCACGAACACGTCGAAGAGGAACGGTGCTTATGTCAGCACATTTGAGCGCGTGACTTATTTGTGCCAAGAAGGAAGTGAGCACAACTGAGATGTTCTTTTCACTTTGTGGTAGCACAACGCAATCACATAAAAGATTGAAAGGCACTTTGATTTTGCTCAGCATCTCGTCACAGACTTTACTGAAAGACTCACTTCACATATTTTTCCAATCTCGGTAGAAAAACCAATTCGATTCTGTATTTTGAGCCATAGGTGGGGATAAGTAAAAGCAAGTAGAGATAGGAAGGTGGTCAGAGTAGAATCCTTCTTTTAAAACTTTGACTTCGTGACTGCCAAACGAAGCGACACCATGGTCTAAGTCAGGGGCGGATCCAGGGGGGCGATGGGGGCGATCGCCCCCCCCCCCTAGACGGGCTGTAATTTTTTCTACTGCACTTACGGAAACGTAAGTGCAGTTAATGCAATTAATGCAGACTTACTTACGGAAGTCTGCATTAACGCATGTTCTAACTACTGTAACTAGACTATAAAACCTTTTTACATTACGTTCATTCCACAGCTTTTCCACTATCAAGCTAGCCTCGAGTATTTTTTGTCACCTCATAGCATAGCAACAATTCACCCGGTAAATTTTAGCTAGTTCTCGCCTCCCTGTTCGATGTAAACATTGGAAGTGGGTGGGGTTGCGCAACGCAACCGGATCTGAAGTGTCAAAACAAACATTTCGTTCCAGTGTATAATGAAATTTGAATGTGTATGTGTCACGAGGATTTTCGTCGTTTAAACGATATTGATGTCGGGAAAACGCGGACAAAAGACGCTTGACAGCTTTGTCATTTCAAAGTCTCGCAGAATAGATAGTGTAACTGTAACTGCAAGTAGCTCTTCAATTAGTTCTGTTGGAAGTGGCGAACACGGGCAAATTCTTAACACTTTGCAATCTTCTGTTAACCCCGTTAGCGTTCAGAGTGATCATCCAGCAACACCCCCGCCCCCTACCCTGTTTCCGGAAAACGATATTGCGATCCACATCGGTACAATACATGCCATTGACGACCGAATAAAGTGCGAGCTTCTGGAGAGGCCATGGAAACTCCCAATTGGATGCTAAATGCCATATTCTGCTCATTTAAAGCGAGGGAAAGACGAAAAAAGGTAGTTGAACGATTCTCATTTGCAGAGTTTCCACTGGCTTGTATATTCTGCTGCCCAGAAAGGCCTTTTTTGCAAATACTGCCCTCTTTTTGTAACTGGGGCTAGGGGGGGGGTTCAAACAGAGAGGTTCCCCTACAAAAGCTGGTCACAAAGCCTGTCACAAAATTTGCTAAGTTACTGGGAAAAGATGGAGACCTGACAGTACATGATACTTCCCAGTACCATCATGACGCAGTAGAGACTGGAAAGTCGTTTCTAAGAGTCTACCATTCTCCGCACGAATCTGTAAATAATCGCGTCAACGAACAGCGAATGAAGCAAGTAACAGAAAACCGAGAGAGGCTTAAGCCGATTCTAGAATCAATCATATTTCTAGGAAGGCAGAATATTCCACTGAGGGGCCATCGGGATGATGGCAGCTTAAACTTGGATGACATGCCACTTTCCAATGAAGGAAACTTCCGAGAACTACTACGTTATCGTGCTGAAAGTGGCGATAGTAAATTAAAGGAACAACTAAAAACATCAGGAAAAAATGCTACCTACATCAGCAAAACAACTCAAAACCAGTTGATTGACTGTTGTGCGAAAGAAGTTATAGGTGTCATTCTAGAAAGAGTAAAGTCAGCAAGGTATTACAGCATCATTTTTGATGAGGCAACAGATGTGTCACATTCATCGCAACTTAATTTAGCTCTCTGCTATGCCTTCGATAACCATAGACTACAGGACTTCATCGGTTTTGTTGACGTTCATCATGCCACCTTTGAACCTTCCACTGCAGACAAAGAGCCGACTGTCAACGGAAAAGTGGTTGGCCAGCTACTTCTGAGCCTTTTAGAAGAAATGGGTTTGAATTTACTCGACTGTGTTGGAATCGGGACGGATGGGTGTGCAATGATGGTATCAAATAACTGTGGTGCTGTAGTCGAAATTCAGAAAAAAGCTAAAAATGCGTCTCGTTATCCCTGCTTTAACCACGCCCTGAACCTTTCTTTGTCAAGAAGCTCAGCTGTTTCGAGCATCAGAAATGCCATAGGCATTGTAAAAGAAGTCGTTGCATTTTTAATGCATCTGCGAAGAGAAATTACGTCTTGAATAAGGTTCTAAAAGCTCAGCTCACGGGAATCAGCGAGACGAGGTGGATCGAGCGACACGAGTCACTTATGCAGTTTGTGTCCGAACTTCCTAAAATCATCCAGGCTTTGGAACACATTAGTCACTGGAGTGAATCAGTAACCGCTCCGAAGGCAAAGACGCTTGTCACAGCGTTACATAGTGCGGAATTTGTGGTTTCCCTTCAGTGTCTACACAGTATTTGCGCTCTGACCTTGCCTCTTAGTCGGCTATTCCAGAAGAAGACTTTGGACTTGGGCGCTACCGATGGCCACGTTTCCGATCTTTTGGATGTTCTAGCAAAGCGACGGGAAACGTATAACGAAGAGTTTGCATTAGTATTCGAGCAAGTAAAAGAATTGTCAGATAAAATCCAATTGGCTGTTGAAGTTCCGAGGATTACACAAAGACAGGTTTATCGAAATAATCCTCCTCATACTACGCCTGAAGAATATTATCGACGTGTTGTTTTTATACCTATGCTCGACTCAGTCATAAGTGACTTAAAGAGCCGATTCTCAAGAGACACGCTGAACTCTTTCCGGTTAACCGTACTGCTGCCATCAAATATTGTGAATTGTACCGATGATTTGCTGCAATCATCCGTCAAAGAGATCTCTAGCATGTACCGGTCAACTTCTTGGCTTAACCGTGCCGTCTACCACGGCAACACTTATTTTGGCAGAGGTGCATGTGCGGAGAAGTAGGTGGCTTCGAGTTAAGAGAGAAGGAGGTATTTTTCCTAGTTCAGTGGAAGAAACTGCCAAGGAATGTGACAGGCACCTATATCCTTATGTCAGCTCACTTCTTGATATTTTTATATCTCTTCCGGTGAGTGTAGCATCTGCCGAGCGTAGCTTCTCAACTTTACGCAAACTGAAAAACTGGCTCAGAGCACAGATGGGGCAAACTAGACTCAGTGGTTTGGCCCTCCTTAATGTGCACCGCGACATCGATATCAGCATTGACAGAGTAATTGACAGGTTTGCGAACAGTGGAGCCAGGAAGATTGAATTTGCTTGTAAACAGTTGTCAGTTGATCAAGTACAGTTTTTGTAATCATTATTGTAATATATGAAAACCACATTTTCATTAAACAAGAGACCGCCAGGGAAACTTAAAACGTGAAAAATAAAGTCAGCCTTGTGGCCGACAAAAAGGACACTACCCCCACTCTTTTCGGTAAGAATCGCCCCCCTTAGAACGAAAGGCTGGATCCGCCCCTGGTCTAAGTTAGAAGTTGAGGAAATTGGCCCAATATATGAAAAGTTATCACTCTTAGGCCATACACAATAGTTGGGAGGAACGCAGTCCCGAAAGATTTGTGATCGGGGAGACGTTGTGTTTGTTATATCTACATTAAAATCTCCGCTGATGATAACAGATTTACAGGCAACTTTTTTAAGAAACCTACCTAAAAGCTTGCAGTCAGACGCAAATCATGAATCAGTTTGTTTGTTGTTATAATTTGTTGGCAGATAAAGGTTAATTACTACATGATATTCAAGTTTAGCGGCAATAAAGTAATCAGTCTTTGCTAATAACTTGCAAGGGAATCGGGATAGGATAGCGAGACTGCCAGATGGTCTTTCTCACTGTCTCACAACTGCACTACGAAAGAGGAGATAAAAATTAGAAACTAGTGGTAACAGGCTTTGGCGGTCTTCTGATAGGAAATAGTCCTGAATCAGAATTAGGTCATGGGACTCCGAAAACTGCGATAGAATTGGGATTCAATCGGTAACTTTTCCATTAATATTCCACGACAAAATTCGACATCTCAATCTCATTTTGAACTAGATTTATTTTTCAGCAGAGTCTGTGCAATAGGGCATTTGTATCTCTAACATGGGTAGCTTTCTTATTTGCAAAGAGCACATTTTTTCAGTTTCTGGCAGGGGGCTGTTTTAGAACTCCCGTGACCTTTTTGTCCACAGACGGAACAACAAATTTCGTTTATACATGCACTTGAAATTTATCCGTATGATTGGCACTTATAGCATCGAAGGGATAGAAACAAAAACTCTTGAATGGGGAATCGTTTGAAACCGATCACAAATGGGAACTTCGTTGCTCGTAGTAAATTCTCTTTTTTTTTTAATTTCAGCCTGAAAGATTTGGTGGAGCCACTATGCTTTGCTTAACTATAATTTGGCACGAGAGACTTGACGTCATCAGAAGTCAGATCATTTGGGACACGTTTAACTATTCCAAAGTGATAAGGATTTTTAACTTTAGCGCTAATGGGGCTGCTAGAGCTACGAAGAGCATTCTTTATTGCATGAGCATCACATTTGGAGGCAGTGATAACTTTCCAGTCACCTTGGGTGCACTTTAGCTCAAAAATTTTTGAGCTAATGTCACCACATTCTTGTTCTAGGAAGTTCTTCCTTGACTGCGGTTTGGCTAGGTTACTTGGTAGATTTTTGACAATCACGGCATAGGATGGTTTGGAAATACATTCAGCAGGGACTTCAGCAAATACTGGTTTACTTTTTGAGAGGTTTTTTTCCATCAGAATGTCTAATTTGTTACACATTTTCGTAATCTTGCGTGTAATAATCGCTTTACTTTCACCTGGGATCGAGGTTCTTCTGGCTCAAAAATAAGGAAAGAAGGCAGAGCAATCTTATCGTCATCGCAAGTCTGTAACAATTTGAACATTTCCAAAACATTGTCACTCATAGCAACCCTTGTGGACATTCGAGCAAGACATTTCGCTTCAGTCCATAACATCTCTTTTTCTTTGATAATGTCTTTTTTTGGAAAAACTGGGCTGCTCTCTTTGCAACTTCATCATGGCTTTTTACAATTTTTACTGCAGGTGAAAAATTTTTTATACGGGATTCCAAATGAGCTTACCGGCCATCGCATGTGTGCAACCACATTAACACAGCAAGTTCAAAATCGCAGACCGTATATCACAGCGTAGGTTTTTATTGATAGGAAATATGTCAAGATCTTTTATTTAAATATCGAGTTCGTCCAGCAACAAGGGAAGTGTAGGGAGCCACTCACGCATTCCCTGCAATTTAAGGGAAATTAAATACCAGTAGGTAAGCACGGCCCATGCTGTGAATTCCTCCCCTCTTCTACTTGTTGCCTAAGACACTTGTTACGCAAAAAATCTTGTTACACAAGTAAATCAGACACTTGTTACACAAGTAAATCAGAAATCACCAAAGAACAAGGGAAGTGTAAGGACCCCTTCACCTATTCCCTGCAATTTGTGGGTAAAGGAATACCGTCGGGTAAAGTACGGCGTTTGCAGGGATTTCCTTCCCCTCTTCTGCTTGTTCTCAGGAAAATCAGATACACCTTAATGATATGGCAACAGCAGTGTTGCCACATTGTCAGCATAAAAAAACGCCCTGGGATTTTCAAAATAAGCCCGAACAAGCCCCAAAAAATTTTATCGAAATAATCCACTTTTGAGACTTCACTTTATAGTGAGCGTGTCCGAAAGCTTGTTCCACGGAGAATGCTACATCTGGATGCAACATTAATGCTGAATTTTCAATCCGAAAGCTATTCTCATCGTTTTTTCTTTAAACTTCAGGAAGAGTCGTATTATTGTTTATCTCCCCTCAACATTCACAGGGAAGAAGGATAAACCTACCCAGCAGACGGGAATACTTGACTTTTTTTGCCGCTTTTAAGTTTGAAATATAAAAGAATTACCTTAAGCTATATGGCAGCTTAATATTTTGAACTCAGGGTTTTTTTTCTGAAGCTAAGCCTTAGCATTGAAAAACTTATGGTGCGAAAGTGAAACTGTCTACTTGGAAACAAATTCGTCCATGGAATTCTCAAACTCGAGACTTTAGAAATCAAAGAGCATGTGCTCAGACGTAGGATCAAAGTTGGACGATTTAATTGTAACTGCTGCTATTTTAGATGAAAGCAAAATAAAAAAGACAAAGGGGCCATTTCCCAGCCGAGCCCTCGAGGCAAACCTTAATACGTTAGTATTCCTTACAGTTTTAGTTTTCCCTCCAAATTTACACCTTTCAACAGAGTTTCCGCTTCTCCATACCCTTGCGAAAGCTATGGCCCTATACAAATAAAGCCACTTCCCCATGCCCTATCTCTCTAATAAGGGATATTTTTTTTTAATTTGTCACTAAATATTATATTTTCTTTATGTTTATCTCTTTAGAAACCTATTTTGAAGCAAGATTATAATCTAAAAATTACTTTAAGCTACGTGGCAGCTAAGTATTTTGAACTTTTATGGTTATTTAAGACAAGATTTTTCACTGAAAACCTTCTTTTTTTCTTGTCACCTAGTTTTAATGAACGCGGCTTTTAGCTAATTCTTAGTGCATTGACATCGTAATACAACAACAAAAATTTCACGAGTAACAGAAAACGCAATGAGATCTTTTCAATAAGGACAATAATTTTAGCGAGCAAAACAGAATCGTGACCAAAATATCACACCTAGAAATACACAGGCTTAATAACTTCTTTGGATAGAGTGGTAAAATGCAAAAAAGAAAATAACTGAAGCTTGAAATTCCGTATCACAAAGGAAAAAAAAACTTCAAGAGAATCAACATAATGATTGAAAAGCTCTCAATACTTTTGGTACATTTTCTTAATATCTCAAGCAAGAAACATTAAAAATAATTTCTGAGAAATGAAATATAATGTACAGCTTTTGACAAAAAAAAATGCTACAAAACTAAAAAGCTAATTGCAATTTAGAAATTCAGTGTCATCACCTTAGGAAAAATATGCATATCAAAAGCTGATTGTTTTGTAATACAGCATTTTGGTTTTTAGATGCAGCTTATCATTCGGTTTCTTTTACCAGTGAGGCTCCAGTCCGAAGACTCCTAGTTTTGGAGCTCATTGAAGGAGCTCCACTGAAGGAGCTCATTTTTATATGAATTTCACAGAATCTGAAGAATTCCGACATTTTTTTTTAAAGAAACCGATGGTTTCTTATCTAATTCCTATTCGTACCTTGAGGTGCAAACTGAAAATATTCCTATTAAAAAATAATTTCGTGTCTTATTTTCAACATTATTTGCTAGAATAATCAGGAAAACGTAGAATATTAAGCTTTTTCGTTGGATTTTCAACTTTTTTTTGGAAAGTGCTTGGGCGTTATGAAGTCCATCTCCATCTGTTTCAAACACAATGTCGTATTTGGCGTCTTACCTTTTGTAGATGATTAAAAAAGCTAGTTTTTTTAACTGAAAGTAAGGCGCGACATTGAAACTTAAAACGAACTGAAATCACTCCGTATATGAAATGAGTTGTCCCCTCCGCAATCCCTCGCTCTTTACGCTAAAGTTTTTAATTGTTTTAAATAGTAGAATTGTGGCAAAGAGTCAAACTTTAGCGTAAAGACCGAGGGATTGCGGAGGGGACAACTCATTTCATATACGGAGTAATTTCTGTTCGTTTTAAGTTTCAATGCCACTCCTTACTTTCAGTTAAAAAAAACTAGTTTTTTTTAATATTTAATTTCTGAACGTTTTTGAATTAATACATGTTTGATTTTGGCTCTCCGCACATAAATTATTAAAATGAAATTTGCATATTAATTCTTTTTTTTTGGCTAAATGGCTTTCTCTTAGTTTTGATCAGACGATTTTGAGAAATAAGGGGTGGGGAAAGAGGCCTAGTTGCCCTCCAATTTTTCGGCTACTTAAAAAGGCAACTAGAACTTCTAATTTTTAACGAACGTTTTGTTAGTAAAAAATATAAGTAACTTAAGAATTAACTTACGTAACAAATTTTTATATTCTTATATTTTTATTTTGTATATGAGGGAGTTTGTCCCCTCGTCAATACCTCGCTCTTTAAACTAAATCTTAACTTTTGTCCCAATTCTTTAAGAATGACCCCTAAATCAGAAAGGCCATAGAATAAATAGTTGAAATGACTAAAAATACTTTAGCATAAAGAGCGAGATATTTATCTCCTCCTAAATACCCCGCTCTTTATGCTAAAGTATTTTTAGAACCCACCATATGCGTAAAAATATCTGTTCGTTTTAAGTTTTAATGTTACTCCTTACTTTCAATTGAAACACTTCTTCATGTTTATTTTGTCATTGTTTTTTTTATAGTAATGCTAGAAAATCCTACGCCCTTTTCATTGAATTTGTCTTCCCCCATGACATATTTCTCCAAGGAATGACCCTCCCACATAGCCCCTCCCCTCAACCACACCCCCCCAAACCGAAAAAATCACCCTGAAAACGTATGTACACTTCCCAATAACCATTACTGTACGTAAACAATGGTCAAAGTTTGTAACTTGTAGCCCCTAACCCAGGGACTGTGGAGGAGTAAGTCATTCCCAAAGACATATTTTTATGGTTTTCAGCTATGCGAAACAAAATGGCTATCTTAAAATTTTGATCCGTTGACGTTGGGAAAAAATGAGCGTCGGGGGGGGGGCAGAACTTTTCATTTCCGTTAGAATGCACCCTCTTGCGACATTCTAGGACCACATGGTCGATACGATGACCCCTGGGAAAAAAAAACAAATAAACACGAACCCGTGATCTGTTTTCTGGCATAAAATACGAAATTCCACAATTTTGTAGATAGGAGCTTAAAAATTTTTTGCTACAGGGTTCCCTGATACGCTGAATGCGATGGTATGATTTTCGTTAGGATTCTTTGACTTTTAGGGGGTGTTTCCCCCTATTTTCCAAAAGGCAAATTTTCTCAGGCTGGTAGCTTTTGATGGCAAACATTAAACTTGATACAACTTATATATTTAAAATCAGCATGAAAATTCAATTCTTTTGAAGTATCTTTTAGCATCCCGTTTTTTAGAGTTTCGTTTACTATTGAGCCGGGTCGCTCCTTACTACACTTCGTTACCACGAACTGTTTGAAACGTCTCTATTCAATAGTTGTAACTAGTAATCTCCCGTAATAAATAGTTCTTTGTGACTCACTTTACTTATTTTCTTCTTCTTTTTTAGTGAATCGTAGGGCATAGTTAAACTTTTCCTTAAATCCGTTCGCTTTCTTTCCTCGAAAGTTTTGTAAAAGAATGAACTTGAACTAGGAAAAAAATCTAAAAAAAAAAATTATTCTTTTGAGTAGAAAAAGCCCAAAACAAACCAAATTAAAAAACAATAAGCACAGTTTCCCGCCCCAAGCCCGCGAAAAAAAACGCCCGCCCCAGCCCAGAGAAATAAGCCACCGGGGCTTGAAACAAGCCAATCTGGCAACACTGGGCAACAGAGATGCTGCTATATGAAATTGAAAAAATAGATGCCGTGCCAATCTACATAAGAAGAAAAAGATAGCGCTGGTAAAAATACCCAGAGAGAAAGACCTATGCTAGGAACTGGAGAACTTCTCTCAGATACTACTTAACTAAAAACTTGTCTTTAGCGTGTAGAAATCAGTATGGAAATTACCTCAAAGTAATACAGAAGCTTTATCCCATTAAGGGCAAAGAAACAAGCTCAGCCACAATAACTCTCGATATAACATAGATGGCCTTTTGCAGCGGATTAAATATTTTCTGATCTTGTCCGTGTCTTGTTACTTATGTCTGTTTCTTGGTTTTAGTGTTATGAATTTTTACATATTTTGATCATCACATCTAATTATTATCTATGGCATTTTTTTATATATATAACTTCTTTTTTTTCATAGAACAGAGGTTTAACATTTCTACTAAGCCAAGTAAGACAACAAGATAATGCATAGGTATACCAACAAAAAAGCGAAATTACAGGCCAGTGGAACCGAAAGAAAATGCCAATCTTTAAGCTGAGACACAAATTATTGTAAATCATTATGTAAAGAACACAAAAATAACTTTTCTGCTCATTTTACCCTGAGCAATCCTAATGTTTTTTTTCTTATTTCACTGTTTGTGAATTTCCCTTGTTACTTCCATTGTTTTGCGTTTTCTCTTACTGTTGAATTACTACTGCTACTGCTACTACTATTACTACTAACAACTCACCGCAGCACCAAGCCGCCTGAGGCAAACACAGCTACGCACGCTCTTTTTCCATTAACAATCTATTCAAAGCCTCCCTCTTTATACCTTCTCAAGAAGTTCATTTTTCCTTTAGACTTTTCTTTATGAAATCCTCCCACCCCAAAAATATATTTTATTTCGCAAAACTCTTGTCTATTTCTCAAATCAAAATTATATGTTTATTTTGGCTATTGGATATTTCGTGATATTTTTGGTGGGTGATGTTTCTTCTTTTCTTTCTGGGTCTTAACGGCTCTTTCTGGTGAATAAATTAATCTACTACCTATGTGAAAAGAACAGACTCATCTAATTCCAAAAATATTTTTCGTCTATTGTTTTGTAGTATCATGTCATGTCCTTTTAGAAATTCGTAATCTTTGGTGTTATTTTGAAAATCAATGGTGTTTCTCTGGTTTGTTTGATAAAGAGCCTTATTAATTTAGCAATAATAGTATATATTCTTAAGTTTTTCTTAAGAATATATACTGAAAATAATGTACTGATATTTACTGAAAATATACCAAAAAATTTAATATGGGATCCAAAATGAGCTTATCGGCCATCGCAAATATGCAACAACATTGACACAGCAAGTCCAAAATCACAGACCTTATATCACAGCATAGGTTTTTATCGATTGGAAATATGTCAAGGTCACCTATTTAAATATTAAGTCCGTCCAGCAACAAGGAAAGTGTAAGGACCCACTCACCTATTCCCTACAATTTAAGGGTAACTAAATACCAGCAGGTACGTACGGCCCTTACGGTGGATTCCTCCAATCTTCTACTTGTTGCCTAAGACGCTTGTTACGCAACAAATCACGCAAATAAATCCGAAATCACGAAAGAACAAGGGATGTGTAAGGACCCCCTCACCTATTCCCCGCAATTTGCAGGTAAGTTAATACCGACGGATACAGTGCGGCGTTTGCGGGGGTTCCTTCCCCTCTTCTGCTTGTTCTCAGGAAAATCAGATACAGCTTAATGATAGCTGCTATATGAAATTAAAAAAATAGATGCCGCGCCAATCTACATGAGAAAAAAAGATACCGCTGGTAAAAATACCCAGAGAGAAAGACCTATGCTAGAAATTGGAGGAGTTCTCTCAGATACTACTTAACTAAAAATCTGTCCTTAGCGTGCAGACATCAGTATGGAAATAACTTCAAAGTAATACAGAAGCTTTATCCCATTAAGGGTAAAGAAACAAGCTCAGCCACAATAACTCTCGATATAACATAGATGGCCTTTTGCAGCGGATTAAATATTTTCTGATCTTGTCCGTGTCTTGTGTCTTGTTACTTATGTCTTTTTCCTGGTTTTAGTGTTATGACTTTTTACATATTTTGATCATCACATCTAATTATTATCTATGGCATTTTTTTATATATATAACTTCTTTCTTTTCATAGAATAGAGGTTTAACATTTCTGCTAAGCCAAGTAAGACAATAAGATAACGCATAGGAATACCAACAAAAAAGCGAAATTACAGGCCAGTGAAACCAAAAGAAAATGCTAATCTTTGAGCTGAGACACAAATTATTGTAAATCATTGTGTAAAGAACAAAAAATAACTTTTCTGCTCATTTTACTCTGAGCAATCCTAATGTTTTTTTTCTTATTTCACTGTTTGTGAATTTGCCTTGTTCCTTCCATTGTTTTGTGTTTTCTCTTATTGTGGAATTACTACTGCTACTACTACTACTATTACTACTAACAACTCACCGCAGCACCAAGCCGCCTTAGGCCAACACAGCTACGCACGCTCTTTTTCCATCCCAATCTATTCAAAGCCTCCCTCTTTATACCCTCCCAAGAAGTTCATTTTTCCTTTAGACTTATCTTTATGACATCCTCCCACCCCAAAATATATTCTATTTCGCAAAACTCTTGTCTATTTCTCTAATCAAAATAAAATGTTAATTATGGCTATTGGATATTTCGTGATATTTTTGGTGGGTGATGTTTCATCTTTTCTTTCTGGGTCTTAACGGCTCTTTCTGTTCAATAAATTAATCTACTACCTTTGTGAAAAGAACAGAGTCATCTATTTTCAAAAATATTTTTCGTCTATTGCTTTGTAGTATCATGCCATGTTCTTTTAGAAATTCGTAATCTTTGGTGTTATTTTGAAAATCAATGGTGTTTCTCTGTTTTGTTTAATGAAGAGCCTTATTAATTTAGCAATAATAGTATAGCAATAAGTTTTTCTCCACAACCTTATATATTCGTAAGTTTTCTATAAGATTTAACAGTACTTCTTATTAAAGGGCTGAAGATACTGGACCTTGGCCAGTTGAAGATTCCAGCTACGGTAATTATAGATTCTAGGCTGAATAGACCAGCTTATTCTAGTACCACTGAAACTAGAAGTAGATACTTTTAAAATCAAATATCGGCTTATTTTTCTCTCTCTTTGCTTTTTTTTACTCTAAAATATGTCTAGTTATATTTTTTAACTTTTATTTCGTGCCTTGTTTTTAACATTCGTTTTATAAAAGCTCAAGAAAATTACGCAATGCTTTCCGCCCTAAATCTGTGAAAAAAACCGAAATCGATATTTCTCCAAAGAAACATTTTGGATGTGTGTGTTTTCCAGAAATTCTTCATATGGAGTCGTAAAGTATCAAGAAGGAAAGTTGAATCCCTAGTGCACCAAAAATTTTTTAAGTAACAAGATGTGGCACATAGCGTGTTTTTGTCAGAGTAGAAAACTATGTTTAGTAGAAACTAGAAAACGTAGTAGAGAACTATTTTTAGGCGGAACGCTTGCAATCTTCATATACTGGTATACACAGCATATGCTTTATGCTATTATACTGCCATACTATTATGTACACTTATATACCTCACACACGGCATCTTTTTTTATTTTATAGTGTCTTATCTAGAACTTGCATGCAGATTCACTTTATTCATTGAGTTATGAGGTTTTTTTCACTCTTCATCATTTTTTATTGGTATTTTAAGCACGTTGCATGACGTACTTTTAAATCGTGTATACGTTACATTACTTGATCGTAGAATTTTATCGTTTTTGTGTTTCGTACTCTATTCTGCTCGATATTCAAACCTATCCAGATTTTAGAGATTTATACTTACTAATTTGGTAAAGTAAACCTTTTAAACTAGATACTGATCATGATTGTTTCTCAGATTTACAATATTTAATTACACCTTTTTGTTACCTCTTTTTGTAAAATAATAAATGGCCAGGATTATCCGCTACTCTGTTTAATTAAAATTCATCTTCTTACCCCAATTACCCTGGTTTTCCATAAAATAGGGCCATCGGTACTCCAAGCGGTGCACCTTGGAATCTAAATTTAGTGTAGCTAATTCTTAGTTTTGAAATGTATAGATAACTAAAGTAAAGATAGCTTTCTCCTAATTTGTACCTAAAATCCAAGAAGGAAAATTGATGGCAGGTCATATCTTCTGATATGTAATGAAGACCAACTTTTGATACATTTGAGCAAAAACAAATATTTCCTTTATAAATTCCAATTTTCGTTCTCGGAGGAGAAAGGTGGAAGTAGTACAGCAAAGGAAGTTCTCCCTCATTAATTTTCTTTCATGTTATTGACTTCTGATACACAATGGTTTTATCAAGTAATTTTTGTAATTTGTTTAATAAACTGATCCTGGAGGAGCAGCCCTGCCATCTACTTCATTTTATTGATTTTTGAGCACCGAAATTAGCTTTCGGTATCCCTAATTTTTTATACCTATAAATTTTTGGTCACCAAAAAAAGAAAAGCACTCGTACCTTAGATATAAACAGGCTTAAAACGGGTTCTAAAGAACTGACTTTAGTTTAGCGAATTGTCAGGCCTAGACCTAGACCTAGCTAGAATGGTGAACATTTCATGCTTGGTTTACGTCCGACTTCAAGAGCAGGTTTCTCAATTCGATAGACTAGTCCTAAGTTTGAGAACTCACTTAAATAAATTATGATTACTGAGTCTTCTAATGCTTTTAAACAGAACTTTAAAGAACATATTTTTGCTTTGAGTTTTTCTCTGTGGGTGTTGTCTTTCTTTTGGGTGTGTCACAATTTATTGGTCTCAAGTAAAAATGCACTTAACTCTGCGCTAGCGCAACATATTCAATACGGTTTAAAAGCCAATTCTATAAAATAACTTTTTTATCCTATGATTTGAGATATTATCCTATGATATGAGAGTTCATGGTGTGAGGACCTTTTTTGGATATAACCTATTACTAAAGGATTATAGTCTTTACCAGACCTACAGCTAATATTCAATTCAGTAACCAAGGGATTATATTTTGAATAAGCGGATCATTTTTCTTCTTGAGTGAGAATTCCCTTGGGAACTTTGATTAAGAATTAACCTGAGTGATTTCCCTAGAGTCATTTAATATCCGATTGTTTTGATTTATTTACTATTGACTTTTTTGCAATTTGAACTCGGTGTACGCAGTAGCGATATTTACAATGGATCTGGAGCAGTGTGGTACCTGTTTAAAAAGAATTACAAGCAAAACAGGCAGCGTGCAGTGTATCAAATGTAATAAATGGTCTCATTTTAGTTGTGGAAAAACTAAATACTCTAATGACCTGAAGAAGATCTTTGTGTGCGTAATTTGTACACAAAAAGATTCCCCAAAAACCTTTACTCTGAAAAAACTGAGATCGAAAAATAATAGTCCGAAACAGCAAAGTAACAACGATAAAATCCAGGATCACCTTAAAAAGAGCACTATCTTCCCAGTAGAAAAATTTTCATCCAAATCTCCAGGCATTCCTGGCAGTGCACTGAGAATTATGGATACTATAGAAAATATCACCGAGGAAAGAAATGACTGCTCAGGTCCTGATCTGAGCTGCCTCTTATGTGACGAACCGACAAAAGACAGCCCTTCGTTTGATTGTCACCTTTGCTTAAGCCGCATGCTTGCGGCCTGCACTACAATTAATGCAGACATAGTCCTTGCTCTGCAGAAACCCTCTGGACGTTCCTTTCTTTTTACCTGTGAGAAGTGCTTAAACCAGGGTAATATAACCAGCTCTAAAGTTCTCAGTAATAATGTATCTGTTCAATTCAGTAGCTTTCTTACTAGTCAAACAACATAAACCGACCTAGAGTATTCTCAGTCTCCGCATATAGATGAAGAGGGTCTTACAACAGATCATATTCCTGAACGACGTGTCTGCAGATTTCACATAAGGCGAGGCTGTAGAAAGGGGGAGAATTACACGTTTCTCCATATTTGCTTGGATTATTTCAAAGGCATATGCCGTGATGTATTCTGCCTCACAGATCTCTGTGTAAAAAATTTGTTCATGGCCTTTGTTTCATGAACTGTTGTCCTAATGTGCATCTCACTTCCCCCAGAAGGAAAAAGCTACGTTCCAATACTGAACTGCGAAGTTCAAAAAAAGGGGAGCGAAAAATTCCACCTCTGTTAAAACATGGTTGCCAAAGACAACAATTTACAGTCCCACTTATGAGCTTGAAGCTCAAACCACCTGTCTTAAATCAGCCAATGCAGATCCCTCTCCCCTCATACCAACCACTCCTCGTGAAAAACTTGGAGAAACTGGCAAGAACCAACACCTGCCAGCCTTCCGACAATATATCCAGTACTAACAACCAACCAGTTTGGAATTTCAAAGAAATCAAAGATTCACCCACCCCTTAAACCATGTCTTCCGAGTATCCCAACTTGGAACCGATTCAATGTGCTGGCAAGGAGATTCGAGACCGCAGTGTAAAGCCCTTCTTTCATCCCTATATATTTCCGAAAATACTATTATCAAATGTCCGGTCACTTATGAACAAATTAGAAGAGGTTGAACTTTGCTTGAAGAATGAACTGGTTGATATTGCTTGTATCTGTGAATCATGGTCCGTGACTGAAGATGTTGTAGCATTTGAAGGATATGATACCTATTTCAAACCTAGAATGACACCCAATGATATTTCAGTAACACATGGTGGTGGTGTTGGTATTATTTGTCGATCGTCTATAAGAAATCGAGTTCTCACTTTCAGTAATATACCAAATAAGCATGGTTTTGAAGTATTATGGTTGTGGTGCAGGCCTAAGAAGCTTCCTAAGGAAGTGGCATCACTGGTGATATGTGTTGTTTACTATCCGCCCCGTGGCCCCTATCGTAAAGACCTTGTGAATTACTTACAGAATTGCACTGACAATGTACGATCCTTGTATCCTAATGCTGGTATCATAATGTGTGGTGACTTTAATGACCTTACCTTAGACCTTAGATCCTCCTGTGCCGCCAGAGGCACCCAGGGCATCCACGAAGAGCCGCCAGTCATCTCGCATGTGTGCCGCTGCTCAAACATCTTCCCACTGGGGCTGGATCGTCGTGTGGATGTTCGACAAATCCCGTTGGTAGGTGCGCCGCAGCGTGTTCTTGGGTCTACCTCTCCTTTGAGTTCCCTGGGGTTGCCACTCTAGGATCAGCCTAGGGATCCTGTCTTCCTTCATACGGATCACGTGCCCAAGATACCGCCATCTACGTTGCCGGATGACGTCTGTGACCCTGGGCTAGCCTGAGATAGAGCGGACTATCTGGTTTGTGACGTGATCCCTCCAGTCGATGTTCAGGATCCTCCGAAGGCAGTTGTTTTCGAAGGCTAGGATCCGTCTTTCTTGTTGCTGATTCAACTTCCAGCACTCACTGCTGTAGAGAAGTGCAGAAAGGATGTTGCTATTAAATAGTCTCAATTTCAGCTTCAGGGAATACTTTTTCGATCGCCATACTGGCTTTAGTCGGTTAAAAGCTCCACTGGCTTGCCCAATCCTCTGCTGCACTTCTCGCTCACTTGATCCTGAGTTCTCCACAGTATTGCCGAGGTACCTGAACTCCAGGACCTGCTCGATGGTTGAATCTCCGCATTTCATGTCCAGAGGGGAATCGGTTGTTGCCATACTCTTTGTCTTCTCCGTGTTGATCTTGAGTCCAAGTCGGCTAGCATTTTCACGGATAGTATTAAGAAGATCCTGGAGTTTGGCCTTGTTCCTCTCCATCAAGGCAATATCGTCAGCAAAATCCAGGTCGGCTAGCTTTTTGGCTTCTCCAATTTGGATGCCAAATCCTGTACAATCACGAAGTACGTAATCAATAACGAGGACAAAGAGTAACGGAGAAAGGACACAACCCTGTTTTACGCCGGACTTGATACAGAAATATCTGGTGTTCCCATCTTGGGTCTGAACACAGCATTCTGTGTTTTCATACAATGCAACAATTAGGGACACTATTTTTTCGGGGATTCCATAGTCCCGCAGGATTTTCCAAAGTGAGTCTCGGTCGATGGAGCCGAACGCTTTTTCGAAGTCCACGAAAATCAGGTACATTTTTTGTCTCCATTCATTGGACTCCTCGATCATCATTCGTAGCACATAGATGAGGTCAGTGCAGGAACGGGACGGCCGGAATCCATGCTGTTCGTCACGCAAGTGACTATCGAGGGCTGTCTGAATGCGCCGGAGAATAATCTGTGCGAAGAGTTTACCCGGAGTCGAAATGGCTTCCCTCTAGTTGTCCCTCTAGTTGTCACATTTTGTCGCGTCACCTTTCTTAAAAAGTTTGACGAGCGTACTTTTTGTCCAATCATCAGGTACTTTCTCAGATTTTCAAATGCTAGCAAAGAGTGTCAGTCACACAGTCATACAGACGCTAAGTGATGCTTTTATCATCTCAGCTGATATCTTGTCTGTACCTGCAGCTCTACGATTTTTCAGCTTGCAGGCTGCTTGACTGATTTCTACATCAGATGGTTCTTCGGTGCTGATTTGGAGGTTCAAACAGGGGGTTACGGGGATGTCAGGCGGATCCAGAGGGTGGGGTCTGTTCAGAACCTTTTCGAAATGCAAGGCCCATACTTCGGCGATTTCCGATGGGTCTGTGACAGTTTTGCCACTCGCATCCTTGACTGGTCCGTTTACGTTTCGGCTTTTCCCAACGATTTCGTTAGTAATCTTGTATACGGCTCTGGAGTCACCTCGTTTTGCCGCTTCCTCCGCCATGGCAGCTTTTTCCTCCAAAAGGTTGTGCTTGTCCCCCCTTGCACTTCTTTTGACTAGTTTATCCAGATCTCTGTACAGCTGGTTCTTTAGGACTGTGTCGTTGCATTCCCCACGGTTAAGAAGCTGCTGTTCTAGGTTGTGTCGGTCGCCAATCAGGTTCCATGTCCTCTCGGATAGCCATTGGTCTTTGGGCCTCTTGGCATACCCAACCGTAGCAGCAGCCGTTTGGCTATAAACCTCCTTGATGGTGTTCCAGGTCGACTCCCGACTGGCGTCAGTGTCATCATCTAGGGCAAGGGCTTCGAACTTGTTAGAGAGTGTAAGGGCAAACACATTTCGTATTGCCGGAGTGGAAAGCTTTGCGGAGTCGAAGGCGGGGTTTGCCTTGGGGCTGGTCTTCGGTGCAGCCTTTAACTTCAACGATATCCTGGCTATCATTAGGGCGTGATCGGATGCCACGTCAGCTCCTCTGAAGGCTCTCACATCTTGTAGACTAGACTTCCATTTTCTATTTATCAGAAGGTGGTCGATTTGGTTGTGCGCTCTCCCGTCTGGAGAGTTCCAGGAATATTTGTGGATTGTTTTGTGTGCAAACATAGTACCCCCAATTATTAGGTCATTTGTCAGTGCAAAGTCCACTAGTAGCGTTCCGTTCTCGTTTATTTCGCCGAATCCTTCGCTTCCCAGGACCTCAGGGCAGTAAGACTTATCATTCCCCACTTTGGCATTGAAGTCACCGGCGAAGCAGATTAAGTCATGACTGCGAATGTCTTTTGCCACAGCTTGAAGGGTGTTGTAAAAGCTGTCCTTCGTCGCGTCCAATGCTCGCTAGTTTTCTTTTTGAAAGATCTCAGTGTGTCCAACTTCCTGATCATGAGCCATCTGAATTTGTAAATATTTTTTGTGGTTCGCCACAAGGGACTAAATTAGGTCCGCTTTCTTTTCTTATTGTTTTTAACCGTATTTTAACAACAATACGTGAGCGTTTTAAATTTGCTGATGGTTTAACTGTTTTATCACTGCGACTAAGCCCTCCGATTACTGAACGGTCTGACTTGATCAAAATCTATCATGACCTAAAAGCTGAATTAGGAAAGATAAAACTGACGGTCAGTGAAACTAACAGCTCTTATGACATTTTCCTTCCTAAAGGGTAACAACCACTCTTCTCATAATTCCATACTGCCAACAAAGAAAACTGTTAAAATACTTGGGATTCTTTTGGACGATGATTTAAGATGGAATTCACACGTTGACTATCTGACTAAAAAAGGCGCCTCGCTTTTACATTCATTTTCCAACCTAAAAAGATTTGGTACACCAACTGAGGTTTTAAAGTCTGTATACTGCAGCTATGTTAGACCTTCTCTTGATTATGCATGCCCTGCTTGGCATCCAGGATTGACAAAAGATCAAACAGATAGACTTGAGATGATACAAAAAAGAGCCGTAAAAATTATACTTTGACAAAACTACTAAACTTACGAAGATGCACTGAAACAAATCAATTCGGACTCACTTGATAGTCGTAGACATGGCTTAATATATAGATTTGGACTAAATTGTTTAAATTCCCCAACTCATTGTCGTCTACTACCCAACTTTGTGAGCCCCCCCCCCCCCGAACTGAAGGACCAGTTACTAGACTCCGACAAATAAAAAAGAATTGTCCACAGTTACTGACTTGCTCAGCTTATAGAACTGAGAGATATCGCAAATCATTTGTTCCATATTTTACCCGTCATTTTAATAATATAGACGCGACTAATATTTAATGTTTGATTAATATATGTTTGATTAATATAATGTTTGTTTAAATTTTCCTGTGAGTGTTTTTGAAGGTATAAATTATTTTTGTCATGACATGCTAATGCTAGCTCCGGCTATTGTAGTGAATAAATATATTCTATTCTATTCTAAAAACAATTGGTAATATTTATTTAAAAAACTCTGTATGTTCAGATAGATCTTGGCAGCAGGACCAAATTAGTATTCGCTCTTTTTTATGTTTTGCACGCAACTATGGTACACAAGTTTTAGCCATTTTGGCGGAGGCTGAACTTATATATGAGAACTTATATAGGCAGAACTATTGTGTCGCATTTAAAACAAAAGAAAGGACAAATATGAAAAAAAAAATATGCCACTATATATGTGGATGCAACCAAAAAAATTTTACGGGGGGGTGGTGGTAATGAGATTTTCGTTCGCGTCTTTACAAAGCTAAAGACGGCAAGAGTTACGAACAGTGCAAGGGATACTTAGATAATTATCGTGATTCTCTCTCAGATTTAGAATATTTAATTACACCCTTTTGTTACCTCTTTTTGTAAAATAATAAATGGCCAGGATTATCCACTGCTTTGTTACATTAAAATTCATCTTCTTACCACAATTATCCTGGTTTTCCCTAAAATAGGGCCTTTGGTACCCCAAATGGTGCACCTTGGGATCTAAATGGCACAGACCCTGATGTTAAGACACAATTTTCACAAGTGTAAACCCTAAAGACAAGCTTATGGTTTCAACGAAAAAGAAAAGCTATTAAGGAAAAAATGCCACAATTATATATAAGATAATTATGTAAAGAAATAATGCTATACATAAACTTTGTTTTCAAAGCATACTTTAAAAATGAAATATTTTACATCCTATGCATAAGCGAGTGGCTTCTTTAATTATCGGCTATTAGTCCTGAAAGTTGAAAGTCAGCTAGTGAGAGAACTTTTTTTTTACTGTCTTGAGTGCATATTTTTCTTTTTTTTTATAATTTAAAGTTTTGTTGTTTATGACTTACAGATTTGGAAGATACAATGAAAAGAAACAAAATAAATAACGGCATATAAACTAAGAGAGTGACAGAGAGAAAAGAGGGAAAGAGATAAAGCGAGTGAGAGACAAAGATGGAGAGGGAAATATAACTAGAACTAAATCGAGATTGAGCTTGAGCGATTTTTTTTGGCATTAACAGTGTTAGTTGTCTGCATATGAAGCCCATAGGTCCTTCACTCGTACAGCATTTAACGTTATTCATGTAGATCAGTAGTTCTGAAACTTATTTAGACACTGTACCCTTTTTACCCATAAAACATTTTAGGTACGCCTTCTCAGTTACCGGTACTAAGTAAACTACAGCTAAAATATTAAGCGAAGTTTTTACAGGGCTAGAATTGTGTAGTGTCTTTTTGAGGGTGGTGGGATATTTTTCATGGGATATATTTTCTAGAGGAAACTTTCTGCGGGAGCAACTTTCAACTAGGGGACGAGTGCAGTGGGGTGGGGGGGCTTTTTGATGGGAAACTACCATGGAGGAGAAGGTTACTGGCATTATTTTTAAAACAATCAGAAATTACAGTCTGGTTCAAATGAAGTGCGCTAAGAAAAATTTCTCACCCGAGATCGTCAACAAGAAATTTTCTGGATGGAATTTTCAGCTAGAATGGAATTACCTGGGGGGAATTGCAATCTTTTTAATTAAAAAAAAAACTTTTTCAAACAAAAAAAGTTTGTTAAAGAAAAATAAAAAGTTCCCTTAAAGCAAAAATGAGTAAAAATAAATTCAAATAATTTTCTAAGGGTAAAAATACAAAACAAATCACAATCAAAAACCAAATTAAACGCAAAAGGAACAGAAATTACAATAAATAACCAAGTAAAGCTCAAAACAAGCAAAAGTTAACATGAGTAGGGCTGACAACCCCCACACCTCAAGACCAGAGCATAATTTTCACTTTACTGGAAACAAAATACATTTTAAATGTTTTCACTTTTTTGATCTATAATAAATAAAGAAGTATTAAAACTTTAAGGACTAAATATGAGAATATGTATATTAAACTGACAATCGACAATTATTATTATGTTTTTCTTAATGAAGCGAAAATTCTGTTCTGTTTGTTAAAGACATGGGGATTGTAAGTCTAATCCTTATAATTTTTACACGTTTTGAGTTTGATCAGCTTATTTATTGTGATTTCTGTTTGTTTTGGGTTTCATTTATTTTAAAATGGTGAATTTTTGTAGTTCTACACTTGGAAGATAAGAAAAACTACCCCGTAGAATTTGACATCGCTTTCTTCCGTAAAAACTTAAACAATAATAATATGTTGGTTCCCAAAGGAAAAGGTTCCCAAATGCTTTCAAACCTTCTTAAACTTTATGGTTCTATATGTTTTTAGCTTAATTTTCATTATTTTTCATCTGCATTCTTTGTTCTTCTTTTTTTAATTTGGCACCCACTACTGTCAAAATAGTACCTTTTAACAAATTCAGGTTTTGGATTTTTTTTTTTTTGAAGTTTTCAAGATATTTATGGTGTGTAAATTCTTCTTTTTCACTTTCCTTAGATCTTTTCAACGACACTAAGCAAAATAAAACACAACTCAAACAAAATTGTTAAACTTGGATAATCCTATTTTCCAAGGAGGTGGAGGGGGGGGCTTCCGGATGATATTTTACAAGGGGATATTATCCACGGGGGGGGGGGGGTAAAAGCTTGGAAGCCAACCGTTATTCATATCAATTTTCATTTATCCTGTAAACACCCTTTAATATTTAGTCAACCGTTTTATTAAAGAATCTTTTCGTGTTACACTTCAATACAACCAAAATAGTAAAATTTCGATAACTACAAAATAGGACGTTAGTAACCAATACAACTAGATTTGTTCCTCAGCCTGTTACCACATTAAATCAATGAATAACGTTTTGACATTATTCATATGCTCTCTAGGTCTTAAGCCTTCGGGTTTAGAATTATCGTGTTATAATTACGGAGAGAGTGCTTTGTTTAAGAAAACTTCTACCCAATTTTGACAGCTCCGATTCAAAATACCCCTGCAATTCCGCTAGATACTATGTTGATGTGCGTAACAAATTTTTCTTTTCCTTTAGAAATAGGAATGTGTATTTGGGGCCCAAGTAACAATAACTGAGATGAGATTCGTGTTCGGTAAAAAAAAATACAATTCTTTGGGAAATTCATTTACAAGGGGAACAATATTTCTCTGATAAAGTGGTTGTACCTCAGTAGGTAGCAATAAGTTCTCATGGAATCTCCCCATTTCCGGGCATAGAATCTTAAAGTAAGAGATTTTTGAGGTCTAGTTTTTAAGAAGTTCACAATTTTAACACTCTCTGATCAAAGTCATCTTTAAGTTCATCAGGGAGGATCTTAACCACCAAAGCCTCTCGGTAAAGTACAGAATGAGTGAACTTACACTCAGTTGGGACATTTTTAACATGGCCTACAAGCCCCATGATGCGACCGCTCATTGCCTTAGCACCATTCATACACACAGTTTTTCCACTTGAGCTGGTTTTTAGAAAAAAAGATTTATCAACTTGAAAATATCTTCACCTTTTTCCGATGTTTCAAGTGTCTTACAAAATAAATATCTTCAAATATTGTATTTTGAAAAATTACACGTGCAAAAACGATCAATTGGGCTATACCAGTGACATCTTGGGTTTCATCGCATTGTATACCAATGCGAGGTCTACCTCGAACTGTTCCGACAAGTTGTTCTTCTGTGTCATACGCCATATCACTAATTCTCCTTGAAACTGGATCATTTGATAATGGAATCGCTTTACTCTTTTTGCCTCTTCCTCACCAAATATACAAGGAACAATTTCTGCGGCGACAGGAAGAATTAGATTTTCGGCAATAATATGGTTTTTACCAGGCTTCGCAATCAACTGACTAACTATGTAAGAAGCTTTTGCAGCACTTTCATTTTGTTCTGCACCAGAAAACTATTTTGTTTACAAAAGACGCTCAAAGTACTGTAACTCCTGTTTTACTAAATTCTCGTGTTCGCTTTCAAAATGATATTCTAAAAGACAATGTTTCACAGATTTGTTATATAAAATTTCAGAACAAACAGCGCATTGTGGATTAGGCTTGTCTGAGCTTTCAGTCCAAGTAAAAGCTAGTTTAAGTACAATTCTTCATATTTTCTCTTTTACTTTTAGATTCATTTGCCAGTTTTTCGTTTTTTTCTTGGGCTGCTCATTGATAACAAGACTTTCAGAACTAATTTCATTTTGTAAAGTTGATGGCCCAGCACTTTGATTCAGATCTGCATGAGGTCTTTTCTTTGGGAGCCATTTATCTATTGTTGATTTTGTTGTAAAATTCACTTGCGTACCTGAATCAATACACTGACGTAGTGCTTGAACACGATTGGGTGTCCGCTGAATAACACAACACACCACAAAAATAGCACAATACTGAGAGTGAGCTCGTAATAACAGGCAATAATACTGCAGTGCAGTGACACAACAGACTGGCCGGCCTACAAAGCCACTCTGATGACTAGGCCTTAGTGGCATGCGCACGTCAACGTGTCCCCACTGAAACCGCTTGAGGGTCAGAAAGGGACAATTCTTATAATTTTACCAGTCCTATAGTTAAAGAATTGCTTCATTTTTTTTGTTGGCCGGCCGCGTACCCCTAAAAATGTTCCCTAACCCCAACTGGTAAGCGTACCATAGTTTGAGAGCCACTGATGTAGATGATCTTAACCCTTGGTGTTCCTCCTAAGTCATTGTGTATTGGAGACATTATGCTTATTCTCGAGAATGGAAAATCGCTGTTTCTCCGGCGAATTATGTTTCAACTATTCTGTCCAAGCTGTTTGAATTAGCCCCATGAACACGGCCGGTATTCTTACATATCGAAGAGAGTCAATGCCTGTCTTGGTTCATATACCGAAGATGCATTGGATAGCTTTAGATGATATCTTTTCCTGTAATTTAAAATTACAGTAAACCATTGAAATGGTTCATAGTTACTCAACTTCAGAAATTTTACCATCTAGTTTGAAAAGTTAATATTTGCATTTGAGGATCAATGAAGGCAGTTTGCGCTTATTACACTAAGGTGTTAGGCAATGCAGAATTTATGGACATATCTCTTAAGCTTTTGGCAAATAAAAATCATGAAATTACCAACATTTTGAACTTTAAGATGATTCTGGTGTCAGCTGGCAACATGGATGAATATATTCATATAATAAGATATATATAAGTATTTATCAATATATGCTCAACAAATAACAGTAAACAATAACATCATGTTCAACATAATTACCTCATTAAAATAGAGATGTTCAAGATAATGCAGGAAACATAAACATATTCATGAGTCAAACAGTAAACATTGCTACACGAATTGAAGAAACAAATGCTGGGTGGCGTGCTACTAATGTAACCCTTAAATTGGGTTGACTGGTATCAGGAAAAAACCTCTATTTAAGCCTACTACACATATACTACTACACGTATAGCAAGTTTTTCCATGTATAGGTGTGAAAAAATTAAATAAAATTATAATTTTTGTTAAATGAAATAATTTTATCCCGTGAATAGTACCGTTTAAAAAGTAACCATACTCACCAATTAAAAAAAAATATAGAAGCAACATAATGCCTTATTTTTCAACCAATGAAGAGTATAAGGTGTTAAAATACAATTTTCAAGCTAATAGACAAATTTAAACACTATTCAAAGTTCCGACTTATTCTAAATTAAATATTTACGTTTTCACCCCGTAAAAACGCACTCAAACAATTCCCCATAAGAATCATATATTTGTATTTTCTAGATTTTGTACCGTCGAGCACTGCTGTCTTTTATTCGTGTATGTGCTTATGGAAAAAACGTGTTTTTCTAGGCCGTTGGTTTTGTGAAGGGCCTCCGAACTTATCTTATGGGGAAAGTTTGATGGGGAAAGAGTTTTTATGGGGAAAGTCCTGGAATAATGCCAGTGCAGGTAAATCGACACACTTAGCACAAGTTCAGGAGCACTAATTGAGGGGGGGGGGTTTCGAAAGCCCTATTCATAATTTCATAAGAAAAACAAAACAAAATCCCCCCCCTAGGTTTTGAATATTTTATTTTCCGCAATAACAGAAATTCGTTCCACTACTTTCCCCCAAGAAGATATTTCAGGAAGAATTTCTGAGGAGTCATTGAGCGAAAACTTCAATTATGTGTCAGAAAACAACCACTCTTACTACTTATAGCTACTAACTACGAAGAGATATTACGAAAACTACGAAAAGAAAATCTTTGTTTTCAACATTGCTGCGCTCTTGTCAAACTTAAGTTTAACCACTTAAGTTTAACTTAAGTTTAACTTTTTAACTTTTTAACTTAAGTTTAACAACCACTCTCACTACTTATAGCTACTAACTACGAAGAGATACTACGAAAACTACGAAAAGAAAATCTTTGTTTTCAACATTGCTGCGCTCTTGTCAAACCGCAGTTTAACCACTTAAGTTTAACTTAAGTTTAACTTTTTAACTTTTTAACTTAAGTTTAACAACCACTCTCACTACTTATAGCTACTAACTACGAAGAGATACTACGAAAACTACGAAAAGAAAATCTTTGTTTTCAACATTGCTGCGCTCTTGTCAAACTTAAGTTTAACCACTTAAGTTTAACTTAAGTTTAACTTTTTAACTTTTTAACTTAAGTTTAACAACCACTCTCACTACTTATAGCTACTAACTACGAAGAGATACTACGAAAACTACGAAAAGAAAATCTTTGTTTTCAACATTGCTGCGCTCTTGTCAAACTTAAGTTTAACCACTTAAGTTTAACTTAAGTTTAACTTTTTAACTTAAGTTTAACAACCACTCTCACTACTTATAGCTACTAACTACGAAGAGATACTACGAAAACTACGAAAAGAAAATCTTTGTTTTCAACATTGCTGCGCTCTTGTCAAACTTAAGTTTAACTTAATTTTAACTTTTTAACTTTTTAACTTAAGTTTAACAACCACTCTCAATACTTATAGCTACTAACTACGAAGAGATACTACGAAAACTACGAAAAGAAAATCTTTGTTTTCAACATTGCTGCGCTCTTGTCAAACTTAAGTTTAACCACTTAAGTTTAACTTAAGTTTAACTTTTTAACTTAAGTTTAACAACCACTCTCACTACTTATAGCTACTAACTACGAAGAGATACTACGAAAACTACGAAAAGAAAATCTTTGTTTTCAACATTGCTGCGCTCTTGTCAAACTTAAGTTTAACTTAAGTTTAACTTTTTAACTTTTTAACTTAAGTTTAACAACCACTCTCAATACTTATAGCTACTAACTACGAAGAGATACTACGAAAACTACGAAAAGAAAATCTTTGTTTTCAACATTGCTGCGCTCTTGTCAAACTTAAGTTTAACCACTTAAGTTTAACTTAAGTTTAACTTTTTAAATTAAGTTTAACAACCACTCTCACTACTTATAGCTACTAACTACGAAGAGATACTACGAAAACTGCGAAAAGAAAATCTTTGTTTTCAACATTGCTGCGCTCTTGTCAAACTTAAGTTTAACCACTTAAGTTTAACTTAAGTTTAACTTTTTAACTTAAGTTTAACAACCACTCTCACTACTTATAGCTACTAACTACGAAGAGATACTACGAAAACTACGAAAAGAAAATCTTTGTTTTCAACATTGCTGCGCTCTTGTCAAACTTAAGTTTAACTTAAGTTTAACTTTTTAACTTTTTAACTTAAGTTTAACAACCACTCTCACTACTTATAGCTACTAACTACGAAGAGATACTACGAAAACTACGAAAAGAAAATCTTTGTTTTCAACATTGCTGCGCTCTTGTCAAACTTAAGTTTAACCTAGCAGTTTTTCTGAAGCTTCGTCATTGATTCCCTGGCTCAATAATAAAGATCTTCTTTCACTCTCTAATGCACTATTGCCCAACAGTATTTGCCCTCAACATTCTCTTCTTTTACCCTCCCTGTTCTCAAAATATACAACAGAGCAATTAAATTAGTGAGTGAGGTGGCAGGCCAGCTCAGCATGAATTTATTGGATGGCCAAACCACATACATCTTTATTTCCTCTTGTATGGTATTTATTATTTTCATGGACTCCTCTCTAACTTCTTCAAACAATTATATTTTTTAGATTCCGAACTACGAAAGTAATCTCGTGTTTCTTTTTCTCTCAGAAATGACACGGATGTCTTCATTCACAAAACTAAAACCATAAGATCAGATTTTAATCCAGTTTTATGTTATACCTTCATATGGAATTCCCTAATTGTTAAAATTCGGCTATGTCATCCTTGTGGACAATTTAAAGAACAGTTAGCTGACCACCTCCCATGCCTATAGAGTTAGTTCTCTCCTCCCTTTTCTTTTCCTCTACCTTTCCTTTTCAATTTGTTTAATTCATTTATTTTGATTGCCACGTTATTTCGTTGTTGTTGTTTTTTTTTTCCTGTTGTATTCTGTTTTCTGTTGTTGTATTTAATACAATATTTAGTCTCCCACTGGCACAGGCCAAAGAGCCTTTGTAATTTTTTTGCCATTTTCTTTAAATACGTTGTTTAATTGGTTGATTGATGCTATAGTGAAAACATATTACGTTCACAATTATATACTAACAATTTAAGCTAAATATTATGAAACTATACTTAGAAAAATTGTGAGGGATTTTATTTTGCTAGCTTTCATTTCGGAATCAATAAATTCTTTCGGTATTGTTTCTTCTTTTCTTTCTGTGCATTAAAATTGTTCTAGGCTTTATATATACGTGTAAGCGACTATATAAGTGGAATGTCAATAATACATCAGTAGTTATTCCATGATGCCATATTCTTTTTGTAAATTTGAAAGAGCGATAAAGAGAACTTCTTTTTTGCTTAAAACTTAGTTTTACCTTAAAACCCAGCTTATCAATCATTTCACTTTTGTTTTTACGTGTTGCTTAACATGACGGAAATAATCTCCTTTTTCTGAAATATGTGGATTTCAATTTTGTTTTTCTTTTGCTTTGTTAAGTGTCGAAGATGCAAGGTCGACTTTTGCCAAAATAAAAGCAGATTTTCATTTTCAAGTATTCGTAATTTCTTTTCGTTATATTAAATCCAGAAATTTGCCTTGGTAAGCCTTTTAGGCTTGATAAGCCTTCGTAAGTCAAACAGAAACAGGCTCTGACTCGATTCTTTTTTTAAACTTAAAAAAAAATTTGCCCTCACGAAATCCTTAAATGTCTATAAGTAGGAAAAGATTAAAAGTTCAAGTTTGAAAACAGCCTTCCAAGCCTGAATTAGGGTATTGACCCATTCTAGAAAGTTTCCTGCTTATAGTGCAACAGATTTCCAAACTAGCAGAAGCCCCTCTTCTGCACTTTTACCCTTGTTGCAACTAGAATGCCCTGCCCGGGGTTGACTTAACATTGGGTTTACCCTTAGTCTAATTTATAGATCTTGAATCTTTTCCAAAGTCAAAACATTTTAAGCTATCCATCTACATAAAATAAATAAAATCCTTCTTATATATTTCTAGAATTATTAGAAATTCAGCTCACGTTTCTCAATTTCGCCTTCGACAAAAATGGGTCTCAATTAGCGGGAAATTTTGGCATCATATTGTAAGCAAAAAACTGGCATTTGCAAGTAGGGGGCGTTCCAATTTTATTTTTTTTGTGTTACACCTCAAAGTAAGTCATTAGAATAGAAGGCTTGACCGAGCAAATAATCTACCCCTTCATGTTGCAAATAAACTTGAACGTTTAAAGGTTATAAATGCAAGCCAAAAATGAGACATATAAACACAGTTGTAGAGCTGACCGTATAATTAAGGGACACCAATTCAAAAAAGTAGAAGGGGTGGGGGGGTATTCGTTCTTTCGTGTTTCTAATGAAGATGCGAAAAATAGTTTTTTTTCTAATCTAGGAAGGGATAGCCCCCGTCCAAAAAAAGCGAAGCCCCTCGAATCGATTGCATGGAACTAGGGGAACGATTGCATGAACACATAATTTCAATAGATAAGTCCCTGAGACTTGGAAATAAAAATGACAACTTTGATTCAGCTCTGGCCCAGCATATATACGAAAATCCTGACCATTTAGTTTTTTTTTGAAGAGGCAACTTTAATATCTACCGTAAATGGCCTACCGCAATCTTTTAAAGAGGCAATTGAGATAAAAAAAAAACAACATATAAACAGAAATTTGGCTATAGATAGAGACACGGGAGATATTTCCTTAGGCCCAAGTTATAACAATTTAATATTAAAAGACTCTATCAATATTTTCGCCCAGTCTAATTTGAGACAGCCTGTCCGCATATCTAATGAAAACCGAAATTGTAGACAGGCAAAATCTGTTGCAAGGCAAAGAATATTTATTCAATCCAATTGGTAACTTCTCTTTCGTTGATCTCAAGTTGGTTTTTGTCTTTTGATTCAGTGTCTTTTCTCCTCTCGTAGAGTTTACTTAAGAAGGTTAGATCTTGTTGTTGTCTTTTTTTTCCTCTTTCTTATAGTTTTTTTGAGCACTGAGGACGACTTGGCGGAGGTACTTGTCAAAATATTTGCTTGATTTTCATCTTCTTTTTTTCTACTGGCTGACAAAATCCTCGTTTTTTCACCTATTTGATTTTTCTCTCTTCATTTATTATTTCTTCTCTTGTTTTCATACGTCATGCATAGCCAGTATGGTCTCAGAAAGTATTTAAGTGGAGACAGACAAATTGAAACTCATACCAACGAATACAGCCTACATAGACACCAGTTGCGTGGGGTCATATCTTGCCCACAGAAGGATTTCAACAAACAACTTTAGACTAGGCGTTAACCTCCGGCGCTCCCACAGCCGGATATATCCCGCATGCCCGCTCCCACATGGCGCTCCGGCGCTCACACACACATATATATATATATATATATATATATATATATATATATATATATATATATATATATATATATATATATATTAAATTGTCAATGCACATTCATTTGTATTTTTTCAGTAAAGTGTGTTGACGTCACCAAATGCATAATTACTGAACCTTTCAACAATGCTGGAAAAAATTGATTTCTCAAAACTTTGTTTGGATGTTTGCTTTGGGAAATTATGGACGTGTGGGAGATGATTGCTCTCAAATCACTTTGACTCTTCAAAAGCGCACCGTAACTTCCAATTTAAAATCAATTTAGACACATCTGAATTTAATACGACCACCCATTCTATAAAAACCTTACGTGCCCCCAGGGCACGACTTAAAGCCCTTGCCCTGGGGCTCTTGGGGGTTGTGTCAACCATGGAGGCACTGTTATATGTTCTTTGGCCTATTTTAAATAAATTTGCCATACTAAAATTTCAATCAGATGCCTTTGGTGAAAAGAGGGGTAGTTTGGGGGTTGGCTAGTTGACTTCCATCACTTTTGACTCTCAAAAGGGAACTAAAACTTCCAATTTTAACCAAATGAGCCACCTTTAAAGTTTATACAGCCATCCCTTCCATAAAAACGTTAACGAAACAAATCCGAGTTCCAAATAGGGACATATTCTTTTATTAGACAGTGAAACAAAACACACAAAGGCTCTACATATTTTGATGATACAGTAGGTCATTATCATCAGTAGAGCTACTAACGTATCAAAATTAAAACTAACTATATTTATACTAAACAAAATAATCACCTCAGGGCCAAAGCAAGTTACCGGTCTATTGACTTAAAAAGTTCACTAACTATTCTTGAATTTCGTAATACTGCGTTGTATTATATTAACTGTTTTTGAATTCTGTAATACTGCGTTAAATAAAAGTGGTACAATTTTCTTTTCTTTTAATTAAAAATGAAGTATTGCCAATAAATGTGCTGAATGAATGTTTTTGTCATAGAAAAGGCAGCGTGGTTTTGGAAAAAAACACCAATAAGAACCTTAAATGCCCCAGAGGCATAACTTACAACCATCACCCTCAAGCTCGGGAAAATTTGTGTCAACCCCAGAAGCCTTGTTATATGATCTTTGGGCTCTTTTTGAATAAAATGAATATCTCAAATTCCTATTGGAATCATCTCGGGAAGACATGACGTGTGTTGGGGGAGAGGGGTGTAACTGCGCTGTAATTACTTTAACCCTTAAAAAGGGCACTAGAACTTCTGATTAACAATCCAATGAGTCCCCTCCAAAGTATATACAACCCCCCTTTCTATAAGAACCTTATACGCCACCAGGGCAAAACATACAACCCTTGTCCCGTGAGCTGTAGGCGAGGGGATATCTTCCTCACAGACATAATTTCCGGAGCCCTCAACTGCGATGAACAAAATTTACGTCTCCAAATTATCATTGGAGGTGTTAAGGAAACGGTGAGCGTAGAGGGGGAGGGGTTGCTCTCAGATCACTTTGACTCTTAAAGAGGGCACTATAACTTCAAATCAAATGAGCCCCATCTGAAGTTTATACAACTGCCCATTCCATAAAAACCTTCTATACCCCCATCACATCACTTATAACCCTATTCTCAGGGCACTGGGGTGTGTGTCCACCCTATAGGCATTATTATATGTCCTTTTGTACTATTTTGAACGAAAGCGCTATCTCATAATGTCAGTCAGATGCGTTTGGTGAATAGAGGGGTAGTCGGGGGAGGGGCTAAATACCGTTTATCTTTTTTGACTCTTAAAATAGAAAAATTAAAAAAACAAGTTTTGTCCCAATTCCTTAGGAATGACACCTGAATCACAAAAGTCGTTTAATAAATAGTTGAAACTACTAAAAAAAACTTTAGCGTAAAGAGCAGGGTATTAGGAGGAGGTGAGCCCATCATATGCGTAATAATTTCTGTTCGTTTTAAGTTTTAATGCTTCTCCTTACTTTCAGTTGAAAAAACTTTTTCATATTTATTTTTTCTTTTTTTTTAAATAATGCTAGAAAATCCTGTGCTCCCTTCATGAACATGTTCTTCCCACACGACAAATTCCTCGAAGGAAAGTTCCCCCAACATATCTCCCTCTTCTCAACCCACTCCCCCAACCTAAAAATCCCCCTGAAAACGTCTGTACATTTCCAAATAACCATTACTATATTCTAAGCACTGGTCAAAGTTTGTAACTTGTAGCCCCTCCCATGGGGACTGTGGGGGAGTAAGTCGCCCCCAAAGACATAGCTATAAGGTTTTTCGACTACGATGAGAAAAATGGCTATCTCAGAATTTTGATCCGATAACTTTGGGAAAATAATTGGCGTGGGAGGGGGCTTAGGTGCCCTCCAATTTTTTGGTCACTTAAAAAGAGCACCAGAACTTTTCATTTCTCTTAGAATAAGCCCTCTCGCAAGATTCTAGGACGACTGGATCAATGCGATCACCCTTGGGAAAAACAAAACAAAAAAGCAAACAAATAAACACGCATCCATGATCTGCATTCTGGCAAAAAAAAAATGTGAAATTCCACATTTTTATAGATAGGAGCTTGAAACTTCTACAATAAGGTTCTCTAATACGCTGAATCTGATGGTGTGATTTTCGTTAAGATTGTATGACCTTTAGAGGTGTTTCCCCCTATTTTCAAAAATGAGGCAAATTTTCTCAGGCTCGTAACTTTTGACGGCTAAAACTAATCTTGATGAAACTTATATATTTGAATTCAGCATTAAAATGCGATTCTTTTGATGTAACTGTTGGTATCAAAATTCCATTTTTTAGAATTTTGTATGAGCCTTTTCTACTTTTAAACAACCATCCCTTCCATAAAAACCTTAAATGCCCCCACGGGGGCATAACTCACAACACTCACCCCCAGGCTCTGGTGGTTTGTATCAACCCCTAAAGGCTTATTATATGATCCTTGGACTATTTTGAATAAAATGACTGTCTAAAAATTTCTATTGGATGCATTTATGGGAAAACATGCTGTGGGGGGGGGAAGCTGCCCTCTGATCACTTTGACTCTTACAATGACGCTAGAAATACGTATTATCAATCCAATGAGTCCCCTACGAAGTACGTACGGCCACCCTTTCAATAACAACCTTATATGTCCCCAGGGTATTATTTACAACCCTTGCCCTGACAGCTGCGGGAGCAGGGGTGTCTTCGTCAAGACATTTAAATAAAAAAAACAAGTTTTTTAAATGAAAGTAAGGAGCGACATTAAAACTTAAAACGAACAGAAATTACTCCGTATATGAAAGAGGCTTTTCCTTCTCAACGCCCCGTAAAGAGCGGGGCGTTGAGAAGGAAAAGCCCCTTTCATATACGGAGTAATTTCTGTTCGTTTTAAGTTTTAATGTCGCTCCTTACTTTCATTTAAAAAACTTGTTTTTTTTTTTATTTAATTTCTGAACGTTTTTGAATCAATGCATGTTTTGATTTTGGCTCTCCACAGAGGAATAATTAAAACGAAATTTGCATATTTATTTTTTTGGCTAAATGGCTTTCTCATAATTTTGATCGAATGATTTCGAGAAAAAAAGAGCGGAGGAGGAAGCCTAGTTGCCCTCCGATTTTCGGTTAATTAAAAAGGCAACTAGAACTTCTAATTTTTTACGAATCTTTTTATAAGTAAAAGATATACGTAACTTATAAATTAGGTTCCGTAAAGAACTTTTGTATTGTCATGTTTTTATTACATATATGAGGGGGTTCGCCCCCTCGTCAGTACCTTGCTCTTTACACTAAAGCTTAAATTTTGTCCCAATTCATTAAGAATGACCCCTGAATCACAAAAGCCGCAGAATAAATAGTTGCAATTACTAAAAATACTTTAGCGTGAAAAGTGAGGTATTAGGAGGAGGTGAGCCCCTCATATGGGTAATAATTTCTGTTCGTTTTAAGTTTTAATGCTGCTCCTTACTTCCAGCTGAAAAAAAAACTTTTTCATATTATTTTTTCATTGTTTTTTTTAAGTAATGCTTGTAAATCCTGCGCTCCCTTCATGGAAATTATCTCCCCCATGACAAATTCCTCGATGGAAAGTTTCCCCAGCATATCCCCCTCTTCTCAACCCCTGCCTCCAACCAAAAAATCCTCCTGAAAACGCCTGTACACTTCCCAATAACCATTACTATATGTAAGCACTGGTCAAAGTTTTGAACTTGTAACCCCTCCCACGGGGACTGTGGGGGAGTAAGTCGTCCCCAAAGACATAGTTATAAGGTTTTTCGACTACGTTGAATAAAATGGCAATCTCAGAATTTTGATCCGTTGACTTTCGGAAAATAATTAGCGTGGGAGGGGGCCTAGGTGCCCTCTAATTTTTTTGGTCACTTAAAAAGGGCACTAGAACTTTTCATTTCCGTTAGAATGAGCCCTCTCGCAACATTCTAGGACAACTGGGTCGATACGATCACCCCTGGGGAAAAAAACAACAAACAAATAAACACGCATCCGTGATCTGCCTTCTGGCAAAAAATATAAAATTCCACTTCTCTTTTAGGGGGTGTTTCCCCCTATTTTCTAAAATAACGCAAATTTTCTCAGTCTCGTAACTTTTGATGGGTATGATTAAACTTGATGAAACTTATATATTTAAAATCAGCATTAAAATGCGATTCTTTTGATGTAGCTATTGGTACCAAAATTCCATTTTTTAGAGTTTTGGTTACTATTGAGCCGGGTCGCTCCTTGCTACAGTTCGTTACCACGAACTGTTTGATAATTTTGGACGCTTAAACTACAATGAACAGTATTGCTGTCTCTAAATTTTGATTGTATGTCCTTGGGGAAATGATGAGCATGGGGGGAGGGAGTGGGTTGTTTGCTGCTCTATAATCTCTTTTGACTCTTAAAGGGGACATTAAAACTTGCAATTTCAAACCAAATGAGCCCCATCTGAAGTTTACATGACCACCCGTCTTATAAAAACCTAATATGTCTTAAGGGCGTGATTTAAAATACATCCATAGGGCACTGGGGGGTTGTGTCAACCCTAAAGGCATTGTTATATGTTCCTTGGACTATTTTGAGCAAAATCGCTATCTCACAATTTCAATCAGATTTGTTTGGCGAAAAGAGGGATGGTCGGAGGGGGGAGTAGTTACCCTCCATACTTTTTGACTCTTAAAAGGGAACTAGGACTTCCAATTTGTAACCAAATTCGCCTCCTCTAAAATTTATATAACCATCCCTCCCATAAGAAACTGAAATGCCATCGGGGTATAACTTGTAACCCTTGCCCCCAGCCTCTGGGGGCTTGTTTTAACCCTAAAAGCCTTGTTTTGTGATATTTGGACTATTTTAAATAAAATGCCTATCTCGAAATTTTATTAGATGTATTTCAGGAAAATACAACGTGTGTATGTGTGTCTGGGGGGGGGGGGTTAACTGCCTACCCCCTCCCTTAAAAAGAGCACTCTTAAAAAGGGCACTAGAGCTTTTAACTACCAATCCAATAAGCCCCTTCTGAAATATATATGAAAACGCTTTTTATAAAAACCTTCTATGCCCCAGGGCATAAGTTACAACCCTTGCCCTGAGGGTGGTGGGGGTTGTCAACCTCAAAAAAAAAAATTTCCAGACCTTTCAACCACGTTGAACAAAATGGCTTCTCAAAATTTTGATCGAAAGTGTTTGGGGAAATGATGGTCGTGGGGTAGGGGGTATTTACCCTCCGACCACTTTCAACTATTTGAAAGGGCAATAGTCCTCACAATTTTCAATCGAATGATTCCTTTTTGAAGTTTCTACGACAAAACATTCTATAAAAAACCTATGTACCCCCAGGGCGTAACTTAGAACCCTTATCCTGAGAGCTTTGGAGTGGGGTTGTCATCCTCAGAGACATAATTTTGTCAAAATGTGTCAAAATTTTGATTGGAATTGTTTGGGGAAATGATGGGTGTGTGGGGGTTTTGAAGTTTCTACGACAACTTCTATACGAAATGCCCTGGTCTAAAATAAACCAAAATAGTAATAATAATAATAATACGTTTTGCCAACATCGTTCTTTACTTAGGCAGTGCTGTTGCGCTGCCTATGATATAGTTATCTTTGGGAATTTATACGTTATTAATATTTGAATTTCTACCATGAAAAGCTTTGTCAAAACAAGTAATTGCTTATTCGTTTTCAAGGTTTATTGTGGCAACACTGGCAAAAATAGGATGTTACCCAAAACTTTCATAAGTTTGAAGCAACAAATGGAAACATTTTGGAAAATCATGTGTTTCAGGTATATATTGACCCAAGATGGGTCCAGGGGGGAGTGTTAGTTTTGATGACTTTAGTACATTAATGTCATTTTTTTGGTTTCAGCTTTGTCAGTTAAGGGTGATCAAAAAGAATAACGCCAGAGAAATAAAGTATATGTTATATTGGACGGAATCTTCTCTACTGCCCAGGGTTGGGCACAAATAATAGCCGTCTGTAGGAATTCATTTTAGAGGAGGCCCATATTCGGCATATGAAGCTAAATTAAAATTATAAACAAAACCCAAGATTTAGTGGAGGGGCACTAGTGATAATACCCACATTATCTGTACGTGACTGGCGGTGTTAAAATCTAAATGATTATTTCCTGATTTTCCTAATCCCTAACTTGATTCAACTCCTGTCCAGGCGTTCTCGGTTGGTCTTTCGGTCTTGAAAAACGACCGAAAGTATCCAGTTATATTCTGAGCTTCAAGCTACGGTTCTTGGACATGATTTTACGACAGCATCCATGCAGATGGGGGAGGGGTGTACGGAGGGTATGGTGTTAGGGAAGTATGAGCCTGATGGCCCCCACCCTATGTACATGCCAGGAATAGAGTGATCCAATTCTAAACAAACTTTTCTGATTTCTTTAATTTCTTCTTTTTTGTAATGTTCTCACAAATTAAGAACATATTAATGATAATTAAAAGCTCATAGAAAGGTTTTAATTATGTTTTAGGATTCAAAGGGCCGACCAAGATTCCCATTCACGTCCTCAGCTTGTACCTCCTTAGCAAAGTTTACTGGGGTATGGTGTCAGGGTGGTATGAGCCTGATGGTTCCCACCCTATGTACTTGCCTGGAATAGAGTGATCCAGTTCTGAAAAAAATTCTGATTCATTTTTATAATATACTCACAAATTGAGAACATATTACTGATAATTACAAGCTCATAAAGAGATTTTAATTATATTTTAGGTTTAGAAGGGCCGACCAAGATTCCCATTCACGTCCTCAGCTTGTAAGTCTTCAGCAAATTGTAAGGGGGTAAGGTGCTAGGGTGGTAAGAGCATGACGGCTCACACCCCATGTACATGCCTGGAATAGAGTGATCTATTTCTAAACAAACTTTTTTGATTTCTTGATTATTTTTTTTTATGTTCTCACAAATTAAGAACATATTAATGATAATTACAAGCTCATAAAGAGGTTTTAATTATGTCTTTGGTTTAAAAGGGTCGACCCAGATTCCCATTCTCGTCCTTAGCTTTGAGCAGCGATCCCTTGACTTCGTTTTATGACAGGATTCATGAAAGGTTAAAAGCTTGAGTTTTTTACTTGTTGGGGCATCGGGCTTGAAGTCCCCCTCACTATCTACATAACTGGCGCTAACATTTCAATTCTAAATCAAGATTTCTGACCTCTAGCTTGGTGAAATTTTTTTGTAAGTTTAGAACACAAAATGATAATTTAACAAAAATCCCTATTCATATTCGTGTTATGGCTCCTAAACAGTTTTTAAGTCAGTTGTTCGCCAGAACGGAGCATCTTGAGATTTCAGGGGGGGGGGAGCCCTACCCTGTTTAAATAAATAACGTGTGTGCTCTAGTCCTACAACAAAAATTTTCATTTCTTTGTTTATACCTTGGTCACTTTCTTCGTATATTGAGAGTGCCTAAATTATAACACGCCTCCATATCTTCAACTTCGTACTGCAGTTCTTTGGCTGGGTGTTATGACAGTTTTTATGTAGAATAACAAAAATTCACGGATATAGGAGGAAAGACCCGGAGACCCAGGCCAGGGCCCAAAGACCACCACAATATGATATTAAAATTTCTTATTCCGTTTTTCTCTAACCAGGCTAATTCCACTATAAATTGGGAATAAATGAATGAAAGTCACTATCTCACAACATCTGTTTTTAGTTACGCTTTATGTTTCAAAGGATCAATCAGAAACACCTATTCATATCCTCTGCTTCGTGATGCGGTTCTTTGTCTTGTTTTTACGACAGCATTCATGCAGAGTGATGGACGAGCAATTATGTTTCATGACCAAGGCTCTATGCAAAAATAAATATTTTTTTTTTGTTTTTACTGATGAAGTTGTTAAAACGCCACCGTTAATGTTTTCTTTTGAAAAGCTATTGCCCAAAAAGGAAGAATCACATTCATTTCAATATTTATAACATCTGTAAACTTTTGCAATGTCATTTCTTATATCTCAATTAAAAAGAGCTATATTTAATTCCTGAAGTTAATCTGTTTTTTGAACCACAGAGAAAATTGATGGCTATTATATTTTTCAAATATGTACTAACCTCATGGTCTATAAATAAGTGTTATAATTGTCTTATATATCCAGAGATTATGCCGAACTTAAGTAAGAGGAGTGACGCCTCAAACAAGTCTGTTTTTTCTATTTTACCTTGCTTTCATAAAATTTCCAGAAGAAGTGAGGTTCTTAAGGCCAATCTCCTCCCTCCGTAGTCTGCAGGGCTACTTCAGACGGAGAAATTATGGAACATCGGCATCATGATGACCTAAAATATTAAGTTTGGTACTTATGTATTATAGATACAACACTCAAGTTCTTCATCTAAGTAGAAGTTCTGACCATATATGAAATTAATTTAGTTTGCGATCTGTATTATTCATAGACAGTAGTGTCTGACCATGGATGTTAAAATGCAAATTTGGTTAGGTTAGATCAAGTTATATTAGGTTATGTTAGTTTCCATAATTTTGTTAGCAAAGTATTATATTTTCATCACATTTTAGTACATTTTGATAGGATTGAGCGTCAGAGAAACCGGTTCTACTTATATGAAGAACTTAACAGACAAGTTCCTTCAGTTTAACCGAAAAGATGGTAAGGCCAAAAAGTGATAAAAATCAGGAATATCTCCACAAATTCGCAACATCATCGGGTTAAGTTAAGAAATGAAGCTTACTTTCTGATTCAGGAGGTTTTGAGGCAAGCAACGAATTTATGGACGTGAATGTCGAAACGTTTATTGTCGGTTGTTAAAACGCTACCGTTAATGTTTTCTTTTGTAAAGCAGTTGTCCAAAAAGGAAGAGTCACGTTCATTTTAATATTTATAACAGCTGCAGAATTTTGCAACGTCATTCGTTATATCTCAATCAGAACGAGTTATAGTTACTTCTTGGAGTTAATCTTTTTTTTTAATCACAGAGAAAATTGATGGCTATTAAATTTGTCAAGTATGTGCTAACAGCATTGTCCGTAAATAAGCTCTAAAAAATAAAGAAGAAAATAAAAATGCAATACAAAAGAAGCCGACGTGTTCGTATGATAATTGACTTTGGTATCCAGAGATTATGCCAAATTTAACGAGTATTTTATCTTAGAGTTATAGACAAAACGTGCGTATACACCCATAACTAAATTATTCTCTCTGTGATTGGCTCCCTCTAAGATTGGTCTGGAGTACTCGGAAGACAAATTCAGAATTATTACCTTGAATATACTCAGCCTCTCACCCCTTCTCCCTTAAGACTTAGATCTGTATGCACCTCTGTCTATGCACCAACCTTTACCAGGTTTTTACTCCCTTGAATTTCATATGATTCCAAATACTGCATGATCTCTTGACGCCTCCTTACATAGGAGCTTCAATAGAAAACGTGTAGGGACACAAAGGGTAAAAATTGCTACCTCTAAGATTTGATCTCTCTAATATTGGTCCAAAGTAGCCACTAGACATATTAAAAATTCTTACCTAAAATAGAATCAGCCTCTCACCCTCCTCTTAAAGATATTGGGTTTGTGTGTACCTCTATCTATGCACCTGCCTTTATCCAGATCTCTACTCCCTTGAATCTCATGATACAATTTCTGGACATCGCATAATCCCATGACACCCCCTTAAATAGGAGCTTCAGCAGAAAACCTGCAGAAGCACCAACAAAAAAATCGTTTCCTCTAAGGTTGGCTAACGAAAAGAACGAAAGAACCAAAAAATAAAATGTTTCTTAAAAATAACACACATACATAAAAAAAACACGACAACTACACACGAAGAAGAAGAAAAATAAGAACAACTAGCATTATTTTTTTGTGTGTGTTATTTTAAAAACATTTCTTTTTTGTTTTTCGTTCTTTTTGGTTTTTTCCGTTGAGAAAGGCTTCCGGATTGGAGGCCGAAATATTCAGAATATTTTTTAATTATTGAAATGTGCTCTTTTAGGCATTTGCCCCCTCCCTTCCTACACAGTGATCAATGGCTCCTCTTTTTATTTGTCTCAATTCCCATTTTGCTCTCAATTTTATATTTTGGAATAATTGTCCAGGGCAGAATCGTCGGGCGTGAATTTTCCGAGGGAAATTTCTCTGGGGGAATAAGCCTGACCCCTATCTTGAGTAATCTTAAACAAATTTTTCCCAAATGGATTGAGAAACACCTCTTTCACTGCTAAATCCAGTCTTATGTCTCCTGTTATCCGAATATATGGATTCCTACTTTTCCATATTCATTAAATAACCTGTCGTAGCCAAGTGGTTAGCGCGTCGAATTTGTAATCCATCAGGGCTAAGGTTTGAGTCCCGTTGTCACCGATTATTTGGTTTAGGATAGGGGCTGTTGGCGAGACTCTGTAAGCTTAGCCAGAGTTGACTCTGCCCTAAATTGTTGCCTGGAAAAATCTGGGGAAGGTAAGATAAGTAAAACCACAGGATGGCAGGCCTGCTATCCCAAATTGCACTTCGTGGCTGAAGGGCTTATTCCAGAAATTCCTTTCTAAGGCTTATGACAAAGTAGGAAATCTCATTTAGAAAGCTATTCGCTCCGTAACTAAAACGGTAGTTTTGTTTTTTCTTTTTCGTTCTGAGTAATTGTCTATATATAGTATTTGTAAGTGGCTCCCTCTTTTACACACTATCGAGGTTTTCGAGACTTTTCGAGACCCTCATCGGTGTATGCTGACAGGTGAATATCCAAAAAGAGAGAAAAAAAAACCCAGTCCTTAAAACCGATCCTATGAATGTCCAAAAGAGAGGAAAAACCCAAGTGCTTAAAACCCAATCCTTGTCTCTGGTATATGAAACAAAGAGGGCGGATGAAGTAGCGCATGACGTTCTTTCAATATTTGTAACATTTGCTGCTCCAGCCAGACTACAATCAGATAATGGTACAGAATTCTGTAATCAAGTAACTTTCGAAATTCTGCCCACAAGAACGATCTAAATAGGTCACAACTTTAAGAAAGAACCCAACCCAATCCTTGTTTTCTGGCGAATAAAACAAAGAGGGTGGAAGAAGTAGCGCATAACGTTCTTTCAATATTTTTAACATTTGCTGTTACAGCCATATTATTAGATAATGGTAGAGAATTCTGTAATCAAGAATTCTGGGCATTGAAATGTGCTCTTTTAGGCATTTGCCCCCTCCCTTCCTAAAGTGTTGTTTTGTTTTATTTTTGTCTACGGCTTTGTTGAAATTAAAACAGTTTTTTCTTATTTATTTTTTTTTGTAAATGGAAAAGCAGTGCGGTCTAAGAAATTATTCACAATAGGAACAGATCTACACTCAACAAAAGGAATAGCTCAAGTAGCATGAGTAACTGATACCCATACTCTCAGTTACCCATAACTCTTTGGAATAGCTTTAGTGTTCAGTTGTAAGTTTTTGTCTCGGTAAACACAAGGACATTCTTCGCAGTAACAGAGATTCCCATAGATCTGATCAAAACATGGGAATTTCTTACCTACAAATAGTTACTTATCTTTTTTTATTTAACAAATTTTTCTTACGGAACAAAGAGCGGAGATAAAACTTGAAACGAAAAAAATTATTGCTTAAAAAAATTAAGATTGCGCAAGGTATATACAATCTATATCAAAACTAGCTTAAATAAACTGACTCGCGACATCTTCCAATATCTGTAAAATTATAAAAACTAGCGCTTTGCTGAAAGCATAAAACCGACATAAAAACAGGATGTTGTTTTAGAATCAAAGGTTTCCTGAGAAGCCGACAGACAGTAAAAGGCTAATTTATAATTCTCTCAAATAATGTTCCAGCGATCATAATATTGATAAATTTTTGTATTTAATTCTGTAAAAAAAAAGAATAAAAAGAAACAAAAAAACTCAGCATGCTCAGTTTTCAGTAAAGTGCTAGTTTTTGAATTCTAGCTAAAGAGTTTATGGTGCCACAGGTATAAAAAGCAAATACTAAATGTGACTATTACTCTTTTATGAGGGCCAGAGAAAAAAGATTTCCCCACAATGACGGAGCTTGAAGTCCCCTCTCGCCCTCCAAGAGATGGTACCTTAAGAGTTTAAATTCGATATCTCAGCAGTGAGAAAAATAGGAAAAACTTACCAAAATTACGCATTAAATTCCCATTTTAATTAAACCTATTGACTGTATAATAAAGAATATTCGCTTGGCTTCCGACCTCTGGTACATCTTTTTTAACGACACAAAATTGCTTCTAAAGCCGAAGATTAGACATCGGCTTTCAGTTGCTGAGATAGGCACGCACATAGGCAGCGATATTAGTTTTGCCCCTCCCCCTCGGAAAGTTATCCCGGGAAAATTCACCAGACCCCCCTCCAACGGAAAATACCCCCTCCCTCTCTTAAAATCCTCCCCTCATGAAATCCCTCTCGGATTGTTCCCCTCCCCCATATTGTCCCTGCATAATTTCGGGCGTTTATTAGAAAAAGAATTGAAAATTCTACACACCTGGTAAGTCAGAGGCGATGCAGTAGCGTTACCTATAGTAAAGAGCCATAAGGCTTCACTATATTATTATTTATTTATTTAGTTTGTTTTTTTCTATGCCCGAGGCACTTGATATGGAAGGAATGGTTGTATAAGCTTTGGAGTTAATTCAGTCGATTGCTAACTAAACGTTTTATTGCCCTTTTTAAGAGTTAAACGTGATTTGAGAGCATCCAGCTCCCCCAAGCCCTTTTTCCTCAAATGTATCCGATCAAAATTTTGAGATATACTTTTTGGTCAAAATAGTCCAAAGGCTAAACAACTGTGCGCCTGGGGTTGGCAAAACCCCCCATATCCCCTGAGGCAAAGGTTGTAGGCTATGCAAGTTTCCCAATGATAACATAAAATATTCTATGGGAAAGGGTGGTCGTATAAACTTCGGAAGAGGCTCACTCAATTGGAAATCAAAAGTTCTAGTTCTTTTTATTAAGAATCAAAAGTGATCGAGGGGCAACAGTCCCCCTCACAGGCTCTTTTTTTCTTCAAGAACATCCTTTAGAAATTTTGAGATAGCTATTTTGTTCAAAATAGTACACAGGTCAAATGACCATGCCTTTGGGATTGACAACCCCCCTCCCAGCCCCCAGGGTGGATTGTTCTGGGTTAAAGATTTCAAGGCATGGTTAAGGAGAGCTAAAAAGAGCTTAGAGGGCAACGAATCCCCCTTTTTGGCCTTCTTATGTGCAATGGTCAAAATTTTGTAGTTGTCGTTTTAATCAAACTAATCAAAAAATCTAATAGCTATAGCCCGAGGCATGCCAGGCCCTACGTAAGCTCCGGGGCAAGGATTGTAAACTATGCAGTTTGTTCGTTGCTTACATGCAGGATTCCTCATAACGTAAAGGGAAAAGTTTCGATCCTTGTTATTAAGGTGAAACTTTGGAAAATATTGAGGGATATCTTAAACTAAATCAAAAGGCACTATGTGCATCCAGTTTACTTAAAAGCTGGACCTGCAGTATCTTAAGAGCGGCCATGGGTATTAAGTTGAAACTTACAGGTCATGTTGAGGGGACGTTGAAAAGTTATGGAAGTACAAACCCCCTTTACCTTTTTAGAGGCTCTCTCTCCTCGACACCAGTCAAAATTTTGAAAAGTGATTTTGTTCAAAATAGGCAAAAGGTCTAGTAGCTATGCCTCCAGAAATACAATCCCCCCAAAGCCCCCAGAGCAAGCTTTGTAAATCAGCCAACTTATTCTTTTTTTAACTACAAGGTTTGTCATTAAAAAAAGGGGGAATGATTTATTTTGAGTGTGTCCGAAAAAATTATGTGCATTAAGGCAAACTTTGAGGAATGATGAGGGGTAGGTTTAACTAAATCGAAACATACTATATGCATTCAGTTTTTCATTATACCTCAATGCAAACAACTTCATTAGTCATAAACTGAATCAACTTGGCTACTACTAGGACGCTGTAAACTACTACCCCCCCTTTCATCAATAATAAAGGCGCAAACCAAAAAGTATCCATGGGAACCAAGAAGAATTAGATAACAAGACTCTTTCAATTTTCCTCTGAAGTCTCAATGAGGCTAAGAAAATTATCTTACCCACCCCCGTTCTCTACAAAAAGACCTATCGGCCTTCCTTAAAAATACATCACTATATTATGAAGTAAATCACTTCTGTTGAATAGAGCATCAAAATAAGCGACTGAAATATACATTTTCCCAGAAAAAAGTCCTGCCAGGCAATTTTATCCCCACTGAAAATTTCCGCGGATTCTTTCCTTGGAACATTCTCTCCATATGTAAAATTATGCATGCAAAGAAAAAGAAAGAAAAATAAAAGAATTCTGTAGATGAATTCAGGGAAATTCTTCCCAGGAAATTTACTCCTCACTGAAAATTATCCCAGCAAATCCCTGTCCCTGCAGGAAACTCTCCCGCAAATAATGTCCGCATGTGTCCATATAACAAATACTATCTATAAACAATGGACAAATTACAGAACTTACAGCCCTCTTCCAATGTTCTGTGGGGGTCATGTCATCCCCAGGGAGAGATTTATTGGACCATTCAATTAGGAGGAACCAATTCTGAAGTCTAAAAATTTCATTCAGATGTCTTTGGGGGAGGGAAAGGAGCATGCGAAGGGGACTAGTTGCCCTCCATTCTCTTGGTCACTTAAAAGGGCACTTAAACTCTTAATTTCTGTTCAAGTTAGGCCTCTCCCAATCTTCTACGACCCTTGGTTCAATACGGTCATCCTTGGAGGAAAAAAGGGAAAAAATTTGAAGCAGCACGCATAGAGAGAGCCAAAATATTCTCGAGGTTGAAAGAAATTCCACTGCCTTTGCTAAATTCCCTGTTGTTCTACTTGTTATTCTTATCCATTATTTCTTTAGCAAAAAAAAGATCCTCAAAAGATGTATTTCAATGTCAAACATCCTAGCTCTCATTGATCCTTTAGATAAATACAGAATTAGTTGTATGAATAGAGCAAGGGGGGGGGGTAAAAATTGGTATATAATCGCTCTTGATTTCTGGGACTCTGGTCTAGGCTACTATTTCTCTGTGGCTGCTCAATTTGCGTGTGGGGGCTTTTTCATGGGGGAATTTTCCAAAAAAGGGGATTTTCTAGGGGAACTTTCTGCGGAGAGATCTTTTGCAGGAGGAGATTTCTCAGCGGAATTTTGTGGGAGAAACACTGGATCCCTTCAAACCGTCTTATACGTGAATCAAGAAGAAACAAAATCAGCTCTTTGCGATTTAGATTCCTTAGGTCTATAACCTTACTGCGCCAATAATTCAAAAAAACTTTTTCCACGAGATAAGTTTTTCAAAGAAAAGTAAAGAGATCCATTAAGCCAAGAATGACCAAAAATAAAGTCGAATAATTTTGCAAGCATAAAACTACCAAAAATCACTATCAATAAATAAATGAAACTCAAAACGAACAGAAATAACTGACAATGCACGGTCAATTGTTTTTTTTTTTTTTTTTTTCTTTTTTTTTTTTTTTTTTTTTTTTTTTTTTTTTTTTTTATTAAGCACAAATTTTGTTCCGGTCTTGAGAAAGCACAGGGTTTATCATCCGCACTCGTGTTAATTTTTGCTCATTTTGAGTTTGACTCGTTTATTTATTGTATGATTTAAATAAAAAAATATGTTTGAAATGTTTTAACTTTTTTAGCTTTACAAAAGTATAAATTATTAAAACTTTAAGAAATACATATCAGTATATGTATTCTAAACTGATAATCCACAGCCATTTTTTTTAAGTAGAGAGCAAATTATGTTCTGGTCCTTAGAAGGTGTAGGGGTTGTCAAAGACATAATTTCCAGACCTTTCAACTACACTGAACAAAATGGCTATCTCAAAATGTTGATTAGATGTGTTTTGGGAATTGATGAGCGCGTGGGTCGGAGGGGGGGGGGCTTGTTGCCTTCCAATCACTTTTGACTAATAAAAAAGGCAATAGCCCTTTCAATTTCCAATCGAATCAGCCTTTTTCGAAGTTTCGACGACAACAAATGGCCGTCTCGAAATTTCTATCAGATGCATTTCAGGAAAATACGAGGTTTGTGAGGGGATTTTATCCACCCTCCAGTCACTCTGAATCTTAAAAAGGGCAAAAGAACTTCTGATTACCAATCCAAAGAGCCTACTCCAAAATTTATACGATCACAATGTTTATATATACCTTAAATGCCCCGGGCGTAACTTAAAACTCTTACCCTGAGGGCGGTGGGAGGGGGGATGTCATTCTCAAATCATAATTTCCGGTCCTTTCAATTACGTTGAACGAAATGGTTATCTCAAAATTTTGATTGGATGTGTTTGGGGAAATGTTGGGCGTGGGAGGAGGGTTAGTCACCCTCCAATCACGTTCGACTATTTAAAAAGGCACTGGCCCTTTCAATTTCCAATCAAACGAGCTTTTTTTGAAGTTTCTACGACGACAAATGGCCATCTCAAAATTTCTGTCAGATGCCTTTCGGGAAAATAGGAGAATTGGGAGGAGTTACCCACCCTCCTATCATTCTGAATCTTAAAAAGGGAACTAGAATTTCTGATTACCAGCCCAATGTTCCCCCTCCAAATTCTGTATGATCAACACTTTTATATCCTTATGCCCCCAGGGCATGACTTTCAATCCTTGCCCTGAGGTCCGTGGGGGGTTGTCATCCTCAAAGACATTTTTTCCGGACCTTTCAATTAATTTGAACAAAATTATAAAGGCAGTGGATCTTTCAATTTCCTATCGAATGTTGTGTTTTCGAAGTTTCTTCGACAACACATAGCCATCTCAAAATTTCTATCAGATGCATTCTGGTAAAATAAGAGGTGTTTGGGGGGGGGCTATTCACCCTCCAATCACTCGGAATCTCAAAAAGGGCACTAAAGCTTCTTATTACCAATCCAATTAGACCCCTCTGAAATTTATACGATCACCCTTTTAACATATACCTTATATGACCCCTGGGGATAACTTACAACCCTTGCCCTGAAGGCTGTAGGGGGGTTGTCATCCTCAAAGACATAAATTCCAAACCTTTCAACTATGCTGATCAAAATGGTTATCTCAAAATGTTGTTTGGATGTGTTTGGGGAAATGGTAGGCGTGGGAGGGGGGTAGCTGCCATCCGATTATATTCGACTATAAAAAAAAGCTCCAGCACTTTCAATTTCCAATTAAATTAGCTCTTTTGTAAGTTTCTACGACAGCATATAGCCATCTCAATTTTTCTGTCACATGCATTTCAGGAAAATACAAGGTGTTGGGGGGGCATCCACCCTCCCATCACTCTGAATCTTAAAAAGGGCACTAGAACATCTGATTTCAACCTATAAATCAACCTATTCCGGAGTTTTACGATCACCCTTTCTGTATATACCTTATAAGCCCCCAGGGTATAACTTATAAACCTTGCCCTGAGGGCTGCGGGGGGAGGGTTGTCATCCTCAAAGACAAAATTTCCGGACCTGTTAATTCTGGTGAACAAAATGGTTATAAAATATTGGATGTGTTTTAAGAAATGTTTGGTGTGGAGGGGGGGTTAATTGCCCTCTAATCTCTCTTGACTATTAAAAAGACCACAATACCTTTCAATTTTCAATCGATTGACCTCTTTTCAAAATCTCTACGACAACAAATGACCATCTAAAAATTTCTATCAGATGCATAGTGGGAAAATACAAGATGTGAGTGTGGGAGGGGGATATCCACCCTCTGATCCCTCTGAATCTCAAAATGCATTAAAACTTCTGCTTAGCAATCCAATGAGCCTCCACCAAAGTTTATACGATCACCCTTTCTATATATACCTTAAATGCCCCCAGGACATAACTTGCAACCCTTACCCTTAGGGCTGTGGTGGGTTGTCATCCTCAAAAACATAATTTCCAAATCTTTCAACTAAGTTGAACAAAACGGCCATCTCAAAATTTTAATTGAATGTGTTTAGGGAAATGGTGGGCGTGGGAGGGGGGCTAGTTGCCATCCAATCACTTTCGACGATTACAAAGGCCACTAGCCCTTTCAATTACCAATTGAATGAGCCCTTTTCGAGGTTTCTACGACAACTCTGTCGATACAAAAAAAACAAAATATAAATTAATAATACATTGCGCCCGCATCGCTCTTTACTTAGGCAGCGCTATTGCACTGCCTATGACTAAGGTGGTACATTAATTAATTATCTATCACATCATTCCGTTGGATCCTTCATCAAAAATCCAAAGGATTTGTTTGGTTCATTAGAGATGAAAATAGTTAAACGAGTAGCGCAGTAACTAACATTTTTATATCCTTTAACTCTTTTAGCTCTATTAACTTCTTGAACCCCTTTTCTCTTTTCCTCTCTTTCTTTTCTTTATTTTTCTCTCTTTTTCTTTCTAGTTGTAGTCGAAGACGTGGCAAATTATATCATAAGTAGCTAGCATTGAGCTATACTAGTTTTTTATACATTTTAACTATCTCAGGAATTATTGCAGAGGACCCATACTCACCATACAATGCTCTAGGGGACCCATACTCACCTTTTCCTGATTCATTGAAAAATTATGATCTAAAATAGCACTTCTTATTATTTTGACAATCTCCCACACCACCCTAATGATAGGACCTCTGTGTTTTATAGCCTATTTTGAAGGAGACATTAATAGAAGAACAATTCTATACCCCAGTCAGCACTCTTTCCAAATATACTGATCCCTTGACAAAGGACTGCCCCCCTAGCCTAATGGTCTCTCCCTTCGCTAAGATATTGCCGCGGGCTATATGCAAAATTAAAAGAAAAAACAATAATAACGGAATTTTTGGTTTATATTATGCAATATCTTTCTATTAATCCAATTTCGTATTTCTATTTATTATTAACAATACTTTTAAAACATTCTTGATTCATACATTTATCCAATAGATTTGAATAATTGCGCAAGACGTGATGCTGATGCAGATTAAGAACACAAGTACCCATTGATTCAAGTGACGAGAAACAACACAGTAATATGTTATATAAAAAGTAACAGAGTAATATGGACCATTTGGGGGGGGGATGTAGCGGCTATTATATTTTGAAAGAGCATTGATTGGGAAGTAGAATGGTATCGTTTTTTGCTCTTACTGTGTTTTCTTTTTAATGTGCTATAAACACGTTGTTACCCCTCTCCCCATCTATAAATGCCATCCATGTATACTGGGCCGGGCGACCAAAAAAGGAATTACCCTTCACAGCTCTTATATAGGACATCTATGCTTCATTATGCTAGATGTATTTTTATACCTTATTCAGGGAGCAATATTTATTCTGTCTCGCATAAGAAAAATTATATTACATATTTCAGCCTCAGAGAAAATCCTTTGCACAAGCATTCAACAATAAACGAGTTCCCAGATTTATTTCGAAGGCTAATTTAAACAAAATGATAAATACATCTTACACGTCAGCTTTGACATCTTAATTTACAAACCGAACGTACATTCCTTTTAAGGAAATCTAATTTTTTCATCTATAACAAGCTGAAAGCGATAAAGAATTCTTGACAAGTGTTCAGACACCTTTACTGCGGGCTCTATAATGCCTCGGAAATCTGTCTACTGCTTCTTTTTCTTACTTGTTTTTATCATCACCGCTTAACTGATTTTGATTGCGTCGATTTTTTACAGAACTTCAACTAAATACCGGTTTGAAGTTAACTTCAAACACGAAAAATGAGCGTCTAATAGCTTTAAAACGCGATCTAAAACTCGATTATTGTCCTTTACAAACTGTAATCTTTAGATCATTGGTTCCGAAACTGCCAGCAATTTTTTTAACTATCTTAGTGCTATTTCCCTGACGACGATAGGCTGGTATATAAAGTTGGAGCTGCCCGATGCTGTGGTATGGTTTGGGGTGACCACTACGTCTTTAGCTCTTTCCTCCGTCCCTACCCCCCAAAAGTTAAGTCCTGCTTGCGTGACCTCATAGTGGCGTCGGTTTGGACCTTTCACGAGTTTCCCTAGCCAGAATTCTGACTACAAACAGCGCCGTGGGGTAACAGTGAGGAGTGAGTCGAGGAAATTATAGCCTAGTTAAAGACGCAACATTTAGCCTACCCTAGAATCTGATTGAAGGATAATTCTTTTGGGTCTTATTTGTTTTGATGGGCTTTTCTGGACTGGAAAAATCTCGTCCTACGTAAGTCACCTACCATGGGTTATCTTCCCGTAGTGGTATAAAATTAGTAGGTATGAATATATAATGAATCGGAGGTAATAGGCTTGAGATTGCTTGTGACATGAAGGCACAAAGTATCCATTTATGCAGGAAGTCCCAGGGACTTCTTGCTGTTCGGTTCTAAGCCAACTTAAGCGCTTGGTGACCTAAAAAGATGTGTTAGTCCCCATCCTACACTGGTTTTGGGACCATTGCTTTTCTTGAAGCCATAATAGTTTCAATGATTTAATTAACATGAAAATTGCAACTTGGATTGTGATAATGTTAAAAACAAGCATCATCTTGATATTTTTATTGACAAATTCAGACGCTTTGAACTGGACCCAATAAGAGTTTAAAACATGCATTGCTCAGAGGTAGAAAAAATGAAATTAGGTGAAATAGCATTTAATTACTCAAGCAGGAAGGATGGGGTTCATGGGGTTCATATGCGAAAGAGTATGGCTCATGATGAATAAGGAAGCCACTGAGTCGTGTTTAGGTTGGGAAGGTAATAATAATAGAATTTTAGTTGCTCATTTTACGACTAAAAAGTGTAGGGTATCAATCATAGTAGCATACACCCCGACAGAACCTACTGACGGAGACAGTAGTGAGTCATATGAATTTTACTTACAGCCATAGGCACAAATATACAGAATACCAGAAAAATGTGGCATTTTTATTAGGGGATTTTATTATCCAGGCTGGTAGAAATAAGAGTAGATGGTGTCCTAGACTAGGTTAATTCGGTGTAGGAAAAGAAAATAATAACGGTTATTGAATGTTGCAATTTTTTAGGTATAACAATCTAGTTATAATCTAGAAGAAAATGTTAGAGACTGAGTGGAATTTAGGAGGTTTTGTGAGTGCAGGGTGAAAGAATAGGGTTGATAATTGCGCTATAGAAGACTAAGTCACTGGGACTGAGTATAAGTGAAGGTAAAGAATTGATGTTGTGTAACAGGAAGATCAATCAAGTGGACAGCTTCACTCAACTTAGTAACGACGGTTGCTATAATGAAGATGAAGAAGTAGACGAATATTAGAATATTGGAAGCTACAGCAACGATAGTTGTAAAATGTGTTTCTGTAGCGTGGACGCTCCAAAAGACGGAAGAGGATTTGTTTGATGTTTTCCAGAAAAATTGTCTACGGATGGTTTTGGGTATTCCTCTGACTGACCACATTTCAAATAATAAGCAAAATGAAGAACTTGGCTTAATCCTGCTTTCTAGGGCTATAATAGCAGACAAATTGAGATGGGGGCAATCAGAAAAGCACGTGTTCCCCGAATGGGGTGGAAGGAGTTCGTAAGGAAATTTAGGGAAACTAGAACATATTGGTAGGGTGGGAAGAGCTTTGAATAGCTTGGGATGGAGGAATGGCGTGCTTAGCTGTGTTTGCCAAAGGCGGGCTAGTGCTGCAGTAAGTTGTTAGTAGCAGTAGTTTTAGTAGCATTAGTTAGTGCTATTTATTATCGCTATGTATTGTAATGCTCTGAGAATACGTTAAAATAAATACACGTCTGTGACGTCTACGGTTTATATTCCCCATTTTAGTTTTTGGTATGTTTGTGTTGGTATACTCTCATAATTCTAATGTTTCAATATGAGGCAAGAAGTTTCCTATAACTCCATAGATGACATTTAGGTTCATTTATTTAATAAAGTATAAAATGACTGTTACCACTGTGTCCTCCAATCTAGACGGGGGTGTCGATGCTTCGAAAATTGTTATGATACATGCACCAGAGGGAATTTTGGACCTAATTCTGCAACTAGAGCCCTGTGGATGCTAATGTGGAGCTACATTTGGTACTCTTTCACCATCCGTTCTCAAAGCACAAACCGTTCCGTTATTCATTCTTATAAGATGATCTTATTACATGTATCAGCAGACTGGTACCTGTATCATTTACGACTCCAAGTACATAAAGGTATCTGAAATGCTGCTATTCATTTACCTCGTTCCGAAACATCGAGGTTTTAAATGTGTTTTGAACCTTTTTTTGAAGAAGTCAAAAGGGGGATTTGCACGAATAATATCCCCAGGAGGATCGTTCCAGATATAAGTAAAACACCGGTTGAAAGCGTTCCTCAAGTACTTAGTTCTTGGCGTGTCCTCCTTTACATAATTAGACCAAGCTGTTTGCCTTCGTTTCTGAATTAATGGCTGGAAAAGGGGGACCACAATGCAAAAGAGCTTGTCTGCAAAAAAGAAATTCATGTACTTGTAGGAAAAAGCCATTGAAACTACATCTAACTTTTCATTTAGCAGCTGGAGCAAGACATGTGTAGAGGCACATCCCACCCTATTTTCCCTATTCAGGGTCTTCTCGAGTGGTGTCAGCAGTGTTTTTGGAGCACTAGTACATAGTGGGCATCCATATTCACCTGCATGTCTGATGCGGGACTTGTAGAGTGGAAGAAGTGAGGCCTCTCTGCTTTTAAGTAGACCCATAGCCATTACTCTATTCTTCCCTTAATAACTTAAGATGGGGGAAAAGTTTAAAGGTAACACCCTAAAGGCAAGGTGCAGGTATATGTTACATAATAGGGAATGTTTTTTGCGAGATGCAGGTGTTAATTCCGTAATAGGGAGGGTTTCCTAAAGGATGCAGGTGTTAATTACTTAAAACCCTGTGAGGGCCACGGATTGTTTACTTCAAGATTTCTTTGGTTGTTACGTAATATGGTTTGGGTGTTACATAATAAAGAGTTTTTCTTTGAATCCCCGCGGAGCCAGGGAAAAGTCTTAAGGGGCTGCTAGTGGGGAACCTTTTCCAAGGGGGGGGGCTAACAAACAATTCAACCAGGAGCCCTATCAACCAATTCCAACGGCGTTCCTAGCAGCCAGTTCCACGAAGGGCCCTAGCATTCATTTCCCCCGGAGGCCCTTGCATCCAATTTCGCCGAACCATGTAGATACCAATTCCAGAGGTGCCCTAGCATCCAATTCCAACGGGGATCCTAGCAGCCAATTCCAAAGAAGCCCTAACAAACAATTCCAACGGGGCACCTAGCAGCCAATTCCACGTGTAGCCCTAGCTTCCAATTCCACCAGGGGCCCTTGCATCCAATTTAACTTAACACCATAGCAACCAATTCAAAAGGGGCCCTAAAATCCAAATCGAACAGGGGCCCTTGCAGTCGATTCCAACAGGGGTCCCAGCAACCAATTCCAGCCGGGGGCCCTAGAATTCAATTCCGATGGATTCAATTCAATTCCGATCCCAATGGATGCCCTAGCAACAAATCCAAAAGGAATCCTAAAATCCAATTCCATCGGGGGCTCTGAGCAACCAAATTCACAGACAAGATGTTTTTCTAGATGTTTCAAGACATTTCAAACCTTTTTTAAGATGTTTTTTATTCAAAGCGTTTGTTCAAGATTCAATTGGTTGTTATATGCATAATACTTTAAGAGATTTAATTTTTATTTCAATATATTATGGCACTTGGTATTAACCAAGTGACATATAGCAATCGCCAATTCTGTCGGTCTGTGTGTCGGTCTGTCTGTCTGTCGGTCCCGGTTTTGCTACTTTAGGCACTTCCAGGTAAGCTAGAACGATGAAATGTGGCCGGCGTATCAGGGACGGGACCAGCTTAAATTAGAAATAGTCGTTTTCCCGATTTGACCCTCTCTGGGGGAGTGGGGGGCCGGTTAATTCGAAAAAAAATAGAAAAAATGAAGTATTTTTAGCTTATGAATGGGTGATGGGATCTTAATGAAATTTGATGTTTGGAATGATATTGTGTCTCAGAGCTCTTATTTTAAATCCCGACCGGATCTGATGACATTGGGGGGAGTTGGAGGGGGGAAACCTAAAATCTTGGAAAACACTTAGAGTGGAGGGATCGGGATGAAACTTGATGGGAAAAACAAGCACAAGTCCCAGATACATGATTGACATAATCGGAGCGGATCCGCTCTCTTTGGGGTAGTTGGGGGGGGGGGGGGTTAATTCTGAAAAATTAGAAAAAATGAGGTATTTTTAACTTACGAACGGGTGATAGGATCTCAATGAAATTTGATATTTAGAAGGATATCGTGTCTTAGATCTTTTATTTTAAATCCCGACCGGATCTGGTGACATTGGGGGGGAGTTGGGAGGGGGAACCTAAAACTTGGAAAACACTTAGAGTGGAGGGATCGGGATGAAACTTGGTGGGAAAAATAAACACAAGTGCTAGATACATGATTGGCATAAATGGAACGGATCCGCTCTCTTTGGGATAGTTGGGGGGGGGGTATTTCTAAAAAATGAGAAAAAATGAGGTATTTTTAACTTATGAACAGGTGATCGGATTTCAATAAAATTTGATATTTAGAAGGATATCGTGGCTCAGAGCTCTTATTTTAAACCCGACCAGATCTGGTGACATTGGGGGGGGGGGGTTGGGAGGGGGAAACCTAAAATTTGAAAAACACTTAGAATGAATTATGAAAAAAATAATCACGAGTCCTAGATACATGATTGACATAACCGGAACGGATCCGCTCTCTTTGGGGTAGTTGGGGGAGGGGTTAATTCTGAAAAATTAGAAAAAATGAGTTATTTTTAACTTACGAACGGGTTATCGGATCTCACCTAACCTAACCTAACCTAAAGAAGAAGAAAAGAATGCTTCACCGTACGGCATTGCTGCCTTTGGACGCTCAATACACCTTTAGTTTTTTCGATAATTCCAAAACAATTGATTATCTCAGATACTTCATAGAATAGCTAATTGGCCTTCGTTTGGCTGGAATTGCTGTTTTGCACCACACAATGGCTGAAAACACCACTTTGCAGTGGGACAGTCTTTTTGGCTAAAATAAATGTCTCTATCAACTGTTTATTTTGTAGGACTACCTGCAGCTTTAGGAACGAATGTGCCACCGTACGGAAACTGCCTCTGGCTCTGAAACTGGAGACTCATTATGCTTGTATTTTTCGGTATATCTAAATTAGTTGACTATCTCAGAATTTTCACACAATAGCTTTTCGGTCTTATTTTGGCTAGATTTGTTGTTTGGCACCATAAAATGGTTGAAAACGCTGCTTTACTGTGGGACAGTCTTTTTGGCCAAATAAATGATTTTGTTTGCGAAACTTAACTTATCTTGATATTTTTCTTCGTAAACTTGTTGCATACTGATTTATTGTTCATGAAACATAATTTATGTTGACTTTCTTCTTGAAACTTGTTGTATGTTAGCCTTATTATTCAAAAAACCTGTTGTATTCCTGTCTTCGGGAAACTTGTTATGTTTCTATTTTTTATTCATGAAACTTGTTGCACGTTGATTTTTCTCGTCGTGAAACTTGTACGCCTCTTTCTTACATGCTACTAGGTTAGGTTAACATAACCTAAGTGACCTAATCTACATAAGGTAGACCAGGTTAGATTAGATGGCACACCATCCATCATCAATATACATTAAGTTTCTTGAAGAAATAATCCCCATGCAACAAGTTTCACGAACAGAAAAAGTATTGATTCCGTAATATTTATGAAATGTGCAGAAGAGAGCGGGAGTGAGTGGGAAGAGCCATATAGGTACCGGCCAACTTAAGGCCTTAAACTGCTTGGGACAGGCAGCTCAAGTACCCGCACTTCCCACAACACGTCATTAGAAATAAGTAATTTCATAAGGAAAACCCATTGTTGGCTGATTGGAGGAAATTGTCCCAGGAATTGGAGGAATAGAACTGTAGAAAAAGGGGGGGATAGAGTTCACTGGACTGAAACTACGGAAAGACCCGCTGAGAAGCTGCCTTTGCAGAGAGATAGAGGGACATCATAAAAGATGGGGTTTCATAGCAGAATGGATTGATACACAGGAGACCTCTGAGCTGCTGTTGATGATCGTTTATTTAAAGTAAATCTGTGAGTTCAACTACGCAAAGAAGTAGAGTACCAACCTGAGCCTGTCCGTGTGAAAAACTACTACAGAGACGGTGCAATTGAATCTATAAAAGCAGAATGCGCTTAATAAAGACTACTTTTACCCACGTTACGACCCAGTGGAGCTATTCCTGTATAATTAGAAAGATCAGAAAAAGGGTATAGCTAAGGGTGAAGAAAAGTAGCCTTCACTACTCTATTTTGGACTCTTCGAAGTAAGCATAGAAGGGGTTTGTACGTGAAAATGCAAATTCAGTTGCTCATATTTGAAAATGCACTTGAGTTATAAAGTAGATTGCCCTCCGAAAGTTGTGGCAATTATTTGGATGGAAATTCTCAACGACTGATTCTCAGTGCTATTGCGTCCATATGATCACACAACACGGTTCAATGATCTTTAGTTCGATAGTCGAAAGTTCAATCCAAAAATAAAGAAAGGTCAAATAAAGTGGATGCGCTGTCGGTGTTTTTTTTCCTTTCAGTACCTTTTTTTCAGGATGCCCTTTATTGCTTCTACCTGACATTATTTCTTCAATATACCATTTTGTGAGGACTTAATAAGGGTAATACCGTAAGTAAGGTTTGAAATCATAGTCAAATGCCTCCTACCTATCCAGGATTGGGAATAGAAATTCAGGGCTGGGGATCTCCTATAAGCAGGGATAGATTTCCTGTAAAACATAGGCAGGGTAGTGACGCATGCTATGATTAGAGACTGTCCTATTTCTTGTTAATACCCCCGTTAAAAAAGGTTTTGCAATTCAAGAAAACAAGGAGATAAGGACACAGACCTGCTTATGATTCACCGGATCCGTACATAATTTTTGGAAAATATATACGGATGTTTTCTGTACAAATAAAAACGAATGTTTGTCCGTTTATCTGTCTCTCTGTCTTGTATGCATTAAAACACTGTTCATCCGATCGCCAGGAAACTTTAAGAAGTTGCTAAGTACAATTTTGCTAAGTTTCTAGTTACGAATTAAACCCTTTACTGCTAAGGCCCTTTTAATACTTTTCGCACCAACTGAAATTGCAGACCCTTTAACACAAACACTTGGCAGTTCTTTCCAGTCAGGTTATTCACATTTTCTAGATAATTAATTAACGTGTTATTTAATTATGAATTCTATCATATAAGATACTAACGAAATAAAAAAGTTTCGTTTTCAATGAACTCTCTTAATTTGGTTTCAAAATATTTGTTAATTTGGAATTCAGCCTAATTTTTCAAATACTTTTAAATTTAAAAATACCATCATTGTATGATAAGTTGGTACTCTAATAAAACTTACAATTTCAATATTAATGGTAAACTAAACATAAAACGGACTTCATTTGGTGCTTGGTTTTAATCTTCACTAAGGTATTAAGCATCTGAAAACTTTTCCGAGATAAGGGAATGTTTTTGAAATGGGTGATCTGAGTCACACACCCCTCCCTGGAAAGACATATTTCTTAGACTCCTTGTCACAAATAATAAAACGACGTCTTTATCCTAGTACTTTTGACAGGAGCATTATTAGAGACCTTCCCCCACCCTGAACTCATGGTAAAACTGAATTGTATTAACTAAAACGAACGTTAAACCAATTAACCTAATGTATCACATTTTTTGTATTTTGTTCTGATGGTACATCAATATTTCTTATCGTTTGTCTCCTTTCTATCGTCGTAGAAATTATTTTTTTTTTCGTCACCATACCAATTTGAAAGTTTAGTCCATTCCAAAGATAATATATAAGTAATATAGGTGACAAAATTGCTAGTTCATATAAAGCGAAAAAGTATATTTTTCCATGAATTTTATAAAAATTTTCGTTCACAGATTTCAAATAAGTTACACCAGCTTTTCGACACTTTACCCAGTGCTTTAAAAACACACTGTGGCAACCCTGGCCACAAATCTGATTGTCAAATATACCGGCATTGTTACATTTATGTCGTCCAAGATGATCTATCATCTCAGTGCGTTTGACAAACTATTATCTTAGCAATGCTATTGTACTAGTCAGATTTTCCCAGGCTTTTATTAAATCTCAAAAGAAACCGCCAATCATGCTATAGTTAATGTTATTTAACTTATATTTCCAGGGTATGATTTAGGCAAGGTTTCAGTCACCCAAGGATTATAGTAGATGCTCAGCTGCCTTCGTCAACGCCAAGGAGCTACGCACTAAGTTATTTCGTATTCACCCGAGACACTGAGGCACGATAAGAGGTATGGATATAAAACCAGAGGTGGAATCAAGGTACAGGAAGCAGTGTCAGATAAACAAGAACCAAGGACGGGGTGGGGTCAGAAGTACAAGTTTGTGTAGATCCTCACGGTTAGTTTAAAACCCCTTAATCAAACCCAAGTGGCTTGGGTACCCTGTTGCAGCTGGGCAGCAATTATGGTGTTAGTGCAATTTTCGTTTTTTCGAATTCATGCGGTGTGATTCTTTTGTAGTCATGCCGAAGTGGGAACGGATTTATATTGTTAATTAGTCAAACATAAAATTGATAATTGTGGAAACTTGGACAGGAAGTTTAATAAATCAGCCACTCCTTTGTCCCCTTGGCAAAGCCAAAAACCGAAGAAAATGAAAGAACAGAGACAGGCGTGTACACATATACGAAGGAGTTTGTTTAAGTGAAGTGCCTGGCATTGAGAAGGGGGGCACAGCTTCAAAAACAAGACGTACTTTATTGTAAACCGTTTGCCACTCCTTTCTCGTGATGTCTGACTTTACATTGATATCATCTAATATTGGGTATGCGGGTAGTGGTAAGCGTGTAGCCGAATCTTTCAGAGCTCCGGGTTCACGTAGGAGGAGATAGAAGAAGAGTGTCTTTAATATAAAATATTCATCGTTTAAACATGGTTTGAAAACAAGCACAAGAGAAGAAACTTACAGACGTACTGTAAAAGAGGAACTACTTGTAACACTTCATAATCTGTAAATATAATCATTTCCAAGGTTCTTAGAAACACGTTCTACTATATTAAAACTGTCGAAGTTTCACTTTCTGGTATTATAATCCCAGAGTTTCTGATTCCCATTTCCACAAGACAAAAGCATCATAATTTTTTTTTATAAACCCGTGTTCTTCTTAGGGTTTCTAGAATCAAATATAATTTTCAAAGATAAAGTTGATCCATATTGCATTAAAAGTAGGTTTCATGTTCCCTGTTCCAAGACTTACATTTAAAAGTTTACATTACCATACTGATCAGTATGGGCAAAAATGAAGATAAAAGAAATATATACATATATATATATATATATATATATATATATATATATATATATATATATATATATATATATATATATATATATATATATATATATATATATATATAAATGTATGTATATATGAAAAAAAAAAAAACTTTTAAAATTACGTAATTGACGGTCCAAATTTGACAGTGTACCCAAAATGCAGAAAAAAAAAAAAAAAAAATTGAGACTGAGTTTTGTCTGACAGCTATGGTTGGTTTCCAGCGGAATCAGGGTCCATACTTTAGTTTTATTTTTGATTCTTCTTCGATTGATTATTTGTCAAAAAATATAGATTTAAGTAGTAGCCACCCTGTCGCAAGTACTTTTTTTAATCTTTTTTTTTGGGTCTGCTATTTTAGTGGTTTAGTTGTTATTTTTCTTGTCTGTAATAAATTGTACTTAAACTTTAAAAACAAGGGAATAGTTATGTCCTCCGTTCAAACCTTTACTCAATGCCCGATTAAAATTTTAGTCACATTTGTTGGAAAAAGTTACGTTTCTCACTGTTGAAAAGAATTTTGTATGGATATTATGCGTTTACACTTCCCATAAGAACCTCATATCTTATCAATAGGCACCTTGCATAGCCTATAACCCTCGCCCCTGAGCTGGAAGGGGAGTTGTAAAACTCGGTTGCATGGATATTTGACCTTTTGACTATTTTCAAAACAATGGCTGCGCAATAGCCAAAATAATGGCTATTTTCTAAAACTTCGATCAGATGCGTTTGGGGGAAATGAACAGGGGATTATCCAAGGGGATATTTACATAGGGGGATTTTCCGAGGAATTTTTTATGGGAGGAATTTTATGGGAGGGAATTTTCCGTGGGAGGAATTTCCGTAAGAGAATTTTCCAAGGGGAATTTTCTGGGTGAGGGGATCACTTCGATCCTAAGAAACTATAGTTATGGTTTAGCACAAGTTCTGGACAACAACCAGTATGGTGATAAGAGCACTGTGAAAAGTTAGGCAAAGTGTAGTATAGTGTCGAATGAATCTGAAAGGTTAAACACTGTCGTATGATATTTTTCAATTATAATTGAAAGGCAGTGGTGTCTAAAACCATATTAACTAACTTTGAAAGTTTTTGTTAGTGGGCTTTGGGGTTCGGTTACGTTTTTTTTATACCAAAGCATTTCTGATCGGAACATCTAACACATTGTGCTTTTTGGTCATTTGGCCATCTGGAACCAAACAAAAAACAGGTCGTTCCCATATGAGGACAGAGAGGAACGAGTCACAAGAAAGGATTTAAAGAAAATTGAAACTTTATTTGAGTGGTAAAACGTGAAGGTATGAATAAATTGGGTGAACAAGGGGAATGTGACCTCTGGTGACCTCTATTTTGACCTCTGGTGGCTAGGTGTTGCAGTGAGTTGTTAGTAGCAGTAATAGTATAAGTATTAGAAAAACTGGTCGTCCGAAAGCAGTATTTTCGCTCTCAGGACAAAAAGTTTTGTCTTTAATTTTCACACTTCTGAGATATTTATAAAAAATCGTTTCCTGGGCTAATGTAAAAGGGAGGACAACCATGGCAACGTAGATAAGGATGATCAAAATACTCCCTGGTGATACTCCACTAGAAAACAGCTTAGATACGTCAGATACGACCCTTAGATATTACATTGACGCTATATTAATGGCAAAATAGCTGTTTAAAGCTTTTTATAGTCACTAAATAATTTTGCCCCATCTAAATCTTCAGAAACCTCTAATTAGTTATGGTCTGTCAGAAAATCAACCATGTGGCGTGGTATTGCACTTGATGAAGTTGTTAAGCCTTAAAGAAATCAACCAGTTTGGATTATAATTTCGTGATATTAAAGCGCTGTTAATGTTTTTATTTCTCTCTGTGTGGTCCCTTTTATGGACTTAAATCAGTCTCCGTGACAAGGTATAACCAGCGTGAAACTAAAAATTGGAATTAAGTGGAAATAGTTTCTTATAATGTTTCATATGTACCGCCTTAGAAAGCTAATTTGTCTATAATTGCCATAGCCTTGAGGTGCTTCGAAATTACCCACTTTTAAAATCAATCACTGCAAAATTAGCCCACAAAAATGTACTTTTTCAAAAGGAAATGTCAGTCTGTTTCACAGACTGACAGTGCAAAGTAAACAAAGTAGCTAAATCCGTTGCAGTGGTATAGTTCAGAACCCAGTAATCGTCAATATTTAACTCAGAAGAGAGACAATAGCTGAAAATCATAGTTTTTGTGGCATTTTTTTCGTTTTATGGAGTGCCAAAATATAGGGAAGAGGGGCACAACTTTGAACAGAATGCACGTAAAGGCTAATTACGTCAAAAACCAAAGAAAATATAGATATAGTAGCAGTACCGCATCCAGGTTTTATTTTTTTTTTGGGGGGGGGGCGTTAAAGGATTTTTCCGGGGGGGGCGGGGGTTTTACAAAAAAATGTTATGAAACACATCAAAATTTTGTTTATATTCATTTTGTTATATTTTTATTAGTCGGACAAACTTTTTTTTTGGGGGGGGGGTCAAACCCCTAGTCCCTCTTCCCCAGAATACGGCCTTATATAGTAATGAAAAGCTTGATATTTTATAAAAAAAAAGAAAGAGGACATTCCCCATAAGGTCTTCTCTCTAGATTATGTTATTCATGAGTTTCCCAGATAAAACCCTGTGAATATATACACCAGGAGAGACTCAGTTGCTGAAAGTTGACTTATTTCTGTGCAGATCGTTTTTTTGTGATGGCTAGTCGGGACAGACATTACGGCTAGAGAGATACACAAAATATAAAAACAGGCTAAAGTAAAAACATAAGAAAATACCGAGGAAATACTAAAAACTTTGAGGTTTAGGGGCTGTAGGTCGTTCGAGTAAGCTCTTTCCTTGGAATTTCCGGAGTTTTGAACAATTCTAATGGCATCAGAATTATTCCAAAATTCTGGAAAAATTCCGATTTATAGAAAAATGAAGTTAAAAAAGAAAATTTGTGCTTAAAACTAATGAAAGTTTCAACTTATGAATTGATCTTTAAAATACAGGTAAAAATATCCTTAAATGAAATTTAAAACAGAAGACAACTACCATAAATGTAAGAGGGCTACTACTCCGCTAACCTTCTCTCTCTTGACGATACTTTCAACTTGTATTTGACTTGCTGATACTTATTAGAATGTATCAAATGTTGCCTGATAATAGCCATTAGTGCGTCAATTTTCAATTGTGTTCCAAAATTTTGAACTGAAAAATTGGCTGTTTCTAAAGAATGCACGTTTGGAAATGAGGCATACCCCCCTGTATTTTGAGGATTAAGCTTTAGCACAGAGAGGGGAAGTTGAATAAGTTTGTATTTCCCGCCTTCCTTATACTTGCGACAATTTCTGTTCGTTGAAGTCTTAACTTTGCTTTTATTTTCACGTACAAAATTGGTTTGTTATTTTTATAATTCTTTTCAGATGCATGAAATAAAGGGAAAACACATCATAAAGACAGCCAAGAATACAGCGTTGTATTTTTGAAAAATTATACCTGGAGAAGATACTTTAACTTTATCTTCAAGAATAAGGTCTCAAGCCCAGTGACGAAAAATCCAGACTTTATATTTATTCCTTTTTTTGTCATGCTCTACATGAAAATCTGAGAAATTAGTTCCTGCACAGATTCCAGATTCAGTGGTAGAATCGAAAGCATGGAGGAATATGTACATAGGACAAAGCATTGACAGCTTCATGATGTAATAGCCAGGGCAGGGACTCCTGGGTTTGAAGTCTCCCTTGAGATGGTAAAAGTTCTACTATTTTTTCTACTGTTCGTTATTTATTCACAAAAAGCCCTAAAAATACTTTTTCTATAGTCTCACCCCCCTCCCGTCACACAGCTTGTTGGAAGTCCATCTTGAAATCAGAAAAAGGTACATAAAATATGTTGTTGGTTACTCTTTTGACAAAATAACTTGAAAAAAACGTTATTTGTAGTTGCACTCTCACCCGCCACACAGCTTCTGGTTCTGAAATTCCCCTTTAAATAAAAATATTACACAATAATATGAGGCCAATTATTTACTTGTGCATTATTACACACTCCTGAGGACAACCCTGTTTATATTTGACCCTCTTCCTCATAAGACAGCTTGATGGCCTCCCAGGCAAGACCGTGACCAGGGGAAAAGAGTTTCGAAGTTTCAAATTTCTTTCCAATGAGAAAAACTGCATAACTTTTTATTAGTAAGGAGCGACACGGCTCAATAGTAACCAAAACTCTAAAAAATTGAATTTTGATATCAATAGCTATATCAAAAGAATCGCATTTTAATGCTGATTTTAAATATATAAGTTTCATCAAGTTTAATCTTACCCATCAAAAGTTACGAGCCTGAGAAAATTTGCCTTATTTAGGAAAATAGGGGGAAACACTCCCTAAAAGTCGTAGGATCTTAACGAAAATGACACCATCAGATTCAGCGTATCAGAGAACCCTACTGTAGAAGTTTCAAGCTCCTATCTACAGAAATGTGGAATTTTGTATTTTTTGCCAGAAGACAAATCACGGGTGCGTGTTTATTTGTTGTTTTTTTTTTCTTTTCCCCAGGGGTCATCGTATCGACCAAGTGGTCCTAGAATGTCGCGAGAGGGCTCATTCTAAAGGAAATGAAAAGTTCTAGTGCCCTTTTTAAGTGACCAAAAAAATTGGAGGGCATCTAGGCCCCCTCCCACGCTCAGTTTTTTCCCAAAGTCAACGGATCAAAATTTTGAGATAGCCATTTTGTTCAGCATAGTCGAAAACTATAATAACTATGTCTTTGGGGATGACTTACTCCCCCACAATCCCTGGGGGAGGGGCTGCAAGTTACAAACTTTGACCAGTGTTTACATATAGTAATGGTTATTGGGAAGTGTAGAGACGTTTTCAGGGGGATTTTATTTTGTTTGGGGGTGGGGCTGAGGAGAAAGGGCTATGTTGGAGGATCTTTCCTTGGAGGAATCTGTCATGGGGGAAGAAAAATTCAATGAAAAGGGCGCAGGATTCTCTAGCATTACTATAAGAAAACAATGAAAAATAAACATGAAAACGTTTTTTCAAATGAAAGGAAGAAGTAGCATTGAAACTTAAAACGAACAGAGATTATTACGCATATGAGGGGTTCTACAAATACTTTAGCATAAAGAGCGAGGTATTTAGGAGGAGATAAATACCTTGCTCTTTGTGCTAAAGTATTTTTAGTAATTTCAACTATTTATTCTACGGCCTTTCTGATTCAGGGGTAATTCTTAAAGAATTGGGACAAAACTTACGATTTAGTGTAAAGAGCGAGGTATTAACGAGGGTACAAACCCCCTCGTATACATAATAAAAATATAAGGTTATGAAAGTTTGTTACGTAAGTTAATTCTTAAGTTATGTATATTTTTTACTAATAAAAACGTTCGTTAAAAATTAAAAGTTCTAGTTGCCTTTTTAAGTAACCGAAAAATTGGAGGGCAACTAAGCCTCCTTCTCCGCCCCTTATTTCTCAAAATCATCTGATCAAAACTAAGAGAAAGCCATTTAGCCAAAAAAAGAATTAATATACAAATTTCATTTTAATAATTTATGTGCGGAGAGCCAAAACCAAACATGCATTAATTCAAAAACGTTCAGAAATTAAATAAAAAAAACTATTTTTTTTAGCTGAAAGTAAGGAGCGACATTAACACTCAAAACGAACAGAAATTACTCCGTATATGAAATGAGTAGTCCCCTCCGCAATCCCTCGCTCTTTACGCTAAGGTTTGACTCTTTGCCACAATTGTACTTTTTAAAACAATTAAAAGCTTTAGCGTAAAGAGCGAGGGATTGCGGAGGGGACAACTCATTTCATATACGGAGTAATTTCTGTTCGTTTTGAGTGTTAATGTCGCTCCTTACTTTCAGCTAAAAAAAATAGTTTTTTTTATTTAATCTCTTATCAGAAGCAAGTTCAGTCGTTGAAAAAAATGTATTTCTGCAAATTTGGAAATCAGAATATAGCTCCAGAAAGCTTAGCTGGTGAGGATGATATTGTAAAATTTTGTATCCGTAAGATTTGATATGGACCAAGAAGGTTTTTAAAAATCTCAATGCTTTTTTTCCAATGGTTACTGATACGACTTTAGATCTTTAACTAAATTGAATAGTGGTTGGTTGACATTTCCCTTTATATTCAGATAATTTCTGTTTGGTTAGAGTTTTAATGTTACTTATTCCTCTAAATTTGAATTTGTCCTTTGTATGCCATATTCGTCCGTCTTTACCATAATTTTTTTGAACCATATATTATATTTGAAAAAGATGACCAAGGATTGTCAGTTTAATCAATACATACTGATACTTATTCCTTAAAGATGTAATCATTTTTATTTAGTAAAGTAAAAAAAGAGAAAACATCTAAATGTATTTTTTTCAGTAAAGTATAAATCATGTTCTGATCTTGAGAAGGCAGGGGGGTTGTCAGCCCTACTCAGGTTATTTCTTTTTTTTAGTTTGAATCGGTTATTTAATGTAATTTCTGTTCATGTGGAGTTACATCTGTTTATTGATGGGGCTTTATGGTAGTTTTAAGCTCAGAAGACTATTTGACTTTATTTCTGCTCATTTTGGCTTGATTGAGCTGTTTACTTTTTTTTTGAAAAACTCGTTTTTTATTTACATTGTCTTTTTCATTGAAGAGCATTTCGTTTTTTTTCTATAAGAATCCATAGTTTGGCGTGGAATTTGTATTTTGGAGAAAGTTTTTCAATAATTTTTAATTCTAACACAAATAGTATGGTTTTATTTAACTTTATACCTCCTCAAGTTGGCCTGAAAAATAAAACTTAATATCATCCCCAGAAAATTACATCTATGCTCTTTGACAACCTGGGTACACTTACATTCTCTTGATTTATTTAAATTATAAGAGCAGAAGCAGTATTAGTAGTAACCCTGAAAGTTTCAGCTTAATACCCCAGTCGTTCTCAATATATTGCTGAGATCCCTTATTGGCAGCTACACACACAATGCCTTTGGTTTTAAAGTCTAATGATACCAATTATACAATTGTGGGAGGTTGACATACCCAAAATCCATAGAGACATAGTTGCTGGACTGTTCTACTATGCTGAACAAAATGAATGTTTTGAAACTTTGACAGGATCTGTTTGGGAAATAAATGGGCTTAGGAGGAGGGCTACTTGCCCTCTAATCTCTTTTTACTCTTAAAACACCACTAGAACTTTTAATTTTGAATCAAACTAGCTCCTTTAAAAGTGTCAATGATATTTCTAGCTACTATAAGGTTGTCCTGCCAATGCTATTACTTATATACCCTTTTGAAAACCTGCTTCACCCTAAATGTTCCCTAAACGTTTCAAAATAATACCCTTAGCGTCATTAGTTACAGTAACTGTAGTGGTAGCATAAATAGTATACACATATAATATTTCTGGCTAGTTCAAAATTCGCCGCAACATACCTTTAAAAGTCTAACTTAGTAATGCAAGCTCTTCTTGAGATAATGCTCTGTCACGTTTTTGAGAATCCAAAGGCTCATAGTTTGTTTTGATTTAGTTTAACATCCGCCTAAGTGTTCATTGAAAGCTTCACCTTTATTGGTAGCAGTATACGTATAGCACCTTTACTTTCTTCAAAATCCTCTTCAACACACGGAGAAAGTTTCAACTTAATACCTTCAACCGTTCCTGAAGCATTTCTGATACGTCTTCTTGACAACCTGTGTGGGTATAGTGTGTTTCGATTTAGTTCCATACAGTTTCAATATATCCAGAAATTTTCGTAGTAGCATGAATAGAAGCAGTAGCATTAGGATGAAAATATTTTCTTTTGGTTATTTCAACATCCCCCCCCCCAACAAGCCATGTTAGTTTAAACTTCACACACCACATTGTTCATAAGATATTGCTGTTACGCCCTTTTGACAACCTTCATACAGACGACGTTTTGTAATGAAGTTCACCGTCCCCCTCAAAATTTCTTGAAGATTTCCCCTTCATACCCTTAGGCATAGTTGTAATAGTAGTCACAGTAGTAGTATTGGTATTACTAATAGTAGTATTGATAGTAATAGCGATAGCACTAGTAGCAGCAGTAGTATTAACATATTGCCTTTTGTTCAGTAGAACCTCTCTCTAATCAAGACTTGGAAGTTTCAAATTAATCCGATTAGCCATTGCTAAGGCATTGGTAATGTCTCCTTATGATAACCTGTATGTTCATACACTTCTTGGAATTTTCATCTCAATGCTCTTTGCCGTACAAATCGTGGCAATAGAAAGATTAGTTTGAATTAGTAGTAGTAGTAGTAGTAGTAGAGTAGCAGTAAATAAAGCACTGATAGTAGTATAAGTAGTAGCGTAAGCATATTGCCTTTTGCTTAAATAATTTTCCTCTTTAAGTATACTCTGAAAGTAAAAACTTAATACCCAAATAAGTTATTGAGTCATGCGTGACAATGAACATACACATATTGTCTTTTGTTTTAGTTCACATTTCCCCTCAATATTGTAAATGGAGTAGTGTGGTAGTAGTAGTGGTACCATTAATAGCGGTGGTAGTTGTAGTAGGAGTAGTAGCATTCAAATATCGCCTTTTTTTGTCATCTCTCTTATCATTTCCTAAAACTAAATTAATATACTCAGTCATTTCCGAGTAACACCTTTTTGACAATCTTATACATATAATATGTTTTGATTTAGTTCAACATTCTCTTAGATGTTCACCTGAATGCCCTTCGTCTTTTTGGAAAGTAAAGTTCAAACATACATACCTTTCTCAAAAACATACACTATATGGAAACAATGACCGAATTGCCTAACTTACAGCCCATGCCCTGAAGACTGTGGGGAGGTTGACATCCCCAAAGGCATAAATACTGGACCCCCAACAATGGTGAACAAGATAACTCTCTTTTGTTAACTCTATATTTTTCGGGGGAATAGGATTCTTTGGGGGGAGGGTGGTTGCCCTCCATTCTCTTTTGACTCTAAAAGGCTACAAGAAATTCGGATTTCCAATCAAATGAGCCCCACCCGATTAGAAATTTATACGATCACCCGTTCAATAAGACCTTAATACACCGGGACGTAATTTACCCTCCCCCGTCCCTAGGCTCTGTGGGCATGTGCCCACCTTGAAGACTTTTTAGATGCTATTTAGACTACAGTAAACAGAATGACTATCTCACAATTTCGACCGGATGCGTTTGGGGAAAAGAGGATGTTAAGAGGGCTAGTTTTCCTCCATCAATTTCGGCTCTTAGAAACGAAGTTTCTGACCAAATAAAACCTTCGATAAACTTCACACGACCACCCTTAAGCCTTATATGCCCCCAGTTCAGAACTTACAACCCTCGCTCCCTAGACTCTGGGGGGTGGTGTCAACCCCAAAGACCTTTTTATGTGATCTTTTGATTTTCTTTTTGAAAAAATGGCAATTTCAAAATTTTTATTGGATGCATTTAGGGAAAATGCAACGTTGGGGGGGGGGTAGCTGCCCTCTGATCACTTAAACTCTTAAAAAGAGCACTAGAACTGTTCATTTCCAATCCAATGGGCCACTTTCTAAGTATACACGGCCAAAATTTCTATAAAAACCTTATATCCCTCGGGGCATAGCTTACAACCTTTGACCTGAGGGCTGTAGAGGTGTTGTCATTCTTAAAGACATAATTTCCAGACATTTTTATCTACACTAAACGAAATGGCAATCTAAAAATTTTTATTTTATATATTTCGGAAAATGATTGGCGTAAAAGGGCTGGGTGCCTTCCAATCACTTTCTACAATTAAAAATGGCACTAGAACTTTCGGTTTCCAATCGAATAAGTCCCTTTCAAAGTTTCTAAGATAACTCACTCATATGAAGTGTCCTGGTCTAAAAAATTGTAATAAATTAGTAAATAATATATTGGACCCTCATTGCTCTTTACTTAGGCACTGCTTCTTATTTGTCGAATCAGTTTTAGTTAAATTTGTGTATAAAGCATTGAGCAAATACTCCCCCAAATACATACTCAAAGAAAAATTATTAATTACGCCGAGTTCAATTTCTGATAAGACCTCAAATATAATATACCATGTATATATTCCAAAATTACTACACATTTGCCCAAACTTTGCCACTGTCTGGAACCCAGTTCGACTTAACACTTGACGCAATGCGACTTAACACATAATGCGACTTAACACATATCCCTTTCGATTTAACACTGCTAGTTTTTGTGTTATTTCTGATTATTCCTACATAAATTATCTTAGTTGAACAAATATTTTAATCATGTTTTACCACGATAGAAAAACTCTTAGTTCGAAGAGGGGTGTCAAATTTCCTAGTAAGTCAATTAAATTCAATAGCTAAACGAAAAGACGACTATTTTTAATCAGAATTAATAATCTTTTTTTCTTAAATGTTATTTAATTTGTGAATATGACAAAAGATTTGCTAGATATTTTTCAGAGAAATTGCCTACGAATTTTTGAGCACCCGACTGTCTGCCCATATTTGAAACAGTAGGTTGTACGAAAAGTGGGGTTCAATACCACTTTCTACGGCTATAATGGGAGAAGGATGAGATGGATAGGGCACGCTCTGTGGATGAAGGTTGACATATTACCAAAGATTGTCCTTATTGGTCAACCGTCTAGGCCTAAACGGAAAGTAGATCGTCCGCGGTTGGGGTGGGAGGATGTCCTAAAGAAAAATTTAAGGGAAAAGTGAACTTCTTGGGCCGGTGTAAAGAGGGAGGTTTTAAGTAGATTAGGATGAAGGATGAGCAGGGCTAGCTGTGTTGGCTTCAGGTTGTAAGAATCTTGTTATTAGATTTATGGGCTGTTTACCAGGGATTAAATCTCTTGGTATAGCCTTGGAAATGTTTTTTTGTACGAACTGAATAACAAGTGCTAATTGTAAACAAGGGTTGTATAGAAGGACGAGAAGGGTTTTGGAAAAGGGTAGTTGGTGTTGGGAGCTTGGCGAGTGTGGGTAGCTTTGCTTAGATGTGAGTAGAATAGATTGTTCCTTCTAAATCTAATAATGTTAATTTACTAGTTTCTACAGCGTGACATGAGTCTCGCTGAAATAATTTAAATACCTTGGAACATTTTGTTTGCTCACATATTAGTTAGTAGTTAGTTTATTTTAATATCTTAAAATTCTTATTTCAGTACGAAGACTATGCAAGATTGTACTTATATTACAAGTTATAAAACTCTTTTGATTTTCTTGATTATCTTTTTAAAACGAGACTATTGAAACCAAAAACCAAACTTCTTTTAAAAATAAAACCTTTTCTCTTTTTTAACTCTTGTGTTGTGTTAACTTTATCTCAAGTATTAGGTACGGGTTATTTCTAGCACTTCTTATATTTTATATATATACATATATTTATTTATTTATTAAACGGCCGAGTTTGATGTCTTCACGCTACTCTAACTATTGTTAATTCTCCAGACTCTGTTTAAACCAGTTTACAAGGTGGCTTGGTTTTGCGGTGAGTTGTAAGTATTCGTAGGTAGGTAGGTAGGTTTTATTTTTATCCACAATATAAACATTAATAAAAATGACACCACTAATCAATTATTGCAGCAAAAAGAAATTCCTAAGGACTTGTGCTGCAAGTTCATGTTATGATTTATATTTTATAAACAATATTTAAACATAACAACTCATGATTATTCACCTAGCCTATCTTATATATAAAAAACAACAACACGTACACATGAACATAATACAACAAAATAATCCTATTAAATATTATTTACCGGTTTCATCCCCCCACCCCAAAAAAACTGCGAAAAAACATTAAAAACCTCCCGCCCTTCCAAATCTATTAGTTAAATGAAATGTTTTCAATTTATTTTTAAACCCGTAAAAAGTGACAGACTCACTGATGCTAGTAATGCATTGAATTGTACAATGAGCAAATACAAAAAAAAAATATAACCACGTAAATCAGAGAAAATAATAAGAATACATAAGATTCACTAACAAAAGAAAACTACAAACAAGTAAAGCAAATTAAAAATAGAATAAAAATATAAAAAAGAATAAAAGAAATCAGAACCAGAGAAAGCAGAGAAAACAGAAAATACCTGCTCAACATTAGATAATAAAGGAAAAAAAATAATCGAGAGTGAGGAGTTTAAAAATTAGGGAGATTCCAAAATATAGTTTAAAGGAATAAAAATTGTTTCTTTGTATTTTTTACGAGTATATATTATTGTGTATTTTATTCTAGTAGCTTATTTTGTAATACCTGGATTTTTCCAGGAGTAACGATTGTATGCTTGGTTTGTTTTATTTAGGATTTTAATCATTGTATTTAGCTGGCTCGTGTCTCCTCTTCTTGTTTGTTCCACTTTGTTAGTTTCTTTCTGTTTCTGTTTCCGTCTCCTGATTTGTATCTTAGATCGGTTCTTTGCTATTTTTCTTCTCTTTTTTGTTTTTCTTTTCTTGAATTATTTGCTCAGTGGAAGAGTAGCCAAAGCCGGTGTAAGGTGGATCAGTTAATCTATCACAAAAACAAGTAAATTGCTATTTAACAACCGGATTTATTTTCGTTCTCGCATCATTATTTCCGAAGTGAAAAGGAACTAAAAACGTGTGAGCATTGGAATATAATTGCTTTATTTTTTTCTCATTTGCATCCAAATGACTCTTTCTGAGACTCTTATCTGACAAGTAAACAATCTGTCATATTTACATTTTCGGCTTACTTTATGTCTTTCAGCTTCGTGACTTTATCCTTAGAGTAAATGTACAAACGGAAAAATCATGAAGCTTTTGCTGTAAATAATATTACACTATCTTTACTTCATTATAATCACTGTTTGTCCTTAAAAATGTGTAACAGGGAGACTTTAGCCCACAACCTTTTCTATTCAGGTCACACTAGTCAAGTCACTAGTCAATAGTCAGGTCACAATAGTCTACCATGGAAAACTTAAATATCCTGATATCATGTTGCAAAGAATCCTAAAATGTGAGAAAAACAAACATATTAAATAATAGTAATATATACTATTATTCATATACTTAATATACTTGTTGAGGGTAATTTTAATACCTATGCTTTCCTCAAGATCCCAAGCATAAAACTGAAACCCCAAGATCTAGGGGAAGATCTAAGGAAGAGTCGCCCTGCTCAGATGCCATTGACTAGGATAGCATACAAAAACAATATCAGATCTTGCCAAGTGGTTAGAGCTAACGCTCTGAAGATATAGACTCATGAAATCTTTGACGCTCAGTCAAACAGTTCGTAGTAACGAACAATAAGTATTGGGTTGCTCGGACCAATAGTAACCAAAACTAAAAAAAAACGGAATTTCGATAAGAATCAATATGCCGAAACAATTGGCTTTTATATTAACTAATTTAAAAAGTTTTTTCCACAAAATAAGTTTTTCAAAGAAAAGTAAAGAGCTCCATTAAGCCAAAAATAAGTAGAAATAATGTCAAATAGCCTTCCAAGCGTAAAACTACCACAAATCACCATTAATAAATGAATTAAACTCATAACTAACAGGAATTACAATAAATAACCGAGTCAAACTCAAAACGAGCAAAAATTAACATAAGTAGGGCTGACAACCCTCATGTGTTCTCAAGACCAGAACATAATTTGCACTTTCCTGAAAAAAAAAAACGAATGACCGTGGATTGTTAGTTTAATATGCATACACTAATAATATATTTCTCAATTTTTTTTTTTTTTTTTTTTTATGAAAGTAAAAAGGGAATACATTTTAAACGTATTTTGTTTTCAGTGAACCATAAATTATGTTCTGGTATTGAGAAGGAATTCGGATACACATAACGTATTTTGATTTAGTTCAGCACTCCCCTCAACATTCTCTGAAAGGCCCACATGAATCTCCTTCGTCTTTTTAGAAAGTCAAGTTCAAACATATATACCTTTCTCAGTAACATATAGTATATATAAATAATGAACGAACCCCCAAAGACACAAGTACTAGATCTTCAGAAATCCTGAACAAAATAGCTCTCTTAAAATTTTGATCGGATGTGTTTTAGATTTCAAAGCTTGCAGTAGAAATTTTCCAGAACAAATTCTACACGGGGAGGGGGGAGAGAAAAAGATTTCCTGGCATGAATGGAAGAACTGGTAAATGAAATTAAAAAAAGGCAAGGAGCAACATTAAAGCCTAAAATAAACCAAAATTATTTCTCATATGAGGGTTAGTGGGCCACTTCTTCCTCAAACCTTGCTCATTACGCTAAAGTTTGACTTTTTGTCCCAGTTCTTTAAGATTGACTCCTAAAAGACAAGGACGGTTTAATTTGAATGATAAGTATTTTTAAAGAGCTCTCATGAATTTCTTTTTGCAGTTGATTTTTTTTTTTTTTTTAGAATTTTAGAAAGAAGATAATTTGGCAAACTAGGATTAGAACATTGGAAGCTGCGGTATTGACGGTTCTGAAACTTATTCTTAAGAATTTTGAGAAAATATATGTTAAATATTTTAGGAGGAATTGTCTAAGGGTAGATTTAGCTACTTGTTAGACCGATTGTAAATCAAACAATAAGCTGTAAAAAAAAGTTGGCTGCTTCATTTCTAAAGCAATATTGAACGAAAGGGTTAAATGGCTAGGGCGCATTTTCAAACAGTTCGTGGTAACGAACTGTAGTAAGGAGCGTCCCGGCTCAATAGCAACCAAAACTCTAAAAAATGGGGTTTTGATATCAATAGAATCAAAACATCAAAAGAATCGCATTTTAATGCTGATTTTAAATATATAAGTTTAATCAAGTTTAGTCTTACCCATCAAAAGTTACGAGCCTGAGAAAATTTGCCTTATTTTAAAAAATAGGGGAAAACAACCCCTAAAAGTCATAGAATCTTAACGAAAATCACACCATCAGATTCAGCGTATCAGAGAAAACTATTGTAGAAGTTTCAAGCTCCTATCTACAAAAATGTGGAATTTCGTATTTTTTGCCAGAAGACAAATCACGGGTGCGTGTTTATTTTTTTTTTTTTTTTTCAGTTAAAAAAACTAGTTTTTTTAACTGAAAGTAAGGAGCGACATTAAAACTTAAAACGAACAGAAATTATTCCGTATATGAAATGGGTTGTCCCCTCCGCAATCCCTTGCTCTTTACGCTAAAGTTTGACTCTTTGCCACAATTCTGCTTTTTAAAACAATTAAAAATTTTAGCGTAAAGAGCAAGGGATTGCGGAGGGGACAACCCATTTCATATACGGAGTAATTTCTGTTCGTTTTAAGTTTTAATGTCGCTCCTTACTTTCAGTTAAAAAAACTAGTTTTTTTATTTATTACGAACTAACAACGATAGATTACCAAAATACTGTGTTTAGGCCGTCCATCTGAGGCCAAACGAAACCTGATCATCCCTGAATTGGGTGAGAAGGGAGGGGAGGGTGAAAAAAGATCAACTGGATGAAAAGGGGTGAATTGAGTAAAAAAGACTTATATGAAATTATAACTACTTGGGAGGAGATAAAGAGTGTTACTTTGGATAGCTTGGGTGGAGAAGTGAGCACAGCTGTGTGGGTCTCAGGTGGATTGGTGCTGCAGTGTGTTGTTACTAATAGTTGTACTAATAATAGACAAAACGTATATTTTAATGCTTTGGAATGTCAGAAACTCTTCCAAACACTTTCCATCTCTATTGAACACTCCCCTTCTGTTTATGGCACTTGGTATTAACCAAGTGACATATAGCAGTCGCAAATTCTGTCGGTCTGTCGGTCTGTCGGTCATGGTTTTGCTACTTTAGGCACTTCAAGGTAAGCTAGGACGATGAAATTTGGCAGGCGTATCAGGGACCGGACCAGATTAAATTAGAAGTAGTCGTTTTCCCGATTTGACCATCTGGAGGGAGTGGAGGGCCCGTTAATTTGGAAGAAATCGAAAAAATGAAGTATTTTTAACTTACGAATGGTTGATCAGAACTTAATGAAACTTGATTTTTGGAAGGATATCACATCTCAGAGCTGTTATTTTAAATCCCGACCGGATCTGGTGACATTGGGGGGGGGGGGGTTGGGAAGGAGAAACCTAAAATCTTGGAAAACACTCAGAGTGGAGGGATCGGGATGAAACTTGGTGGAAAAATAAACAAAAGTCCTAGATCCATGATTGACATAACTGGAACAGATCTGCTCTCTTTGGGGTAGTTAGGGGGGAGGGGTTAATTCTGAAAAACTAGAAAAAATGAGGTATTTTTCACTTACGAACGTGTGATCGGATCTCAACGAAATTTGATATTTAGAAGGATATCGTGGCTCAGAGCTTTTATTTTAAACCCGACCAGATCTGGTGACATCGGGGGGGGGGGGAGTTGGGAGGGGGAAACCTAAAACTTGAAAAACACTTAGAATAGATTATGAAAAAATAATCACGAGTCCTAGATACATGATTGACATAACCGGAACGGATCCGCTCTCTTTGGGGTAGTTGGGGGAGGGGTTAATTCTGAAAAATTAGAAAAAATGAGGTATTTTTAACTTACGAACGGGTTATCGGATCTCAATGAAATTTGATATTTAGAAGGATATCGTGTCTCAAAGATCTTATTTTAAATTCCGACCAGATCCTGTGAAGTTGGGGGGAGTTTGGGGGGGCCTAAAATCATGGATAACGCTTAGATTGGAGGGGTCGGGATGAAACTTGGTGGGAAAAATAAGCAAAAGTCTTAGATACGTAATTTACATAATTGGAACAGATCCGCTCTATTGGGGGGGGGGGGATAATTCTGAAAAATTAGAAAAAATGACGTATTTTTAACTTACGAAGGAGTGATCGGATCTTCATGAAACTTCATATTTAGATGAACCTCGTAACTCAGATCTCTTATTTTAAATCTCAACCGGATCCAGCGTCATTGGGGGGGGGGTAGTTTTTGGGGACCGTAAATCTTAGAAAATACTTAAAGCGGAAAGATCAGGATGAAACTGGATGGAAAGAATAAAAAACTGTCTAAGATACGTGACTGACATAACCAGAACGGATATGATCTCTTTGGTGGAGTTGGGGGGGGGGGGGTAATTTGGAAAAATGAGGTATTTGTAACTAACGAAAGGGTGACCAGATCTTAATGAAATTTGATATTTAGAAGGATCTTGTGCTTTACAGCTCTAATTTTAAATTCCGACCAGATCCTGTGACATTGGGGGGAGTTGGAGGGGGAAACCGGAATTCTTGGAAAACGTGAAAATTGGGGTATTTTTATCTTACGATTAGATGATCGGTTCTTAATGAAATTTGATATTTAGAAGGAATCCATGTCTAAGAGCTCTTATTTCAAATCCCGACCAGATCTTTTGTCATTTGGGGGGGGGGGGTGAAGGGGGAAATCTTGGAAAACACTTGGAGTGGAGGAATCAGGATGAAGCTTTGTGGATAGAATAAGCAAACCTCCTTGATACGTAATTGACGTAACCGTACTGGATTCGCTCTCTTTGGGGGAGTTGGGGGGAGGGGTTCAGTGATTTGGCGAGTTTGGTGCTTCTGGACGTACTAGGACGATAAAAATTGGTAGGCGTGTTAGGGAGCTGCACAAGTTGACTTGATAAAGTCGTTTTCCCAAATTCGACCATCTGGGGGGCTAAAGAGAGAGGAAAAATTAGAAAAAATGAGGTATTTATTACTTACGAGTGGATGATCGGATCTTAATGAATTTATATATTTAGAAGGAAATCGTGAGCTCTTATTTTAAATCCTGACCGGCAATAAGCCTCTGATTTTCCTTTTAAATCAATCTATTGATTCTTAGAATTTTGTTAGAGCTCATACCATATGAGCTCTTGGCTCTTCTTGCCTCGTCACAAGTGCCATATGAGTTCTTAGCTCTTGTTTCTTTAGCATACTTGTACTTTTTCGGTTTTCATGAATAAATTAACCACATATTTATGCTGCAATTATTTATGTAGTTACAATTTTACGAAATTTGTATTTATATTAATATTTACCGAGTAACATTTTTACTCTTGTAATAGTGTATTAGTATTAATAAAATGATGATGGTGAAGTTAGTTTTATAACATGCTAATAATTTGTTCATAATTTTATTTAAACATGATATATATATTAATCCATTTGTATATTTATTAACTGATGTTATTTATTTCGTCTACTAAGCAGCATAAAATACAACGGAAATTGGTTAACTATATTTTTTTTCCTATATATAATGGAATTCAATCTATTTGCCATTGCAGATGAAAATAGTACACTGAGTTGTATTGACTTGCACTTATACCATATTATTAAAACATGTCATTAACAACATAGTTGAAGGTAATTGAATAGACGAAGGTTATGCATACAAATTATTATTCTTGTCAAATATCATTCAGTCATCAAACATCAAATTTCAGCAATACTTTAACTGAAATCTGAATTTTCGGTCAGTTCGGCCGAAACGAGGTAATAAAGTAAGGCGCCCCGCTTTTTATGCTAAAATTTGACTCTTTCTCTCAGCTTTACTTTTTAAAACAGTAAAAACTTTAGCGTAAAGAGCAGGGCGTTGAAGAGGGAGCAGCCCCTTTCATATACGGGTAATTTCTGCTCGTTTTAAGTTTTAATGTCGCTCCTTACTTTCAGTTAAAAAAAACTTATTTTTTAAATTTAATTTCTGAACGTTTGTTAGTTAATCCATGTTTTGATTTCGGCTCTCCGCAGATTAATAATTAAAGTGAAATTTGCATATTTATTTATTTGGCTAAATGGCTTTCCCATAGTTTTGATGGAATGATTTTGAGAAAAAAGGAGGGGGAGGAGGCCCAGTTGCCCTCCAATTTTTTGGGTACTTAAAAAGGCAACTAGAACTTTTAATTTTTTACGAACGTTTTCATTAGTAAAAGATATACGTAACTTACGAATTAGCTTACGTAACAGACTTCTATATTCGTATGTTTTTATTACGTATATTAGAGGGTTCGCCCACTCGTCAATACCTCGCTCTTCACACTAAAGCTTAAATTTTGTCCTATTGAATCACAAGGGCCGTAGAATAAATAGTTGAAATTATTAAAAATACTTTAGCGTAAAGAGTGAGGTATTAGATTTAGGTGAGCCCCTCATATGCGTAATATTTTCTGTTCGTTTTAAGTTTTAATGCTACTCCTTACTTTCAGCTGAAAAAGCTTTTTCCTATTTATTTTTTCACTGTTTTCTAAATAATTCTAGAAAATGCTGCGTCCCCTTCATGGAAATATTCTTCCCCCATGACAAATTCCTCCATGGAAATTTTCCCCCACATAACCCCCTCTTCTCAACCCCTCCTCCCAACCAAAAACTCCCCCTGAAAATGTCTGTACACTTCCCAATAACCATTACTATATGCAAACACTGGTCAAAGTTTGTAACTTGCAGCCCCTCCCACGGGGACTGAGGGGGAGTAAGTTGTCTCCAAAGACATAGTTATAAGGTTTTTCAACTATGCTGAATAAAATGGCTATCTCAGAATTTTGATCCTACGACTTTGGGAAAAAAATGAGCGTGGGAGGGGGCCAAGGTGCCCTCCACTTTTTGATCACTTAAAAAGGGCACTAGAACTTTTCATTTCCGTTCAAATGAGTCCTCTCACAAAATTCTAGGACCATTGGGGCGATACGATCACCCCTGGGAAAAAGAAAAAAAAACAAAAAAAAACAAACCAACAACCAAAGACGCATCCGTGATTTGTCTTCTGGCAAAAGATACAAAATTCCACATTTTTGTAGATAGGAGCTTGGAACTTGTACAGTAGGGTTCTCTGATACGCTGAATCTGATGGTGTGATTTTGGTTAAGATTCTACGACTTTTAGGGGGTGTTTTCCCCTATTTTCTAAAATAGGGCAAATTTTCTCAGGTTCATAACTTTTGATGGGTAGGACTAAACTTGATGAAACTTATATATTTAAAATCAGCATTAAAAGGCGATACTTTTGATGTAACTATTGGTATCAAAATTCCGTTTTTAGAGTTTTGGTTACTATTGGGCCGGGCCGCTCCTTACTACACCATTGGAATCAGCATGGTCGAAAACCTAGTGCAGGGAAATTACAGTCCTCCACCTTGAACAGGTGGAACAAGAAAATCGCTTTTTTGCGTGGGTGGTATGCCTACTGATTTGTCCTCCCTTTTATCTACCAGGGCTTGCGGGTTACCGGGACATCATAGAGAGATGGTTGATAGATTATTCGAACAGAAATTAAGTTTTCTAGTGCCCTTTTAAAGTGACTGAAAAGATTGGCTAGCCCCCCTCCCCAAAAAACCTCCTTCTCAAAAATTCTTCCGATCAAAATTTTAAGATTGTCATTTTCTTAACACAATTGAATTATCCAATAGCTACATTTTCTTTGATCACATGGCGCTCCATATTCCCTGGGGAAAAGGCTGCAAAATAGGCAATTGTGGTCCTAGAAAAATCAATAAATTAAATTTGAGTAACAGACGTCGTAGTTCAGTTAGTAGAGGGTTAAACTTAGAATAAGAATGCAAAAGGTTTCTAGACGGGTACTTTATACTCCAATCAGGGTTTTGTACCTTCTATATGATTCTTTTTCTGATGATCCCCTATTTTTGTAAATGCAATGCAATTATTTTTAAACTTGTCAAACACTTTCATTCAAAAGGGTATAGAGGTCATCGAGTTTCATGGTTTGCAATTACAATCCTAGTAGATCACTAAGTCCATACCCCCATACCCCAGCCACCTTGCCACTAGAAGTGTAGGCCTGTGGTTCTTGACCTACTCAAAATTGTATGTTAAAAGAAGGATAACTTATTGGCATATTTATTCAAATTATGCTTACTACTTATGCTTACTAATAAACAGACACGATAAAACTATTTGCAATGTATGTAGATAGATCATTGAGCTAAAAACCTATTTGCGTATGTCTAAGTTTTTTGTGTTTAGCAGGGGGGGGGATGTTTAGTGAAATAAGTTAGAGATACGAAAAATTTGCTTAGGTTTAGAAAACTTTGAAAATTTTCTTTCAGAAAAATAGTTACTTCTAGAATGCCAAGGAAATCGATGTACGATAACAATCTTAGAAATTATTTCTTACTGCAAAACTCATTTTCAAATAGTTCGTGGTAACGAACTGTAGTAAGGAGCGACGCGGCTCAATAGTAACCAAAACTCTACAAAATGGAATTTTGATACCAATAGCTACATCAAAAAGAATCGCATTTTAATGCTGATTTTAAATATATAATTTTCATCAAGTTTAGGCTTACCCATCAAAAGTTACGAGCCTGGGAACATTTGCATTATTTTAGAAAATAGGGGGAAGCACCCCCTAAAAGTCATACAATCTTAACGAAAATCACACCATCAGATTCAGCGTATCAGATTCAGCCCTATTGTAGAAGTTTCAAGCTCCTATCTACAAATATGTGGAATTTTGTATTTTTTTGCCAGAAGGCAGATCACGGATGCGTGTTTAGTTATTTGTTTGTTTGTTTTTTTTTTGTTTTTTTTTTTTCCCAGGGGGATCTTATCGACCCAGTGATCCTAGAATGTCGCGAGAGGGATCATTCTAACGGAAATGAAAAGTTCTAGTGCCCTTTTTAAGTGACCAAAAAAATTGGAGGGCACCTAGGCCCCCTCCCACGCTAATTTTTTCCCAAAGTCACTGGGTCAAAATTTAGAGATAGCCATTTTGTTCAGCTTAGTCCAAAAACTTAATAATTATGTCTTTTGGGACGACTTAATCCCCCACAGTCTCGGGGGAGGGGCTGCAAGTCACAAACTTTGACCAGTTTTTACATATAGTAATGGTTATTGGGAAGTGTACAGACGTTTTTGGGGGGACTTTTTTGCACTGATGGGGGAGGGGTACATGGGAGGATCTTTCAATGGAGGAATTTATCATGAGGAAAGAGAATTTCCATGAAGAGGTCCTAGGATTTTCTACCATTATTAAAAAAAAACAATGAGAAAATAAATGAAAAAAGTTTTTTTCAGCAGGAAGTAAGAAGCAGCATTAAAACCTAAAACGAACAGAAATTATTACGTATATAGGGAGTCTGTCCCCTCCACGATACCTCGCTCTTTACGCAAACGTATTTTTAGTAATTTCAACTATTTATTCTACAGCCTTTGTGATCCAGGGGTCATTCTTAAAGAATTGGGACAAAATTCAAGCTTTAGTGTAAAGAGCGAGGTATTGACGAGGGGACGAACCCCTAATATACGTAATAAAAATATACAAATATGGAAGTTCATTACGTAAGTCACATATATACTTTTTACTAATAAAAACGTTCGTAAAAAAATAAAAGTTCTAGTTGCCTTTTTAAGTAGCCGAAAATTGGAGGGCAACTAGGCCTCCACCCCCACCCATTTTTTTTTATCAAAATCGTCCGATCAAAACTTTAAAAGCCGTTTAGCAAAAGAAAAATAATATGCACATTTCGTTTTAATTATTTATGTGCGGTGAGCCAAAATCAAATTGTGCATTAATTCAAAAAGGTTCAGAATTTAAATAAGAAAAACAAGTTTTTTAAACTGCAAGTAAGGAGTGACTTTAAAACTCAAAACGAACAGAAATTATTCCGTATATGACAGAGGTTGTCCCCTCCTCAACGCCTCGCTCTTTCCGCTAAAGTTTTTTATTGTTTTTAAAAAGTAGAGTTGTAAGAAAGAGTCAATCTTTAGCGTAAAGACCGAGGCGTTGGGGAGGGGACAACTTCTTTCATATACGGAACAATTTCTGTTCGTTTCAAGTTTTAATGTCGCTCCTTACTTGCAGTTTAAAAAACTTTTTTGTTGTTTTTAAAAAGTAGAGCTGTAAAGAAGAGTCAAGCTTTAGCGTAAAGACCGAGGCGTTGGGGAGGGGACAACTTCTTTCATATACGGAACAATTTCTAAGTTTTAAGTTTTAATGTCGCTCCTTACTTGCAATATAAAAAACTTGTTCTTTTTATTTAATATATTTGATATAGTAGTTACTTTACGCTATAGCGTTGCCTGTTAAACTTCGTTAATCTAAAACAACTGAGTTTTTCTAAGGGATGTAAAGACCGAAGCTGAAACCTAAAACGCAGAAAAATTATTATTACAGTCCGTCTAACATACATTAATATAACTAGTACAAATAAACCAACTAATTATATTTCCCAATGTTTGTAGGATTATAGGAAGCTAGCGCTTTTGTAAAATCACAAAACAATATAGGAGTTATGATACAGTAAAAGCAAACTGATTAAGGAGACTTTTTCAAACAGTTCGTGGTAACGAACTGTAGTAAGGAGCGACCCGGCTCAATAGTAAACGAAAATCCAAAAAACGGAATTTTGATGCTAAAAGATACATCAAAAGAATCGAATTTTCACGCTGATTCTAAATATATAAGTTTCAATTAATTTAGTCTTTTTCATCAAAAGTTACGAGCCTGAGAAAATTTGCCTTATTTTGGAAAATAGGGGGAAACATCCCCTAAAAGTCATAGAAAGTCACACCATCGCATTCGGCGTATCAGAGAACCCTATCGCAAAAATTTCAAGTTCCTATCTAAAAAAATGTGGAATTTCGTATTTTTTGCCAGAAGACAAATCACGGGTGCGTGTTTATTTGTTTGTTTTTTTTTTGTTTTTTTTTCCAGTGGTCCTAGAGTGTCGCGAGAGGGCTCATTCTTACGGAAATGAAGAGTTCTAGTGCCCTTTTTAAGTGATCAAAAAAATTGGAGGGCACCTAGGCCCTCCAATTATTAAATCCTTTATTAAAACGAAATTTGCAACCCATGGATGACATCAGGACTTCTCAAAAGCTGGAGAAGGGAAAATAATCTCTGGAGGTATTATTAATGCGCTACACTTTCAACGAGTGCTATTCGTCTTTGTCAATTCAAGATTTACCGGAATATATATAATTCCTTGTGTAGGAAAGCCAAATCTCTCTATTATCTAAATAATTTTGCTGCGTGTAATAAGGATATTCGTAAAACTTGGAAGGTAATAAATTCTGTGCTTAAACCTGGTTCTCAATATAGCTCTTTACCTATGAGTCTGGTCATTGATGATGAGACTGTAGAGGGTGAGCTTAATGTCCAAGAAGCATTTACTTCATTTTTCGCTAGTATTGGTAATAATATCGCTTCCACAGCTTCTTTATCTCGGTCTAAGTTGGACTTTAGATCTTACCTCGGGCCGTCTTGTCTTAAGTCTATGTTTCTAGAGCCAGTAACAGAAATTGAAATTACTAAAATTGTTAATGGCTTGAAAGAATCGTCTTCATCTGGGCCAGATTCTATTCCTACTAAGGTAGTTAAATCTATTCTTCCTTCAATAGTTGTGCCTCTTACAAAACTTGTTAATCTTTCATTTCAATATGGGGTTTTTCCAGATCCTCTCAAGCGTGCTCGGATTCTTGTTCTTTATAAAGGTGGAACAAGAAATGATCCAGCAAATTATCGACCAATTTCAATTTTATCAGTATTTGGTAAAATCTTCGAAAAGGCTATGCTTTCTCGTCTGCTTAAATTTCTAAAATCTAAAGAGTTTCTTCATGATTTTCAATTTAGTTTCCGAATGAAGCACTCCACTGAGCATGCCTGTATAACCCTTTTGAATTTTATACATTCTGAATTGGATTCGGGATTAATTCCGGCTGCTATATTCCTGGATATTCGCAAGGCATTCGATTCCTTAACGCATGAAATTCTTCTATCGAAGATGTCTCATTTTGGCATTAGGGGTAATGTATTTTCTTGGTTTCAATCTTATTTGAATGATAGGTTAATTTCTGTCAATCCACAATTTAATTTCTGCCAATCACAAGTGAATTTTGGCGTCCCTCAGGGATCAGTTTTAGGGCCAGTGCTATTTTTGATTTAAATAAATGATCTTTTTTACGCAGTAAAAAAGCAGAAACCTATTAATTTCTGTAGACTCTGCCATCCTAAACCTTCCTTTGCCCATAGTGCCAGCTATAGTTCGCCATCTTCTGATATCCTTGTTTGTTTTGCTGATGATAGCACACTCGGCACTTCGGGGAACTGTGAATCCGAGCTTCGGTTAAACTTGGAATACTTGTTTGAGAGAGTAATTTCATGGCTTGATGCTAATTTTCTTACCCTAAATTATTCAAAATCCAATTTTTTGATATTTTCGCATGTTTCTCAGATTTATCCCAAGTTATCAGAAACTCATCAGCCAAATGGGATAATTCACAGATCTAAAGATCGACATGTTCGTTTTTTGGGCATTCTTGTTGATGAAAACTTGTCTTTCAAGCGTCACATTGATTTGATTAAAATGAAGATATGCAGGAGTCTCGGTATTTTAAGGAAACTCAAACATATTTTCCCTGGATCAATTTTGGAAATCACTCCTTGATCCGATGTCAACCTTTCCTTCACTGTTAAAACCACTTTCTAAGGTTTATAATAAAGCTAGAAACCTCATTAAGGAAACTAACCGTTCAAGAGTTATCCCATTACTTGATCTCGAGTCACTGTATATTCTTTCGTGTGCATGTTTTACTTTTTCTCAGCTTCACGGTGACCTCCCCCGTCCCCTAAGTGTTCAGCCATCTTTCACCTCTAATCAGAATAATTATAATCTTCGCAATACCGAAAATCATATTCAAGTTCCTTTTACTCCTTGTGTAAGGTCAGACTTTAATCCTTTAATTGTGAGTTATATTGTATGGAATAAGTTGCCCGAATCAGCTCGAAGGTGCCACTCATTCGGTTTGTTCAAAAAAATTATTAAAAATTCATTGGCTTCTTAGAAATTATTTTATCTCTTTTTATATGTGTATATGCGTGTATGTATGCATATATATTTCCTTATTATTTCATTGGAGTCTATTTTATCTACAGATCTACATAATTAATTTAGTCTATTCAATCTATTAGTCTGTTTAGTTTTGTTTTCTATAGTTTTTCATTTTATTTATATTTTCCTCTCTTCTCCTTTTTGCTCTTCTCTCTGTGAGTAAGTGGTTTTTTTTTCTCTGAGTAAGTGGCTCGTTCATTTTCCCCTTTTTTACAGGCCAAAGAGTCTTTGGGGAAATAGTAAAAAAATGTAATATTGTATGTGTGTTTCGTGATGAATAAATCTTATCTTATCTTAATGCATGTTTTGATTTTGGCTCTCCGCACATAAATAATTAAAACGAAATTTGCATATTAGTTTTGTTTTTGGCTAAATGGCTTTCTTATAATTATAATCGGAAGATTTTGAGAAAACAGAGCAGGAGAGGACGCCTAGTTGCCCTCCAATCTTTTGATTATTTAAAAAGGCAACTAGAACTTTTAAGTTTTTACGAACGTTTTCATTAGTAAAAAATATACGTAACTTACGAATTAACTTACGTAACGAACTTCTATATTCGTATGTTTTTATTACGTATATGAGGGGGTTCACCCCTTCGTCAATACCCCGCTCTTTACACTAGAGATTAAATTTTGTCCCAATTCCTTAAGAATGACCCATGAATCACAAAGGCCGTAAAATAAATTGTGGAAATTACTAAAAATACTTTGGCGTAAAAAGCGAGGTATTAGGAGGAGGTGAACCCCTCATATGCGTAATAATTTCTGTTCGCTTTAAGTTTTAATTTTGCTGCTTACTTTCAGTTGAAAAAAACTTTTCATATTTATTTTTCCATTGTGTTTTTAAATAATGCTAGAAAATCCTTTGCCCCCTTCATTGAAATTCTCTTCCGCCATGGACAGATCCTCCAACGTAAGCCCCCCTCAACCTCTCTCCCCCATACCGAAAAAATCCCCCTGAAAACGTCTGTACCCTTCCCAATAACCATTACTATATGTAAACACTGGTCAAAGTTTGTAACTTGCAGCCCCTCCCACAGGAACTGTGGGGGAGTAAGTCGTCCCCAAAGACTTAGTTATTAAGTATTTTGACTATGGTGAACAAAGTGACTATCTCAGAATTTTAATCCGATGACTTTGGGAAAAAATGAGCATGGGAGGGGGCCTAGGTGCCCTCCAAATTTTTGGGTCACTTAAAAAGGGCACTAGAACTTTCAATTCCCGATAGAATGAGCCCTCTTGCAACATTCTAGGACCGCTGGGTCGATACGACCAACCCCAGAAAAAGAAAAAAAACAAAACAAACAAAAAAACAAATAAACACGCACCCGTGATCGGTCTTCTCGAAAAAATGCGAATATCCACATTTTTGTAGATATGAGCTTGAAACTTCTACAGTGGGGTTCTATGATACTCTGAATGCGATGGTGTGATTTTCGTTAAGATTCTATGACTTTTAGGGGTGTTTCACCCTATTTTCTAAAATAAGGCAAATTTTCTCAGGCTCGTAATTTTTGATGCGTAAGACTAAACTAGATGAAACTTATACATTTAAAATCAACATCAAAATTTAATTTTTTTGATGTAACTATTGGTACCAAAATTCCATTTTTTAGAGTTTCGGTTACTATTGAGCCGGGTTCGTTGCCACGAACTGTTTGATTATTTTTTTTTAGAGGAACTCTATATAGAAAAAGTGATCGTACGGACTTCATAGGGGACTCATTCGAATGGAAATCTAAAATTCAAGTGCCTTCTTTAAGAGTCAGAAGTGATCAGAGGGAAACCAGCCCCCTCACCCACTTTTTCCCCAAATGCATCCGATCACAATTTTGAGTCAGCCATTTTGTTCAAAATAGTTCAAAGGTGAAATAACTATGCCTTGTGTGTCGACAATACCCTTACAGCCCCTGGGCCAAGGGCTGTAAGTTATGTAAGCTACCCATTGTTAAGATTTAAGGTGGTTTTTTATTGGTAAAAGAGTGCATGTTCGATCCGTTTGATCTTCGGTCTCCGAAAAGGCTTAGGTTATTAAGTTGAAACTTTAAGGAAATGTTGAGAGCGATACCGAACAAAATCAAAATACATAATGTGCTTGATGTTGTCAAAAGGGAATATCAGCAATATCTAAGGAGCGGCTAAGGTTATTAAGTTGAAACTTTCAATGCATTTTGTGGGGATGTTGAAGAGGGATTTGAACGCACCCACCCCCCTCTTTACCCCTTATAGGTGTCCCTCTGCTCAAGACTGATTGAAATTTTGAAACTGTAAATTTGTTCGAACTAGTCAAAAGGTGTAATAGCTATACCTACAGGGCATCCCAGCTAAGTGGTTGGCGCCGCTGGGTTGGGAATCCTTTATCCAACCAGCGCAAGTTAGATCCCTGGCGTGGCCTAGAGAAAATGCGTCAGAACCACCCTAGGAAAAATACAAATTATTCCTTAAAGTTGTTTGTTAAACATATTTAGATCGTTTGTAGTTTTATATCTAAACTATGTAGACAATTTCGGGGTCAGGCCCTGTCACGGTTACACAACAGGCTTGTATATATTGATTTTCATTGTCGCTTGTCTTTTAACCGCAAACAATGTAAGCCTCTTCTTGATGTCATGGGCCGGGACGGCACGGCTACGCGGCAGGCTTGTATATATGTTGATTCTCGTTGTAAGTAGCAACCTACAAATGAATCACCTTTGTTAGCTACTCTTTCCCTGGGAAAAGGAAGAGCTCCACAGAGAATACATATAACGTTGAAGGGTCCCAATTTTGGCATGTTTTCATTCTCGCTGTCGCTTGTAATTTTCGCTGCCGCTTATCTTCTAACCACATATTTCTTTGTTCTCGAGTGGGATATTTTTTAACCGCATGTTTCTTTGTTCTCCACTTTCACTTTTAACTCTTTCTGCTCCTCGTTGTCGCATGCCTTGTAACCGCACATTTCTTTGTTCTTCACTTTTATTTTTGACTCGTTTTATTGTTGCCTCCACTTATCTTCTAACCTGGTATTTCTTTCCCCTTCACTTGTGTTTTGACTCGTAATTGTCGTTGACGCAAGTATTCTAGCTGTATATTTCTTTGTTATTCGTTTTTGTTTATCATTACTTCAGACATTTTTCAATAGCGTTTACCCTAGCTGCTCCAATTGGTTTTGTCACACTGGATGGTCTAGGTTACTCATTTTTCCTCTAGCCATTACTAAACTGCTTAAAACGCCTTTTGTAAATAGACTAATTAGACTTGGTATTTTATGCTTAGCTATGTTCCTTTTATACTGTTGCATGCGCCATAGATATAAAAACGAACCGTTCACTCCTGGGGGAGGGGGAGGGGGCAAAAATGATGTAATTTATTCAATTCAAATTTATTTGAATTGAATAAATGGATATTTATATAATATATAAATATCCCCATGGCGGGGATGCCATGGATATTCTGTGGTAGCCACAACACTGTGCTGGGTAGAGAATTTAAAGTGGCGAAACCCTATATAGGCCAGTGTATTCTCCTGATGAGCCCTTGTGTTGGGTGTTGCCTCTGAATTATTTGTCTATATTATTTTTTCTATTGTTTGGTAAATGACGACTTATACTTATTGACGACATGACTGCCTGTCCATGGATTATTCTTTATGGTTGATTGTGTGTGGCTATGCTGTTTGACCTATGTGATTGTATGGATGAGTAGGGTTAAGGCCTCATTCAAGTGCTGGTCTATATTAATCACTAATTTAGGAAAACAGTCTTCCTTTTCTCCTTCTGTCTCCTTTTTTTTTTTTTTTTTTTTTTTGTGTGTTTGTGCTGTAGCATTGGTGATTTCTCTTTTCATGATAAAATATATAATATAATATATATTATATAATATATATTATATATTTATATATATAATATATTATAATAATATATTATATAATATATAATAATATAAATATATATAAAAATAGCCGTCTCAAAATTTTGATTGGATGCGTTTTGAGAAACGACGAGCGTGCAGGGGGGGGGGCTGATTGCCTGCCAATTACATTTGACTCTTAGAAAGGGCCTAGAACCTCCAATTTTTTCAATCAAATGAGCGCCATCCGAAGTTTATACAACAAACCATTCTATAAAAAAACCGTATATTCCTGAGGCATAACTTACAACTCTTGCTCCTAGGCTCTTGGGGGTTGTGTCAACCCTAAAGACATTATTACATGTTCTTTGGGCTATTTCGAAATTGTTGTCTCGCAACTTTAATCAGATAAGTTTGGGGAAAAGAGGATTTCGGGAGAGGGAGGATTTTTGCCCTCCCTCACTTTCAACTCTTAAAAGAGAACTAGAAATTTCGATTTCCAATCAAATGAGCCTCCTCTAAAGTACATACAACCACCCTTTCCATAAAAATCTTTATACCCCTGGGGCGTAACTTACAACCCTTTCCCCTAGGCTTTGGGGTTTGTTTTAACCCCGAGGGCTTTGTTATACGATCTTTAGACTATTTTGGATAAAAAGCCTGTCTCAAAATTTCAACTAGATGCATTTGAGAAGAGGACTTAGGAGGGGGGTCTAGTTGCCCTTCGACAACTATTGACTTAAGAAGGGCTCTAGGACTTCTTACAGTAGAATAAGACCCCTCCGAAGTTAATACGACCACCCCTTCCCTAAAAAAACCTTATTTGTTAATAATGGGCAACAGGTATAACTTATAACCATTGCTCTGTGGTTGTAAGGGGGGGGAGAGGGTGTCATCCGAAAAGACAAAATTGCTGGACCTTTCAACTGTGCTCAACAAAATGGCTATCTTAAAATTTTGATTGGATGTGCTTTAGACTAATTTTTGACCATTATTTTTTTTTTTCTGACCAAGGCACTTCGCATAGAAGTTGTCGTAGAAACAAAAGGGCTTATTCGATTAGAAATTTGAATTTCTAGGACCTTTTTAAGAGTCAAAAGTGATTGTAAGGCAACCAGCCCCCTCCCCATGTTCTCTTTCCCCCAAATGCATCTGATCGAAATTTTGAGATAGCCATTTCGTTCAAAATAGACCTATCTCAAAATTTTAATTAGATGTGCTTTGGACCATTACGACTATGGGCGGGGGGGACCGTGTATTTCGGACCATTCGACAAGCATGTGACCAAGCTTCTTAAATTACCTTTATTTGTTTAAAAAACGATAACCTAATTTTTCGGCTGCGAATACCCCGTTTTTCTTGTTTGCTGTTCTAAGTTTTCTAGCGTTATCATACTTTAGTGGCCCCTGACCTTATTTGCAACGAGCTTCCGAAGAACTTATTACAACAAGCATATGACCAGTACTGTTTTGATTTGTCGGAAATCACACCAACCTAATTTTCTGCTTGTGCATTAAATCATGTTTTCGTTGTCTTACGGGCTTCTCATATTGTCATGTCGTCTCAGAAATTAAATATTTTCCATGTTTATTGAATTTCAACACCCAGGGTTCTGCATGTCAATATTTTCAAGAATCCCTATCTTTTTTGTCATTGATTGACATTGATTTAAATTGGTGCATTTTGGGTACCGTTTAATAAAGGTGGAAAGTTAGGAATAATGTCAAGATCATATCTTGGCATTACGCCAAATGGACTTGAGTCAATTTACAAATTTCAAAGGGAAGTAAAAACTTAACTACATCCCAAGCAAATCATTTTAAACATCTCATGTCACATTTGAAGATTTATATAAATCCTGGAAGTCAGTGCAATTAGGAGCGTAACCCGAAACTTGGCTAAAGATGAGAGGGGTTAAAATAAAAATAAAACATTTTTGTATATATTTAGAAGTCATATTTTATAATTCTTTTGACATTTTAAAAGTATAATTTAGATTTTTAGATATAAAACCGTCACCAGCGAAAAAAAAACACACCTATCATTGAGGGCAGGACCGTATCCACGATTTTTTCGGGGGGAGGGAGTTACAAGAGGAAACATTTCTGGGAGCTTCAAACCCCCTACCCCTTAGATACGGCCTTAACTGAGGGATAAACGATATAAACTGATATAGAATTGTTATCTGACTGGAAGTTTCCATCTATTTAAAAAATCCTCCATTACATTTAAATTCGATGAATCCTCATTGCACAGTTCAATTCGAGAAACAATTAGTTTTTAGATAATTTTCGAATTATCTATAGCAGATAGCTACATCACATTTCAGCATCCTAACAGCTGATTAACAAAGGGTTTCATAATACCCCTACTGTAATAAAGAGCGTGTCTGAAAATTTAGTCTTAGAGTTGGAGGGGTTAAGGTCAAAAACATTTAAAGTCTTTTGCTCCAGTTTGTTTACTTCTTTACTTGAATTTATTTAAACGACTTCGTCGAGCGAAAAAAAGGTAAAAAAAAGAAATAATTAATAATAATTAGAAATTATTAAATAAGGATTTTAAACTACTGAATTGTCGTATTTACACATTTCTTCTTTCATAAAAAAGGCTCATATTTATTAAAATGTAGAGTTTTTATAAGTATTTAGGACACGCTTCGTAAAAGGAACGTCCTCTGGGAGCAAGAGGGACATGAGCCGGACAGGCCCCTTCTGTGTAACCTCTGGAGTTACACGATGACAAAGAAAGTACATTTTAAAAAACCTTTTGAGACTTAAGATGTAATTCAGATTTCAATATACAAAAACTGTCAACATTGAAAAAATTCTTAAAAACGGGCCATAAACTTCATAAAGAAAATACAAAGCCGGCAAGACTCGGCCAAAATTTTATTTTCAATTCACAATTAACTACATTGTTCTTACACTTTCTCTTCCTCTGTCAGGCACAACACTTAGCACAACATGATAAAGACGGTAACTCCAAAACAATCACAGTGAAATAATATTTGTGCGAAACAAGTATAAATATAGCAAACACTTCGACAAATCAATATTTAAAAAACACGTTACATGAAAAACCATTAAAGGAAATGTTTGTACTTCAACTCCAACATCTGAAAAAAAGAAGGCAAGTTAATTTGGATATAAATTAGTTTTCCCTTAGTAACCAATCAAGCACTTCGAGGTGACGAACTGTAAGTAAGGAGCCACCCGGGTCAATAGTAAACGAAACACTAAAAACGAAATTTTGATACCAGTAGATACATCAAAAGAATTGGATTTTTATGCCGATTTTAATACACAAGTTTCATCAAGTGTAGTCCTACTCATCGAAAGTTACGAACCTGAGAAATTTTTCTCTTATTTTTGAAAAAAGGGGAAACACCCCCCCAAAAGTCATAGAATCTTAATTGAAATCACACCATCTGATTCATCTATCAGAGAACCTTACTGTAGAGGTTTCAAGGTCCTATCCGCAAAAATGTGGAATTTTGTTGTTTTTCTTTTTCACAATATGATCACGGATCCGTGTTTATTTGTTTTTTTTTTCAAGGGGTATCGTATCGACCCAGTGGTCCTTGAAAGCTGCAAGAGGGATCATTCGAACATTAAAAGTTCTAGTGCGCTTTTTAAGTGACCAAAAAAAATTGGAGGGCAACTAGGCCCCCTTCAACGCTCTTTTTCCCAAAGTCACTGGATCAAGATTTTGAGACAGCCATTTTGTTCAGCATAGTCGAAACACCTAATTACTATGTCTTTGAGGACTACTTAATCCCTCACAGTCCCCTGAGGAAGGGATGCAAGTTATTAAGTTATTTAGTATTAGTTACTGGGAACTATACAAACGTTTTCAGGGGGGATTTTTTCTAGTGGGGGGTCGGGGGAGACGGTTACATGGGAGGATCTTTCCATGGAGGAATTTTTCACGGGAGAAGAGAATTTTCCATGAAGGGGGCGGTGGATTTCCCAGCATCATTTAAAAAAAGATCAGAAATAAAATTAAAAAAAAAACAAGTTTTTTCAACTGAAAGTAAAGAGCAACATTAAAACTTAAAACGAACAGAAATTATTACGGATTTAAGTGGGTTCAACCCCTTGTCAATACTTCGCTCTTTACACCAAAGTTTTTATGTATTTCCAATAGGAAATACATAATTTATATAATGAGTCATTGTTTATTTGCGACAGCCCAACAATCTTACCCTCAGTTTTCACAGTCATGTCCCATATGCGTTTTGCAGTGATTCTATTGCATATTGATGCATTATTTTTGATGTTTAGAAACAACAATCTTAAACTGATTATTTTCAAAATGCGTAAGAAAATCCTTATAAGGAGAATAATAATCTTTACATGATAATTAAATAAATAAAAACTAATTTTTTTAGCTGAAAGTAAGGAGCGACATTAAAACTTAAAACGAACAGAAATTAATCCGTATATGAAATGAGTTGTCCCCTCCGCAATCCCTCGCTCTTTACGCTAAATCTTTTAATTGTTTTAAAAAGTAGAATTGTGGCAGAGTCAAACTTTAGCGTAAAGAGCGAGGGATTGCGGAGGGGACAACTCATTTCATATACGGATTAATTTCTGTTCGTTTTAAGTTTTAATGTCGCTCCTTACTTTCGGCTAAAAAAATTAGTTTTTTTTTTATTTAATTTCTGAACGTTTTTGAATTAATGCATGTTTGGTTTTGGCTCTCCGCACATAAATTATTAAAATGAAATTTGTATATTAATTCTTTTTTTGGCTAAATGGCTTTCTCTTAGTTTTGATCAGACGATATTGAGAAATAAGGGGTGGAGAAGGAGGCCTAGTTGCCCTCCAATTTTTCGGTTACTTAAAAAGGCAACTAGAACTTTTAATTTTTAACGAACGTTTTTATTAGTAAAAAATATACGTAACTTAAGAATTAACTTACATAACAAACTTTCATAACCTTATATTTTTATTATGTATACGAGGGGGTTTGTACCCTCGTTAATACCTCGCTCTTTACACTAAATCCTAAGTTTTGTCCCAATTCTTTAAGAATGACCCCTGAATCAGAAATGCCGTAGAATAAATAGTTGGAATTACTAAAAATACTTTAGCATAAAGAGCAAGGTATTTATCTCCTCCTAAATACCTCGCTCTTTATGCTAAAGTATTTTTAGAACCCCTCGTATGCGTAATAATCTCTGTTCGTTTTAAGTTTCAATGCTACTTCTTCCTTTCATTTGAAAAAACGTTTTCATGTTTATTTTTCATTGTTTTCTTATAGTAATGCTAGAAAATCCTGCGCCCTTGTCATTGAATTTTTCTTCCCCCATGACAGATTCCTCCAAGGAAAGATCCTCCAACATAGCCCCCTCTCCTCAGCCCCACCCCCAAACAAAATAAAATCCCCCTGAAAACGTCTGTACACTTCCCAATAACCATTACTATATGTAAACACTGGTCAAAGTTTGTAACTTGCAGCCCCTCCCCCAGGGATTGTAGGGGAGTAAGTCATCCCCAAAGACATAGTTATTATGGTTCTCGACTATGTTGAACAAAATGGCTATCTCAAAATTTTGATCCGTTGACTTTGGGAAAAAAATGAGCGTGGGAGGGGGCCTAGATGGCCTCCAATTTTTTGGTCACTTAAAAAGGGCACTAGAACTTTTCATTTCCCTTAGAATGAGCCCTCTTGCGACATTCTAGGACCACTTGGTCGATACGATGACCCATGAAAAAAAAAAAAAATAAATAAATAAATAAACACGCACCCGTGATTTGTCTTCTGGCAAAAAATACAAAATTCCACATTTTTGTAGATAGGAGCTTGAAACTTCTACAGTAGGGTTCTCTGATACGCTGAATCTGATGGTGTCATTTTCGTTAAGATCCTACGACTTTTAGGGGGTGTTTCCCCCTATTTTCCTAAATAAGGCAAATTTTCTCAGGCTCGTAACTTTTGATGAGTAAGACTAAACTTGATGAAACTTATATATTTAAAATCATCATTAAAATGCGATTCTTTTGATGCAGCTATTGATATCAAAATTCAATTTTTTAGAGTTTTGGTTACTATTGAGCCGGGTCGCTTGAAACCTATGCAGTAGGGTTTTCTGATATGCTGAATATAACGAAGTAATTTTCATTGAGATCGCTTGACTTTTTTAGGGTGTTTCAAAATTTTCAAAAATTAGGCGAATTTTCTTTGGCTCGTAGCTTTTGATGAGTAACATTAAACTTAGTGATTTAAATATATCTAGAATCAGCATAAAAAGCCAATTCTTTTGATGCATTAATTTTTATCAAAATTTGTCTTTTTTAATTTCGGTTACTATAGTAAAGAACTGTTTAACATTGACTTTTTTTTAAATCAACAGCTGTGACTACAATTTGATTCACGAATAGCAAAATGGATAAAAATCTAGTAAACAATAATCAAATTTACTATCTTTCAACATCGTAACCTTAAGGTGACTATACACGATGATTAATGAACAAATCGATCTTTAAGACCTTTACAGCTGAGCTTCTGTGCTTGCTTCGCACCAAAGGTTCTGACCTTTATTGGAGTTTCAACAAAACATCATGATTATCGAAATTTGTGAACATTCCTAGTTTCATAATAGCAAAGGTGCTTAGGGGGATACCTAAGCAACTTCTCGCGTACAGCAATTTAAAAGCATGACAAATCACTAGGCAACCAGTCCTTACTATTAAGAGGTTCAGGCTGAATTTCAGATAACAAATACAAAATTTGCTATTCAAACAATGAAGAAGATAATTCAATGATGAAATTTTAATTCAAAAGAAAACCAATGAAAATATTTTATATACATATCTAATAGCCGTCTTTAGCAACAGTGGTACCAATTGGGGGGGACACTTGCCCTCTAGATTTTTGTTGTTCCGCCAATATTTTTAAAAATGCGATTTTTTTTTAATTTTCATAGAAAAAAAACGAAAAATATTTGTCCACTCCCCCCTAGATTAAAAAAATTCCTCTCCAATGTTTTCAGGGATTTGCGCGAGTACTCAGCAAAACAAAAAAGACGAATAAAAATAAAATTCAACTCATGATAAAAACGACAAAATCCTCACTCAAGTATGAAAAAAGAAAAAGAAACTATTCACATATTGGCCGATTAACATACAAATCAATCTTGTTTATTTTATCTTCCTGTCATTGAATACACTGGCCTAGGAGCACCAATTGGGGGAGGAGAGGAACTGCCCCTCCAATAGATTTTAAAGATACCCTTTTCTGGCAGTTTTAGTTTGAAAATCAACACGATGCTGGCCTACTGTATATTCCGTAAATTGGCAAGTCAATTGGCAAGTACCCCACGTCTACCGTTTGGTTTCGGGTGAAGTATATTGATTTTTTATGTAAATTGTTGTAAAGGTCAAATAAATACATCAATATATCAAAATCTTGGGATCTTCTTAAATTCTACTTTTGAAAAAGAAGTTGACAGCCCCTTAAGTAGTTACAACTTAGGGGCATTTTATACTTTACTAATCAACTCGGTTTAATCCCCTTGCACCTGCTGCTATTGAATGAGTCCCCGCACGAGCTTATACAGGTAGAAACTGGGTAGGATCTTCTACCCTCAACCCGGGCGGACAAACGATGACAAAAAATGTCCTTGGGATTTTCAAGTCAAATTTAAACCACAGTACATTTATTTTAGGCATATTACACTATACCTTATACTCAAAAGCCGCGAACGTAATTACACTGGATATATAGTATGTGTATTATTCATTGTACAAAAGATGTAATAATACGTCGGCGATTTGCAAAGAAGGAATAATAATGAAGCGTAGTCAGTATTTTTGACTATACTGTAATCTCTGAGCAATTAAAATTAAAAACACTGAATCTGGTTATATGGCTTGATAAACAAGAGTTCAATACAGTAAATACAGGCTATCTTAATATGGCTCAATACGGCAATGACATGGCTAGTACAGAGTCTTTTTTAAGAGGCAAGATAGACTAGTCACAAGGCATGATAAACTAGTCACGTATGTGAGAGAGGACTCCCAGCCTAGCCCTTAAACTTAAAAAATCCTTAAATCCCTTAAAAGTTCCTTAAATCCCTTATAGTTCTTAAAACCTTTTTTTTTTACAATTTCACTTGTTTTTTTCTTTTCTTTATCTGAGCCCCCCCCCCCTCTGAAAAAATATGAATCTGGTTTTATGGTTTGACAAACAAGAGTTCAATACAGCAAATACATGCTATGTTAATACTTTAAATCCCTTAAAACGTTATAGTTCCTTAAATCCCTTAAAAGTTCATTAAATCCCTTAAGGTTCTTAAAACTTTTTTTTTTACAACTTCACTTGATTTTTTCTCTTCTTTATCTGGCCCACCCCCTTCTGAAAAAAACCATGTTTATGTACCTTAATCTATATGGACATTATTGATCACAGCTGAACACAATTACAACTTTAGGTGAGGTATTAGAGGATGCCCATGGAAACAACCAAGCTAAAATACATAAGAACTTACAGTTTGGGGCAATCTTCTGAAGTTTGTCTGGAGAGGGGCCCCCCGAAGTGATCCTAAGAGATTGTTTCCTTGGTTCCGCTGTAATGCGACCCGCCCCATCTTAACCCTGCTCAACTCAACCTTGATTTAATTCAACCCCTGTTCAGCTAAATTCAACTTAACTCAACCCTATATCATGACTCCATTCAACGCATCCTCCATCCCACAGCCCCAATCATCCCTGATTAAATAAAACTTCAATTTAAATCAACCCTAGTTAAAAAAGTAATATAACAGAGCAATATATCCCTTGTTGCAAGGAGTGGCGGATCCAGGGGCTGGGGCTCCCGCCCTCCCAAGATTTTTCCGGTGCCCTTTATCAGCTTTTTCTTTGTTGCCCTTTTTTAACAAACTTGTCAATATGGTCAACTATTGGTGCCCTTGTCACATCCCCCCCCCCACACATATTTTGCTCTAGATCCGATAGGTGTCGGTACTCGGTTTTTCTTTTTCTTTTTTATGGATTTGAATAAGAGCACTATATTCAGTGTTTCATTTTGTTGCAGCATTCTTAACCCTTGAGCCAAACTATGTTTGATTAAATTTAGCCTATATCTGTTTAAATTAGGCTGAACTGATGCAAAACCTTTGATTACATGAAAGAAGGCTCCTCATATTTTTTATAACACTTTGTCTGCATTATTCAGCATTAGGGTGCTAGGCTTATTACCCCGGAAAAATGCTCCTCAGAGAATCCCCCTTGACAATCCCCTCATACGTATAATTGAGCAACAACAGAGAAAGCAAGACAAATAAAAATAATGAATTTTGGGATATTCTACCTATAATGAAAAAAATAGGCAGATTTTTTTTTAGTTTTTATAATTGCAACTGAAGTTTCAAAGGGTATTATAATTATTCTCTTGATACAATTTTCACTAAAAGACTGTTCCAGACGAAATGTCACTGATCTTAACGTGCCTTTAATATTCACAGGGTGGTCAATTTATACCCGGAGGCAAAAAAGGTTGCCAGCCCCCTGTGTCCTAAAGTATTTATTTCTGCATTTCATATTATTTTAATCCTTTTTGTTCGTGTTTCTGGGGATTGATCTGTCATAACAGGTTAAAATAATGTTTAACGAAAGGGGTAGTGGGGATGATGTCAGTGGCAAACTTATTAGAAATTTCGAAGTTTTTTTTCAAACAAAATAGGTATTTCAAAATTTCGATTTGATGTCATAGGAGTTAGGAGTATCGGATAACAGAAAAAGAACCGAAAGGAGGGTGATTACCCTCCACTAGCTTTTGGTCTTTAAAAACGGCACTAGAACTTTCAATATCCAATCGAATAAACCCCCTCTCAAATTCCTATCTTATTTGAAGTGGGTGGAAAAACTTTTAGGGACATTTCTGGTATTTTCAGGACGGAATTTTGAGGGGAAGCAATATTTTTGATTATTTTCCTTCTGCAACGGGGTCCCCTTAGCGCAAGGTTTTATATATGTTTCATCCCAATAAAAAAGCTCGAGTCTTTTTGAGGGCCCTCTTTGTCAGGGGAGGGACCAATTTTAAAGGGACTAATCCTTTGAATATTTTTTTTGTAAATTAGCTCCCTAGGCCCAAGGACTTACGACTATAAGTTTCAAACAGACCAGAGAAAACAGTATTGCAGAAACACACACACATGCCAAAAAAAAGGAAGAAATAAATACTGTAGGATATTCTACACTACATATTCTGCCTTTTTTTGGAATATATGAAGATTATTCCAAAATTCCTTTTTTTTCATTATTATTTTAAATTCTTATCCTTTCTTTGTGGCTGCTCAATCAATCAATCAATTTATTCAACCAATAAATTCACAAAACAAGAAAAAAACATTTCAAAATAGATTTCAGAGAAAGGCTCTATGGCCAGGAAAAAACAGGAGAGTAACAAAAATGAAGCAAATATATTAAAAAAACATTTTAAATATAATACAGACACACCTTTAAGAGACTCAGCACAAGAGGAAAAAAACGCAAGAATAAAACAAAATCAAACCCTCCTCAGAATACACGAAAATAAAAAATTAGACACAGGACTATCGCGTGAAATATAATCACTTCCAATTGTATATTTGAAACCAAACAATGATATGATGAGAAGTCAAACATCCCTCACAACAAAAAGTTACAACCCAGCCCAGTAGTCCGTCCAATTAGAAAAAAAAAACAGAAAAAAAGAGAAAAAAATCTTTTTTTGAAAAAAAAAAATTATATAGGGTGAATTTTCGTCAGTAAGGAGTTATCTGCGAGGGAGTAAGCTACACCCCTCAAATTTCAGCCAGAATCAAACCATTTGAAATTTTTTATCCAGTTTTGATGACTTAGTTTTATCGTGCCGAAACATAATGTAAGAATAGTTACCTAGTTTTAGAAAATATACTTAACACATTGACACGTTGTCAGGAGAAATGGAACAAAGTTTAGTAACGAAAGAAAAGACAGACCACTATTCGTAATAATAAATAAATAAATAATTAAAAGTGTGGCATAAGCCATTTCTGTAACTTTTCAGGAGAACCAAAAACCAGAAAAGTTTGTCGGCCCTGATCGCTCTGAAGGATGAAACTAACGGAGATAAAGGGAACATATTCTAAACCAAAATTTTACGCTCTTTTTAGTGGCAAAAATAAAATTTAAATATTCCGAGCGAATTCAAAACTATTCCATTTTATAGCGTACGCCTCCTTTCTTCTATAGATAAGTTATCCTCTTCTGTCAAATTTTTTCCAAGTGAAATCAAAATTAATCCATTTTTGGCATATTTTACTTGACAACAAAGAAGACAAATGCGATTATAGCTCCACAAGACAATCCTCTTCTGTTAAAACTGGCGCATGTATTTTTTTTTTATCTTCGTAACGGTACAAAATAAGACAGTTCTGACTACATTATTCGATTCCTCGTACTGAGTTTACCCACGACACATAAATGACTCATTTTCGACCAAAATGGCATATGTTTCCTTTGTTGCCCTTTTAATCATCACAATCAATTTGTTGCCCTTTTAATCATCACAGCCAACATGGTGTCGCAGTAATCCCTAAACATAAACACTGTCTATATGAAACGAACAGTTATTGAATAGAACAGACAAAATACATAGAATTACCAACGGTCATACACTGTTGCATAGTTGCAAACCAGCAACCAGGGGGAGGCGGTTATTTTATCTTTCTGCGTAAATTATATAAATTACAAAAGTAGTATAATATAAATGAGATATAATATTACTTACCGGAAATAAATCTGAATGTGTACCATCTCATCTAAAAGCGAAACTTGGCAAGATAATAAAAATTGGTAATAGACTGATCACTATTTTAGATCCAGAACTGGACTGAGGTATTTTCTCATCTCTTTCTTTCTTTTCAAATTCTGTCTTTTTAGGCACTTTAGTCCGATCTGAGGGTTTTTCTGTTGCTTTTTGAACTTCTTTGAGGATTGTCGGTGGAAATGTTTTAGGCGTAACGGGAATGAGATCTCTGACTGATATCGTGGTGGTTGAATGCTTTTTCTTGAAACATAACCCTGCCATATTTTCTCTAATCTCTACACAATCATAGTCTTCAGTCCCGTCGCATCGACAAGTCCACAAGTTTTCAGATTTTTCCTGCTTACGAAGGATATTAATTGAATTTTTACATTTTCCAGTACATTTTCGTCCATCAAACATGGCTCTGCAATACCGATTATAAAAGTCTAATGCTGTTTGACATTCAGCATCTGCTAAACAGAGGTAGGTGGCAACGTTGCAAGACATTGCAGCCGTACTGCGCATGGCCGCTTGAACGAGCGGTCGGCACACATCAATCCGCTCCTTTTGGATTTCACAGTATGTATCGTTGCATTTGCACTAAAAAAGAAGTTTATAAATCCTAAATTGCTAGATATAGTGGCACTAAAAAAATGTTATTCTCTGCTCTAAAATCTATGTGTTGTAACCGCACTTTTGATTTACCACGCCGCGTCTTTGTAGCTCAAGCGCATATGGCTTTTAGGCTAGGCAAAAACAATCGGAAAAATTATTAGAGTTGGATTTCCGGCGACTTTATTAAAAGAACAAACAATTTTCAAAAAAAATTTAGATAATTCATATTTTTGGATATTATGATATTATGATATGTATTATATAACAATGTCTTGATTGCCATTTTTTTTATTTATTTCGTTTAACAATTTTATTGGATTATTCCTAATTTTACAGGATTCAAGCTGAAATTCCTCTAAGTGATAATTAATCTGCTTTTTTTCGAGAACTGCTTTGAGTCAAAATTCGGTCTGCACAGAATTGAAGTTGGTTAATTTGAGAAAATCTTTGCATGCAAGGGTGCCACTATGGGGTGAGAGACGGTGTTCAATTTCCCTCATAGATTCTCAAAACAATCTTTTTTGGTATTTTCATGATAAATACTTTTTTGGTTTGTCTTCATAAGAGAAGACAAAAATTCTTGTCCTACCTCCAAAAAAAATTCTTGAATTGGCACCCTTGTCAGCAAGTTAAGTTAGCTGTTGAAAAAAGTTTTCCTTACCCTCTCCTACATTTAAATTACATAAAAGACAAGCACGCAATAGTTTAGGGTAGGCTACAAAAAGGAACAAATCGCTAAATATAAGGTGGCGTTGAAGACTTTTCTTTTCGACACTAGCGCCAGTTTCAATCCTTTACGTTTCTCATGTTACAATGTTTGGCTTTTAGCGGCAAAGAATAAAATAGAACCAAAAAAAGCTCACGTTATAAGACTTTAAAGTCAATACCGAAATCACAAGTCATCGTATTTAGAAAAATGGTATAAATGAAAATTGTAAGAGATGTTGTAAAAAAGTGTCCTGGCGGAAATGGCATTTAGCCGTAAAAGTTCAAACTTAAATAGCGTGACGTTTCAGAATGAAAACCCTTTTTTTTTTCATGGTACCTGAAAATTAGAGAGAAAACAAACAATGGTTCGTGAAGAATGTTTAATATTTTCAAGAAGAAACATATTCAGCTCTTTTAATTGTAGAGTTCACGAGTTCAGCAAATATGATGTAAAAGAAAGGTTATAACAAGAGTGTTTTTACGGTTTTTTTTCTCACATCTCAAACGATAATTATGAAGGGCTTAATAAGTGAACCAGAACAAAAAATTACCCGGAATTTCAGGACCAATTATTCTGTCAGAAATGATATATGTCGCCTGGGTTTCCAAACTTGCAAGCAGTCACAAGATTTTAACACGATGTTTTATTTTTCATTTGCATTTTGTATTTTTCTAGTATACTGACTTAACATACATGCAACGTTTAAATTCAATAGGAGGCTGATTATGTCCAACTGACAAGGGTGGGGCAACATTTCTTGTTTTTTAAAAAGGCATTAAGTTATTTGAATATCTTATCGCTGACAACAAGACAACTTTTTTCAAGTCAAGCCCAAGGGTATGGTGTTAAAAGACGCTTAAAAACATTTTTTACTGGAATGGAAATCTATTTTTATCATCGAAATCATTCACAATATGTATACGTAGTTGCAGGCACTGGTGGGGGGAATACTTGGGTCCAAGTCTCCTTGAAAGCTAAGATTATTACGATTTCACTAAAATTGCTTTTATTGCCCATATTAGTACCGATTTGTGGTGTCCATTTGTTTTTAACTTTGCTTGATCTACAGCTAGTAGTAGTATCAACAAGTAGTTGTGCCAATAGTCTTATAATGTGTTAAAGGTAATTATTTGGTAAAAAAAAAAAGGAGAAAAACAAAATAAAAACGAAGAAGAAAATAAATATTTTCCTGCTTTAGCAATTGAGATAAATAAGCCCTTGAATAAGGTCTTGACCTTAGTCACATGTCCAATCACCTAGGACAAAGCAGTATAACCCAACAGTCAACCAAATATAAGTGTCCCAATTCGTGCCAAATTATCATTAGTAAATGTAAGTCGTCATAAAATTGCAAGCAAAAGTACCTCAAATCTAATCTAATATTCCCAAGTGATCACCTCCCATCAGGGCTCCTCAGAGGAATAAACACTTGCCTATATAAGTTCCTGCGCCTATAAAAGAATTGCGAAAATGTTCTAAAAAAAGAAAAAAAATTCTCGGATCGGTGATTGGAATATCTTAGGGATTTGCTATCAAACAGGTCGTGGTAACGAGCTGTAAGTAAGAAGCGACCCGGCACAACAGTAATCAAAAGAATCGGATTTTAATACTGATTTCTAATATATAAGTTTCATCAAATTTAGTCTTACCAATCAAAGGATGCAAGCCTGATACAACTTGCCATTTTCGAAAAAATGGGAAACACCCTCTAAAACTCATAGAATCTTAATGAAAATCACACCATCAGATTCAGCGTATCAGAGAACCATGCTGTAGAGGTTTCAAGCTTGTATATGCAAAATTGTGTAATTTTGTATTTTTTTTCCAGAAGAAAGATTACGGATGCGTGTTTATTTGCTGTTTTTTTTCCTTGGGGTTGATCGCATCGACCCAGTGGTTCTAGAATACCGTGAGAGGGCTCAATTGAACGGAAATTAAAAGTTCTAGTGTCCTTTTTAAGTGACCAAAAATATTGGAGGGGATCTAGGCCCCCTTCAACGCTCATTTTTCCCAAAGTTATCCGATCAAATTTTGAGATATCCATTTTGTTCAGCATAGTCGATAAGTCTAATATCCATGTCTTTAGGATGACTTAATCCCCCAAAGTCCCCGGAAGATGGGCTGCAAGTTATGAACTTTGCCCATTGTCTAAATATAGTAATGTTTTCACTCATTACATTTAAGTTGTTTAAGTACTTTCAAGGAGCTATTTATTCTAATTAAACGACCTTTATGATTCCCGGGTCATTAAGGAACTGGAACAAAATTCGAATTTTAGCGTAAATAGCGAGGTATTGAAAAGGGGAAGAGCCCCCCTCATATACGTAATAATTTCTGTTCATTTTAAGTTTTGATGTTGCTCCTTACTTTGAGTAGAAAAAAACTTGTTTTTTAATTAGTTCTTAAAAAGCACGATATTCAGGGGTGACATATGATGTATCAATAGTCAGCGTGAATTTGTATCTCTGTCCCCCCCCCCTGATATTTCGGATCTGCATCCGAAATATACCAAAATACGATGAAAATATAATACTTCAGTAATAAAATTTTGTAATACTACAACAGAGAATTATGGAAAGCAGGCCGCCCAGAACACATTATATTAAATACCTAACCTAATATAACCTAACCAAATACCAACTCTATATATTAGATTAAATAAAAAAAACAAGTTTTTTTAAATGAAAGTAAGGAGCGACATTAAAACTTAAAACGAACAGAAATTACTCCGTATATGAAAGGGGCTTTTCTTCCTCAACGCCCCGCTCTTTACGCTAAAGTTTGACTCTTTCTCTTAGCTCTACTTTTTTAAAAAGGAAAAAACTTTAGCGTAAAGAGCGGGGCGTTGAGGAAGAAAAGCCCCTTTCATATACGGAGTAATTTCTGTTCGTTTTAAGTTTTAATGTCGCTCCTTACTTTCAGTTAAAAAAACTTGTTTTTTTTATTTAATTTCTGGACGTTTTTTATTCATGCATGTTTTGATCTTGGCTCTCCGCACATAAATAATTAAAACGAAATTTGCATATTAATTTTCTTTTTGGCTAAATGGCTTTCTCATAGTTTTAATCGGAAGATTTTGATAAAAAAGGAGAGAGAAGGAATGGATCTCATGGATCTCAACTTCATTGACTGTATACTGGATCAGTTCAGTATTAGTTGTTTTTTTTTTTTTTTTGTTTTTTTTTTTTTACAAAAATTTTGTTTCTGATTCTGGTTTTAATAGATTAGAAAACATTTAGTCTGTGAAATCGTCCTTTTTTATCTCCTTTTTATCAAAAAGAAAACATTACCGAGCTTTGCTTTTATTAGCTATTTTTTAAATTGTTAAATTTTTTTTCTTAGTTTTTAATATTTAAAAAGTTATTTCCTAGCATAAATTACTACCTAGTGAAAATGCTCTTTTACAAAATGTATTTGTAAAAAAATCCCCCTGAAAACGTCCGTACACTTCCCAGTAACCATTACTATATGTAAACACAGGTCAAAGTTTGTAACTCGCAACCCCTCCCAGGGAGACTGCGGGGTAGTAAGTCGTCCCCAAAGACATAGTTATCAGGTTTTTTGACTATGGTGAATAAAATGGCTATCTCAGAATTTTGATCCGGTGACTTTTGGGAAAAAATGAGCGTGGGAGGGGGCCTAGGTGCCTTCCAATTTTTTTTGTCACTTAAAAAGGGCACTAGAACTTTTAATTTCCGTTAGAATGGGCCCTCTCGCGACATTCTAGGACGACTGGGTCGATACGATCACCCCTGGAAAAAAAAAAATAAATAAACACGCATCCGTGATTTGTCTTCTGGCAAAAAATGCGAAATTCCACATTTTTGTAGATAGGAGCTTGAAACTTCTACAACAAGGTTCTCTGATACGCTGAATCTGACGGTGTGATTTTCGTTAAGATTGTATGACTCTTAGGGGATGTTTCCCCTATTTTCTAAAATGAGGCAAATTTTCTCAGGCTCGTAACTTTTGATAGGTCAAATTAATCTTGATGAAAGTTATATATTTGAAATCAGCATTAAAATGCGATTTTTTTGATGTAGCTATTGGTATCAAAATTCCATTTTTTAGAGTTTTGGTTACTATTGAGCCGGGTCGCTCCTTACTACAGTTCGTTACCACGAACTGTTTGATATTTAATTAAAAACTAACAACGACGTAGTTTTTCCACTGAGCCTCAGCTAGTTGTCTCTAAATACAGAAAGCTAAACCGGTTTTTTCTCATATCTTACATATCAAAATTCTTGAGTATTTTAGTCCTTCCTCCTCCGATTCTAAACTACCTCACAAGTTTCAACATTTTCATGTGAATACCTACAAATGTGTTTAAGCATATCGAATAAGCGCAATTCTCTTCCTCGCTCAGAGAGGAAAAAACATTTTGAGCTAATTTCCAAATCTTTTAGATATGAATTTCATAACAGAAAGGTATCCATCTGAACTCTATTCTGTACTCATCATATGAAGTAAGCGCAATACTCACCCTCGCTCAGAATAGAAAAGAAAACATATTTAGAAACAACTTCCAAATCTTCAGGGTAGAAATTTCCCATACATGGTTGCAGGAAATGACAGAAAAATAGACAGAATACCCCTATTGAAACTTGAAACTTTTCTGTTTTGTTCATTCACAAAACAAATTCTTGAAGTTGAACTTTTTCACAGGTTATATGAGGGACTATCAAGGACCAAGCTTATATTATAGCAGCACGGAAACACACGCTCACTTTAGATGCCTACCAAGTCAACCAACATTTTTGTTAAAATTAAAATAGGACCTTAAAGAAAATTAGAAAGAGTAGTCTATTTCTCATTCTACAACAGTGATCGATATCATACCAGGAACAGAATCAGGATTGGGTTTCCAGGAAAGGAATGAACCAAGGAAAGGGCCTTTTTATTTGAGGATTTTACATATTTTGTTGGTTGTATCAACATTTTAGGACAACAGTAGAGTTCGAAATTTTACCCTTAAATGCACGCAATACAGCATGTGTGTATATGTTTTTGTCAGCATATGTGTAAAAAACCTCATTTCTTAGAACTAGGCAATTTTGTCACCAAAAAATTGGAAAGTGTCTATTGAGGTGGTTGAATGGCATGTTCTTTCCACGCCAAGCAAGAATTGCGTAGGAATTTGTTTCAGGAGTGAGCAAAACTTTAGAGAACAAAGTTCAAGGGCTCAGAGATTGAAAAACACCACAGCACCTTTTTAAAGAACACCTCCTTCGAGGCTTGACCTTCATCCCCAGTGAAGCAACACTCAACTAATTTGAAGCGAAAACTCATAATCAAACAGTTCGTGGTAACGAACTGTAGTAAGGAGCGACCCGGCTCAATAGTAAACGAAACTCTAAAAAACGGATTTTGATACTAATAGATACACCAAAAGAATCAGATTTTATGCTGATTTTAAATATATAAGTTTCATTAAATTTAGCCTTACTTATCAAAAGTTACGAGCCTGAGAAAAATTTACCTTGTTTTGGAAAACAGGGGAAAACACCCCCTAAAAGTTATAGGATCTTAACGAAAACCAAACCATTGTATTCAGCGTATCAGAGAACCCTCGTGTACAAGTTTCAAGCTTCTATCTACAAAAATGTGGAACTTAGTATTTTTTGCCAGAAGACCGATCACGGGTGCGTGTTTATTTGTTTGTTTGTTTTTTTTTTCCCAGGGGTGATCGTATCAACCAAGTGGTCCTAGAATTTCGGGGGAGAGCTCATTATAACAGATATTAAAAGTTATAGTGCCCCTTTAAAATACTCAAGAATTGGAGGGCACCTAGGCCCCCTCCCACGCTAATTTTTTCCCCAAAGTCAACGAATCACAATTTTGAGATAGCCATTTTGTTCAGCATAGTCGAAAAACACAACAACTATGTCTTTGGGGCTGACTTACTCCCCCCACAGTCCCCGGGGGAGGGGCTGCAAGTTACAAACTTTGACCAGCGTTTACATACAGTAATGGTTATTTTGTAGTGTACAGATCTTTTCAGGGGGATTTTTTGGTTGGGGAGGGGGGTTTAGGGGAGGGGACTACGTAGGATGATCTTCCCTTGGAGGAATTTGTCATGGGAGAAGATAAATTCCATTAAGGGGGTGCAGGATTTTCTAGCACTATTTAAAAAAAAAAAGAAAAAATAAATATGAAAAAGTTTTTTTTTCCACTGAAAGTAAGGACCAACATTAAAACTTAAAACGAACAGAGATTATTACGCATATGGGGGGTTCATCTCTTCCTAAGTACCTCGCTCTTTATGCTAAAGTATTTTTAGTAATTTCAACTATATATTCTTCAGCCTGTGTGATTCAGGGGTTAATCTTAAAGAATTGGGACAAAATTAAAGCTTTAGTGTAAAGAGCGAGGTATTAACGAGGGGACAAACCCCCTCAATTACATGATGAAAATATACGAATATAGAAGTTCGTTACGTAAGTTAATTTGTAAGTTAGCCTACGTATATTTTTTACTAATAAAAACGTTCGTTAAAAATTAAAAATTCTAGTTGCATTTTTAAGTAACCGAAAAATTGTAAAATTGTTAGAACATGCTTAGGTAAAGGATACCTCCTTTACCTAAGCATGTTCTAACGATTAAATCATAAATCAGTGTAAATTAGACTGTAAATTAAATCAGTGCTTTGCAAACAAAAATTTAAAAAAAACGCAGTCTTTTGGTGCTGAATTCTAAAAATGATAATTCGAGCTCTGAGGCAATCTCCATACATTCGGGATATTTTTTATTTCAAGCCAATAAGCTACTTGCACCGACTTGGGGTAATATCATCAAATCATGGGCAAATATAAGCTAGGAGCCAACAAATCGGAAAAGTAAGGTTAATAAAATATGGCTTATATAAGGCCGACTTAGAATAGTCTTGACTTATATTAGTAGTTGGCACTTAGTTACCGATCACGATTACTAATTTATTTCTGAAACCGGTCCAGCAAGAGTAAAAACTTGACCATTTAAACAAATTAGAACCTAAAAGCTATAAAGCTTTCTAAGAACTTTTTTAGGCGGCAAATTCAACATCACATGCTTCGAATCAATTTCCAGACATGCCCGTCTCACTTCAAAACAATTAAAAACAGATGTTGATTCCAATGGTTAATGTCTTTTCTTGAAGCAATGAATTCTCAAGGGCCTCGGCTAAATTCCCGCGAAGTCAAGATGACCCTTTGGGGGTTCTGAGAGGCGATTGTGGGAGGTGACCTTTTCCTATCCAATTACCAGAGGAGAATACTTTCCTTTTGAAAGACTAAATCTGAGATACAAGTGATGTCACAGTCGATTTAAAACACAGTCCATAAACAGGGGACCGAAAGGGGAGGAAATATTTCCCCAAAAACTGGTCTACAGGGCCCGAAAACCCTTGAAAATTTTGGGTATAAAAATAAAAATTTTAAAACATGAAAATTTCAGAAGCAATTTTTGTGACCCCCACAGCTGGATCTGTCTACCCAATTGGCGCTCCAGAGTGGCCCGTGACACACTGTGCTCAAAACGTAGATGTGTGTAAGTAAATTATGATAAACCAGTTAAATAGACAAATTTAAAACTAATTCACGAAAAATTTCTACACGCATTGCCTCTATAGCAAAACAGTTGATTAAAAAGTTACAATTTTTTTACAATAAACAATTCCTTGCAAAAAAAAAAAAAATCAACAGGCCTAGCAGTTGGAAAACATTAGGCTTATTATACATATATATATATATATATATATATATATATATATATATATATATATATATATATATATATATATATATATATATATATATATATAGGGGTTATAGCACACTCCTTATAATATAAGGGGAGGGCACAGCACACACGTTTTCGAAGTGCTGATACTTCAGGTCCTTACTTGACCACTGTCATGACCGTGGCTTCCAATTTCTATTTTGAGCCCGAAGACAGTGGCGGTTCTGGCCTCTCTTACGCCGTGGGCAAAACCTTGATTAGCCCCCCTCCCTGTCTTCCACAAAACTTCGGGGCCAAGTTTTAACAAATTTGAGCCCCTAAAGTTACTGCGCCGGGGCAAGTGCGTCTGTCCTCCCTAAAACCACCTCTGTCCGTAGACTTATCTCCCTACTCTTCAAAAACTTTATCAAGCGTGTAAAGACACCCTGTGTCTTGGCTATTCTACTTGTTGCATCTTAATTGCATCCACAATCTATAGCAATGATTCCACAGAAGTAAGAACAGCTAGTCACATGGTCATCATCATCATCATCATGGTCGATTTTCGTTGCTTAACATCACTTCTTGATTCTCATTTATTCCTGATCTAAGCCTAAGCAGCATAATCTTCATGACGTGAATTATAAATCAAATGGCACAATTTCAAGCTACCTTAAAGACGTTTTTGTTCGGAATACGCGTCAAATGTACCTTATATTAAGAGCTGAGAAAAAAAGAACGATAGAATACCCATACAGCCAATCATGTAAATTCTGCCCGGGAGATTCCCGATTCTATCAAGATTCTTTATGTATTTATACAAACAGTTGGAGTTAGTAATATAAGGACGTGGGCACAGCGTGCGATGTGGGCTATACTGAGGTTCTATTACTGTTCTCTTTTCAAAGTTATATCTATTTAAGGTGTATTCTGCACTCAGAGAAAAGACGCAAAGAGAGCGCTTAAAGTAGCGTTATTTGGTGCTCTACTATTTTTATGTCTCTTAGTATAGTTAATCAATTTTATGATAAATTTGTTGTAATAAGAATATGACTTTCCAGTAAACTGAAAGCAATAAACAAAAATAGGCCAGATCACAATTGCCTATGAAAGCAAATCAAGAATTACTCGTTTTGGCTGCCATAGGCTACACACAGAAAAAATAATAAAAAGCCTTTTTCTTTTTCTGCGTAATAAATTTGCAAAAAAAAAAAAAACATTCTTATATAATTCAAAATAGGGGTGTAACGATTCAAAAGGTGGCAACACAAAAATATGAGTTAATAAGGTGAACGGGAAAAAATATATTAAAAAACTTGGAAAGTCAAAAATAAACCTTATACTTCTGTTTTCTGAATGTTTTTAATGAATAAGAAAAGACGACGCGACGTATTTTTGTAAATTGAAAAAAACTTTTAAATAGCAAAACGCTCAGAACCAAACGCGATAGCCTACTGAAACACAGAATGGACCAATACATGGGTACCCAGAAAACTGTTTACTTGGGGAATGGGGATTAAACCTTGAGGGACAAAGGTGAAGATTGTTTCGACAAAAAAAACATTGAATTTTAAAAATACTTTGGCATTTTGAGCAGCTTATTATTATCAAAGTACCCATTTTAAGGATGTGACGCATAAACCACAACATAACAAAAATGACACAGAAAGCGTTTAGGATTACAACAGAACGTTCACTATTCGACAATATAGAACTCCTGGAATTCCTCAATATGTCCAACTCCCGGGGGCATGGGCAAGGCCGTATAAATGGGTAGAGGAGGGTTACCTGATTTAAGCCCCCCCTCCCCCCCAAAAAATGCCTGACTCGTACGAAAGTGATAAAAACTTACAAAAACATGTTTAATGCGTTTTGTAAAGTTTCTTTTGTACCCCCCCTCCCCGAACAAAAATCCTGATAACAGCCCAAGATGTGGGCCCCAATTTATGCAAATAACCCATTTTAAAACGTAAACTGTGTAGATAAATTTTAGCTTCTTAGATCAGTCCAAACCTAACCATATGTTACCGTTGAAGTCCAGAGCCAAAATTGAGACAAAGAGAAACCTAAAAGTATTAAAAGTGGAAAACAAAATCCTGTTGTACCACTTGTTGGATATATAAAAGGTCCCTTTCGCTAGCTACCCGTCTTTGACAAATCCTAGCATGGGGTCAAAAAGAGCAGTGGCTTATCTTAGTTTTTTTCTGTTTGGAAATTATTCTAGTGAAAGTAATTAAGCTGTAAAAGAACAAAGATACGAGTCAAAAGCTACAAATAGAATAGAATAAGGCACCTGGCGTTGAACTCTATAATAAAACTAAGAAGCCTTTTCATAATAATTGTGATTATCAGACACTACCGCAGAACAATGAAAGAAGTTGATTATCTACTGACGTTGCGGATCGTTTGTTCATCTGACATAAAAGTGTCAACCTGAAATAATAATTGATTCGCCTCTGCAGGTTTAAATCAACTTTCATTATTCCAGCTTTTGAACAATCACGAAGAGATATCTCGCTTGATGGCGTTCGTCATTTTGGCTTGCTTTTTATGACGATATTATCAAAAAAAATTTCTTATTCGAGAAAACAGAAAAGTCATCACAGACAACGGAATAGCGCGAAATTCCTAGAGTGACAAGTCTCTCATGTCTTTTTTAAAACTCATCATGCGGAGGGGATGATTGTTCAAACTTGGGGGAATGTTTACGTAACTACAAATTCTGAGCCTTGTGTCCATTTTAAGTGGCAAACCTGTTCAGAGGGTGATCAGCCCCTTTTCCAGCAAATCCCAAAATCTGAAAAACTACAAATCAGAAAAAAACAATTAATCCGTCTGAGCAGGTCCAGGCCAACTTTCATTATTCTAGTTTTTAAACAATGAAGGAAAAAGATATCTCGCTTGAAGGAGCTCCCCATTTTGGCTTGTTTTTGATGACAATTTTGCTATATAGTTATATTTCCTTTTATTTGAGAAATCAGAAGTCATCACAGTTCGACAAATTTCTGACAACTTTTTCAGAACTCATCAGACGGATGGGATGATCGCATAAAATTGGGGGAGTGGTTATTTGACAACAAATTCTGAGTTCTTGTGCCCAATTTAAGCGACAATCTACTCAGAAAGTACCCAACCCCTTTTCCATTGCCTTTGTGTCTGAGGTTGCCCCCTCCCCCGGCTCAAGTAGCATGGAATCAAAGTTTCAAATAGTTAGTTATTTGTTGAAATGAACAAAAGATCAAAATGTACCTCTGGAAGCAGCAAGATGCGTGCAGCCCCCACGCAAGGGCCCTTAATGATAAAATTTCCATTTTAGCAAAGGTGAAATCAGAATTGTGCAAAATTTCAAAATATGTACATAAATATGATTTCAGCGCAATTTCAACGGAGGCAATTTTTTTTAATGTATATACTAAAAAAAGTTCACATTTCAATGAGAATACCCCTCCTTAAAAGTCTTTTTCAAAATCTAGGGGGACAGAATCTAGGGGGACTAAATGATTGTTTATATTAGAACAGGTATATCCGCGAGAAAAAATAGGAAAACCCAACTTTCAGAGGGGGGGGGGTACAGACCCAACAACCATCACTATAAATGCTACTGAATTAATTCATTTCTTATGCATATCAATCAAATTAAGTCCCATAAGAGGAAAATGAATGACGGCTTCTCAAATGAAAACTACCAAATCCCTTAATTGGGACTTAAATCGAAATCCTAACTCCTTATTTGTCAATCTGAGCCAAAGATACGACTCCAGATTTGGGATACAACAAGGGTTCCATATAAATTACAAGAACCTTGTCATTAAAAAGGAGACAGAACATCTACAGCTGAGAAAATGACAGGTTTGACTGATCTACAGTTTGCAGAGGCAAGTTAAAAGCAATTCTTTATTACCGTAAATCACGAGTTTATATTGTAAATCTTGGCGACAAAATATTGATCGAGGGGTTTTCCAATTACTGTGCCAGGCCTAACGATATAAACCCTCGAACCATACTGTCTTTGTAAAACATTGGACCCCTGAGCAAAAGAAAGCACTGTGTGAGTGGGCCCATGCGTCTCATTGGTTTTGGCCTCCCTACTAAGATCGTCTATCATGTTCCAATAAGATACAGTTTGTTTTATTAGTTAATTTAATTCGTTTTGAACGTTAACTCAATGCAGGGAGGGCTTTAGGTCTATACCTCTTCAAAGTCACGAGATTCGTATGCCAGTTCCTTTAGTTTCTTTTTTTTTCGAGCAGTTCTTGCATTTCTTTCGAAGTTGTACCCCCTCCCCCCCAAAAGATATTATCCCTGGAACAAACTCCTGCTTACATACTCGTTTCCAATGAAGTTTTCTTAAAGAATAATATCAAATAGAACAGGCAGTTCTTAAGTTTTAACCCCTTCCTCCAGTGGCGTAATTTAGTCCCAATTATAGGGGGGGGGGCAAAGTTGGAACCAATTTTCCCAAATCAAGAGGAAATGACAGTCGAAAATGAGCCATATAGTACCATAAAGGCAAAGATATGCAAAAGAAAACTTATGCTTGAACTACACAAGCTTAATTTAGTTTTGACAATATCTTTTGCAGAAACTAAAGTTCAGCTGGGGGGGGGGGGCAAACTGGGGTCTTGGGGAGGACGAATAGGGTCTGAAAGGGGGCAGTTTCTCTCCTTCTCCCATAGCAAATTAATCTCCTGTCTTCCTCCTGTAATAAGCTTTGATGCATAGAAGAGGATGTGGCTTGTCTAATTTCAGATGTAAAAACGAAAGCAATGCAATAGAATAAGACAGAAATTCTTACCCTCATTAAAGCTTGTCCCTCCTCTGTTGAAGTTAAGGCGATAAGTGCATGTTGGCAAGCTTTGGAGCATTCACCACTGCCTCTACCCGTCATGACGTCAGCACAATGCACCAAGTAATTTTGCATTGCCATACCACAGCCACTTCTGAAAAGACACTTTGCTCTAACGTCCTGGCACATCTCAGACGAATCACTGACCACTTGGTATGCCACACTATGTGCTATTATACATGCGAAAGCTACTATCAAAGTAGACATTATGACGCCTGAAAATTTAAGAAACGGTAGATCAAAGCTGCTTTAATAGATCTGTAAGTGAAAATAATGGTAATGTATGTGCTTCAATAGATCCGCAATATATAAGTTATGAAAGCTTAAATATAATCTAGTGAATTAAAGAAAGTACGTGACACACACACACACACACACACACACACACACACACATATATATATATATATATATATATATATATATATATATATATATATATATATATATATATATATATATATATATATATATATATATATTTACGATAACAACTTAAGGTACAGACTGCCAAAAATCCAGAGGGAAGAGTACTTCCTCAAAGAAATGGCTGGATCTGGAACAAAGAAAAGCACAATTGGTTCCGATTATGTGGATCTTTTTTTCTAGAAATTTTCGAAATTTTTTCCAGGCTATCGAAAAAGAGGAAATAATCTAAATAAAAACTAACAAACTCGTTACAAAGTTTAACCTTGTCTTTCGGTTAGAAGCACCACCCATGGGCTCTGATAAGGGCGTTCATAATTTCTTCAGGAAGGTTTTCAAAATATGTTTTAAGAGGGGTGGAGTAAAGATTGAAACACGCTGTTTCCTTGTCAGAAAAATATTTGTTTCCCTTTTCCCCAATTTTATAGGACATATTTTTTTTTTACTATATCGAGAAAATGTCCCACTTCCCGAAAGGAAATTCACCGCGGTAGAATCGGGACAAACGCTTTGGACTAAATAGAGTTGGGGTAAAACCAATTCACAAAGATATATTATTCGTTAACTTCAGTGAGCTAAATAAGTCTATAAGCCAAGAGCTAATGAGTTTACACCTGTAATTGCATATCGATTCCTCTTTGCAGGTCTCCAAGGTTCCCTCGCTTTAGCTCATTCATTGAATTTTTTTTTTCTCACAAGATTTCATTCGAATGGAAAAAGGGTAAGTTAAAAACAAACAATTTGAGCAAAATCTCTGGATTTTTTAGCAATTTTTTGGTGTCAAATACACATTTTCACAAGATAAAATTCATTTGGGTACTTATGTATTATACCGCCAACCTTCAAGTTTACGCTGTGTAAAACTCAAAAACAAACTGGTTTTATCTGTCTGTATTAAGAAACAATTAGTTTACGCTCAGTGGAAAAAAATTGGCGGATGACAGAGTACATTGGAATTATATAATTTGTGCTATATATTTGTACGTTAGTGGGATGGGGCTTAGGCTATGTTACCACCCCCCCCCCCTTATTGTGCCAATATATAGCCCAAATTTGTTTCTAAGTTTTATATTTTCATCATGTTTTGGTAATTCTCATTAGGATTAATCTAACTAGGCGGAGAGGGTAAGGGTGACCGGGGGCTAGGGTGGGATTGGAAGGGCAGGTTGGGGGGAGAGGGATTTGATTATTGAAGAGTGGTGGAGACTAGATTCGTTATTATTTTTATTTCACTTATTTATTTATTTATCTATTTTTTTCATATATATATATATATATATATATATATATATATATATATATATATATATATATATATATATATATATATATATATATATATATATATATATATATATATATATATATATATATATATATATATATATATATATATATATATATATATATATATATCATGAAAAGAGAAATCACCAATGCAACAGCACAAACACAAAAAAAAGAGAGACAGAAGGAGAAAAGGAAGACTGTTTTCCTAAATTAGTGATTAATATAGACCAGCACTTGAATGAGGCCATAACCCTACTCATCCATACAATCACATAGGTCAAACAGCATAGCCACACACAATCAACCATAAAGAATAATCCATGGACAGGCAGTCATGTCGTCAATAAGTATAAGTCGTCATTTACCAAACAATAGAAAAAATAATATAGACAAATAATTTATTAGTGCTGTTTAATTTATTTATTTGTTTGTGAAGGTGGATTAAGTCGTAAGTGGTATCTTAAGTCGTAAATGGCCAAGAAAACTAGAATTCGAAGACTCCTTAATTTATGCTCAAACATACATCTAAATTTACTTGGACTGAACGAAATTACCCATCTTTTACAAGAACCTTATGCCCTTCACGGAAGCACTGTTAAAAGCAAAATATTCAAGAAACCTTTAGCAGCTCATCAGCTTATATTCTAGCCACTTACTTAAGAGGAGTCATGGGTTAAGACTTAAAGATTAACCAAAATGTATATAAGGGTCTTTGGGTCTGTACCCCGCAAACTTTGGAAATTAACCCTACAATTTCTTATCCTTTCCATGTTGATTCACCTTTTTTGTAGCTTTCAAATCCCCCCTTGAAAAATATGCCCTCCGCACGTGCCTTTAGTCAATAAGCTTAGAGAAAAGATTGACAATCCTAAATGTAGCACTTAAAGTTGTCTACTTTGTTTTCGTTTCCATGCATTTATTATTTTTTTATTATTATATTTATTATTAAAATTTATTTTTGTTTATTATGCATTTCTTCAAGGATTGATGTAAAGCAAAACATCAGAAGCTTAAGCTGCCAAACATCAGTGGCAAGTAATGTATTCCTGTGGCATTTCTTTTTAAGAGTAGAACATCCTAATCATCTTTTAGAGCATGAAATTGAACTGGATCATTGTTTTTCTGTCTTTTTTCTGCATATTTCTGCCTAAATCCTACACATATTTGATGATCAAAGAAGCCAACGATGACAAATAATGAAATAACGATACTTTACACATAAAACCAGGAAAAATAGAAAGATTATACTTCCATGTTGAAATGATGCTCTAACTTCATTGGTTCATTTTTGTGACGGACTTCCGTAAATCATCACATTATTTCTTATTGCACGAGAAAAACGAACAGCCTAGCCTTTTCGAAAGCGGGATTAACCAGTGCTACAGGTTAACTAATTCTGAGCGACAAATCCCGTCTTATTAAACGAACAGTAATTGTATACATGAATATTTATTTATTTGTCTATAAATTTTTCTTCAACAAAATTAAATATATACTTTTTTAATTGGCATATTACCCTTTTTTCATTTTGAAAAAACGGTCAAGAAAGGTCGAGACTTCGGGAAAATTTGTTTATCGACTTAAATTGTTTTTTTTTGTTTTTTTTTTAGGCCAAACGAAAATACTGAAAAACAAAACGAAAATTTTGAAAGGATAACCACCTCTCTTATTCAACGCGAACAGGAAAATATTTAAGGAAAATGTAAAAAAAAGACGTTTTGTTTTTTTCAGTATTTTCATTCGGCCTTAAAAAAAATATTTTTGATCATTTCTTCTTTATATCCATCTTCTCATTCAAAGACCTGACTACAGTTCTTGGGATTTCATTGTCATGTAGAATAGTAGGCAACGATAAACCGCAATCCAGTCAGCTTTCCTCGCTGCTGCGTCTCCTGCAGACTCAAATCGCCCAAAAACCCCCTATTAAAGGTGGAGTTAACGCTTCAAAACAAGATGCTCGATTTGAGGTGATTTTATCGTGGTAAAGATTTGAAATACAATACAATTGCTTTAGAGCAATACTACGAATTTAACTGAATTTCGGATAATCTCAGTGGCTTCGCAGCACGGCACTCAATTTCATGTGATTTTCAGTCGTTCTGCAGATGACTGATAGATTTCCAAGAGACTGAGATTTGTTTTTCCATTACTCCCTGGGATAATGGAATACTGTTCCAACATAAAACTGGTTTTATCGTTTTTCGAAAAAAAAATTAAAAAAGCATTTGTATGAATATCAACTTAACTGAATTTTTGGAAAACCCATTGCAAGATGCTCGATCTGAGGCGATATTTTCGGGGTTCCTTACATAAACAGCAATTGATAGTTCCAAGACACTTAATTTCCTTTTTTAGGATTTAAGGAATAATTTTCCACCTAAAAAATGGTCTGCCCGTCTTTCAAGACAATAAATCAAGCCTGTGGTTAAGAGCAAGAATATCAATAATTCGATTTTTGGGCGATCGGAATGCCTTCCCGGCAAGAAACTCACTTTCATGTGATTTTCTGTGGTTCTTCAGGTGACCAATCAATTGCCCAATAGACTCAAACCGATTTTCCACGATTCGTTGGGATACTGGAATATGCTTTCTCACAACATTGGCTTTCTCATCTTTTAAAGATCATCAATTCAAGCCTCGGTTTTAGAGCGAGCTCATCAATTATAATTCAATTTGACCACATAAGTGGCTGCACAGCAAGACGCTCAAATGAGTAGCTTCACAATAAGGCACTCGATCAGAGATGATTTTTGCGTTACTCTGGATCACTAATCGGTTGTCCAAAAACTCAAACTGATTTTCCATGACTCGCTGGGATATTGAAGAACCTTCCCCACTTGAAGATTGGTTTTTCTGTTTTTCAAGGGCAACCAAATCCACCCTCAGTTTAAGATTGCAATCATCGACTCTAGTTCTATTTGGCTATATGAATGGTTTCACAAAAGGATACTCGAATGAGTGGCTTAACAGCAAGGGAATCAAAGTGAGATGATTTTTACGTTTCGCCGGATCACCAATAGATCGTCCAAAAAATCAAATTAATTTTTCCATGACTTGCTGGAATAATGGAGTACCATCTCCACGTAAAGATTGGTTTTCACGTCTTTCAATGGCAATAAAATCCAGCCTCAGTTTTAGACTGAGCTCATCAACTCATTCGATTTGGCTATTTAAGTTGCTGCACAAGAAGATGCTCGAATGAGTAGCTTCACAGCAAGGCACTCGTGTAAGACGATTCTTGCACTTCCAACCACCAATCGACCGCCCAAAAACTCAAAAGTTTTTTCCGTGACTCGTTGGGTTCAAAATAAAGATTGGTTTTCTCGTCATTCAAGTGGAATAAACTTAAGACTCAGTTTTAGATTAAAGTCATCAACTCTAGTTTGGTCTGGCTGTATGAGTGGCTTCGCAGCAAGAAGTTCGATTTGATCTGATTTTCCACTGATTTCCGAATGATCAATCGATTTTCAAAAAGACTTGATTTTCTGTGGTTGTACGGAATAGTGGAATACTGCCTCCACGTAAAGATTGGTTGTATCGTCCTACAAGGACAATCAAGTCAAGCCTTTGTCTTAGACTGAGAGCACCAGCTTTAGTCCAATTTAACAATAGAAATAACTTCGCTGTAAAATACTCAATTTGAGGTGACTGTCTGCACTTCTCCATATGACCCGAAGATTGTTCAAGAGACTCAAATTGATTTTTAGTGGTTTTTTGAGGTTAGAGACTGCCATTCCTGCGTAAATATTGGTTTTCCCATCCTTTAAGGACAACCAAAACGAGATTTTTCTTCAGAGCAAGTCACTTGATTTAGGTTCCGTGGGTCTTCAGATGAGTAACCGATTGCCCAAAAGACTTAAGTTGATTTTTCCTTGATTCGGTTGGGTAATAAAGCGTTCAAAGGAAAAGGAGAAAAGGGGAAAAGGAGGTACTGATATTAAATTCCTTTTAGCCTTATCTTAGCTATATAAAAAAAAACCCTCTTGTAAAATTGGCCGTTAGTAACAATCAAGAATACGAAACAACTTTTTAGTTTTCCATTCTCCTTCAAGGTATGATATAACGGAATTTAAGATACCGGAACACAACTTCAATCAGCCCGTCCAAATTTGAATTAGTTAATTTAATACTGCGTGCTAAACATCAAAATTTTAACATTATTTGTAAAGCATTTCTTTCAAAACATAAAATATTTCTTACAAGTAAAACTACTAAGACATAAATTCTTATGTACCCATCTTACAGGGCATAAACAGTAAAGCTAGTTCAAACCATAGTAATCTTTATTTATGTCTTCACCACAGGTGTGTTACAAAAGATCAAGTTATCAGAAAAGTTTTCAAATGAAGTTTATGGGCCTTTTTTGTTGGACGAAATACAACCCTAAATGTCTTCGCAATCAAAGCAAATCTAGTCAAGGTAAGACTGAATTTGAAGAAATGTTAATCAAAGGTAATTACCCGAAGTCGACCAAAGTTTTAAGCCATCAAGTTTAACTTGATGCCAGGTACGTCGTTTTGGGAGTGAAGATGAGCAAATGGCCCCTTTACATCCTCCCTCCTCCAAGATTTATAAAATATTCTTTTTAGCTATTTTCAATTAAAAATACTTTTTTCGGTATCCTCGTTGAAAAGAAATATAAATATACAATAAAATGGTCCCTCTAAGACTTTGAAAAATACATTTTTCCCTTCCAACATTTTCGCGAATGAATGCCCCTGCCTGACATCACCACAGTAAAACCCAAGCGACTTATATGATATATAGGAAAATAGCATAAGAATCATAAAGGGAAGGGGACCTAGCCCAGAGGCCTCTCTCTCCAAACACGCATCTCAGCCATGATAACTTCAACCTAACCAGGATTAGAGGAAAATTTGGTAATAATGGAACTTCAGATAATTGTTTAAGCAAAAAGTTACCTATAGATCACCATAATCTTTACTTATGTCTTCACCACAGGTGTGTAGCAAAAGATGAAGTCATCAGAAAGGTTTTAAAAGTGAAGTTTATGGTATTTTTTGTTGAACAAAGATTCAACCCTAAGGGTCTTTAGATTCAAAGCTATATAACCAGAACTATGTAAGGTAAAATTGAGTTTTGAAAAAGGTTAATCAAAGCTAGGGGAAAATGATCTCTCTACAGTTCCATCCCTCACTCTTAGATTTTGAAAACACCTCTTTTGCTATTTTCAGTGAATCATACCTTTTATAGCATCATCATTGAAAAAAAAAGTATAAAAAAAAGCAAATGGTCTTTTAGATTTTAAAAAATACATCCCCCTACATTTTCATGAATCAAAGCCGCTCCTAGATGTCAACACAATAAAGCCAAGCGACTTATATGAGAAATAGGAAAATCGCAAGAATCATCAAAAGGAGGGGACCAAGCCCATAGGTCTATAAACCATTGTAATTTTTATATGTGTCTTCACCACAGGTGTGTTGCAAAAGATCAAGCCATCAGAACAGTTTTTGACAGAAAGCTTATTGGATTTTTTGTTGGACAAAGATACAACCCTTGAAGTCAAACCAAATCTATGAAAGGTAAAATTAAGTGTTTGAAAAACGCTAATCAAAGGTTCATTTAGACAAAAGTAAAGTTAAAATCATGTTTACCTTAAAATGAACAGGGTTACATATATTGAGGCAACTGACATATTGTTGAAATGCATGCATATTTTCTAAAAATGACGTGACTTTCTAAATTAAATGATTGACAATGAGCTATTGTAACCAAGAGGTCAAAATCAAACTACCACCGGTTGTGTTATTGACACCAAAACATATATTTACGACGACATTTTAAGTTTTTTGAAAAGATACTCGACCTATTGAAATTCTCTACAGTATAAATATTAGGGGAGGAGGCGACCATAATTTTAGATTTTTTCAGTTACATAGTCAGGAAGAGGTTATTGAGAGTATAGACCCACCTTAAATTAATAAATACGCAAAAATAGGTAACTTTTGACAATGTCCTTTTTTACAGTTTAACTAAACATAATGAGTTGGGCTTTTCCTGGAGCTGAATACCAGCTAGGCTACTAATTCAGACTTAATTAAATGGAGAGTAAAATAGTCACATTTGCAGGAAGGGGAATATCAACTGCCATATCAATTTGGTGTAAAATTTTTAGTTTGGTTCTATCTTGTTCAGTCGAATATGGAAAATATTTTTTGTCCGAATATACAAATTTTTGCCCTCCTGGGAGTACATTTGATGAGCGAGGGGACAGTAATGAGTCTACCAAATTATTTAGCACTTAATAATACGAATTGGATATTTGTCAGAACTTAAACGACGCAGCATCCGCAAGAGATTCTGATTAATGGATAATCATTCTGGGCTTGGTCTGTTTAGACGGGCGTTTTTGGGCTGAAAACCCTCTTCCAAGCTAATTCATCTACTATGGACATATTGGTATGGACATATAATGAGTCGGTGGTAATAGGCTTGGGGGCATCTGTGCAGGATTTCGACTCTTGTTGACAGAAGAGCATCGCCAACTGCTGAAAACCAGTTTTGACCAAGATGTGCCCAGGATTGCACAAAGCCTCCATTCATACTGGGGGTCCCAGGTACTTCTTGTTGCCCGGTTCTGAGCAGGCTTAAGCGCTTCTGTGTAGACTTGAGGGAGATATGTTGATCCCGTCCTGCACAGTTATTCGGAATCATTAATTTTCCTGAGGCCAAAATAATTTTAATGATTTAAAGAACATGAAAATTGGAACTTGGAACGTTACGACGTTAAAAAATTACTGTCGTATCAATATTTTGACTGACGAACTGAATTGTACTTATTAGGAATTTCAGAAACTCATATCCCAGGGGTATGAAGCATGAAATTAGATAATATAGAATTTGTTTACTCAGGCAGGAATGGATGGGGTACATAGACAGGGAGTAGGGCTCATGATGAATAAGGAAGCTGCTAAGTCTTGTTTAGGCTGGGAAGGTATTAATAATAGAATACTAATTGCTCATTTTATGACTAAAAAGTTCAGGGTATCAGTTATAGTAGTATATGCCCCTGTTGAACCAACTGACGGAGATACTAGTGGCTAAGATGAATGAAACTCAGTTACAAAAGAAAAAAGACAGGGTCCCAGGTAGAAGTATGGTGTTTTTACTTGGAGATTTCAACGCCCAGGTCGGTAGAAATAGGGATAGATGGTATCCCAGCCTAAGTAAATTTGGTGTAGGAAAAGAAAACAGTAATTGCTACAGACTTTTGCAATTTTGTAGGTATGACAACCTAGTTATAACCAATATCGTTTTTGGTAATAAAATGGCCCATAAGTTGACATGGTACTCACGTGAGGGTAAGACAGCAAACCTTATTGATTTTGTTATAGTAAACCGAAGACTGGCAGTATAAATACAAGATACTAGGGTATATAGGAGTGCTGTTATTGATGTTAAAAGTAAAGGTCACCATCTGGTAGTGTCTAGGGTTAATTTAGAGCTGAAATTTCGGAAGGGTAACTACCTCCCGGGAAGTTATAATGTCGATAGACACCAGGATGAGAATTTGAGAGAAACTTTCCAAGAACAGTTGAATACTAAACTTGAGAGTTTAAAATTTGACAAAACGGAAGATGGTTGGAATAATTTAAAAAAAAACAAAACATTTTGTAAAGTTGAAGATGGTGTCTTCGGGAAGAAAGCTAAGACTGCAGCTAGGAACATTAGTGAAAAAGTTTTGTGTTTCATAAAGAGGAGAAGGGGTTTGTACAAGAATTATCTGAGTGATAGACCATATGAAAACAAAAGGAATGTAAAGAAAGTGGAGAAAGCATTAAAATATGAACTAATGAGGAGTGAAGTAGAGGTCATGGATAAAATTGCCGAGGACCTGGAAGATGCAGCTAGACGGCATAATAGTAAAATATTGTACTGGTATGTTAATAAATTAAGGGGAGGTAGCCAACCTGGACTTTTCCCAGTTAAAGATAGGAACGGGGACACAATAAGTGATAAAGAAAGAGTTAAAGAGAGATGGGCGGAACATTTTGAAAATGTACTAAACAGAGATATTGCAGGAAAAGATATAAAGGAAAATGAAAAAGTTTATGATACCTCTATGTGAAGCAAGATTTGTTAGTGAGGGAGAATTAGCGACAGTACTAAAAGGATTTAAACATAATAAGGCTTCAGGTGCAGATAGTGTGGTAAATGAGTTTCTTAAATATGGCGGCTCTGAAGTTAGAAATAAGTTACTGAAGATTATCAATATGATTTTTGATAAAGGGGAAGTACCTAACAATTTCAGGAAAACCTTAATTAAACCACGTATAAGAAGGGGGATAAGAGTGGTTGTCGTAATTATCGAGGCATTAGTATGGTCTCTGTAGGTAGCAAATTACTTAGTAATATGATACTTTTTAGACTGAGAGATGCTGTAGACAAAGCTTTAAGAGAAGAGCAGTGCGGTTTTAGAAAAGGTAGAGGATGTGTCGACTAAATTTTTACTCTTAGGTTAATAATTGAGAAGTGCATTAGTTGTCAAACACCTTTGGTCCTCAGTTTTATAGATTATGAGCAAGCGTTCGATTCTGTTGATAGGAGAGCTTTAGCAAAGGTCTTATCCTTATATGGTATACCAGACAAATGTACTAAAGTGATTTAATGCTATGTACGAGAATAATGCTGCTGCAGTTAAGGCAGGAAATGAGTTTAGCGGCTGGTTTCGCATTAAATCAGGAGTAAGGCATGGCTGTGCTCAATCCCCCTTTATATGGATCACCTTGATGGACTTTGTCTTAAAGAGCACAGGAAAGGCAATGGGAGACCACGGAATCAAATGGGAAGGAACAACTCTCCTGGACTTAGATTTTGCTGATGATTTAAGCATCCTAGATGAAAGTGTGAGCAAAACGAATGAACTTTTAGAGTTGGGGGTCCTAGAATAGGTTTGAAAATGAATGTTAAGAAGACTAAGTCACTAAGGCTAGGAATAAGTGAAGATGAGAAGGTGAAGTTGGGTAACAAAAAGATTGATCAGGTGGGCAGCTTCACTTACCTTGGTAGTATTGTTAGTAAAGATGGTGGGAATAGTGAAGATGTTAAAAGCAGAATGGCCAAGGTTCAGGGTGTTTTTCACAATTAAAAAAGGTTTGGAATAATAGGAAGATAAGTCTGCAAATCAAGATCAGAATATTGGAAGGTACAGTGATGGGAGTAGTCAAATATAGCTCTGAAGCATGGGGGCTCCGAAAGGCGGATGAATATTTACTATATGTTTTCCAGAGAAATTGTCTACAGATTGTTCTGGGTATCCGGCTGACTGATCGTGTTTCAAAAAGTAGGCTGTACGAAAAGTTTGGTTCAATTCCGCTTTCTAGGGCTAAAATGAAAGAAAGGTTGAGATGGTAAGGGCACGTTCTGCGGATGAAGGATGACAGATTGCCGAAGATTGTCCTTTTCAGCCAACCATCTAGGGCTAAAGGGAAAGCAGGTTGTCCTCGTCTGGGTTGGGAGGATGTCATAAAGAAAGATTTAAGCGAAATGGGAACTTCTTGGGAGGGTTAAAGAGGAAGTTTTGAATAGATTGGGATGGAAGAGGAGCGTGCGCAGCTGTATTGGCCTCAGGTGGCTTGGTGCTGCTGTAAGTTGTTAGCAGTAGTAGCAGTAGTAAAGTCTTCCCAATCTTCTAAAATATATTTATTTTCTAAATCAGAAATCTAAGGGGTTAAAAAGGGGAAAAAAAGAAATATTGTCACACTAATAGACATATTTTTACCTCTAAGTTTAGGGCACCAAGGCAGCCTAAAAAGCATTATTTTGCCCACTCGTCTGGAACAATATCAGCAAGATATGTCAACCAAACCTGCCACATGTAATTTTTGAAGAGCTCGTCCTATATCCAAGACAACGAAACCTACGAAAACCACTAGTATGGAGCTCAAAAAGATATAAACCAGATCAGCAAATGTTTAGCCATTGGAAAGAAATTTGCTTTAGTATCTACAACCATTAAAAAGTGCACTTTCGGAAAAACAAATAATTTATGCAAGCACTGGCTCGTGGTCTGCGTGCCTTCAGTGTTTTCTTTCATTTTTTTCAAATTCAATTGCAGTTTAATTGTCGTTTTCGTATAAGTCAAAGAGTTTAAAAAATTTAAGAGTGGAAACTGACTCTAGCATCAAGAAGAAAATCACAAACGCCATCTAACACTTGGCAATTTTGTTCCTTCTTTAATATACCGTACTTGGCGGTTAAGGTTTTTTGAAATTAGATCTAAGGGGGGGGGAAACACGAAATTCTGTCATCAAAAGGCCTGCCAGCTTAGATTCAGCTCGCCGATTTACTCTGCTAAGATTATCCCAAGCTGTAGGCTAAGCCTACTTTACACAGACTAGATCTTGACTTATAACTCCTGGAAATAAAAGTCCGATTACTTCTGCCAGAGAAACTTCAGCTTGAATCTTATAACATTGCAGATTAGTCACATCAATTATCCAATTTTCTTTGAAATTTCCAACGTTTTTAGCCCTCAAGACTCTCAGAGGCCCAAGTGGTTTTAAATCCTTATCTTCCCATGTTGCATCGCGAAGACCCATCTCTTATCAATTTCCCATTCTTTGTTGTATGAGGGTCAGATATCAAGTTAGAAAAGGGTGAAACACGCTAAGATACAAGCATTTGTGGGTAAAGGTGTAGAACAGCGGTTCTTCAAAAGGAGATGTGTTAGAAAAGAGACAATTTTAGATTGCTAAATATGTTTTAATTTTTATAGCTATGTTCACGTTTTTGACAATTCATCCCCAACCTCCCCTCCCCCCCAATGGTCTCATATAACCCTAGATTATGTAGAAAAATAAAATAAAATTTCATAAAAACTGATTCAAACAGATAAAAATGGAAAAAAAGAATTTTTTTGTTGGTTTTTATATAGCCTACAGCTGCATAAGACCATCAAAAGGAGGCTGGGAATGAACTGTCAAAAACGCGAACTTCTTATTAGTAATAAATATATGTAACTTACCAATTAACTTTCGTAACAAACTTCTATATCCGTATATTTTACATAAGGGGGTTCGCCCCCTCGTCAATGCCTCGCTCTTTACACTATAGATCGAATTTTGTTCCAATTCTTTAAGAATGACCCCTGACTCACAAAGGCCGTTTAATTAGAATAAATAGCTCTTTTGAAATTGCTAAAAATATTTTAGCGCAAAGAGCGAGGTATTGAGGAGGGGACGAACCCCCTCATATACGCAATAATTTCTGTTCGTCTTAAGTTTTAATGTTGCTCCTTACTTTCGGTTGAAAAAGCTTGTTTTTTATTTAATATCCCATTGCTTTTTTAAATAATGCTGGAAAATCCAGCGCCCCTTTCTTGGAAATTCTCTTCCCCCATGATGAATTCTGCCATGGAAAGATCCTCCCACGTACTCCCGTGAACTATTATCCATTTCACACTTTTTAATAATTAACTTTTTTTATAGATTTTCTTTTTTTAACTTTTTGTTCTAATAAATTTATTCGCTTGCAAGGAAGTTGTAATTTGTTATTTCGTGCTAAAAAAAAGAAAAGAAAAAAAAAAGAGAATTTTGAATCTGGAAATTTTGAAATTCGAAAACTTGATATGGCAGTTCAAATAAATGACCATTAAAGGCCAAGAAAGGATGAAAAAAAATGATCAAGCAGGGACACGCCACCTTGGTGTGATGGAAAGGGGCTGCCTAGAAGTTTATTGATTTAAACGTTGGATTTTTTTTTGCAAGGAATGTCACATTAAGAAATTGTACTGTCCTCTTACAAAATGTTTATCTTTTGGAGAACCATTTGGAATTTTGAATTTTTATAGCCTACTTAGACTCAAATTTGTGTAGAGTTTTATGCATAGCAATTCCCTTGATATACCTAAATTTAATAAATACTTTTTGGCGGTATGCAACATTAGCATCTTCTGTCAGTCTCAAGCTAATAAGTGCCCACTCAGCGTTTTGATTTGCCAAAATTTGCAAACAGAGCAAGTCGTTCCGTTATGAGAACAGAGTCGTCATAGAAAACCTGGATTTTGATTCAGCTATTTAAAACGATCAGGTTAGATTACAATAGCAATGGAATTACACCCGACACCACGTCTCGTAAAAAATTTATGCTTAAAGCTCATGCAATTCCCACTTTTGGAAGTTTAAAGCTCAATAAGCGGCCCGACGATATGTGATCTGCGCATGCGCTGCACATGCGCATGTGCTCTGCTCAAAATATACATCTTTAACATAGGTTAATTGGACACTTCTTAACTTCTCACGCAGGAAAAACCACTCGGATCGTAAAGAACGAACGACGTTTTCATCACATACACAAGCCGCTGTTCAAAGTACTTTTCAAAAAACAAGTGCGCTATATTTCTTATCGAAAGATGCGTGTGCTATATCATCTAGCATATGAAGATGTAATTTTTGTCAAAAACTGTATTTAATGCTATCTTTTGTTTTCAACAAAAAGAACGTAGACGCAAAAATTAGTTTTCAAATAAGCCCTTAAACATCTCCCTGATATTTCAGTGCCCCACAAGTGACAAAGAAAGATAAAACAGAATAAAAGAGGCACATCAGCACTTTCCATGCGAAATATCTCTTTGTTTCTCCAGATAGGATCTTTAATTCCCCTGTGAGGGATTTTTGGCTATGAAAATTCCAATGGTGTAGTTTTCATTTCCATCCGACAACAGTTTTGTGGAGTTTTGAGCTATTTTTAAAATTCCAATAAATTTATTTCTGCGATAAACTTTACCGTTAAGCTTAATTGAAATAAGAGTCACTATTCCTGAATCAGCTTTAAATGTTGATTTTTCTTCACTAAACAGTTTTTTTTCAAAACGGGATTTCTAGAATTTTCGATGATACAGCATATCAGCACTTTCCATGCGAAAAAAAATCCTTTTCGCTGAAGATGGGAACTGTAATTCCCGCCTAGGGGTTTTTGGGTATGGAAATTCCGATGGTGTAGTTTTCATTTCGATCCGAAATCAGTTTTGTGGAGTTTTGGGCTATTTTTTATAATTCCAATAAATTTGTTTTTTGCGATAAATTTTACCATTAAATTAAATTGAAATTACAGTTACTATTCCTGAATCAGCTTTAAATGTTGATTTTTCTTCACTAAACAGTTTTTTTTTTTCAAAACAGGATTTCTAGAATTTTCGATGAAGTAGCATATCAGCACTTTCCATGCAAAAAAAAAAATCCTTTTTGTTGAAGATGGGAACTGTAGATCCTAGAGCAAACAAATACAACGTAGAGACAATAGGGAAAATTTTTTCAAGACAATGGAAATTATTTATGTAGATATTTCGGCTCTATGTCCAAGGGCCGTCTTCAGCACAATACAAAAATAAGAGAGAAACTATATATATATATATATATATATATATATATATATATATATATATATATAAAAGAACTTACATCAAATTGTGAGAATAAAAACTGAATAGTTAAAAACACTTATTAAAACATTTTTTTAAAAATAGCCCTAGCATCCTTACTTCAGCGAAGTTCAACCAGGACTGGCGAAAAGAATGAAATGAAGAAATATAAACTCATTCAAACTAAAGAGAATAAAATGATTAGATGCAATTTCTTAAAGCTAATCTTGCTTGTTTAGCAGCCTGTCTCAAAGGCCTTTTCGTAGTTGGTTCAGTACTATTATAAATTGGTTTAGTAAAATATTTTGTTAGATCATTTTTAATTAAATTTGAGTATAAAGAATTTAGTGAGTATTCCCCCAAGTCCCTGTTCAAAGAAATATTTTTATTTATTTTGAGATTAATTTCAATTGATTCTCGAACCACCTGTTTTATTCCCAAATCATTACTAATGAGTGAAGAGTTTTCAAAAAGTATCATGTGGGACGGATTATTAAATATATGCCAACCTAGAGCAGAATCAAAGGAGTTGTTGGAACCATTTGAAATTAAGGCCTTGTCTATGTCATTTTTATGCTGTTGTAACCTTTTGTCTAGATTCTGATGGGTCCTGCCGACATAGTATTTTCCGCAATCACAGGGTATTTGATAGACCCCTCTTTGGCGAGTAACTGGGGTCTTATCTTTACCCGAATTTAAGAAATTGATGATTTTAAAATTATTAGTAAAATTTGCAGTTCACCCTTGAAGTTGAAATTGAAAATAAACTACCGTTTTTAGATGTATTAATTATTCGTAATGCTGATGAACTGGATTTTACTATATATCGAAAGCCAACACAAAACAATAGATATCTTCACTTTAATTCAAATCACCCCCCACAAGTTAAAAGAGCAGTTGTAACTTCCCTCATTGATCGTGCCCTAAATATTTGCTCCAATTCATATATAAATGCAGAAATAAATTTGATCAGAGATATTCTTTTTGGTAATGGATACCCCATTCCTTTTGTAAATAATATGAAAAAAACTTCGTTTTCTTAAAGAGTTAAAGAGGCTGCGTCCCAAAGTCGAACCTTAAAACGTACAGGAAAAACGTACGCCCCCCAAACCCCCAGCTTTTAAAGACTCTTTTGTACAGGTTTTTTTGTTTTTTTTGCTAACCCCCCGCTCGTGGCTTCGGAAAGGCCCTCTTTTAATTAACAAAAAATTGAAATGAATGAATAATGGAATAACTTCGAAAAATGTTAAACACAAGAGGACAGGAGAACCATTGCGCCGAAACTAGTAATTAGTAACAATGAAGTCCCCCCCTCCCCCCAAAAAAAAAACCTGTACCAAAGAGTCTTTAAAAGCTGGGGGTTTGGGGGGCGGCAGCCCCCCCAACTGCCTCTTCTAATTCCTGTACGTTTTAAGGTTCGACTTTGGGACGCAGCCTCTTTAACTCTTTAAGAAAACGAAGTTTTTTTCATATTATTTCTGTACGTTTTTCTACAATCCATGGTGGATGTAATTTAATAATTCCTGTACTCCTCGTAGAGGAATTAGGAGAGGAAGTTGGGTGGCTGCCGCCCCCCAACCCCCCCCCCCGCTTTTAAATCATTGTATAAAATAGAAAAAAAAATAGATAGAATGACCGAAATGTTTCTTTTGCTCATAAGAAGCTAATATTCTGTTATCTCTCAAATGATAAGCTGTCCAGGTGTTATCAAAATTTTTTTGATGTTGTGAAAAAAAACCGCCCGTAAGGGACTTGAACCCTTGACCCGAGGATTAAAAGTCTCAAGCTCTACCAACTGAGCTAATAACTTGCATGTGTGTAAATATAACTTCTCAATAACTTTTAAAAATTTCAAATTAACATGGGCTCTTATGGAGAGAAATCCGTTAATTAATAGCTAATGCGTGGTTTCTGGAAAACAGGGAAGGAGTTATCGGATCGAGCTGAAATTTCGCGGATAAGCTCCTGGGCCGTAGGGGACCTTAACTTGTGAATTTCAGCCCGATCGGACAACGTCAAAAGGGGGGATGGGGTTAGGGGGTCGAAACTTTCGGGGGGTTAAGATTTTCCTACGAAACTTTCATGGGCACTTACTCGGAGAATTCCTAATCGAATGAGTCTTCGTACACCCAGATCCGATGTCGGATGTGACCTGTAGGCGTCTAGGAAAAAAAAGTAAATGAATTTTAAGTGGCTATGCGTGGTTTCTGGATCCCCCTAGGGGACCTTAACTTGTGAATTTCAGCCCGATCGGACAACGTTAAAGGGGGGCTGGGGTTGACGAGTCGAAATTTTCGGCCAGATTTTCCCCATGAAGGAAAAGTTGGAGGGGGATGAAATTTTGCAGGTTTCTTAGTTGGAGCTCGGGTTACGAAATGCATCCCTCTCCATCCCTCTGCGACCACTGGAACCGAAGATCGCTTAACATTGTCGTGTGTCGCCTCTTTATAGAGGCACGAGTGTGCCTCCTTGATAAAATAATTAGCCGTAGAATAAAAAGACATTCTTGTAAAATCGAAGAAGATACTTTACAATGTTAGGCTACTGATAAGCCCTCAAATATTGTCAATAATTTTAAAATTTAAATTTTTTTTTTTTAGGTTAGTCGAAATAGTTATTCTATTCCTGAACCAACTTCTAATGGTAATTTCCTTTACCTGATTTTTTTTAAAGTGTTTTTTTGAATTTTTGATGATTTTTTTCGAAAATTTTGATGATTCTGCAGCCACGATGGACGCCGCAAGCATAATTAGCGACACTGAGAGAACATTATTAAAAGATTTGGCAGCTCTTGCTTTTCCCGTCACTGATTTATTCTCTAGTAATGATTAATTCCCATAGATTGGAACAATCTCTGGATGTACGTGCCTGGAGAGTTTATATGCTTTACAGGTTTCACTCACGTCATCACCACAAATCCATCACGTTTTAATCCACCAATTTCTACAGACCAACTAGTTTAATTTTTAAGCATCTTTATTTGATTTGTCGATGTTACGAATAAAAGCAAACGCCAAGGCATTATTTACCAATCTTTTTGCACGGAAAATCTTCAGCTGTTTAAGCTCAAGCTGTTTAAGCAATTAAGCTGTTTCGATCAGATTAGATTTTAATAGCTAAGGAATTATTACACAAATATTACAGAATTTGACTTTTTCGTTTTACGTTTTAATTCCACTTTTAGAAGCTTAAAGACGTGAGATGTTCATTTGAGTACCAGAAAAATTGAAATCTGATCGTTTAATTTGGTTAACTGGAAACTTACACAACCCTGCATATTTTAAATAAGGAAAACTTGGGAAATCAATTTTTATGGAAAGCAGCTCCACATGCAGTTATGCAGTTTATGTAGCAGCGGGCGCCAATTAAAAAAAAAAAGAAACATAAACAGCTTTAAAAAGCGTTGCTGTCTTTTGAACGTCCAGTTGTCTTTGTGAATTAACAGACAATTAATGTTTGAATTTTTTCGGGCGAGAAACATTCTCAAATTAAGTGATTAGTTATGCTTATTTATTTGCGTGACATGATTCAGCGTGACAACACTGACGAAAAAATGATACTGCTCTATAAGCTTCATACTTTTGAAACAATTAAAAGAGAAACTTTTATAAATTGTTCAGATTTTTGCCCAAGAGGTAAAAAGCTTGTTTTTTATTTTAGACTCTTTTGTACTTTAAATGTTGCAGCTAGTCATTAAAGATGACGTGTTTCGGACTCACAAAGAATTGTTTTTAGAAATGGAGGGCTCTAAAAACCGTAGAATGTTGGTACTTTTGTATTATTCAGAACACACTCAATGAGTGAAGTTAGGTTCTTTCGTGAAACAAACTACGATGCAGATATATTTTAATTAAATATTTTATATATAGAGGTGGTTAGGTTGAGTTAGGTATTTGATATAATGCACCCCCCCCCCTAATGTGCAAATATAAAGCTCAAACTTTTGATAAACCTAATAAAATGAAACAAAACATGACGAAAATCATATTACACTTAAATGTTCCTTCTCGTAAGAGTATAAAATCATGTTGTGTCCATTAACGCACTGTTTTGTTGTGGGCAACAACCCCTTATCCTGGAAAAATATAATTGCCTCTTTTTCAGTCTTTGGTAAATCCCAAATCTTCATTTTAAAATCCATGTTCAGACACTATCTTCTATCATTATGCATAGCAAACTAAATTGAGTTCTGTCTTTGTGGCTATGAAACCGGATTTTCGCACTGTAGTTTGCTTAACGAACGAACCTAACTTCACTTATTGAGTGTGTTCTGAATAATACACAAGTACCGGAATTTTTTCCAAAAGTGTCACATTTGGAAAAAAATAAAAGTATTTTTTTTCATTTTTGTCCCATTTTTAGTCTTCTAAGCAAGGGGACAAATTTAATATCCCCCTGCTTTGTGCACGTACATGCCTAAAGTCAAAAGACTAAAAACCTGTATATGATACATTCCCAAGTTATCAGCACGTATTCAAATCGAAAAGTGAAAAAAACGATAGAAGCTAATAGTTCCATTCAAATGATGAAGAGGTTATGCTCAATCTCGTAAAGCAAATGGGGTATGGACAAGAGAGTGAACGTGACTTGGACACACGGGAGAATAAGTACCTAAGACGCATTAATTTGAAATTTTGTAAAAAAAAAAAGAAAAAGCTTTGGGACCTTAAAAATAAATTGAGTTGAAAGAAAGTCTAGAAAAATTGACTAGAAACAAAGTTGAGGAAGGGCCGAAAGTCCAAGTTACCGGCCATACTTGGCTTATCAGCTGTTTAGCCAGTGGATATATGCTGTTTTGGAAAGTTTTTTCTTCTCTTTCTTTTTTTTTTTACTAACCAAGTAATTACCTCTAACACTCAATTACCTCTAAATATAATTATGCAGGCTACGTAAAACCAAACATTCTTCTGTGAGTCTTCGCATAGAAAGATTAGCTAAAATACTCAAGCTAAAAACATCAAATGCTTGCCGAATTGTCTTTGTACCGGGAGAGTTGTTAAAATTACAAAAAATCCCCAAACAAAATTCATAAAAACAGAGAACTCGACCTGAAATGACAGTATTTTATTACTAATCTTAACAGAAAAAAAAGTTTACTATGCCCCCCCCCCACATGAAAAGTGCCTATATGCGTGCCTGTTTGAGAAGTTTTAGTACTTAGTTCTTTGATAAGCATTAAACAATAAATACTAAACTAAGGACTTCCCAAGTAATTTGAATTTGTACTTAAGTAGTACCCCAAGTACTTCACAAGACTATTATCATCCTACCTTTTCAAAATGCGTGACATTAGATAAATTCTAACGCTACAATTAATCTTGAAAACTCCAATTCCAAAAATGCTCCAGAAATCTCTAACGTTCTCGCTGAGACAAGCATTAAACAAACTGTGGCAGAGGAAGGTTCCAGCGACTGGGAACGTTTAAAAATCAGGAGAAAAAGGCCTTGGAAATAAGTGGGAAAAAGCACCGTTTTTCGCCACGAGTGCCTCGTAAACTTTCAGAGCAAAACACAAATCGCTGCCAAAGAAATCTAGAATCGTAAATTTTGGGAAAGAAAAAAAAATGGAAGTATTTTAGCCATGATGCCAAAATCGTTAATTTAATTGACAGAATTAGCAAAATAAAGGCCATGTTAAATAAATAAGTACTAAAAGGAAAATCAGGAAAAAAAGTTTAACTAAGGTGGGAAGGGGGTGGTGCTTTTAGAAAGTTAATTTAAAGAGATTGGTGGACAACTGCACAGATTTATCAATTAATTCGCATAAGGTATTGCTAAAACTTTCATACATTTACAATTCTACGGGGAAGAAGATTAAGAGATACATATAACTTTCCCCAAAGAGGAGAAAGAAAACACAGTCCTCCCAGGATAACCGAAAATGAACAAAAATTAGTGCAATATTTAAAAAAGACATAATAATTATATGTGAAAAGTCCTACTTAACCCTTTACCCCCTCACTCTCTGGAAAATTGTCTTGGAATTGTCTTTGAAACAACATACACAGGCACCTATAGTCTTGACTCTCACCTAACTATCGATGAATAAAAAAAGTTTTAAGAACGGTGTTTTGGAGAAAAAGAAAAGGTGTTTGGAGAAGGGTTAAGTTACCCCCCCACCCCTACTGTGCAAATATATAGCCCAAATTTCTTTCTAAAGTATTATATTTTCATCATGTTGTGGTATTTGTCATTAGTCATTAGTCATTAGTCATTAGTCATGTCATTAATCAGCCTAAATTCACTTCTTAGTGCTGGCGGAGAAATACACAAGTACCCACCGTTTTCTTTAATGATTGTATCCATGGTCCTTTACGGGACAGGGAAAAATGGCATGAAAAAATATCTTATTCATTCACAGACTGTACCTTGTTAATGCTTACCTCTAGCTATCCGGAAATATGGTCCAAGTTATATATGTTTCCCGTTTATTTGTCTTTTTCTTGATTTCCTTAGCGTTGATTCAATTTACGCTTACACGGATTGAAACAAGAGTGACGCATGGCAAAATGTTTGGGAAATAAATGTATAAATATATATATTTATAAATATATATTTTAATACCTATAAATATATAGGCCTGTATATAATTATATAAAAACTAAGTTATATATTCTCCGTGAATATTCCCGTCGCTTAATGCCATCGACGTCGCTTGTTTGCCGTTTAATTAATTTGAAGAAAAGTCACGGACGGAAAATAGTCTATACCATAGGCTAACTTGGGCTACACAATTAACCGTTGGGGGAAGATAAAGTGAAACAACCTTAGGAAAGATATAAGTAAGTATTTTTCAACTTTATAAAGAAGTTTTTAGAATTTTAGTGTTTCCTTCTGAAGAGGTCACACACTAAAATAGTGCCTTTCATAATATTTTAGAAAAGTTTTCAGAATTCTATAGGGTATTTGTGTATTATATGGTACACACTGGAGAAGTGAAGCTAGGTTAATTCTAATGGTATATACACAAGTAAGATGAAAATAAATACTTTAGTAACAAAATTATGAAAGCTACAACAAAGAATTATGTTAGGTGGTCACAAAGAACTCATTATAATAAATGCCTAAACCAACCCAACCGAAATACCATCTCAACATATTAAATATCTAATAAAAATATAGCCTACCTACAGTGTAGATTTCAACTAAGCATAAGCTTATTTTCTTCAATACTGACAAGTATAAACCGGCTATTGTCAGGGCCGTAGTTTACTATGGAAGAGGGGGCGATTGCCCCTCCCACACTTTAATTTGTTCCTTCCCCAAGACCCGAGTTTGCCCCCCAGCTGAAATTTGGTTTCTTCAAAAATCTTGTCAAAACAATGAGAATCCTGCACAATTTAAGCATCAACAGAAACGGATCAGTTTCTTTTGGCTATATTTACTTTTATAGTGCTTTAAAGTATCTTTATAGAACTTTTATAGAACCAAATAGTACTTTCATGGTACCAAATGGCTAATTTTTCAGTTTTTACTGTCATTTTCGCTTGATTTGAGAAAATTGCCTTCATCTTTGCCCCCCCCCCCAGGATTTTGACGAAATTACGCCACTGGTTATTGTCTGATCTGTAGATCCAAATTCTCGAGTGTGTATCATATAATAAGCAAGGGTAAAATTCTGGACAAGCTACTTTTGTTATCTTGGAAAGTGCTTGGGTTAGGAAAATGAAACGTTGACTAACAGGCCAAATCCAGGAGCACGCTTCCTTCTGGAATCCAGGGCCGGTAAATGTTCAGTTTCGTTCCAAATGCTCCAAACTGGAAACTATGCTGCGAAGCAGTATAATTTCCAGTTTAGAACACTCAGAAATGCTAATTCTAGAAGCACATCTATTTCTGGTTGACCCTCCTCCTCCATAGGGCAAACTAAAAATGCGTAAAGTGGGCTTGCTTACAGGTAACATTACATATAGAGCGAAGCGTATTAGTCCATGAGCCCCGCGGTTAGCGGGGAGAGGTCTGTATATTTAATAAACCTCGTTTGAGGTTTTTTTTTAGTTTTTTCACTCTTTGTTGAATAAATACAGAATACAGACCTCGCCCCGCTGCCCGCAGGGCTCATGGTCTAATACGCTTCGCTTTATAGGTAATGTTACCTGTAAGCAAGCCCACTTTACGCATTTTTAGTCTCGTTGGAGGGAGATTTTAGAAAGCCAAAAAATGGATGCGTTTCTCTAATAATTACAAAGAAACAATATGCATTCATAATTTTACCATAGATGAATTGGACCAGCCATATTACCTGTAAAATCAAGAAAACAGCTTCAACTTATCATTCCTTTAGTATCGTAACATATTCCATCCTTTGACCTTTAGCAATTCAGAACAATCACTCGACTGTTTCTTTCTTCAACAGTCAGCATCAACCCCAAAGGCAGCACGTAGGAAGTACGCATCAGAAGAGTATACCCGAGAAAAAAGCCCGGTTTCTGACTGTTCATATTATAGGGGTCGTAGGGTAGGCTTGATAATAAACCCAAATCTTGGCATAATCTTCAATGGCTTAATAGACCCCGCTAAAGAAAAACAGTAGAAATGCAATCTCACGCATTCCACTCCGGAAATGAAGCATAAATTCAACAAAGAAAAGGGGATTTATAAGTTATTTTCTTACTCAAAGGGGGGCTGGGCATGAAAGATCTGGTGACTCGAGAAATTTTGTGAAACTGTCGTAAACAATTTTCTGGGATGTCAAACAAGTATAGCCTAATATGTAAACCACTACAAAAGGAAAATGGATTACTTTGATTAACCGCACCTGCACAATCCCCAGCAGAAAGTGGTTGGTTTCCTCAACAGATTTCCACATGGAGCCATGGATAAAAATTATTGCAAAAGGGGCTCCTAAACTTCCTTTTCAATAAATAAAACTTGGTGCATACGTAATTCAACGTAATTTTCTCCGCCGAATTTGAATTCGCGAATCTTCGGTCAGCTAAAGTTTTTGCCTGATCGTTTTCCTATTTGTTGTTATTTTCCCTATGCTTGCGTTGAAGTTTTGGTGTTTCAGACAAAAGAATCATTGCATGAAACTTATAAAGGCCAGAAAATCTAGTAATATTTTTAAATTCAGCACTACAAAACTAGCAATAACAAAATTTTTGAAAACGGCTTAGTCCAAAACAGCTGGATTCTGCATAAATTCAAAAATTGTTTTAAAATGACGAACAAACCTGTCGCCAAAGAAAAGATCCCAATTTTATGTTGGAGCTTGGAATGAACCTGATTTTAATTTATAGCGCTTTCTCACTACACGGTAAAATCTTTAACACTAGCGCAACTTAACAAATAAAGTTATGTTGCTAACGTTATCTATAACGTAGGAATCGCAAAGTAGACTCGAGCTCTGCTTAGAAATATACGGTGAGTACATATTAGGTCATAGGCAATTCAATACAATATAAACCAAAAGAAGCTCCTGCCTGATCAATTAACAAGTTTTGAGAATAAATTAATGAACTTTTCCTCGAAAGCCTTTCACCAAGGGTGACACGGAAAATATTTCAGAAATTTGTTTCGTAGGAATAAGTTTATTTTTAAATACTATTAGGAAAAAACTCAAATAAAAAGAACAATTAAATTGCAGGCAAAATGAAACAAAATACGGTGAATTTGAAACAACAAGGACTCCTGGCAAAGGGATCAATTTGTTTAATGAATAATATATTTAACTATTATGCATTTAATCTTAAAGAAAATCAAACTCATACCAAAATTACAGAAAAGATTTATTGCTTCCGTGGGTTATAACAGATGTAGACTTTTCTTTATGCAATTTCCTAAGCCTTAAAATAGTTTACAGAAAGAGTAGAGATATTCAAAAATCTTCCTGGCTGCATACATACCACGTTTTGATTTTATAACGGCCATGTAAAATGTACCTCTTTCATAACGGGGCAAGTCTCCTTCTCGAGCTGAAATTCCTTATATATTCTGACATTAAAAAAATAGAATAGCGAAAGAAAACAAAACTTAAACTTACTATCCACCTGTAAAATTAACCCTCATTCTTTTAATTGTCCTGTTCAACTAAATAAAATGAACAAGTTAAAAAAAATAACGTCACAAGAGAATCTTATCAAATAGTTTCTCATAAAACAAGAGCTAAGAGCTCATATTGCACTTGTGACGAGGCGAGAAGAGCTAAGAGCCAAGAGATCATATGGTATGAGCTCTAACAAAATTCTATGAATCAATAGATTGATTTAAAAAGGAAAACTAGAGGCTTAATGCCGGTCAGGATTTAAAATAAGAGCTCTGAGTCACGATGTCATTCTAAATATCAAAATTCATTAAGATCCGATCACCCATTCGTAAGTTATAAATACCTAGTTTTTTCTAATTTTTCCTCTCCCTTTAGCTCCCCAGATGGTCGAATCTGGGAAAACGACTTTATCAAGTCAAATTGTGCAGCTCCCTGACACGCCTATCAATTTTCATCGTCCTAGCACGTCCAGAAGCACCAAACTCGCCAAATCACTGAACCCCTCCCCCCAACTCCCCCAAAGAGAGCGAATGCAGTACAATTCTGTCAATCAAGTATCAAGGACATTTGTTTATTCTATCCACCAAGCTTCATCCCGATTCCTCCACTCCAAGTTTTTTTCCGATATTTCCCCCTCCAACTCCCCCCAATGTCAAAAGATCTCGTCGGGATTTGAAATAAGAGCTCTGAGACATGAATTCCTTCTAAAAATCAAATTTCATTACGATCCGATCATCTATTCATAAGATAAAAAAAACCCCAATTTTCACGTTTTTCAAGAATTCCGGTTTCCCCCTCCAACTCCCCCCAACCTCACAGGATCTGGTTGGAATTTAAAATATGAACTTTTAAAAAGCACAAGATCCTTCTATATATCAAATTTCATTAAGATCTGTCACCCTTTCGTAAGTTACAAATACCTCATTTTTCAAAATTACCCCCCCCCCCAATTCCACCAAAGAGAGCAGATCCGGTCCGGTTATGTAAGTCACATATCTTAGACAGGTTTTATTCTTCCCATCCAGTTTCATCCTGATCTCACCACTTTAAGTATTTTCAAATATTTCCGGTCCCCCCCCCAACTGCCCTCCCCCCAATTACGCTTGATCCGATTGAGATTTAGAATAAGAGATCTGTGTTACGAGGTCCTTCTAAATATGAAGTTTCATGAAGATCCGATCACTCCTTCGCAAGTTAAAAATACGTATTTTTTTCTTATTTTTCAGAATTAACCCCCCCCCCCCAATAGAGCGGATCCGTTCCAAATATTTAAATCACGCATGTAAGACTTCCTTCTAAATATGAAGGTTCATGAAGATCCGATCGCTCCTTCGTAATTTAAAAATACGTCATTTTTTCTTATTTTCTGAATTAACCCCCCCCCCCCCAATAGATCGGATCCATTCCAATTATGTAAATCACGTATGTAAGACTTCTGCTTATTTTTCCCACCAAGTTTCATCCCGATCCCTCCAATCTAAACGTTTTCCATGAGCTTAGGTTCCCCCACCCAAACTTCCCCCTACGTCACCAGATCCAGTCAGGATTTAAAATAAGTGCTTTGAGACACAATAACCTTCTAAATATCAAATTTCATTGAGATCCGATAACCCGTTCCTAAGTTAAAAATACCTCATTTTTTCTAATTTTTCAGAATTAACCCCTCCCCCAACTACCCCAAAGAGAGCGGATCCGTTCCGGTTATGTCAATCATGTATCTAGGACTCAATCATGTATCTAGGACTCGTTGTGAGGGTTTCCCCCTCCCAACCCCCCCCCCTCAATGTCACCAGATCTGTTCGAGTTTAAAATAAGAGCTCTGAGCCAAGATATCCTTCTAAATATCAAATTTCATTGAAATCCGATCACCTGTTCGTAAGTTAAAAATACATCATTTTTTCTAATTTTTCAGTAATAATACCTCCCCCCAACTATCCCAAAGAGAGCGGATCCGTTCCGTTTATGTCAATCATGTATATAGCACCTGTGTTTATTTTTCCCACCAAGTTTCATCCCGATCCCTCCACTCCAAGTGTTTTCAAAGTTTTAGGTTTCCCCCTCCCAGCCCCCCCCCCCCAATGTCACCAGATCCGGTCGGGAAGACAAGACATCCTTCTAAACATCAATTTAATTGGGATCCGATCACCCGTTCGTAAGTTAAAAATACCTCATTTTTTTTATTTTTCAGAATTACCCCCCCCCCTCCCCAAACTACCCCAAAGAGAGCGAATCCGTTCGATTATGTCAATCATGTATCTGGGACTTGTGCTTATTTTTCCCATTAAGTTTCATCCCGATCCCTCCACTCTAAGTGTTTTCCAAGATTTTTGGTTCCCCCCTCCAACTCCCCCAATGTCATCAGATCCGGTCGAGATTTAAAGTAAGAGCTCTGAGACACAATATCATTCCAAACATCAAATTTCATTAAGATCCCATCACCCATTCATAAGTTAAAAATACGTCATTTTTTCTATTTTTTCGAATTAACCGAATTAACCCCCCACTCCCCCCCCCCAGATGGTCAAATTGGGAAAATGACTATTTCTAATTTAAGTTGGTCTCGTTCCCGATACGCCTGCCAAATTTCATCGTCCTAGCTTACCTGGAAGTGCCTAAAGTAGCAAAACCGGGACCGACAGACAGACAGACAGACAGACAGACCGACAGACCGACAGACCGACAGAATTGGCGATTGCTATATGTCACTTGGTTAATACCAAGTGCCATAAAAACTGGAAGCAAAAAGTGACTTGGACCAATATTCACCAAAGCTAAAAGTGGAATTCTCATGACAATTGCTAAACCGGTAGTATTCGCTTTTTATGCTGATTCTAAATATGTCAAATAAAAAAACAAGTTTTTTTAAATGAAAGTAAGGAGTGACATTAAAACTTAAAACGAACAGAAATTACTCCGTATATGAAAGGGGCTTTTCCTCCTCAACGCCCCGCTCTTTACGCTAAAGTCTGACTCTTTCTCTTAACTCTACTTCTTAAAACAGTAAAAAAAACTTCTTTTTGTCTAAATTGCTTTCTCATAGCTTGAGGCCGAGTGGGTTGGTGCGCTGGATTCGGGATCCTTCGTCTGAGAGGACGCGGGTTCGAATCCCAGTGTACCCAATTCTTCAATTTGGGACGGGGGTCAGTGGCGTGACTCTGTAAGCTTAGCCAGAGTCGACCCAGCTCTAAATGGGTACCTGAAGAAATCTGGGGAAGGTAAACAGGAAGGGTGTGCGAAAGCACAGGATGGCTGGCCCCCAACCCTCCATTGCACTTCCTGGATGAAGGGCCAAGAAACGGAGATCAGCACCGCGGTACGGACTGTAAAGTCTAATGCCGTATCCTTTACCTTTTTTTTTCAGTTTTAATCGGAAGACTTTAAGAAAAAAGAAGAGAGGGAGGAAGCCTAGTTGCCGTCCAATTTTTTCATTACTTAAAAAGGCAACTAGAACTTTTAATTTTTTTACGAACATTTCATTAGAAAAAAGTAGACGTAATTTACGAATTAACTTACGTTACCAACTTCTATATTCGTATGTTTTTATGCGTATATGAGGGAGTTCACCCCTCGTCGATACCTCGCTCTTTAAACTAAAGCTTATATTCTGTCCCAATTCCTTAAGAATGACCCTTGAATCACAAAGGCCGTAGAATAAATAGTTGAAATTACTAAAAATACTTTAGGGTAAAGAGCGAGGTATTACGAGGAGGTAAACCCCTCATATGCGCAATAATTTCTGCTCGTTTTAAGTTTTAATGCTGCTCCTCACTTTCAGTAGAAAAAAACTTTTCATATTTATTTTTTCATTGTTTTTTTAAAAATAATGCTAAAAAGTCCTGTGCCCCCTTCATTGAAAGTCTCTTCCCTCATTGAAAGTGTCTTCCCCCATGAGAAGTTTTTCCATGGAAAGATCCTCCCACACAACCCCCGCCTCAACTCTCCCTCCCAAACCAAAAAGATCCCCCTGAAAACGTCCGTACACTTCCCAGTAACCATTACTATACGTAAACACAGGTCAAAGTTTGTAACTTGTAACCGCTGCCACGGGGACTGCGGGGGAGTAAGTCGTCCCCAAAGACACAGTTAGTAGGTTTTTCGACAATGGTGAATAAAATGGCTATATCTGAATTTTGATCCGGTGACTTTGGGGGGGAAATGAGCATTTGAGGGGGCCTAGGTGCTCTCCAATTTTTGGTCACTTAAAAAGGGCACTAGAACTTCTAATTTCCGTTAGAATGAGTTCTCTTGCGACATTCTAGGACCACTGGGTCGATACGATCACCCCTGGGAAAAAAAAAACAAATAAACACGCATCCGTGATTTGTCTTCTGGCAAAAAATGCAAAATTCCACGTTTTTGTAGATAGGAGCTTAAAACTTCTACAATCAGGTTATCTGATACGCTGAATTTGGTGGTGTGATTTTTGTTAAGATTTATGACTTTTAGGGTGTGTTTTCCCCTATTTTCTAAAATGAGGCAAATTTTCTCAGGCTCGTAACTTTTGATAGGTAAGACTAATCTTGATGAAAGTTATATATTTAAAATCAGCATCAAAATGCGATTTCTTATGTAACTATTGGTATCAAAAAATTCCATTTTTTATAGTTTCGGTTACTATTGAGCCGGGTCGCTCCTTACTACAGTTCGTTACCGCGAACTGTTTGACGTAATTTTGAAAATTGAGTTATTTGTAACTTACGAAAGGGTGACCATATCTTAATGAAATTTTATATTTAAAAGGATCTTGTGCCTTAAAGCTCTAATTTTAATTTCCAACCAGATCCTGTGACATTGGAGGGAGTTGGAGGGGGAAACTGGAATTCTTGGAAAACTTGAAAATTGGGGTATTTTTATCTTACGGATAGGTGATCGGATCTTAACGAAATTTTATATTTAGAAGGAATTCATGTCTCAGAGCTCTTATTTAAAATCTCGACTAGATCTTTTGACATTGCGGAGAGTTGGAGGGGGAAATCTTGGAAAACACTTGGAGTGGAGGAATCGGGACGAAGCTTGGTGGATAGAATAAGCAAATGTCCTTGATACGTAATTGGCGTAACCGTACTGGATTCACTCTCTTTGGGGGAGTTGGGGGAGGGGTTCAGTGATTTGGCGAGTTCTGTGCTTCTGGACGTGCTAGGACGATGAAAATTGGTAGGTGTATCAGGGAGCTGCAAAAATTGACTTGAAAAAGCTGTTTTCCAGATTCGACCATCTGGGGGTTAAAGAGAGAGGAAAAATTAGAAAAAATGAGTTATTTATAACTTAAGAGTGGGTGATCGCATCTTAATGAATTTTGATATTTAGAAGGACATCGTGACTCAGAGCTCTCATTTTAAATCCTGACCGGCATGAAGCCTCTTATTTTCCTTTTAAATCAATCTATTGATTCTTAGAATTTTGTTAGAGCTCATACCATATGAGCTCTTTTCTCTTCGCTCTTCTTGCCTCGTCACAAGTGCCATATGAGCTCTTAGCTCTTGTTTTTAAATCCTAACACTCTCACAGCTGGCAGCAGACTAATTAAAATTTTTCTAATTCAGGAATATTCCTAGAAGAACGGTAACCTATTAAAAATATTAAACAAGAAAAATGTTTTCGATTTAGAAACATTTTTATTACATAAATACAACAATATATTACTCATTTTCATTGTTCACATGCTGATTCAGCTTATTGTCCTCAATAAATTCTATTATTACGTTTAAAGCAGTTTGAAGTCTATGTATATGCATTATATTAAGTTTTGCTGCAATTTTAGTTTGCTCAATGATATCACATATCCTGCATAAAACTCATCCGATTCAAGGTTTAGTCGAGATCCTCTTGTAATTTCTACTACTACGTTTGGTATTCTTGTCTTTGTATCATTGCTGTTTTGCTGTCTAATAGTGTAAACAAACATCTCGTTTTTACTAGTATGAATTGTCAAATAAAAAGTTGGTAATAAAAAGTACTTTCAAACTTTTCTCTCCCTGAATTCTACTTTCTTGCTAATATTAAATACATTGAAAATCCAGTCTTAAGTGATCTTTAATTTCTATTTTGTTCTTATTTCTAATACACTCCACTTCTTCTTTTGTGTTTTCATAGTGGGTATGCAATTAAATAAACAAAATAAATAATACCCATAACCTTTTCGGACACCCAGGATCGGACGTGCCTCCTTTCCCAATAAATTCAACCTTTATGTTAGCAATGAGTAACTTCCATAATTTCCAATCCTTACCCCAAAGATTAACATAATCATGCCATTCCTGATGGCATAGTTAATGGATCTTTCGACTTTTGTGAACAGAATGGTAATCTCCAAAATTGATCGGATGACTTTGAAGATTCAGGGTGGAGGAAGTCAAAGGAAGTAGAGAAATTAACGTTCGGCTTTCACCCACTGTGTGTAACGGTGGCTGGGCTTGCCCACTCACACCATTGACTCCCATCACAATCTATAGAATTTGTTACACGAGGACTCTTACACTCATCTCGAAGGACACATGAGTACAATTCAAGGGTGCCAATCACTCGATTAGGGTAGCCCAAAAAGAGGATGGGGAGGGCAGCTAAAAAGGGGAGTGGAAGGTGGCTGTTTGCCCCTTCCCTACTAACCTGTGAAAATACGCCAGCACACGCTATGGAGACAGAGTGTGTAGCCTTTGATTCTGATACAAAGATATTTTCGATTTTGACACCAAAGAGGATTTTTTATTTTTTATGAAAAACGTCGTCAATTTCTTTTTTCTCAGAAAAAAGTAAATCCCAGAAAGCTAGTGAGCAAAATGGTCCAAAAAAGGGGATTAAAGCATATCAGGGACAAAGCCCTTATCTAGGACGGGGCTATTGAGTTTTACTACCCCCCTCCAAAAAAGACAAAAAAAACTTCGATTTGTGAAAAACGTAACAAAAATGCATGTAAAAAGTATTCGATGCATTTTCCAAGGTTTTGTATCCCACTTCCCCAACAAAGTACCCCCTAACAAAAATCCTGGATACGTCTGTGCCAGGGACAATACGACCGTATTTCTCTTGATCGCTATCTTGTTTTGTAACTATGGTTATTTGCGTCTATATAGAAGCATTTTTCAAATTCCAGCTTCCCAAAGTCACGTTAACACCTAAAAGCTTTTTTATTTTTAAAAGTAAAGTAATGTCATGCTTACATGACAGTTATACAGCATGAATAAGCAATTGGACGTGTGTTCACAGTCTCAGTCAATTAATACTAAAAGCCAGAGAGATAACAGAAACTGAAAAATATTTACTTATACTCTCAAACGGCAATTAAAGTCAATAGAACAAACATTCCAGGCGGGAACCCACATGGCCAGCAAGTGATAAAATTGAGAAAAGGTTGGAAGGAAGGCTTTAGAATTTCTATACTCTGGATATGTTCCAGGAACATGTCTCGTAGAAAAATTAGTTTACAAACATGGGGTAAAAGAAAGACTTTCGAAATGGTAAATCCTCCATTAAAATCTTATTAATCCACAAACTGATATTAATGCGGGAAACTCACTTGCACATTTATAAATGTGGGTTGATCCAGTAATCTTAATAATGCTGTGAAAATGAGAATTCCTAGTAGGGATGTTTGTCGGAAAATATTCCAGGGCGCAGTAATGTTTTAGATAATTTTAGGGGTGGGGGCAAATTTGAGAACATGTAAAATTGCATGGGAATTAGTAAATTACAGGAGCCTAATGGAGGAATTTTGAGAACTTAAACATTTTTTGAGGGGGGCTTCAAATTCTGTACTTCATGTATGGATTTTTCCGAAAGAGCCTCATTTCAATAAGCACAAATACAAATAAAAAAAGGTACAACATGAACTAAATAGAAAATTTTGCGTTTCAAACCGCAAATATATCAGATTGTGAAAGATATAAAAAGGACATTAGCCAGATGTCCTTTTCTGGAATGTCCTTTCTTATTTCTGCATTTATTCTTCCATTAAAGTAAATTCTGAAACAGTGACCCATGGGTCACAGTTGTGAAGCAATATAGACGACAGTACCAATTGGATTGGCATCAAAGGATGAGCCTTTCCTATTTCTGCATTTATTCTACCAGTAAAGTAAATGCAGAAAGAGTGAACTATGGGTCACAGTTGCGAAGAAACACAGACAATAGCGCCGATTGGATTGGTCTCAAACTCTTTAATGGGTAAAGTGCTTCTCTTGGATGTAGATGAAAAAAATTGCACCCTACTGTCATGAAAGGCGCATACTTAAAATACTAGCCTCCTATCTTAAGCAGGTCAGATCAGGTGCTTAGCATAAATAAGAGAAACTATGAGCTTAGCTTTTTACTTCCTACAAAGTTTGTTTAAATTCCACACGCCCTCCTGGTAGATGTGGCTATGAAAAAAAAAAAACAATTGGATACCCTTTTAGCTTTTCCTCCATGAAGGTCAAACCAATTGTGGGCCCGATGACCCTTCAGATGTATCTCACGATGACAATCAGGACATTTCCAGTATATTCTATACGAAGAACAACCTCCACGCACCACTACATGACTGGCTAGCCACTGGAAAACCAAATGTACCTAAGGTTGGATTGGTACCCTTCCTTTTGAAACTTCATGATTTTAATGGAACCAGAAATATAGACTCGGGCTGTCGGATATAGTCCAGGACTTTTAGGGTTTGACCCGGACAAAATTGCAATATAAACGAAAATGGTACCAAAATAATCAGAAAAAAATTCTGTACAACATACTAAAAGTCCCCATAAATCCGAGTGGGGCGAGTACCCGAAAAACAGGGGAAAAGGGGGAAATGCGGGGGAAAATGGGAAAAATGCCGAACATGCCCAGAAAATAGTTTAAAGTGAGTTTTCTGGGGTTTTCACATACGCTGATTACGAAATTGACATCTAAAATTCAGTATAGAAAAAGAGTACTACGGAAAACGGGGAAACAGGGGAAAGAGGTATAGGGTAGGGGTAGAAAGCGGTTTGAAAGATATTTTCTGGGGTATTCCTATCTGGTGATTACGAAATTGAGAAATAAAATGATATAAAAAAATCGATTAACATAAAAAGGGGAAATGGGAGGGGGGAAGGGAAAAGGGAAATATACAGGGTAGGGGTAGAAAGCATGTGGAAATGTGTTTTCTGGGGTTTTTCTATCTGCTGATCACGAAACTGACCCCTAAAAGGAAGGAAAGAAAACGAGAACCATGAGAACCGAACAAAACTGGAGGAAACAACGGAAAAGGGGAAGGGAGGCCTGACTCCTGAGCCAGCTGCTAATGGCTAATAAGTAGGCCTATGGACAAAATAACTCGCTTAAGTATCAAACTTGTACTTTCTTGAATCACAGACATTTCTTACAACCATTTGAATTACTAAACATAAAGAAAACAACCGCTTGGCAGTTATATATAAAATGGCTATTATATGTAAAATTTGCACTTTCGAAGGCAGTATAGTTGACTTGAAAAACACAGCATTGATATCACTAGTCGAGCTCCTCGTCTTCGACAATCTCGTTGTCCCTGTTTAAACAGTTGATACCCTGACATTTTCCGCACGCGAACGTACACGCTAATCCATTTTTCTTGCAGCTGCATCGTGAGTTCTCGCAGCCTGTCTTACAGTTGCATCTCACGACACTCAAAAGAGTCTGAGGTGCGGGCAACAAATGGGTCATCACAGGTGAGTATTTATGGTCTCTGAGGACCCAACCCCAGTCAGCCGGGTCGAGGTCAGCTGGTTCCCCTTTCCAACGGGATACCTGGAGGCGCACTCGCTGGGAGTGGAATGAAGCTGCAGCTTCGGTTGGCGGAAGCCTTTCAGGCTTAACAAACGCCGTAGTATTAGACGAAGAAACTTTTTCCAAGAAAATTCGATGTCGCAGCTTAGTGGGATCTTCGTTTGGTCGTGCTTTATACAAGCTGAGGAGAAGATATTCACCCGCTTTCACAATTTCATCTTTGGACGATGATTCATCCAGAAACACTTTGCATTTTTTTTCTGAACGCTTCGCTCTTCTTCAAAAGAGGTAGCACAGCTTGCTTTCCAAGTCCGAAAACTCGTGAGGTCGTGTCACATCCCAAGAGTGCGTGCCCTACCAGAAGCAGCCTGGATACTTCTCCCATTTTTTTTTGCACTTCGTTGAGGCACCAGAACCGTGTTATCGCTTCTTTTGCGTTCGTTGACGATTCGAAGTAAAGTGTTTTTGCATTAGGCGGGAGGTGATACAAGAGTAGAATCAGAAGGTCAGTGTCGTTGCCAAGAACTATTGTTTCAGAGTTTTCTGCTTTCGTTACGGCAGTCTTCACGATTAGATATTCAGCATCGTCCTTCGCATGGACGACTTCAAATCCTTTGGCTCTGAGTTTTTCCCCGATGTAGCTTATAATTCGCTGTTTGTTCTGAGAGTTGCTCAAAAACTCTTCCTTCTTTTTCTGGAGCTTCATCCCTAAACTGAAATCGATCACTTGATGCTGGCTTCCCTTACACCGTCGGTTGTGCGTAGCATCTTTCGTGGTTGGACCAGCGCTGTATCCATCGAAGACAACAGTAGGGGAGGTACAGCGTCGAGTGACGAAACTAACATAGCTGTCACAGATTGAATCATAAGTATCACCAATCTTCCAAGGTACTTGCTGAAGCAGCCAACCTCCGTCAACTACAGTGACACGATCTGACACTGGCAGGTGGTGAATCGAGTCCGTGTTCGCTTCTTTCCATATTGCTTTCGCTAGTGCAGGTTTGTCTGGCTGACGCATTATGCCAGGATTCTCAAACAAAGCGGGCGGATAACTGCACAGTTCGTAACGTAGAGTTTCTGCCATGTCATTTTCAGATGTATGGGCAGCAGTCGAAAGACGTTGAAAAAGCAGTGCAGGATCGATATGCAAAATCTCGCCATCTATCCTAATGTTCCCATCGGATGCCAGTGTAACGACTTTGTCTTTCTTCCTGAATGAAAAACTTTCGACGGATTGGCCATCCATGCGCTGGAGGATCAGCTCACCTACAGCTTTAGCATCCTCTGCATTTACGCCTTTATGGGCAATCAGCCCGGAACCTATACTTCTAAGCTCTGTGGAACTAGTGAAAGGAGAGTTCTCTAGAAGGAGTTCAAGAAACGTCAGTAGATCCTTAGTATCTCTCTGTATTCGTGCTGCGGTTGCAGTAACGTGCTGTTCACTAGAACTGTACTCTAGACCCGTCAGTTTCTGCGTTAGATCATTCACTGAAGCGAGTACTGGCATAGACATTGTCCATATGTTTCTCTGAAGCTCAGTCATCCCTTTTCCTCTTGTCAGCCCTCCATCTGTTTTTAAGCTCCTCATCAGGACTGTCTCGATGACGAGGTCTGGAGCCAATCCAGCCCAAAAACGATCACTTCGTCGGGCAATAAACTTGCCGCTTGCAAACTGTTCGAAGAGCTTTGGATTCGATGCATCAAGTTCCTGCATCATCTGAAGAAAAAGACGAACTGACTTGGCATAAAGATTATGCCCCGCAGCTGCGAGGTATGGGAGCACATCAGAAAGAGAGGATAAGTAGAGATCCCAGTCTCCAGTCCTTTCTGCTTTCAGAAACTTCCGAAAGATCGAAACCATCTCGGAATACTGCATGAATAGTTTCGCAGTTCTGCTGGATTTCAGAGACGATTTTAAGGCTTCGAGGCGTAGCGAAATCGCCTGAAGGGCTTCGTGGTTAGCCACTTCTTCCACAGAAATCTTTCCATCCACCAAATCGTCATACACGCTGGAGACTCGTACAAGATCTTCGTGGTCGGAAGGTCTCTCGCCATACGGAATCGAATATGCCAGGCACAAAAGTGAAATATTCAGTGATGCGTCGACTAGCTCGTGAGCTCTTACTGCTCTTAAAACCGCTTTGCCGCTGAAAATGTGTTTCACTGTATTCTCCCCATACACAAGTTCTAACATCTCTTTCAGGCCCGACCCTTCCGTTATATAGCCTATGGCCCCTAAGAAGCTCATTCGTGTATGGAACCCTCCAAGCATTGTTACAATTTTCTTCAGGGGACTTGCTGGAGGCTCGTCATGAACAATCTTTGTCGCTTTCCAGAAGAGGGGCTGGTCAAACGTGACAACGGGAGTTACACCGAGTCTTCGCGCTTGGTCACTGATGAATATGAGTGTGGAGTAAATACACGACGGATCAGTAGGTTTGTAGTCTATCATAGGTAAAAACAGAACTGAGGATCGTCCGTCATGTTCTCCGACGTGCACTACCTGCATAAGGCCACTCCAACCAGGTCTTTGGCTTCTCAAAAGCCAGCTGCTGTGCCAAAGGAGGTCCAAGTTACTTTCAGAGGTTGTATTGCTCTGGAGGGTTTTATACACCATGCCAGCGCCCTCTTTGTTCCTTCGATTGTAGAAGTGGAAGGTCATGCCTGCGATGTCTTTTAGGGTTTCTGCATTAATTTCCATTCGAGGAATACTGGGCATTGTCGTTTTCGTTTTGGGACTCACTATTGCAAAAATCCCCATTCCGTGAAATGTGCCTTTACCGTCAATCGCGCAGACATCATGGTCTACGTTATCTGCTGCAAACTGCAAGAAACTGCCAGCGCTAAGCGTGAAAAGACCAGTCCCGTGACTTGCAGCTGCGTTTCGTTCAAATCTGAGTACTTCTTTATAGGATGAACAGAAGCCCAGCTTATGCTTATGGACGTTGTCTATTAGAAACCGTGATCCGAAGTGGTGGTGGAGCTGAACTGCTACAAACACCTGAAGAGGTGCGAGGACTGTTCGAGGTAAACAGGTTTGTACTATTGCTTGACCAAGAGCTGCCACTGCAATATTCTCGTTTTCCCCTGGTATTAATTCGCAAAGAAGAAGACGCAAGGACTTGGGAAGGTAGCTTAAGCACGTTTCGACATTGTCAAGAGACTTGAAACTTGGATACTCTTCTGATAAAGGAGGTAGGCTTTTAGCTTCATTTTTGATTATTCTAGCGACCGTTTTTATCATGTTCGTGATCTCTACGTCCTCAGATTGGTCCTTAGGAAGCGTGCGATGCTCGTTCATAATGAAATGAGCCGTCTCTCTGAATGTCACAATGCTAGCTTTCCCAGGCAAATCCGTGATAAGCACACGATCCCCGTAGCTTTCAAGCAAAAGACGTTGAATGTGCTTCACACTGTAAGCTTCACCGACTCCAAGGAAAGAATTAATCTTTTCTGCGACATCACTAAGAGTAAAGTGTTGGTCTTCTATACTTTTAAAGTGCTCTAGAGACTTTTCAAAAGCTTATCGCTTCTTTGTTTCGGCTGGTCTTCCCGCCTTGGCAGAATCGTTTTCTTTCTCCTCTTTGTACCGTTTTGGCATACTTTTGTTTGTCTTAAAGCTCACATAGCATGATTTATGGTAAACTGCATCTGCAGCATGGAGGTCAGAAAGAATGCAATTCATCCTTCCGAGAACAGTCGTCGCCCAATTGTCTTTGCCTCTACTTTCGCATGCCTGCAACACTGAGTGTCTAAGTTCTGTCGTGGCTGTTTTCACGCACTCGCCGTTGGCCCCCTTTCTTATCGACTTCTCGAACCCCACTTCATAGTTGCAAAAAATGCAACACACCTGCACGTTAAAGAAATCTTGAGATCTCAGTTTTCTCGGAGTCTCGTTAGGGATAGGTTCTTCACTTGTCCGTTTCAAGGCATAAATGGTACTTTGGCGGCAATAATCTTTTCGGCATGCTTTATGAACAATCTGACCTGGTTCTGCAGCAATCTGGTCGCCTCCGTCTTTGCTTGCTGTGCTCACCGATAGTGCTCCTTTCGCAGTCAGAACAACGGATGTGTCATCATCGCTTGATATGTCCTGCTGACAAAGAATGCAGAGTCTGTTGGAGCCACTCATCTTGCACTGAAAGAGAAGAGCAGCTTAGTTTCGGTAAAAATAGGACAGATACCTTGAATCTCACCTCTCCATGACATGAAAATTTTCCACTTCTGATACAGCAGCAGGGTTTCCAAAGAGCTTTATCTTTCATCAGCACCATTCGCACGGCGAACGTAACTCTCTAAATGAATTCTGAACCTTCCAAATGGCGCGCCATCTCGAAAGACCGTCTCTGAAAACAAGCTGAAAAACTAGATGTCGCTCTTGCTTAATCTTGACAAAACGCAACTAATAACCATTAATTCGGGCACCCAGGGAAAATAATGAATTAAACTTGGCTTAGTACTGAAAGAAGAATTGCCGATACGCAAAATTATGCTTGACTAAAAAAAAAAATCTCGTCGTACCTTAATTTATCCTGCTACCATCCTACCATCCACGCAGACTGGGGACTATTGGATCCGCTAGATGTCATTCCGTCAGGATAGGTTTTGTTGTCGGCACTGGAACTCCGCGGTGACTAGTCTACCTTGCTTCTCTTACTGGATGTCGAATTAGAACAGGATTATGTTGACGAACCCACGCACTTGTCGATAACGGCGAGGAATACGGAATAATGTAATTTCAGTATTTTTCCGTATTTCTTTCTCGAATTTTTTTTTTGCCTTTTCCGAACCTATGGGGTAGCCGAACCTCTATAGATCTCCTGTATTTGTTCTCGAACTTTGTTTTAGATGTCAATTTTATAATCAGCAGATAGAAAAACCCTAGAAAACACATTTCCACATGCTTTCTACCCCTACCCTGTATATTTTCCTTTTTCCCCTGCCTCCCCCCCCCATTTCCCCATTTTATGTTAATCGATTTTTGTATATCATTTTATATCTCAATTTCATAATCACCAGATAGGAATACCCCAGAAAATATCTTCCAAACCGCTTTCTACCCCTACCCTGTATTCTTCTCTTTTCTCCCCTCTTTCCCCTGTTCCCCCGTTTTCCGTAGTACTCTTTTTCTATACTGAATTTTAGATGTCAATTTCGTAATCAGCGTATGTGAAAACCCCAGAAAACTCACTTTAAACTATTTTCTGGGCATGTTCGGCATTTTTCCCATTTTCCCCCGCATTTCCCCCTTTTCCCCTGTTTTTCGGGTACTCGCCCCACTCGGATTTATGGGGACTTTTAGTATGTTGTACAGAATTTTTTTCTGATCATTTTGGTACCATTTTCGTTTATATTGCAATTTTGTCCGGGTTCGACCCTTTTTTGAGCTAAAAGTCCTGGACTAATAGTCTCTAGACTCCACACTGCCCAAAACTAATTCCCTCTGAACCTCATTGAACAAAATGACATCAAAGTGGTGCCTCAGGACGTCCTTACGCTGAACCAACACAGTTTTAATCTAATTTTATCTAAAGAACTAAGAAAAAGGTAAAAGGTAAAGTGGCGATAGCTTGACTCCGACCCAGGTGACGAATGTAAATGACATCCAGATGAATTACTTCCGAGAGACCGAATGTGTTAGATGATTTGACAGTCTTGAGCAAAGAAATCCTTCGGTCCTTCAAACTACCACCCCTATCTAAAGAACCGGTGTCTAGCTCGCTACGATGATATGGGGATTTATTTCATTTATCCTCGCAAACTACCCTCCGACTCAACTTTGACTTTGACCAAACTGCAAATGGTTAGAGGCATCCCAGGGAAAGACAATGCACCAAATGGGTGGACGTCCTCTGTCGTTGGCCTACTTCCCATGTCGATCCAAATGAAGCCCCAATCGTTGTCCCAATGGACCGCTCTGGAGAGGAATAATGGTCATGACATCTGGTTCCATCTACGCTGGTGATACACCCGAGCAAGAGCTTTCAGTAAAGTAAATCAAAGCACTGCCAAGTTTGGTCCGATTCTGGATCTCCCCCCTTCTCCCAGAAAAATCAAACATCAGCTCATTCTTCCCGTTAAACTTCATTTATATATGACAGCCGCTCCTAGCAAGTGTCCTTATTGCAAAAACAGAGAGACACCCCCTCCCAACATGGTGCACGTCAAGGTCAAGCTTCCGAAACAAATAACCAGGACACTTCTTTTACTTTCCACTAAGTCCTGACGAGATGGAATAACTTATCCCGGTAGACGTCGTGGTGACAAGATTTATCTCAAATTTCAGAAATGGTTAAGACTCCCCAGAGACTTATATAAGGCACAAACCCAAGTTTTCAGAAAGTTTTGTTGACATGTGACGCTATTTCTGGCGGACAGCCTGACAAAATTAATTTTGCGATGGACACCCATAAGACCTAACTAGGAAGAGCATTCTAACTTTCGCAAACTATGAGTAAGATGTAACAGATATGCTTCTTTCTCCATATCCATATCGGTCAGAGTAATTAAAGTGGGGGAGGGGGAGGAAGCGGGGGCTGTCACCCCAATAGGCACAGTTATTGGACCTTTCAAGTATACTTGTAATTGGGACGTTCCAAAATTTTTACTGATGTCTTTGAGGGAATAAGGTCCATGATGGGACTGCACCCCCTACTATAATTTTCGACTCTTACAGAAGGCACTAGAGCTTTTTTTTCAAATGTAATAAAATTGCTCATTTTATTACTATATAGTGCAGTATATCAGTCATTGTAGCACATGTCCCTACAGAATAAACTGATGGATACCAGTAGGCCTAGTGACTCAGATGTTTCCCCACCGGCAATTACCGTTGGGAAAATACCTCCCCCAGAAAAAAAAACAGTGGAAAATACCCCCCCCCCCCTGTGGGGAAATACCCATCCGGAAAATGAACCCCTGTGGAAAAAAAACCCTGTGGAAAATACCCCGTGGTAAATAAACATCCGCAGGCCCTCAGTAAATACCACCCCCCGGAAAATACCCCCTGTGGAAAATAAGGCTTTCCAAATTTGAGTGTTTTGAGTTTTTTTTTTAATTTCCGAGGGGGAAGGAATTTTGGTACTTGTGTATTATGTGCCGCTCACTCAAGTTTAGGCTGTGTAAAGCATGAGAATAAACCAGTTTCTTCGTTACTTTTTTCAGCTTGGCGCAAGACAAAACAAAGACAAGCGACACGATATATGGAAATACATAATTTAGGCTATGTATTTTCACATAAGGAGGGGGGGGGTAAAGTATTTGGACTGTGCCAAGTCAGAAAACAATTCTTACTTCATAATATGCAGAATAATTGTACCTAACACATTTTGCATGCAGACCCGCTTTACTCCCCCCCCTAGTGTGCAAACCTATAGCCCAAGTTTGTTTATGAAATAATGAAGAAACTAACGAAAAAACCGGTTTGTTCTCGAGTTTTATAAAGCTTAAACTTGAGGGAGTGGCGCATAATACACGAGAAGCAAAATTCTTTCCCCCTCCTGAAATTCCCTCACGGGGGGTATTTTCCACGGGGCTATTTTCCAGGAGGGGGGTAATCCGGGGGGAGGGAGGTAAACGCCGTCCATCAATTCTATTTACAGCTACAGGCAAATGCGAATCTCCAGCATTTTTATAGGGTGGGGGCAAGAGGGGTCCATATACAGATAGTTAAGTGGCATGGCATATGTAAGAATTTTTTCTCAACGTTATTGGGGGTATCTACCCCCTTCCTCCCTCCCCCCTCAAACGACGCCCCTTGCTGCAGGAACGAATAAACAGGGTTCCAGGTACAAATATTATATTTCTTAGGAGATCGATACTTCCCGGTTTGGTAGAAATAGGGATGGATTGTATCCTCGCCTAAGTAAATTTGGTATAGGAAAATAAAACAGTAATGGTTATAGACTGCTGCGATTTTGTTGGTATAACGATCAAGTTAAAATCAATACAGTACATAGTCATTACTTAGTCTTCGGTAGGATTGATCCTACCGATGTTTGGTAGGATTAATACAAGATTTTAGGATATATGATTTTAGGATATATATGTTTTTGATGTTAAGGTAAAGATAAGCATCTAGTAGTATCTAGGATTAATCTAAAGCTGAAGTTTGCGAAGGGTAACCACCTTTCGGGAAGCTATGACGCAGGGGCGGATCTAGAGAAAAATCTTTGGGGGACCCACCGGACCAAGGGCCACAATATGATTAGGGGGGGGGGGGGTGTGTGCAGATAACGCTTTCGTCAGACCAGTTTGTTCGTGTGAATCTGGTTGGTGCTGATGTAAAATGACAAAGAAACCTCTTTGAAAGCTAATAACACAAATTAATGTTGTAAGTCGCCTTGTCATATCCCCATCATTGAAGCCCAGACACCATACCCTAAATCGACAGGCTCACAAGAAAGAGTTATTCTCTTTCTTTAGAGTCAAATCTGCCAAAAAAAAGAAAACACATTCTGAAGATGAAGATCTAGCAAGCAAGTTAAATTATATGATTAATTTTTGATGAAAATGAGATTTACCTTATAATAAGACAGTTCGTGGTAACGAACTGTAGTAAGGAGCGACCCGGCTCAATAGTAACCAAAACTCTAACAAATTGAATCCCTCGCTCTTTACGCTAAAGTTTGACTCTTTGTCACAATTCTACTTTTTAAAACAATTAAAAGCTTTAGCGTAAAGAGCGAGGGATTGCGGAGGGGACAACCAATTTCATATACGGAGTAATTTCTGTTCGTTCAAGTTTTAATGTCGCTCCTTCCTTTCAGCTAAAAAAATTAGTTTTCTTTATTTAATTTTATGACGAAATGATTCGTAAACTGATCGTGCGAGCAGTTTCATGTCTGAATCTAACAGATCAAGAGCAAAATCTTGGGTAAGTTGGCTGCTGAACCAAGGGTGCCAATGTGACTCGAGGTGGGCACCAAATTAAAAAGTTTATATTAAAAAAGATAAAAAAAAGAAAAGAAAAAAGAACGGAATAAGTGTGCCAGAAGTGTCTTAGGAGGAAGTTCGCCCCCTCCGAACATCATGAATTTGTTCCCGGCCTAGATTTCTTTTAATTCTTTCATTCATCTAATCTCAACCAAATTAGCTATATAGTTAAAATAAATAGATAGATAGATTTATTCACACAAAAGCCCTATTGGGCCATTCCCAATTTAATTAGTCGCAAAACTAAAATTAAGGATTTTTTTAAGGCAGAGGTGGTTTATTAATAGTCAAAACCTACCTTTCGATTTCCAGGTATTTTCGGATATTTTGCCAAAATATCAGGAAATATCCTTCGATCCGCTTGCATATTCAGCCATCAGTCTTCGTCTCTTATCCATTCTATGCTTGTGTCCAGATTTTTTATTTTTATCAATTTTGAATTTTTAGCTACAAGCCTAATTTTCAATATGTCATTGTGAATAGACAAATAGCTATAACTCTGTTATCACGTTTATGAAACGTGTTGAAGATACTAGTTTTATCTTCAACAGGCGTTTCTATTTTCATAAAATATGGGAAAGTTCCGTGTTTGTAGAAAAAAATTTGCAGCAATCAAAGATTTTTATGCCAATTTTGCAGATATTTACTGAGCTGGCTGAAGAAAAATAATTTCTTTTTAAGTTTCAACTTTGCTCTTTACATTGATAGGAAATCTTTGCTTTATGTTGTTAATTGGGTAAATCACCTAAAAATAATCGATCAAATTGACAAGTATACTTAAAAAAGGAGTAAAAAAAAGAAAAAGAATGGAATGCGAATGAGGGCACCGGAAAAATCCTGGGAGGCCTAAGGCCCCCCAAGAAAAGAATTAAAATATAAATTTAGGAGGTGCGATATGGAGGCAATGTAAAAAGTTGCCGAAGATCCGGAAAATACAGCCAGAGGGCATAATAATAAAATATTGTACTGACAGTGTTAAAAAATAGACAGGGAATTGTGAATCTGAACTTGTCCCAGATAAAGACAGGAACAGCGCCATAATTAGGTATAAGGAAAGAGTTAAAGAAAGATGACTACTACTGAAGATCACGAATTTAATTTTTGAAAAAAGGAGAAGTACCTAACGATTTTAGGAAAACTCTAATTAAACCTCTCTATAACAAACGTCTGGCCGCCGTTATCATGCCGTCTGGCTGCTTTCTAGGGCTATAATGAGAGAAAGGTTGAGATGGCTATGGCATGTCCTACGGGAGAAGGATGACAGATTGCGGAAGATTGCGACCCCAACCGTCAAGGGCTAAGTGGAAAGCAGGTCGTTCGTGGTTTTAATGGGAGGATGTCGTAAAGGAAGATTTAAGGGAATTGAGAACTTCCTGGGAGGGCGTAAAGAGGGAGGATTTAAATAGAATGGGATGGTGGAGAAGCAGGTATAGATGTGTTGGCCTCAGGCGGCTTAGTGCTGCGGTGAGTTGTTAGTAGCAGTAGTAGTAGTAGTAGCAGTATTAACGTGATAAAAGTGAGTGGGCACATTGAATTATTTAATTTTTTTTGTTTTGTTTTGGTTTTAGACCAGGGCACTTCGTACCGAAGCAGTTGTCGCAGAAACTTCAAAAATGACCCGTTCGATTGGAAATTGAAAGTGCTAGTGCCCTTTATAATAGCCAAAAGTGATTGGAGGGTAACTTATCCCCCTGCCTCACTCACCATTTTTCCAAACACGTTTAATCAAAATTTTGAGATAGCAGTTCTGTTCAACGTAGTTGAAAGATCCGGAAATTTTATATTTGAGGATTAAGCATCCCCCTAAAGCCCTCAGGGCAAGGGTTGTAAGTTATGTCCTGGAGGTGCACAAGACTTATTTAGAAAGGGTGGTTTTATAAGCTTCTTAGGGAACTCACTCATTGAATTGCTAATCAGAAGTTTTAGTGCACTTTTTGAGATCTAGAGTGATGGGAGGGTGGACACCTACCCATACCTCGTATTTTCCCGAGATGTATCTGATAGAAATTTTGAAGTGGGCATTTATTGTCTTAGAGACTTCAAAAAGAGCTCAACCGACTGGAAAATGAAATGGATTGTGTCCTCTATAATAGTCGACAATTATTGGAGGGCAACTACCCCTCCTCTCAGGCCCACCATTTCCCCAAAAACATCCAATCAAAATTTTGATATATTAATTTTGCTCAATGTAGTTGAATGGTCCGGAAATTATGTATTTGAGGATGACAACCCTCCTACATCCGTAACGGTAAGGGTTGTAAGTTATACCCGGGGGCATATAAGGTTTATAAAAAAAAAGGGTGCTCGTATAAACTTCGGAGGGGCTCATTGGACTACAAATCAAAATTTGTAGAGCCCTTTTTGTGACTCAGAGTGATCGGAGGGTGGATGCCCTCCCCCCTCTACACATCGTATTTTCTCAAAATGCATCTGATAGAAATTTTGAAATGGCCATTTTTTGTCTTAGAAACTTCGAAAAAAGATTATTCACTTGCAAATTGAAAGGTTAATGCCTTTTTAATAGTCGAAAGCTATTGGAGGGGAGTGAACCCTCCTCCCACGCCCACCATTTCTCCAAATGCATCCAAACAAAATTTTGAGATAGCCATTTTGTTCAAGGTAATTGAAAGGTCCGAAAATTATGTCTTTGTGGATAACAACCCCTTCACAGCCCTCAGGGCAAGAATTGTAAGTTATGTCCTGGGGGCATATAAGGTTTATATAGAAAAGATGATCGTAGAAGCTTAGGAAAGGGGGCTCATTGAATGGGTAATCAGAAGTTCTAGTGTTCTTTTTAAGATTCATTGCGACCGACGGGTGGATATCCCCATTACCTCGTATTTTTTCGATATGCATCTGATAGAAATTTTGATATGGCCATTTGTTGTCGTAGAAACTTCAAAAAGGTTTATTCAATTGAAAATTGAAAGAGCTGATACCCGTTTATGAGTCAAAAGCAATTAGAGGGTAACAAGACCCCCTCCCCATGCCCAGAAACTCCCTAAAAACATCTAACCAAAATTTTGTAAGAGCCATTTTATTCAGAGTAGTTGAAAGGTCTAGAAATTAATATATTTGACATTTCCCTATCTTCTCAAGACCAGACCATTATTTGCACGTTAGTGAAAAAATATGGCTGTGGATTGTCAGTATAGTATACATATACTGATATACATTCCTTAAAGTTCTGATAATTATTATTTGTTGAATATTACATTTAAAAAAATTATCTTACAATAAATAACCTAGTCAAGCTCAAAACGAACGAAAGTTACCATGGTATGGCTGACAATCCCCATGCCTTCTCAAGATTAAATAAAAAAAAAACAAGTTTTTTTAAATGAAAGTAGGGAGCGACATTAAAACTTAAAACGAACAGAAATTACTCCGTATATGAAAGGGGCTTTTCTTCCTCAACGCCTCCCTCTGTACGCTAAAGTTTGACTCTTTCTCTTAGCTCTTCTTTTTAAAAAAGGAAAAAACTTTAGCGTAAAGAGCGGGGCGTTGAGGGATTTATTTGCGCTTTATTGAAAAAAAAAAAAAACAAGTGACCATTATTTGTCAGTTTAGTTGACATGTAGTGATATTTCCTCCTTAAAGTTTTGATAATTTTTTATTTACGTTTTCACTGAAGCGCAAATTGCGTTCTGGTCTTGAGAAGCCACGGGGGTTATTAGCCCTAATCATGCTAATTTTTGCTGGTTCTGAGTTTGAATCGGCTATTTATTGTAATTTCTGTCCGTTTTATGTTTTGTTTATATTGATAGTGATTTGTGGTAGTTTTACGCTTGGAAGATTAGTTGACTTTATTTCTGCTCATTCTTGGCTTAATGGAGCTCTTTGCTTTTCTTTGAAAGACTTGCTTTGTGGAAAAAGCTTTTTAAAAGAATAATCAGAAAGATGGTGGATGCAATGAAGATGTTAAAAGTAGATTAGCTCGGAGTTTCTTTTTACAGCTGATGAAGATTTGGAGGAACAAATAGATAAGTCGTCGAACCAAGACTAAAATATTGGAATCTACTGCGATGAAAGTAGTCGAGTAGGGTTCTGAAGCGCGGGAACTTTGAAAGGCGGAGGAGAATTTATTTATATGTTTTCTTGAGGAGTGACCATGTATTCATTTGGGCACCTGTTTAACCGACCGTAGTTCAAGCTTTACAATCTGTTCTATCCCGCTTTCTATGGATACATTGAGATATTAATATTTCTATGGATATTAAGCTGAGAAGGCAGAGACAAATTTTGAGAATTAAGGATGACGTATTGTCAAGGTTTTCCTTTTTCAGCCATCAGTATAGGGAAAAACAAAGCGCCAGTCTTCCTTGAATGGGGTAGGAAAAAGTTGGAGGAAAGGATTTAAAGATACTGGAACTTCTTGGGAGATTATAAAGAGGGAAGCTTTTAAATGATTGAGATGGGGAAGGCACATGCGTAGCTGTTTTGGCTTTAGGTGGTTCGGTGCTGCAGTGAGTTATTAGTATTAGTAATAGGTATATATTATAGTCAATGTACCATATAGTATGCCAGATATATATGGCATTGACGAGGGTTTAACGGTTTCATAAAGCTTAAAATAAACTCATGAGATTAGTTAGGTTCCACCAGTATTTTTTACTTCCCTGGGCAAAACAGGAAAACAGGGTTTAATTAGTATTAAAAATGCTGTCAAAGAGTTCTTGAGAAATACATGAACATGGTTTAAATATGATCGTTAAATGGCATTTTTACATAACTATCTTGCAAACCCTTCGAAACTACTTGGTGAAGTCTGTAATCAGCAAGGTGAAGCATTATAATAAAATTTGAAGTTAATGGCGGCACGATGCCAAAGTGAGTGGGTCAAAGATACAGTACATCATTAAACACTTAAGATTAACAATCTTCAACATAAAAAACTTTAACATTAAAGTCAAATACTCAAGAAAACTTAATGTTTACATAATCGCAACTGAACTTGCAATAACTAAATAAAACCTTAATATAAACAAATACATTTTTCTTGAATGATATATTTGGTGAAATTTCCCTTTTGATTTCTTATAATTATGTTTAACATGAATTTTAGACAGAAAGGGGCAATCATGTGGGTCAAAAAGTGTAGTAAAAGACCTAAGAGTAAATTAAAAACGAACAACATATCTATTGAAAAATGGCTGTTCCACAATGCACCTTTTGCTGCACCATTAAAACAATACATTCAATGCTACTCTCAAATATCTTCCTAAAAAATTAGAGGAAACTGAAAGTGAAGAGGGACTCTTGTGTATGGAACTCGAGGCTCTAAAAACAAAATTCCGATCACAACATATGCTTCAAATTTTTGTTGATTATATTGATTTCTAATATTTTAAATTCATTAACTAAAAATTGATCCTTCAAAAGTCATGAGCAAAAAACAAATTTTTTTTTAACCTTATATAACTGTATTTGATGTGTTCAACGCTAATGCTATCAAGCCGTCAAGCGTTACCAACGTGGTAAAATTGTTTTGTTTATGCTGCAATTCGGAGGTCCTGGTACCAAGCGGTACATTTAGAAATGTTTTGGTATATGAAATTTCGCGATAAATTTGGTTCAACTTGATCCTTGCAAGCCCAAGTTTTAATTTAACAAAAATTTTCAGTGGTTATGAAAAAATCTTGACCTTCTGGTCTGACGGCACAAATTAAAGTTGCAGTACATTTTTAGTCGGCAGACTGGTAGATTTTATTACCAAGCGTCGGCAAAAGCAATGCTATCTATCTTGTTTTTCATTCGCTAAATTTCAAATAGTTAAAAATGCTGAAAAGTTTTTTACGGTTGATCAAAGAGTCCATTAAGTACTCACTATCTTTTGTTAAAAATTCAATGATTCTTTAGGAAATAAGGAAAATTTGTAGATGATGGGATTTTTTTAACCTTAGAAATTTCAGTTTGATCAAGTTTTCAGGAATATAGGCTATCAAGAGCCTTAGGCCTATCCTAAAGTATTCCCAAAGAAGGCTTTTTTTCAAGCTTCTTAGTCTATTTTTCCTAATTTTCAAAGCTCTAAAGATTATTTATCATTGTCTTTCCTTACTCTGATATGATTCTTCTATGCTCTTGGTGCTGTCCTGTGCTAGGCAAGGGGTCCTCAGTAGACAACATCTGAGTTAATTTAAAATAGCCTCGTTTGTTAAGATCCCTAGGTCTTGGGCAGTGTTTAATCTTTGAAAGATATCCTAATTGAAAACTATTTTTCTATACATAGACAAAAGTCTCCTAATCTTGAATGCTAAATTTGCAGTCTAAAACATAATTTAGCTTGGATGAACATGCATGCATCACATTATGCCTTTTCTTGTGCTCTTTCATAGCCCAATAATGATTGATCAGGCGAATTCCATAGCCCTTAATGGGACTTCAAAAGGTAAAACAGTCCATATTTACCAAAAGTTAAAAAAAAAAAAAAACATTGAGAAACTTTCTAGTTAGAAAAATTGCCAGGTAAAATTCTAGTTAATCGACTTCTTGCTATCATGAAAAGGGTTTAGGTTAAGAAAATGAAACTTTCAAGGATGGTTCTACAGGCTGAAGTATATCCCGGGAAGGTATTTAAATGTACCCACCTCCACTCCCTCTCCCCCTAGAGGACTGTGAAATTTGCCTACATGACAGGTCATACCTATTGAAATTTTGACAAAACAACATTTCACCTTATTTTTCAGTTACTAGTTGCTTTCTCTCTGCCTTTAGTTCTGAAAATGCAATTCCTGTTATTTGAGTAGAATTTTGAGCCATAGCCTATCAATGTTTTTTTTTGAAAATTTAGGAAATGTATTTGTATATCTTTAAAACCTTATAAAATGGAGTTGAGCTAAGTTATGAAGTTGAAAACAATTTTGTTGTACTTCAATTAAGCAGAAGATCTATTTTGCAAGGTTTCACTTTTATAACCCACATATTTTTAAAGGTCATCAAAGGTCAGGGCTCTCTAGAGGGAGAAGGAGTAGAGGTAGTTGCTTCAAAATACCTTCCCAGGACATACTTTAGTCTGTAGATTTATCCCTGAAAATTTCATTTTCCTAACCTAGATTCTTTCCAAGATAGCAAGACATCAATTAACTAGAATTTTACCAAATTGCCATTTACAGCTGTTTTAGGAATAATAATTGGTAGAATTCTAGTTGATTGACTTTTGGCTATCTCAGAAAGCCAAAGGTTAGGTTAGGAAAATGAAACTTTCAGGGATGAGTCTAAAGGCTAAAGTATATCCTGGGAAGGTATTTTGAAGTACCCACCTCCACTCCTTCTACCCTCTAGAGGCCCTGAGATTTGCCTACATGACATGTCTATACCTATTGAAATTTTGACAAAACAAAATTTTACCTTAATTTTCAGTTACCAGTTACCTTTTCTCTACCTTTAGTTCTGAAAATGCAATTCCTGTTATATGAGTAGAATTCTGAGCCATATCAATGCTCTTTTTTCAAAATTTAGGAAATGTATTTACATATCTTTAAAACCTCATAAATTGAGATTGAGCAAAATTGTGAAGCTGAAAACAATTTTTGTTGTACTTCATTCAATTAGAAGATCTATTTTGCAAGGTTTCACTTTTATAACGCACATATTTTAAAGGTCAGGGTCCTCTAGAGGGAGAAGGAGTGGAGGAGGGTAGTTCAAAATACCTTCCCGGGATATACTTTAGCCTTTAGACTCATCCCTGAAAGTTTCATTTTTCTAACCTAACACCTTTCCTAGATAGCCAAAAGTCAATCAACTAGAATTTTACCTAATAATTATTATTTCCATTAGTCTTAATAGTAAGATGCTATTATGAAAACAGATGTGCAGAATTTTTTGAAAAGAGCCAGAACCCCTTCAAAAATTACATCACAGCAAAAAAGACTTCATTTTTAGGAATTTCTAGCTCTTTTAAAAATTTCTGAAAACTTGTCTTCATAATAACATTTTACTGTTAAGATCAAGGAAAACAGGTTGAAGGTATAAGCACAGAGAAGGAAACATGTTAAGAAAATAATTCATGCTTCATAATATGCAGAATAATTGTATTAGATTTTGCATGCAATCTCACTATGCTTTACCCCAACCCCCTTATGTGCAAATATATAGCCAAAATTAGATTTTTCATCAATAGCAGGCTGTATATTCCTCCAGTAGAGGGGGGATGGTAAAGTGAAGCAATGGTGTTTTAGGAATTAAATAAGTAAATATTATAGATGCTGCCTTTGGCCAGGACATTGCACTCCCAGCCAAATATAGAAAATCAGGAGATTGGTACATGCATTATGTAGACCTTTTTGTCAGTATGCAAAAAAGAATTGAAGTTCCTTTAAATGTACACCTGGAATTAACCTATGCCAACTACAGATTTTTTTAAAGAACAATAATAAACTCCCACTTATCTCATTCCTAAAGATGCATTGCATTACTTTACCTCCCTCCCCTGGTGGATAAATAGACATCCCTCTTTGTCTCTTCTTATTATATTCCTGACAATAGCAGTACTCTTTCCATTGCTACTTCAACAATATTTCAGAATTTGTTTGAGTTCTAGTTAAAATGTTCCCTTGGTGTTAATTTTAACCATATAATTTATCCATCCAACTGTTCTCATTATTACACATTATTTTGGTGCTGTATGCTATGTTAAGCACATAAATGCCCACTGAAGGAACTGATGTAAGAACTCAGGCATTGAAAATAATATATAAGACATATTATTTGCAGTTATATGCAGCCCTGTTGGGGCATAGAATAGGGTACAATTGTTATGATAGGGACCATTATATTTGGAAAAAATATTGACTTGGGAGTTTAATGTTTCAGCTCTATGGCTATTATTGTCATCCTCTCAGAGGGGAAATAGACAACAATTTTATGTAACTCTTGCCACAAATTGCTTCCTTGAATTTTGGTTTGGATCTACTTTTCTTTGATCCCTAGGCTTTAGAAACTTCATTCCCTTGATTCACAGGCAACATTCTGTTGGGTGAAATCTAGATGATGGCATTTTGGTATATTGAAAAGTATAGTTTAGTTAGGAGAATGAAACTTTAAGGAATGAAATCAGAATCTAAACTTTGCCATGAAGGGATTTTTGCCATGAAGATGATAATTAGCATTTTGCGAACTTATTGACACATGCTTATGAAACCTTGACTGGTTATCAAAGTGAATACCTAAATCCTTTTTATACAATTTAACATCATCTGCAAACAGTTTGACAGGAGTGACAAATAATAACTTTAGGTAAATCATTGACAAATAAACAAAATAACACTGGGCCCAAAGAACTGCCTTATGGCACACCACTCAAAACCAGGCTTTCAATTGAAAGTATTCTACCAACTATAACTTGCTGGGAACAGCCTGATAAGTAATCTGTAATCCATGCAGATCCATAGCCTATGCTAAGGCTTAAGAGTGTGTTTCAAGTTCTAATCTGTACTCTTTTCCAATTTCTAAGGCTTAGAAGATGGTATAGAAGACAAGTCTACCTGTCTTAACTTTGGGAAAAAAGATTTGTTCTGTAATTTTGGTTCAAATCTGCTCATAATTAACTTTGAATTTTAAAACAAAGTGCCAATTATTTTAATAGTATGTCAAGCCTTATTAGATTTTCCTTCAAACCTAACGCATATTTTAATAGAATCTTTAAAGCCTCTTAATCACAATTTAGGAAAGACATAAGACTTAAAACACTGTCTGAGCCCTGTTTTGGGCTGTAGATCTATCTAAAAAATTGTATCCTCTGGAGCAGGCTACTGAGTTTGTTGATGTGATGGAGCTAAGAGAAAATGTTTCCAATGTTATTGTAAATACTAACAAGATTTGGATTAGAACTTGTTAAAGCAGTCATGAACAATAAGACACATTGTTTTGCAGAGACAAGTTGGAATTGTGCCAATAATGTTGCCATAGAACTCATAATTCTTGTCTGACATCAGACATTAAACCTGCCTCTCATCTACTATCACAGAAAGGGTATAAGACTGCATTGTAGAACTTCTTAGATAGTAAGGATTGTTATGCCAACAACTTATAAAACTTCTAAATGATTAAATAATAATAATGAAGATTTTATCAGTTTTGGGAAACTGCAGTCCTCTTTAGAAGCATTCAACAAAACCATGAAACTAAAAAAAAAAAAATTAAGTCAGTGAAATCTTCATTACAAAATGAAAAACCAGAAAACATATCAAGTCCATGAAAATGACTGAAGAAGTTCTTTTTTGAGTCAATCCACATCTGGGCTATTTGTTATTGATGAATGCAGGCTATTCCACATGTTGATAACTTGATTGGATAATACCCACCTTTTTCTGTCCCTGAAAAAGTACGTGTCATGCAGCTTAAACTGATAGCCATGCAGACTTGTTGTGCTGGAATTTTGATGATGCAATGTTATCATAAACATTGCACCATGCTTATGATAAACAACATTGGGTTGTACGAACCCAAACATTGGGTTCGTCTGCAGATCTTGCAAGCTTCAATCATGTCGCCACAATAAAAACAGTAAGCCAAAGGTGTTATTTGAAGTCATTCTTCATAAGGAAGGTGGGATGAAGTTGGGCAGAATTTTGATCAGTCTAGGTTGTATGTGTTATACCAAGTCAATGTTCCTATTGTAAAAAGGATCACATAAAGAATGCATTTTTATCAGATAGTGTGACCATGGTATAAACATGAAAAGAATCGGTTCCAAAACACATTGAGTTAAAAAGGGCCAGATTAAAATGATTAAAACTGAGGTTAATTACATAGAAATGTCCATTCACTATCTACCTACTCTGAGAAAACACCTATAAAATTACAAAGCTCTTTATTTAGAGTTTGAATATAAAGATGAATTTATAGCTGGCACGTACGCAGGGGGGGGGGGGGTCTTCGCCCCCCCTCCCGAAATTTTCTGAAATGTTTAATTTCCCCATGGTTTCTTGGGATTATTATCCTTGATATTAGAGTGTTTATCCCCCTTTTCAGGATAAAATACAGCTTTTAATGGATCAATTTTGGAAACTATCATTTTTCATTAAAATCGATGTTTTCGCAATGGAAGAACTACCCTACACAGCACCCATATTGCATTGTTAACCCTAAAATTTCCCTTTCAGTGGGATATAATAGATTAATCACTGGTTCTAAATCACTGTGAACATAACCTGAGCCTAAAACGTACTTTGAGGCTTCAGTCTTCTTCCCCCCATCCACTACAATACTGTAGATTAAAGTTAATCTGTATTTTCCGATATACGTGCTTTTTGCATTTATTTAGTTACCAAATAAAAAAAAGTGTTTTGTTTTGTAAAAGGTTTTGGCCCCCCCCCTGAAAAAATTCCTGCGTACGTGCCTGATTTATAGCATAGAAGACCTATTTTTCAAGAGTTGGTGGTTTTATCTTTCTGTAGACATCTAGGTTGCAAGTACAGATAAAGAGGCATCAACTAACTGTCAGCATAACTGCCAATTAGAAACAATCTACAGTCTCCATAATTTTTGTATGAAAATAGCGTTGAATTACCCAGGATTACACATTTAAGTATCAAAAATACTATATATTTTATGTAGACTGATTTGGTTGCTAAATTGTTTATAATAATAATTACTATTAATAATAATCATATTATTATATTAATGTTATAATACAATAATTATACTAATTTAAATGATATAATAATAACCAATAGTGGTGTAGAGGAGCAACAAATGCTGTAAAAAAAGATAGAAAAAATGACCATGTCAGCAAAGCTTACATGAAGACTTAGGCAGTTATTTGCATTGCTGTCATTGATAACCCTAATGATAAGAAAGTCTGCAACCCAAGCTCTAACATACCAAAGAGTGTCCAAAAATGAATCAAGAACTAATTCAGTTTCTTAAACTGAAATAGAAGCCACTAGTCAGAAATTCACATCCTTTTGGTCTTAAGGGAAATGAAAATGTCCACTCCCCAGTGTTTAAAAAAAAATGTACTAATGCCATAAGTTTTGATGACGGCACAGCTTCTGACTACCAAAATCTGGTGAATTAAAGTTGTTTAAATTGTATTTTTTCCAAATGTCAGTTTTCCCCACTCTTTGGACCAGCAGTGGATGCTTGTACAAATTCGGAAAAAATTCAAAAGGATTTTTTTTTGTGAAATGTAAGATGTTGTACATTGTTCACAATTTATTTCAATTCTTCAAAAATTGTATTTTCAAGTTCAGTCGGTTTTTTTAATTGTTTGTTTTGTTTTTCAGTTCATCAGCATTTTTAATTGGGAAGTAAGCATACAAAGTCACCATGGAGACTTTAGAAGCTGAACAAATTTTTCTTGTCATTGGACGTCATGTAAACCCCTCTCATTTAAGGAACGCTGATTGGCTCATGGCTCATATAAATACACCTTTGAGATACAAAAGATTTGAAAGAATGGTATGTGAATTTACTTGAGTTTGTCAATTATTTTGCTGCTAACAGTATTAAACGGGCCAACGGAACTTATATTAATAATTGTATCTTCTTGTCTATAAATGACTTCTTCAAGGATTTTAACTACCTAGAAATAAAAATATGGTCTTGGCCCTTTGCCTAGTATTATGAGTTGACTTGTGTATATTGGCCTGTAAGGTATAACTACTGATTATTTTAATTCAAAACAAATGTTTCATGTCTAGCTTTGTAGGAAGAGGAAAGGGAACTGCCCAAAAAGTCTGGGTAAAATTAAAAAATGTACTAATCATCTCCTTACCATAATTCTACAGCTTGATACCTATAAAAACCACGTTATGGTGGTAACTTCTGACTAGGTCAAATCGTTAAAAAAATTCAGGTGTTTTGTCTACTTGAGCTCAGGCAGCAATGGGCCCAAACTTTGGCTAAATATTGTGGTCTTACAGATAATTACGTCGGATATTTCGTGGTAATAGTTTTGATACTGGTTGGAAGGGTTTTACCAAATAGTATCTTTAGATCACTTAAAAAAAGTAATCATACATAAAGCTTGAAAAGATAATGTTCATATAAACCTCCTAAATTCATCCAGTCTTAGTGAATCAATCCATAGGGCTTTACTTATCATAATGAAACTAACTAAATAACTAAACCAAAACTGAATAACTAAACCAAAACTGAATAACTAAACCAAAACTGAATAACTAAACCAATATGAATAGCTGCTTAGAAGATGCTTGGAGTTAGATTTCTGCTGCTTTTTCTTAAATTTCTAATTCTGTGAGCTCATTCCAGGTGTTCTAATTGATATTGGATATTCTGGCCTTTCAACAAATTAAAAAGATACCTCTTGCTCAGTGACAAAATGTAATCGAAAAACAAGGGTACAGTCACACCATACCTTAAGGAGAGCCAAATAATGCTACCTTTTTTCTTTATCTGCTGCTGTATTTGCCATTGTTGCCATATAATGCACCAAACACACGCACCAGAAACAACTGCCAAAATTGCCACATCTTAAATTACTGCCTCACACATACTGCTACCATAAAGACAGTAAGAATATATGTAGAGAGTCAAATGCGTTAGGATCTAGGGACTTCTATTCAAACGGAAAGCAGGTTGTCTGCGGATGGGATGGGAGGATGTCATTAAAAAAAGATTTGAAGGAAATGGAAACTCCATGAGAGGGTGTAAAGAGGGAAGCTTTGAATAGATTGGGAGGGAGGAGGAGCGTGCGTGGCTGTGTTTGCCTCAGGTGGCTTGCTGCTGCGGTGAGTTGTTAGTAGTAGTCAGTAGGTCTTTGTATATGTTACAGTTGCATGATAAACCAGTCATATGATTGAGTACCTAGGGATTCGATCAACACAGGGTGAAGTAACTTGACTGTTAAAAGTAAGTTTTGGTTCATTTATATAGGTTTTATAGTATATATGATAAATTGCTTTTATAATCCGACGAATTTTAACCCATATCCTAGTTATTTGATAAAATGACACACCCCATTTTATTGCATGATATGCATCAAATTACTCTGTGACTGTTTTGAGATGTGTCCTATTGTGTCCTTCTTAATTACGACATAAAAACTGTGTAGCTAGTCACCACTTGCCCAGTGCCAGAATCAAATTGGAAAACCAGTTATATATCTTTAGTTTTTGGTTGTTAACATTTTGGTTTTTCAGGAAGACATCAAAGAAGAAATACAGCTTGTTTCTGCTATCCCAGTTTCTCCCCCGGAGGAGTGGGACTATGACACCGCACATGAATACGAATACCTAATAAATGAAAACACATTTATTCAAATTTTTGCTCAGGCATATTCAGTCGCTTTCTGTTTGGATATTTCGCCATCAATGTCCGCTGTTGTCAAACCACTGGTAGGTTACTTTTCTTTGGTGCTGATGCATTTTTCTTGGCTTTTGTACTTTTTTTCATCACCAGAGCTTATGAATTTGTCCAAAGATATAGGATGGGTTAAGTATAAGCTGTAGGAAATTATGCAGAAAATAATGAGGGTTTTCCAATATTTTGGAAGTAAAGGAAAATTCATTTTGCAAGATTAAGCTAGATATGGTACTAAAAGTGTTGAAAAATAATAAGCCATCAGGTGTTAATACATTTTTGAAATGTGGTGATTACAAAGTTAGGTAAAAGGTAATCAGTATTGTCATTTCGATATTTGGAATATGGGAAGTAACAAGTTGGAAAAATTGGTTTGCAGTTGAAAATAGTTTGAAAGGATAGGAGTATAAGTTTCCAAACTGTGATTGGTATATTGAGAGTAATGGTAATGAAATTGGTCAAGTGTGACTCTAAAATATGGGCATTTCAAAGGTCGAGGAAGATATTTCGTAGTTTTACAGAGGAATTGCCTAAGGACGGTTTTGGGTGCTCGTTTGATTGACAGTTACCTCTCCAAAAAATGTGGTTTGGTTTCACTTTCTAGGCCTATTTACAGAAAGGTTAAGATGACTACCATGTTTTAAGGATGAAGATTGATATATTGTCAAAGACCGTCCGCTTTAGCCTTCCGTCTCGGAAAAAGGTCACTCCAGAACGGGATGGGAACAGGTCCTAAGTAATCATTTAAAGAAAATTTGATTTTCCTGAGGGGAGGGGGTAGAGAGTGAAGCTTTGAACAGAATGGGATAGAGGAATAGTTGGCGGTGCTGTGATGGTCTCAGGTGGTTTGGTGCTTCTATGCACCAAGCTGCCTATGTTAGTGGTAATAGTTAGTCAAGGAGCTACTCGCCAAAAAAGAGACTCGTAGGTGATCAGTAAGCAGCAGAAGGTTTGACTACGGTATATGAGGTACTGAATAGTGCTGATTACGAATATGAGCGTTGTATATTCGACCGGGGCAGGGGTGCTAATCTTCCAAATTTGAAAACCACCTTTTTTGCTCTTAAAAACTACCTTTTACACAGACTCTCAATAATGATCACGCAGCCTATGGTAATTGATACTTCCGATCACGAGTACCCCACAATGTTGATGACCTTGAAACTCATATTTTCATTGTTTTCTTTCGTCAAAAAAACCTCAAATATTCAAGTATCTGACGAGTAACGGAAAGTTATGGTCTACTTCCCGCCATGAGCAATTTTCTATACACCACTTGCACGACCAGTCCTCCAGGCCACACGATCTGGGAGTACCTTAAGGGTGGACAAAACTGACCAGACCTTGCCATCCTTGAAAGTCCAGCCGAACATCTAGTGGATATAGAGACTGTGCCTTTGGTCGTATAGTATAGCTCTCAAAGGTAGCTCCAGATGGTGGCAAATATTTGATCTAATTCAAAGGTCGTCAGGAGAGGTAAGGAGCCATACATTTTTACTCCAGACATCGACAATGACTTTACTGCAAATGTAAAGAAAGTTTTCTTGCACAGAAGGATCAAGCCTACACCTCTCTATCTCTTCCACAGGTAAAGCAACCCGAACCTACAATCTTCATTCTCAGTAGCATTAGCCAAAATTCTTTTTCCATTAGAGAACATAAAATCAACTATATCACAGCCCGAAAGTGTAGGAAGAAGGTAAATGAAAAAAAAAAAGAAACCAGATCGTTTCGTAAATCCCTGCAAAGCTGATCCACAGGCACTGAATATTCATGGAATAGGACACAAACTTTTCGTTTCTCACAATTTGAGTAGTATCCGAGGACTAGCTTATAACGATAAGGCAAAAGGACAACAATATGTGGGTCGTTCGCATCAACATATACAATACTGATACCCATTCTGATACCCACCCATATTCTGATACTGATACCATTCTGACACCATACTGATACTGATACCCATCTTCTAGTAGTCCATGTGCAACACAACTCTAGTATTCGCCTCTTTCTGGTAAAATTCAAACGCTGTTCAAATCCAGTATCAATAATTTCACTTCTGCTTAACATCAGTATTTTCTTCGGTCTTCAAAGCCTTCAGAGAGGCAGATACTTAAAGCTACTTTCAGCACAAGAAGTGAGTCTTCAAGTTCGTCAAATGAAAGCTGAATCCTTTTTTTTGGCCTTGGAATTTGGTAGTATCGAGTTCCAATCATCTAGTTTTGAGTGTCTACTTAGAAATGATGCAAATTTGTAAGGAGATCTTTGTGCTCAAGGCAACCACCCAGTCCTTCAAGCAGATCATGAAGCCGTCTGTGTCACAATATCCAAATATTAAACCATATCTGTCTACAAGGACATGCAGTTCTTTAAGTTACCGTCAAGAGACACAAGAGTAGAGACGTTTCTTTTTCATGGCTCTCAATTGTTTCTGAGCTCTCAGTGGCATTTTAGGTACGGCACTAAGTCTATCACACTTGATTGAGTCGATTTTCTAATAATCTCCGGTAACAGGCCACTCATTCAAATGACCTTTTATTTCCAAATACTCAAGAAGAGCTGACTTTGTTCTTAACTGAACTGCAATCTTTCTAGAAATGGCACTTTCCTCATATAAAGAAGGTGCATATAGGAGAAGCTCGTGAAACAAATTCATCAGATCGTGAAGCCCTGGTTTACTAGCAATATCAACACTCACCAATACCTTTTTGACAGTTTGAAGTTTAGCATTGATGGAACTGTTCACAGTGCTAAAACCTTTTTGACAGTTTGAAGTTTAGCATTGATGGAACTGTTCACAGTGCTAAAACCTTTTTGACAGTTTGAAGTTTAGCATTGATGGAACTGTTCACAGTGCTAAAACCTTTTTGACAGTTTGAAGTTTAGCATTGATGGAACTGTTCACAGTGCTAAAACCTTTTTGACAGTTTGAAGTTTAGCATTGATGGAACTGTTCACAGTGCTAAAACCTTTTTGACAGTTTGAAGTTTAGCATTGATGGAACTGTTCACAGTGCTAAAACCTTTTTGACAGTTTGAAGTTGAGCATTGATGGAACTGTTCACAGTGCTAAAACCTTTTTGACAGTTTGAAGTTTAGCATTGATGGAACTGTTCACAGTGCTAAAACCTTTTTGACAGTTTGAAGTTTAGCATTGATGGAACTGTTCACAGTGCTAAAACCTTTTTGACAGTTTGAAGTTTAGCATTGATGGAACTGTTCACAGTGCTAAAACCTTTTTGACAGTTTGAAGTTTAGCATTGATGGAACTGTTCACAGTGCTAAAACCTTTTTGACAGTTTGAAGTTTAGCATTGATGGAACTGTTCACAGTGCTAAAACCTTTTTGACAGTTTGAAGTTTAGCATTGATGGAACTGTTCACAGTGCTAAAACCTTTTTGACAGTTTGAAGTTTAGCATTGATGGAACTGTTCACAGTGCTAAAACCTTTTTGACAGTTTGAAGTTTAGCATTGATGGAACTGTTCACAGTGCTAAAACCTTTTTGACAGTTTGAAGTTTAGCATTGATGGAACTGTTCACAGTGCTAAAAGTCCGGGTTTTCTTTTTTGTTTTACCAGATCATTATTCATGTTCTTCACTTGGATAAAGGCAGCTTTATCTCTTTAACTCAGTGCTCTGTTTCCAATAGCTCGCACATCGAGAAGACTGTCAGCAGTCTCATTACCAACTGTATCAAGAGTAAGAATGTTGAACAATTCTTTATCATTGCATCGAAAAGGGATAAGTCTGAATTTCTTGAATAAACTTCACATCAACAAATGCTTTGTGCTGTTACAGGAAGGGCGATCAAAATGGTGAGTGGTGTCAAACTGACTTTGAGGTATAATACATAGCATCATACTGAATTTAGCTGAAACTGAGGCACAAAAAGGAAGAGTTAAGATCCACTTCTAAAGTCCCAACTCATTCATGGTAATCCCTGTCAATCCACCCTTTGTCTTTGCATCCAAACTAATAGTAGATTCTATTGCATTATCAGTGATATGGAATTAATAACAATAATAATAATTTATTTAACATAATAATTATAATAATAATAAATAATAATTAAAATGGTTATGAAAATGACAATAATAATTTATTTATCAACTAATCTCTAAAAGATAACACAACTATAAAACGGAATTTGATATGGAATTAAATTTGGTATTTCGCTTTTTCACTTGAACAGTCCATTGCAGAATGTCGGATATACCCTGAGGGTATCTCGTTTTTATACTTTCCAAAACTTGTGGGTTTTAGAGTAAATAACGGAATTCTTTAACATTTCCAATCAGGGGTGTGATGTTGCAAGTTTTTACTTAAGACACTGAATGTTCCCATTAATGGGCTTATCCTTTTTCGAGATATTCGACTTCTGTAGCAAGCTTTCAATTTCATCGAAAATAGTAATACATGAAAAATCATTTCACTCGATACAAAAATCTTCAAAACCTTCCCAGTACAGAAGAATTATAACCTCAAGAACTAAGGTATGAGCAGTAAGGGCTTTACAATACGGTTTACCACTCATCACTTCCTTTGTGGTTCCTTCTAGTGGATTCCCAACCCCATAAATCAGCTATTCCAAACCAGAGCACGTCATTATATGCCAATCGCTCCAGTAAACCTCATTAAAATATTGAGACCAAAATAAACCTAAATATGGTTGAGATTCTGCTGAGTCATTCTACACATTCATAAGCTGCATTGGCAACGCTCTACAAAGAAGCCAGGTTGCAAAAAAGTCTGAAATGGGGTTCTTCTGATTAAATGGCAAACCAATGAGATATCCGCATTTTGCTGTCACCTGCATGTTTTGCTTTAAGTAAATCTCAATACACTTACCTGGCTGAATAAGATATGAAGATTACAGGGAAGGGTTTCTGTTTCATTTTTTGGAAATTCCATTTCTGAAATTTCTGTTTTTCATAAGCTTCACACGTAAGCTTACCGTCAGTAATTATATCTCTTGGATCAGGCTCCATTCAAGTATCAGTAGCATGCTTCTGCATAGATTATATTTCTTTTTCAGAATCTTCCTATTCAATTTTGTGAGTTCAGGGTCCTAGAATAGGTTCGAAAATTAATGTTAAGAATACTAAGTCACTAAGGCTAGGAATAAGTGATGATGAAAAGGTGACGTTGGGTAGCGAAATATTTATCAGGTGGGCAGTTTCTCTTACTTGGTAGTATTATTAGTAAAGACGGTGGGAGCAGTGGAGATGTTAAATGTAGAATAGCCAAGGCTCAGGTTTTTTTTTCACAGTAAAAAAAAGTTTGGAAGAATAGGAAGATAAGTCTGAAAACCTAGATTAGAATATTAGAAGGTACAGTCTTAACAGTGGTCAAATATAGCTCTGAAGCATGGGCGCTCCTAAAAGCAGAAGAATATTTGCTAGATGTTTTCCAGAGAAATTGCCTACGGATTTCTCTGGGTACCCGGCTCTCTGACCGTATTTCAAACAGTAGGCTGTACGAAAAGTGTTGATTGCCAAGAATTGTCCTTTTTGGCCAGCCCTCTGGGGCTAAACAGAAGGCAGGTTGTCTGCGGTTGGGATGAGAGGATGTCATAAAGAAAGATTCAAAGAAAATGGGAACTTCCTGGGAGGGTGTAAAGAGTAAGGCTTTGAATAGATTTCGCTGGAGGAGGAGCGTGCAAAGCTATGTTGGTCTCAGGCGGTTTGGTGCTGCGGTGAGCTGTCAGTAGTAGTAGTAGTAAGTCACAGAGATGAACCAAGACAGGTGTGCTGGATAATTGCCAATGGTTATCCGAGCAAAATATTGGGTCACTCCGAGTCTTCACTAATAGTTCAAAAATGAAAAGAGTTATATAGAATCTAGATCGCACATTTTTAGGACGATTAATTTCCTACCGAGTTAATTAATAAAAAATACACCTTATAAGGCAGATATTCAAGATGGATTAAATTTTTTTAAAAACACTATAGATTATGGTATATTTTTAGTCGATTTTTAAAGATTACAATTGATCAGCAAAAGATAAAGCAAATTTTGGGAAAAGAATTTTGAACTTCATTAATTTCCTTTAATCTGACTAATAATTGAGTAGTTTGGAATTTATCATTCATTTTAAGGCAATTTTGTCAGTTAAGAGAATTTGAGGATTTAGAGAATTTTAGAGAATTTGGAGAAATGGAGATGTAGCATCATAGTTTTTTTTCAAATTCAATTTTTTTTACATAGCCTAGTATTTATATCAAATATTATCAGGTCATTTCATATAACCTAAGTCAAAGGTCCCTTGCTTTTCTCTCTTCTTTAATTCTATTTTTACACGCTTCCCAATTGTTTGATTAAATAGACTGTGAATAAATTGTGAAATGTGCTATAAGAATTCAGGGTGGGGGTTAAACAGTTTTTGCCCCTCCCACGAGATTAAATATTCTAATGCACCAAAACGTATTATTATACCACCTTTTTATTGGGCTTCGAGGACATTGCCCAAAGCCAGCTTGAACTCTAATGCCTATGGTTTAAATTACTCTTTTTTTAGTACTTTTTACTTCTTTACTTATGAAATATCCCGAAAGGACTTAAGCCTTGCACTTACAAAATTAGATTTTTATCTGTTCATAGTTGAGATTTAAAACGGTTTTCACTTGACTATGGCAACCATGACTCCTACAAAATATCGTGGAAATGAGAAGAAACCTGGAGCAAAGTAAAAATGAAGGAAATCAGTTACTTTGCATGCATAATTAGTCAATACAGGAAATCTGGTTACTACATATGATGTATGTAATCCGGAACCTGTTACCGGGTGCATGCTTTGATCCTTGACGAATTTACAAAGTTTTTTTTATTTGGTAAATGTTTATTTTCGTTTCAAGTGCTCTAAAGTGCGTATTACTGCATATAGCAAGATTCTGATCATCGCATATTGTTTCTTTATCATTATTAGCGAAGTGCATCCATTTCTGGTTGACCCTCCTCCATGGCGCAAACTAAAAATGCGTAAAGTGGGCTTGCTTACAGATAACATTACCTATAGAGCGAAGCGTATTAGTGCATGAGCCTTACGGGTAGCGGAGCGAGGTCTGTATTCTATATTTATTCAAGAAAGAATGATAAAACTAAAAAAAAAACTCAAACGAGGTTTAATATATAAATATAGAATACAGATCTCGCCCCGCTGCCTGCGAGGCTCATGGACTAATACGCTTCGCTCTATAGGTAATGTTGTCTGTAAGCAAGCCCACTTTATGCATTTTCAGTTTGCGCCATGGAGGAGGAGGGTCAACCAGAAATGGATTCGCTTCTCTAATAATGACAAAGAAACAATATGCGATGATCAGAATCTTGCTATATGCAGTAATACGGACTTTAGAGCACTTGGAACGAAAGTAAACATTTACCTTTTATTTGAGATGGCTTGGGGTGCTATGTCATTTTGTTTATCACTTCCAGAAAATACTACTGCTTCTGATTCTTATCAGCTGATTTTTTTTGTTTACTCCCACCACTACTTCAGTCAATAGAACTTTTATTTTATACGTTTGAAATTTATTATTCATTATCCTTGCATTAAAATTGTAACTTACACTTAACTTTTACTATACATTTGCCGAAAGGAAAAAGTTCGATTTTCCTTCCAAATTATACCGCGCTTGTTAAAGCATAAAAAAAGAAGAGTACCTCGCCTGTACCAAGGTATCCCTCCTCTTTCTGGAAAGGTTACCCAGTGGCGCTCATTAATAGTATCCTCCAGCACTTTGTAACCTCCATAAAAATGTACTTTCAACCTTATGAAATTTTAGGACTAATTGCTGTGATTTACTATAATTGAATCAGTTACTAGTTGCCTTGTAAAACATTTTGTAGCAATAGAAGCAAAAATTTTCCGAAGATGTAATTTAAAAACTAAACTCGCATTAAAAAATGTTCTGATTTGAAATATTAGGAAGCTAGTGCTCAAATGTGCCCTGTCTGGCAACGCTGGTATAATTCCCTTTCTATTGCAGACAAGTGATTCAGATGAAGTACCACTGGATCGAATATACTCCTCTTTGAAAGCCTGTCTCCAAGGATTGACAAGACATGTAAGTGCTCATCTTTATCTCAGTGTTCATCTAGGTCTCTTGCGACTTTGAATAAATCGCTACCAAAGTTGGAAAAGGATTGGATAGCCAGATGAGTTTTTTCTTCAATATGATATTTGATGAATTGGTATTGAAGTTGAACCATTCCTTTCTTTCGACATTTTTGATCCTCCAACTTATCTGAAACTCAATAGTTTTTCTGTGTATAGTCAATATTCTAAACATGTTAGTCTTCAGTGAGTTTAGTTTTAATTCTTGATTTGACTGATGGCTTTCAGCTGCTACTGAACTGCTTTGAAATATGTGATTTCTGTCTTGAAGGGTAGTCCACATTCCTGGGTATGTGATGGACTCTGTAAAAACGTGGAGCAAATCCTTCTTTTCACGTTTGAAAATTAGTAATGCCTGATTGGTTAGATGGTTGACCACAGATCATTAGGCCCAATAGAGCAAGACCTAGTCAAATTAACCTTTCGTTCGTTATAGTCTTTGTATTTGATTGAATCACCTTTTTCATACAACTTATTGTTTGCTCTGTAGTGGCATTGGCGGTTCTGGCTTCTCTAGTGCCCGGGGCAAAATCTTGATCAGCCCCTCCTCTGTTTTCCGAAAACTTTCTGACCAAGTTTTAACAAAATTTCATTTGTTAACAAAATAGTTCATTCAATTAAATCTGACTTGTCTTGCTTTATATGGGTAATGATGTGAGAAAAATGAAAATTTTGGATTCAGTATGCTTATACTTACTGCCCACAGTGCCATCTGCTTATTTTAATAAAAATAAAACGTCAAAAATTAAAAAAAATTATTATAAATATCAGGTTATTTATTTGAAGTTTTGTGTCCCTAAAATACCTGTGCCTGGGTCAACTGCCCCCTCTGCCCGCCAATAAAACCGCCTATCTATGGGCGTCCAGCTTAGTGAATCAAACTATCCTTAAATAATTCCTTGAAAAATCTAGCATATCATCTCCAACTTATTCGAACTGCTCACGTCTCAGAGCCGTATTTTAGGATTTGAATTTGAATTAAAATAGAATAGTTGTGGGCATCAAGTCATGGCTAATTGTAGAAAGAAAGCCAAGACAGATAGACCAATTGAGTGAGAAGAAAAACCTGGCATTCATTCCTCTTTTATTAGGATTGTATAATCAGGAGTTTAGTTCATTTGTTAATAGATATGTTTAATCTATTATCCGTCCATGCATCATAGCTAGTAGAATCAAGTAGATGGTCATAGCAGTAGAACCAAGGTAGATGGTCATAGAGCTAATATAGTGATAGAACCTACAGTTTTTTTAATTAAAATGGAATAGTTGTGGGCATCAAGTCATGGCTAATTGTAGAAAGAAGGCCAAGACAGATAGACGAATTGAGTGAGAAGAAAAAACCTGGCATTCATTCCCCCTTATTAGGATTGTATATTCAGGAGGTTAGGTTGATTTTTGAATTAAAATAGAATAGTTGTGGGCATCAAGTCATGGCTAATTGTAGAAAGAAAGCCAAGACAGATAGACCAATTGAGTGAGAAGAAAAACCTGGCATTCATTCCCCTTTTATTAGGATTGTATAATCAGGAGTTTAGTTCATTTGTTAATAGATATGTTTAATCTATTATCCGTCCATGCATCATAGCTAGTAGAATCAAGTAGATGGTCATATCAGTAGAACCAAGGTAGATGGTCATAGAGCTAATATAGTGATAGAACCTACAGTTTTTTTAATTAAAATTGAATAGTTGTGGGCATCAAGTCATGGCTAATTGTAGAAAGAAGGCCAAGACAGATAGACAAATTGAGTGAGAAGAAAAACCTGGCATTCATTCCCCTTTTATTAGGATTGTATAATCAGGAGTTTAGTTCATTTGTTAATAGATATGTTTAATCTATTATCCGTCCATGCATCATAGCTAGTAGAATCAAGTAGATGGTCATATCAGTAGAACCAAGGTAGATGGTCATAGAGCTAATATAGTGATAGAACCTACAGTTTTTTTAATTAAAATTGAATAGTTGTGGGCATCAAGTCATGGCTAATTGTAGAAAGAAGGCCAAGACAGATAGACCAATTGAGTGAGAAGAAAAACCTGGCATTCATTCCCCTTTTATTAGGATTGTATAATCAGGAGTTTAGTTCATTTGTTAATAGATATGTTTAATCTATTATCCGTCCATGCATCATAGCTAGTAGAATCAAGTAGATGGTCATATCAGTAGAACCAAGGTAGATGGTCATAGAGCTAATATAGTGATAGAACCTACAGTTTTTTTAATTAAAATTGAATAGTTGTGGGCATCAAGTCATGGCTAATTGTAGAAAGAAGGCCAAGACAGATAGACCAATTGAGTGAGAAGAAAAACCTGGCATTCATTCCCCTTTTATTAGGATTGTATAATCAGGAGTTTAGTTCATTTGTTAATAGATATGTTTAATCTATTATCCGTCCATGCATCATAGCTAGTAGAATCAAGTAGATGGTCATATCAGTAGAACCAAGGTAGATGGTCATAGAGCTAATATAGTGATAGAACCTACAGTTTTTTTAATTAAAATTGAATAGTTGTGGGCATCAAGTCATGGCTAATTGTAGAAAGAAGGCCAAGACAGATAGACAAATTGAGTGAGAAGAAAAACCTGGCATTCATTCCCCTTTTATTAGGATTGTATAATCAGGAGTTTAGTTCATTTGTTAATAGATATGTTTAATCTATTATCCGTCCATGCATCATAGCTAGTAGAATCAAGTAGATGGTCATATCAGTAGAACCAAGGTAGATGGTCATAGAGCTAATATAGTGATAGAACCTACAGTTTTTTTAATTAAAATGGAATAGTTGTGGGCATCAAGTCATGGCTAATTGTAGAAAGAAGGCCAAGACAGATAGACAAATTGAGTGAGAAGAAAAACCTGGCATTCATTCCCCCTTATTAGGATTGTATAGTCAGGAGGTTAGGTTAGGTTGATTTTTGAATTAAAATGGAATAGTTGTGGGCATCAAGTCATGGCTAATTGTAGAAAGAAAGCCAAGACAGATAGACCAATTGAGTGAGAAGAAAAACCTGGCATTAATTCCCCCCTTATTAGGATTGTATATTCAGGAGTTTAGTTCATTTGTTAATAGATATGTTTAATCTATTATCCGTCCATGCATCATTGCTAGGGCAGTAGAATCAAGGTAGATGGTCATAGAGCTAATATAGTGATAGAACCTATAGTTTTGCAAGTGTTTGATTAATTTGACTTGGGTAAACGGTGGAAGAGTGCGGGTGCCTCTCTTATTGGACCAAAATATATTGCTCACGTATTACCTTGCTCACGTATTACTTTGTGACTTATTCGAACTGCTCACGTTTCAGAGGCATATTTTATGATTTGACCTTGGAGGCTTAGCTTTTAGTGTCTTAAAACTCAAATGTCAAAATGCTAAAAGATATAAAAGATAAGATAATGTCCACTTATTCCTGCTCTCTTTACCACATGGCTATCAATCGGTGAACTTGGTTTAAATTGGTTGTATTGGTTTCTATTGGTTTTATATGTATCTTCTCCCCTCCCCTAAAAACACATCTTTGTATTATCATATACTTAGTGGTAAAACAAAGTTCTTTTCAGTGGTTGATCTCCTTACCCCTAAAATGGCTTCAAAGGGGGATCAAAATTCTGGATACAGGCTTGGGACCAGAAGTAAAACCTTACGATTTCTATTGTATTTTAACTGTGTATTAGGGCTATAATCTTGCAAATTATTTACAGTTTTTACTATTTCATTTTTCTTAGTTGACCAAGTTTGGGCTATAGTCTTTGTAATAGTCAATTGCATCCTCCTATGCATTTTCAGTGGAAACCAAATTACAAGAAGCATGAATAAAAATCTAAGAAACCTGAACAACTGCTATCTCAGAACCAAAAATAAACGAAACTTAAAGTGGGTCACATTCTGACATGTTTTATCACATCTCAAAAACAGTAGGGATAATCTCGTAACTCACATTTTTAGTTGCATATCCTGCCTTTCCTGTATATAACAATAACTTACAGTTACGTAAAAAGGGGGATTGCCTTTTGGCTCACCCCTTCGAGGTGTTATCACATTTGCTACTCCATTATGATTTTCTATATTTGTCATTATAATTCACCAGTTTTCGCATGTTTTCTGCGAAGTCAAGGAAACCCGAGTGAACTGCAATTATCTCAGAAGGAAATTTAAATTGTTAAAGTGATTAAAAGACAAAAGAATATTCCCTACACATTTTTCCTCTTTGAACAATTTCTGTCATTAGACTCGTTACAAATGCTTGTTCTTTAAAGGCTCAACAATAGTATTAATTTCTGTCCATCACTATGATAGTATTAATACTAATAATTTATTGTAAGCTAAAAAAATCCTGCAAGACAATGTTCAAAATCATCAACAGAAAATAAATAACATTTCTTCCGCTTTCACCCCCCCCCCCAAAAAAATATATGAACCTTTTAACTCTTCATTAAAAATTTACAAACTCGATTGATTGTCGTGTTAGAGTCTTCTGCAAGTTCCTCAAGAATTTAAGGGGCACCATACCCTCAAGAACATCCCCTCAAACGAGAAGAATGTGAGCCATGTCATCGACTCCTGAATTACATCTTGGGCAAGATAACCTACGGCCAGCCTTTTTCTAAATTATAACCATTATATAATATATAAGCATAATATAATTATAACGCTTGTATTCGAAAGCAAGTGCTTAACGTCTGAACCAGCAGTTTTTAGTTTATGATAGTATTTCAAACCATGTACCTTTTCAGTCCGAATTTGTACTACTACCACTTATGAGGCCTACAGGCTAGTGATTGCTCTTCTCCCATCTCAACCTATTTTATACTTTTCTTTGGCATTGGGCCATTTGGTTGCAACACCTCCATGCATGTTAATTTCAAATAATCCACCCTGTTTCCCGTTTTCTTTAAGCATGCGTAATCAATAAAATTGTTTTATTTTGCTTTACAGTGTTTTCAACTTCCTACCATCTCGCATTTTATTTTTAACACCTTAGTAACGCTATCATACGCATATATCGAACAATAAAAAAATTTCGTAGACACGGCTTTGTATTCAAGAGCAAATTTAAAAACACGTATATAAACTGGTAAAACTTTTAATGATGATAGTGAAAAATACAAATATATTCTCAATATTTTTATATTACACCTAAAAATCTTTCGCAGCTACTAGTAAAACTTAAAAACAAGGAGGTAAAAAAAAATCAAGGAAATAAAAAACCTTAGGAAAAATTTTCAAGAAAAACAACTACAAAAAGAAATATTTTATAATTAGTTTGTTTGTTGTTCGGCTGTGATTTATTTCTGTTTAATATTTTGTTTCTCTCTCTTTTTTATTGTCAGGGGGTACAAGTTGGAGGGGCCTCCTAGGTTTGGAAAAATAGGTTTTTTGGGGTATTTATTTGAGAAAATTGAATAATAATAAAAAAGGATGACCCATGGATCTTGACAAAAACCTTTTTTTTTGTATCTTCATAAAAAAAACCTTTACCCCCTTTAAATCTTTGTGAATTCTTGCCCCTGAATTGTGAATTGTGAATTGTGTTCCTTGTCATATAAAAATAACTTTCTTTGGCTTCAAAAAATCGCTTGGCTTAGATATAGTTGAAATTCTTAGGTTTCCTTCTTTCAGTTCATTGTACCTGGTAGTAATCTGATACTATACCCCGATATTTATGTATCCGTATTGGTCCACGTACCATTTGCTCGAGCAGGTAATCGCCAGGCTCTTGTACAAGGTTGGCTTCTGTCCGAGGATGACCTGGATAATTTTCTGTCTTATATTGGTAACAAGCTGTGTGAGGTAGAAGATTCAACTGCCAGGTTAACTGCTGCAGCTTATCGACAGAAAGAAATTATGACGGTATATTTGTTTTTATGATTTCTTCAGCACATAGATCAAAAGATTTTCTCACTTTCATTCTCTTTTTGTTTTTTACATTTTGTTTCCTCATTTGGTTTATTTTTGTCTTATAAAATTGTTTTTAAAATTTGATATAACCAACTTGATGGTTACCTTTCTTCTGAACTTCAACAAACTTATTCTAAGTCTTCTGGATAAGATCTGTCTCAATTTGGCCCTCTGGATTCAGTTTTTTGTATATATTTTGTTTGATGTTTGAGTTTTGTATCCGTTTTTCGTATATAAACAATTTGTTTCCTGACATTTATCGTTATTTTTTTCTAGTTTTTATAAGTTCTTCTTCTATGGGGGGAGGGGATATTGTCTCTTTCAGTTCCTTTTTCTTTTGAACTTGACTCAATTTAGTGCTGAAACTTCAGAATGACCCTTTTCTTTGCTTGATCTTCTTTATTCAGTACCAGTTAAGTGTATATTTTATATGTAGCCTGAATTTTGAATCTATTCAGATAAACCCTTTATTTCCCCATATTTTGTATAGTTTCCTTCTCTATACTGGTGTTTCACTCATTTTCATGTCTTCTTTATTTTGTCTTATTCTCTTTGTTTCTCTTTTTGCTATCTTTATTTGTGCCACAATAAAGGACATTTAGAAAGACCTTGCCAAATATTGTCCGTTAAGTTAGTTTTTAGGCAGGGAAATTAATTAGATTTTGTGCTTTGGAATAGTGTCTCGCAAGTCTAACTTAAAAAAAATTATATTTGAAATAAAAAAGTAATTATTGTAAAAAATATATAAAAATACCCATAGCCTACATGAAAAACGCTTAAATGTACTAAATAATAACGAAGACCACACTGCCCCTCCATTATTCAAACAACAAGAGGTATTACAATGACGAACTATTTTAAGACGGTGAAATTTAGCCGAAACTTTTCGAAAATTTTGGCTATATATCTTTGGGTTTATATAGAATGTGATCAAAATGTTCTGAGGTGCTCAAATTCGTAAGATCTAGTTGTATCTTCCCTCAGGGCCTTAATTGATGACGTTTAGCCATTTAGCCATTTTTTTGCTATAAGCAAGTTTTATGTTTAAAAGAAATATTTTCTTGTATGGGATTCCCACAAAAAAAAAAATGGATTATTCGACATCATCCCAGAAATTAACATCCGTAAGTAGACGGGAGTTAACACGATGTATAAATTGCTGATGCTAAATAAATTAATTGTTGCATGCTAAATCACCGACAATTTGGGGAAATTCAGGGAAACCCTGAAAAATTAGGACTTGACCTGGTCAAGTCAGGGTCCATATTCTAGGTCATCATGGTCAATAGCCATGGTCAAAGCGATGGGTCAATAGTCATGGTCTAGACCATGACCATGACTATCCTGGTTAATAGTACTGGACTATTCTGTGGATGTTGTGTTATTTTTTGGTTGCTTAGCGTTGACATCGGAACCTTATCCATTATGATTTTGGCTCCGCTCTGGCACTGAACACTTTTAACAATTTTTTGTCCAAAAACTGTTATATAAAAAATTGCTTCTATTTAAAGATCAAACTTTTAGAAATAACGCATAAAGTGAGCTTGAAATCTTAATAGGTACTTTAAAATTAAACCATGAACTATTATTTAAAACAGTTGTGATAGTTATTTGCCAAGAAATAATATAGGTGTTCGACATCACACCTTCAAATACCTTATAAAACAATAACACTTATATAACACAAACAACACTTCTGCACACCTTCAAATACCCACCAATAAGAAGCAAAGCTTTATTTTGAATAACCTGAACAAGTTTAAAAATTTGTTGCCCATAACACACAGTTATACAAAACATATGGACACAACAAAGCCTGGTATAAAAGCAATAAGACTCTCAGGGAAAAAAAATTTTCTAAAACGTCAAATCGCTCCAAAGCCACGAGCCACCTTTGTTGCAGCATGATCACTGTGGTGTGGTGTGGCCACGAGCCACTTTTGTTGCCCCATGATCACTGTGGTGCTCCCACTAAAGACGACAATCAATGTACAAACCTAAATGACGAATTTCCTGAACTTTAAGCTATAAGCTTATTACAAAACAGATTTCTACCAGTAATATCACTGAGGTTCAAAACACAGTTTTTTTAAAACAAACTCGATTTTGAGCAGTCTGTTGTTGATTTGATAACAAAACCAGCAACACAACAACAACAACAAAAAATCACAGGATAAATCGAGGTTTACAAATATAGGTGTTAAGAGCAAATTGAAACTCTTATAAACGAACGCACTTATTCAGTTACCAGTCGGCAGTATTAGTTCAGAAGGCCTTGTATAAATTATTTTTTCAAACTGAGATGCTTAGCCTCATAACTTAGGTCCTTTGCCTCATAACTTACTGTCAATTGATCACGTCTGTTTTTCAGTATCATTTTTGACTTTGAAAAGTTTAAAACTTCGTATTCTTCCTAAAATGTTTTTCGTCCTCCACATTTTTGGATAAATTTTCAGTTTTGTAGATGTGAGTGATTTTGATTCTATCACCAAGCGTAGCTATAGTATAGATCAACCATAAGTCCGTTAATAGTAACGTATCTCTACTACCGGGCCACCTCCCACCGTAATGTTTGTCCGACTCGTAAAAACATAACAAAAAGGAATATAAACACATTTTTTATGCGTTTTTGAAGTTTTTACCCCCCCCCCCCCCAAAAAAAGAAAACCCTTTTGTAACCCCACCCACCCTCACCCCCATCAAAAAAAAAAAAAAATTGTAGTGGCACTCCAGTTGCTCAAGCAAAATGGATTAGTGACAAAATTAAGTTTTGACGTAACTCTACTTCTATTGCAAAATCTTTTTTAATAATAGCATTTTCAATTAATAACATGAGCTTGTATAATTTGTTTGAATGTTACTCTTTACTTCTGTTTTAGAAACTTCAGTCTTATTTAATAATAACATCAACAAATAACAACATGAGCTAGCATAGTGAGTAGGCAACAACATATGACGGCATCAAAAAAATTTATAACGGGACACATATTGCATATAATATGTATAACGTACTAAACATATAACATATCACGGTAAAATAACAACCCGATAATACGGTACTGAAATCAACATCGAGGAAAAAATCGCAATAACGATCGAAAAGGGACTATGCTAATAATAATCGATAAACGTATTATTAGCCTCCATTTCTTAGAAAGTTAGTGAAAGCTTAGAAAGCTAGAAAGCTTAGAAACTCGTTGTTTTCTGATATGAATAGAATAAGATGTTTTTATTTTATATCATTTGTTCTCTAAGTAGCAGGACTTCAAGATCCTCCAAAGGGCTGAAAGGTAAACAATTCTCTTTCATATTATCATATTATAACCATTGTATCGTATTCATCGTGTACGTATTATAATTATTATAATTATATTTATATCATATTATAATTATAATTATTCGTATTTTGATATGCGTGATTTTGGCTATCTGCAAAATTTTCTCCACTTCCCCTACCGTTTTTCCATACTCCCTGATGTTTTCAATGAAATACCCTTGAGCTGGGGTTTCGCATCCTATGACAAGCTCCGTTTTGCACGAGTAGGAAACTGCCCTTAGCATGAAATTCATCCTATAATTATGCTCTACATATATCCCCTATGCTGGGGGCTAGTCCTAATGGACTTGAAATGGACCTAATGGAACCAAACCTGTATCTATTCAAAATTTTGACAAAAACAATGTTCCACGTCAAACTTTAACTAATCCATAAATAACAGGTTGCTGTTTTTTGGCTTCTTTCTGTGTGCAGTCCCCCCAGACATGTCTATTCTTTTGCTTTAGCTTCCGTGTTAGCTGACCTAAATAATTTCATAGCTTCCTTGGATCCATCATTTCCGAGAGAAAATAGGCTTAGGCTTCAATGATTTATTATTTTCCCTTTTTCCTAAAGGCACTTCACTTGGAAGGGGTGATCATATAAAGTTTGAAGGCGGCTCATTCGATTTGAAACTGCTGCAATTCTTAGTTCCCTTTTTAAAGCTTTAAAAGTGACCCAAAGATAGACCCCCCCATGCCTTTTTACCCCAAATTCTTCTGGTCAAAATTTTGATATAGCCATTTTGTTCAAAATAGACCAACAGTCAAATAACTATGTTTCCAGGTTTGTACCCCCAGCCCTGGGCAAGGGCTGTAAGTTATGCAAGTTGCTCATTGCTAAAACATAAGATTTTTGTGGAAGGGTTGGTCGTTTAAACTTTGGAGGGGACTTTTTGATCAGAAGTCAGAAGTTCTAGTGCCCTTTTTAAGAGTCGAACGTGACCTCAGAGGGCAACCAGCTCCCCATCTACTCCCGGTTTTCCCCAAATAGATCTGACCAAAATTTTGAGACAGCTATTTTGTTCAAAATGGTCTAAAGGGAACATAACTGTGCCCTCAGGGTTGCAAAAACCGCAGTATGCCCCGGGTGAAGCCCTGTAAGTTATAAATAAAAAAACGTTTTTAAAAAGTTTTTTTTAACTGAAAGTAAGGAGCGATATTAAAACTTAAGACGAATAGAAATTACTCCGTATATAAAAGGGGCTGTCCCCTCCTCAATGCCCCGCTCTTTACGCTAAAGTTTGACTCCTTCTCTCAACTTTAGTTTTTAAAACAGTAAAAAACTTTAGCGCAAAGAGCGGGGCGTTGATGAGAGGACAGCCTATCTTATATACGGAGTAATTTCTGTTCGTTTTAAGTTTTAATATCGCTTGTTTTTTTTTTTAGTTTAATTTCTGAACATTTTTAAATGTTTATTAAGTTATTGTTTGTTATTTTGTTAAATAACGTTATTAAGTTATGTTTTGATTTTGGCTATCCGCACATGAATAATTAAAACGAAATTTGCATATTAATTTATTTTTATAGCTAAATGGCTTTCTCATAGTTTTGATCGGACGATTTTGAGAAAAAAGAGCGGGAGAGTAGGCATAGTTATCTTCCAATTTTTTGGTTATTTAAAAAAGCAAATAGAACTTTTAATTTTTTATGAACGTTTTTATTAGTAAAAATATACGTAACTTACGAATTAGCTTACGTAACGAACTTCTATATTTGTATGTTTTTATTACGTATATGAGGGGGCTCACCACCTCGTCAATACCTCGCCCTTTACACTAAAGCTTAAATTTTGTCCCAATTCCTTAAGAATGACCCCTGAATCACAAAGGCCGTAGAATAAATAGTTGAAATTAATAAAGTTACTTTAGCGTAAAGAGCGAGGTATTAGGAGGAGGTGAACCCCTCATATGCGTAATAATTTCTGTTTGATTTAAGTTTTAATGCTGCTCCTTACTTTCAGTTGAAAAAACTTTTTCATTTTTTTTTTCATTGTTCTTTAAAAAAATGCTAAAAAATCCTGCGCTCCCTTCATGGAAATTTTCTTCCCCCATGAAAAATTCATCCATGGAAAGATCCCCCCGCATAACCCCCTCCCCTCAACCCCTTCCCCCAACCAAAAAATCCCCTGAAAGCGTCTGTACACTTCCCAATAACCATTACTATGTGTAAACACTGGTCAAAGTTTGTAACTTGCAGCCCCTCCCACGGGGACTTTGGAGGAGTAAGTCGTTTCAAAGACATAGCTATTAGGTTTTTCGACGATGCTGAATAAAATGGCTATCTCAGAATTTTAATCCGGTGACTTTGAGAAAAAAATGAGCGTGAGAGGGGGCCCAGGTGCCCTCCAATTTTTTGGTCACTTAAAAAGGGCACTAGAACTTTTTATTTCTGTTAGAATGAGCCCTCACACGACATTCTGGGACCAATGGGTCGATACGATCACCCCTGGGAAAAAAAAAAACCAAACAAATAAACATGCATCCGTTATCTGTCTTGTGGCAAAAAAGGCAAAATTCCACATTTTTGTAGATAGATGCTTGAAACTTCTACCGTAGGGTTCTCTGATACGCTGAATCTAATGGTGTGATTTTCTTAAAGATGCAATGACTTAAGGGGAGTTTCCCCCTATTTGATAAAATAAGGCAAATTTTCTCAGGCTCTTAACTTTTGATAGGTAAGAATAAATTTGATGAAACTTGTGTATTTAAAATCAGCATCAAAATGCGATTCTTTTGGTGTAGCTATTGTTATAAAAATTCCGGTTTTTAGAGTTTCGGTTACTATTGAGCCGGGTCGCTCCTTACTACAGTTCGTTACCACGAACTGTTTGATGTAAGTTACCCATTTTTAATATGCAATGTTTTTATGGAAGGGATGGTTGTATAAACTTTGGAGGAAGCTCATTCAATTGAAAACCGAAAGTTCTAGTTCCTTTTTTAAGTTTCCAAAATGATCGAAGGGCAACTAGCCCTTCGATAATTTTGTCATGTCATACCATATAAGATTGTCACGTCATTTATATTTTCCTATACAACTTTAGAAAAAAAGCCCAAATTTTACTAAAATTAACTTTAATTTAGAAAATACCCAAATTGTGTATTTCTTTCAGTCGCAGTATGGCCGTATGGTAGGAAGTTTATTTGATGGTGAGGATAGCATTTCAAGTGAACCAGTATGTGGCCTGAGTAACCCCGAGCAAGGTCTTCTGGATATTTTAAGATATTGTCTTCTTGGCTTTCAAATGGTCCCTAATTATTGCTGTCCTGGTATGGAGCTCTCTTGCTCTCTTCTTTTTTTTTCTTTGTCTTCTCATTTTTATCTTTGTCCTTTTTTCCATATTTTTATCTTTTATTTCCTCTTTTGTCGCCTTATCTGATTTTTATTATAAGGGAAATTACCTTTTAGATTAATTAAATAAAAAACCAAGTTTTTCAGTTACAAGTAAGGAGCAACATTAAAACTTAAAACGAACAGAATTTATTACGTATATGGGGGGGGGGGTTACTCCCTTCTTAACACCTCGCTCTTCACGCTAAAGTTCTTCGGCACTTTAGAAAAAGTTACTTATTTTTATAATTAAACGACCCTTGTGTTTCAAGAGTGATTTTTAAAGAAGTTGAGACAAAATTTAAACTTTAGCATAAACAGTGAGGTGTTAAAGAGGGGGCACCCCCCCCTCATATACGTAATAATTTCTGTTCGTTTTAAGTTTTAATGTTGCGCCTTGCTTTCAGTTGAAGAAGCTTTTTTTTTTTGTTATTTTTTATCGTTATTAGCGCCAGGATATCTGGCTATAATTCTACAGAAAATCCCCCCCTCCACAGAAATATCCTCATGACAATTCTGGCGAAAACTTACCCCGGACAATTAATCTATACATTTCCATGCGTAAAATTGAATCGGTAAAGAGAAAGCAAAACATTTAAAGAAATTTTGTTTAGGAATTCTTTGAAATTCCCCCAGCGTAAAATTTCCCCTGAAAAGTTCACCCCATGGAAACTTTTCTCTCCACGGAAAATTCTTTCCGTGCACCCCCCCCAGCAGAAAACTAGTCTTGTCCTCCCCACCATAAATATGTATGCATACTGCCCAATAACAAAAACTATACGTAAACAATGGGCAAATTTTGTAATTTAAAGAACTTTCCCCAGGGGCTATGGGTGGTCATGTTATCTCCTAAGATATAGTCATTGGGTCTTTCAAATTCAAATTTTGATCAGGCAATTTTGCGGAAAAAAGTGACGTGGGAGGGGGTCTAGTTGCCCTCCAATTTTTCGGTTACTTAAAGAGGGGAATAGAACTCTTCATTTCCGTCAGAATGAGCCCTTTCTTAACGTTCTAGGCCCACTGGGTCGATACTATCACTCCTGAAAAAAAAACAAAAGAAATAAAAACACATCCGTGATTTTTCTTCTGGCAAAAATTTTATAATTCCATATTTTTGGAGATAGGAGCTTGAAACCTCTTCAGAAGGGCTCTTTGGTTCGTTGAATTTGATGGTGTGATTTTCATTAAAATTCTATGACTTCTAGGGGGTCTTTTGCCTTTTTTCTAAAAAAAGGCGAAACTTGATGAAACTTATATATTTGGAATCAGCATAATAAACTAATTCTTTTGATGTATCTATTGGTATCAAGATTCCATTTAAACAGTTTGGTTACTATTGAGCTGGGCTGCTCCCTACTAAGGCGCTACCTTACAAACAGTTCGTTACCATGAACTATAAGGGAAGTAAATGGTTGAAGTTGGAGGTAAAGAGGTAGGAGGCTGAATAAGGGAAATGATTCGTTGAAGTCAAATTAAAATTTTGTCATTTTCCTTAAATGTATGAATTTTTTCGATTTGTATTTTCATGAATTTTAATAGGATTAAATTAAATTTCGGAATTTAAATGATTTCAGAATTCTTACTTTTCTAAACCTTTCTGTAGCTTTTCATACTTGCTATGTTTTGCTGTTTGGACAAATTTGACTGATATTGTCTCTTGGCTTTCTTAGCCATTGATGTCTTGGTATGAGATTTTTTCCTTTTTTATTTTAGTTTCATTTTTTTTGTTATTTTTCGTCAGCGTGGCGGAAACACAATTGATGAACATCGTCCTTACCTCCATAATCTTTAAACACAAGATATTTACGCATTCTGGTGCCTTTCGCCATTTGAGTCCAGTGTAATTTCTTATATCTCCCACGTGATTAACCTAATTTTGAGTTTTTTTTTATTATATATTATTTTTTTTTTGCCTTTCTTAAATACATTTCTGCGAGTTTATCTGCCCTGGTATGTTTTATTTAAATACGCGCTACAAAAAAAAGAAAGAAAAAAATGTGTAGTTTAATCTCTCTGAGGGTGTACTTCTATCAAGACCATCGGTTTATATTTTAAAACGAATGTTCAGCAGGTGTACAAAACCTATTTCTTGAACCACACAAAGGAATAATCGCATATCTGTTGCTCAAAGCGTCTGGGAAAGCGAAGTGTAAAAAAAAAAAAAAAAAACAATACATATAATGCTAAATACTTGTTTAAGGATAATGAATAAACCTACAAGCAACAAAGAGGAATTATTTGATCGTGGAACAGCGACAGAGTATTCATACATCAAGCAGTTTATTTTTATTGTTAAAAATACATACCTCCTCAACCCTTCAAGGGGTTTAAGCTCAGCATTTCTGTTTTTTTTTTTAATTATTTGTTATTGTTCCACTTGTTTTATACTAAATTCATTTTGAATTAGATTGTGAAGTTTGAAATTTTTGTCTGTGGCGAAATTTGCACAGTATCGTAAATTCTCATTCGCATGGGGTATCTTTATTATTGAGTATCTCAGGTTAGGTTAAATCTGGCAAGTTTTAATTAAATTTTTATGGTTTTAGAGTCAAATCGTTAGACGTGAATCTTACCTTTATACAATTACTAGGAAATTATCTATAAATTTGAACAAAAAAATTGCCTTTTTGTGTTCAGGGATATTAAAAAAAGTTTTTTAATAGCCGCTTTGACAGAGTTCATTTTAACTTGCACTTAAGAGCTTAAACCACCTAAGCAAGGGTCAGGCAGATAGATACACACTAACATATTTTGGGCTTTTTGTCCGCTAAATGATTGATGTGCTCAAATCAAAACTAGTGATGAATGAATATGCATTTAAAATTTTCCCCTTTTGTAGTTTTAAGTGCATTTTAGTTAAAACCCTTTTCTCGAATACGTGTAGATTGCAATATCTTCAATAAGGGACAATTTTTATGTATACAAATTCAACATTCAGTTTTTGCGAAAGGTAATTTTTGTGATATTTTTTCGAACAAACCTTATAAATGAGCTGTTCTAATGGCAAGTTGGTGAAACTCAGAAACAACAACAGAGAGAGTTAAAAAAAGATATATTATTTATTTTAATTTACTATTAGTATGGTTAACACTTGTCCAGAACCTGTCAGTATTTGATTATATTGATTATACGTATGAGTATGGATATATGTGCATTTGACTCGATATGTGGATCGAGTGTAATTTTGGTCTAAGAAATTATTTAGTTTTCGATAGCCTTAATTATTTAAACTGATATGTTAGCATTAATCTCTATTTTTAGAGATTATACAAATTAATCGATTAAGCTAAAACTTTGTCATATACTTTGACACTAAAATCCAAAATATTTGAAAATCAGACTTAGTTTTAATAATATCAAAGACAGAAATGTCAATTGGAGGGAGGGGGCAATTGCCTTAGACTCGTTTGTTCCTTCAGAGACACCCAGGGCATCAAGAAGGAGCCACCAATCTTTGCTACTGCCAATATACCCTCCCACTGAGGCTGGATTGAGGTGTTCAGGTTTTGCAGATCTGTCTGGTACGTTCGGACTATGGCGTTTCTGGGTCTGGCTTTGTAGTGCGAATCCGATGGTTGCCACTGAAGCTCTGCATTCAGTAGCCGGGGATTGTCCATACGTAGTACGTGGCCAAAGTATCTTCATTGGCGAACTCTTATAACATCTGTCACAACAGACTGACCCGTCTTGTCGCGTATCGATTGGTTGGTTCAAAAGCAAGAATTCTCCTGTTCCTAGCTGAAGTGCCAGGTTTCTCCTGCACAAAGCAGAAAATTCTCTTTTTCGTGTTTTCATTGAAAAAACAAAATCGAAAAAAAATGTTCCCCCTATATTTTGAAAAGCACATTTCGCGCCCCCTCCCCAGGACTCTGAGGTCCAGTCTTAGGCAATTTAACGACTATTGTACTGCTGAAACTACCAATTAATTTTTTTCCAGTTTCTTTTGGATTATCAGATATTATTAGTAACTTTTCTATATTAAATAAGGTTAAGAAATATAAGTTTTTGTCAAATTCAATTCCGAAGACTGTGAAACTGCAGTTATTGTATTATTATGTGTAATATGTCTATTTTCTATTATTTCATTTATGAATTTAATCGAAGAACCATTACAAAAAAAAATGTCTTGTAAATACGATAAGTCTGAATTAGTGCTGGGCGATAATTTTAATCAACGGTATATCGATATATCGACATTTTACTTTCGATATTCAATAATCAGTATATGATTTCAATATTTCTAATCAGTTCGTTTTGCTCAGATTAACTTTAGGTTTTGCCAAAATTCAATAACAAAAATTGTAAATAAAGAGTATTTTGCACAATGCTCTCCAAATTTTGAATAGAATACAAAAAAAACTTCCATTATATAAATGACTACTACAAAAACCCCGATTTGGAATTACTCGGACTAAGGATAAAGAAAAATAAGATACTGGCTATTTTTGGCTATTCAAAATAAGCCGCATGTTGATAGTTTCCCCTGAGAGTTTAGTTAGGTAGGTAGGTATGCATTTATTTCAACCAAAAAAATTACAAAAATTATACTGCGATCAACATTATGCTGCTCAGTTTAGGGACCTAAAATTGAATTTTTTCATTAATTTTAATTGAATTTTTTATTCAATCAAAATTAATAAATAATTGAAATTAATTGGATTTTTTCTTTCCACTGAAAGTACTGAGCAACATTAAAACTCAAAAGAACAAAAATTGTTCCGTGCACGTTGGGGATAGTCTCTCCTCAATACTTCGCTCGTTCCACCAACATTTATTTTTCTATTACAAAAATCTCCTTACTCTAATTAAACGGATCTTTTTTTCAGTTTTTCTTAAATAATTGGGTGAAAAAGTTATAATTAGAGTAAAAAACGAGGTATACAGGAGAGGGGCCTACTCCTCGTACACGCGACTATTTCGGTTCGTTTTAACTTTGGATGTTGCTCCTTACTTTTAGTTTAAAAAAATCGTTTTTTTTTATTTCATTGTTTTTCAAATCATGCCGGAAGTCCTCCCTCCGTGGAAAATGGCTCCTGGAAATTCTTCCCACTCAGTGTCTCCATGGAAAGTTTCTCCACGTAAAATTCCCCGAAGAGAACTTTTCTCGTAAAAAAATCCCCCTCTCCGCAAAAATCCCCCAGACAATTTCAACTCCTTTGAAAATTTTCCCTGGGTAATTTCCCCTTTATATCTCCATATGTAAAATGAAATTAGCAAAGACAAAGTAAGTCAAATACAAAGAATTTAGTATAAGAATTCTGTTAAATTTCCCGGTGTATTGTTTCTCCTTCGAAAGTTCATCTTGGAAACTTCCATCCCCATGGATAAATCTCCTCTTGTAAAATCTCTACTGCAGAAAATCCATCCTATAAAAAAATGTCTGTTTACTTCTCAAAAACAAATACTAAGGCAAAAAAAAAGAAAAAAAAGGCTTATGTGATCTTTCTTCTGACAAAAATTACGAAATTTCACATTTGTTCAGATGGAAGCTAGAAACCCTTATAGTAAGACTCTGTGATATAACGAATCTGATATTACGATTTTTATTAAGATTCTTTGAATTTTTAAGGGCGCTATAATCCTTCCTCAAAAGTTATACAAATTTTCTCAGACTTCCATGGCTTGTGATGGGTACATGACAATTGATGAATATTATATATCTGGACGCGGCGTAAAAGCCGATTCACTTGATGTACCTATTTTTATCAAAATACCCTGCTTTACTTTCGGTTGTTAATTGGCCGAGCTACTCCTTACTTACAGTTTGCTGCCACGACTATATGATTAATTGATCAGGCTTGGAATCCACTCTCAGAAAGGGTATTGGTGGCAGACATGGACATTCATTTTTAAGGAAAATTTATATAGGTGTGTCTGAGACCCATATTACAAGACTCCCATGAATTGAGTGGATCAGTTTTTCTTGGAACTAAAGACCTTCTACTGAAAATCTGGAAAGTCGTGACAAATTCAGCTGTTGACGAAGCTTGCTTTGCATTTACTACCGAAACCTCGTCATATAATCCCCACAAACTGGCTTGATTCTGAAGCGGCTGAATTGCAGGGCCTATCATGGCACTTGCATCTGTTGATACAGATTCCAGAAAGGCCAAATCCATGTCTCTTGCTATTTTAATCTCACCTTGGAGAAGATCGTCAGGGGTAATATATAATTTTTCGAAACTCGAATTGAAGTATGTGGTAACCATGACGAGTGTGATCTGAACAAGCCCTAAAAGCCTATAAGTTATTTTATCTAGCCAACCCTTGCGTAGGCTCTCAGCAACATTTGAGAGTCCTCACCAAACATTGTTTGTGAACAGGGAATGCCAACTTCGGGATACAGCTGTGCATGGATAGATAGATAGATAGATAATTTTTTATTTGCAACAATTACATAAATAAATATGACAAACCAGTGCACATGCCTGGTGGTGGTGCATGATGCTGTGCAGCTGCACATGCTGAGTATTAACATAGATTAGTCAATGGATTGAATATATTATTCGTCTTCTCGACCAATTGCGAAGCAATTTTCTCTGCTGAATCTTTTCTGCTGGTGGACATCCAGCAGAAAAGATCGATATTTGGTGCGATATATTGATATGTCAATATGGATATTCAATATTGCCCAATACTAGTCTGAGTCACGATATTTCTGGGAAAAAATTCTGAAAACCCTATTAACTATTGACCTTTGATGACCATTGATTTAGTTCCTCATTCATACTCAGTGTATATTAGTCAATTAACATGCGTTATCGTCTTGGTTATTAGTTGAGGTTGAACCCCTTCTCTCGTAACGCCTCTTTTTAGCTTAATACTTAGCTATGTATGTTCAAGACACGTTAAAAGTGAAATTCATGGTTTTAAGGTAGACTAACTTATGACTATCAGCCTATTGGTTGGAGATAAAATTAAGTATGTTTCCTTTTTTACATGTTTTGTTAAAAAATATCGGTTCAATAATTACAAAGTAAATTTCTTTTATGGTAAGATTCGTAGTGTTCTAAAGGTTTTAGATTCTAGTTATTGATTTATCCCAGTCTCAGTTTTCTATGGCCATCCTTCCTGCATAAACAAAATTTTATAGTGTGAGAACATATATTATAGTAAAGGCCCATTGACAGTGAGATTGCCAATGGGCCATTATCAATAATATTATCCTTAATAAAATCTCAAACAAATTCTAGCTAAAGCTTGTCTGAGCCAATCAGATTTCTTATAGAATATTCCGATTTTATAGAACCTCCCCCAGACACTATTATGAATTGACGTTTCTGTTCAGATATCCCAGTTCCTGTCAGTCTCTCTTCAATTGATGAATTTGAATATATTTAACACTTGAATCTTCTTTAATTGACTATATTTATATATATTTATATTTTATATTTTTTCTATATTTTAGCTGTTATTGTAATATCCGACGACGTTTTTGGCTTTTCGAAATCAGACGTGATGGATTCTTTCTTAAGTCAGTTGCGCTTGTCCTGGGTTGCATGCTCCTTTATTGGTTTAGGATCTGAAGTACGACCCAATCTAGCTTTTGGAGAAATACCTTACAAGAAGCTAATGTGTTTTGTTGCTGCTACAACAGGGGGAATGTATCTACCAACTGCCCCTGTTGTTGAGGTATCGTGCCCTCTTGAGCCGTAATTCCATTTTCTTAGTTTCAAAATTCATAAATTCTTCCATTTAAATCCCTTCTTCATCTTCAAAAATGCACAAACTGTCCCTTGTTTATCTGTGAGCCAATTTCGGAGAAACCATTTTTTGGAGCCTTTTAAGTTGTAGACGTTTTTTGTTCCGCAAATTTTTATTTCGCAAATTTTGTTTTGCAATTTTTGTTTCGCCAAAAAAATTTCACGAATTTTTGTTTCGCCAAAAAATTTCACGAATTTTTGTTTCGCCAAAAAAATTTCACGAATTTTTGTTTCGCGAAGTTTTCTTTCGCTAATTTTTGTTTCGCAAATTTTCGTTTCGTGAATTTTTGTTTTGCAAATTCTTGTTTCACAAATTTTGTTTCGCAAATTTTTGTTTCCCAAATTTTTGTTTCGCAAATTTTTGTTTCGCAAGTTTTTGTTTCACAAAGTTTTGTTTCACAATTTTTTTTTTCTCGAATTTTTGTTTCTCAAATTTTTGTTTCGCAAATTTTTGTTTCACAAATTTTTGTTTTGCAGATTTTTGCTTCGCAAATTTTTGTTTCGTAAATTTTTGTTTCGCGTGTTTTGGTTAGCAGATGTGTTTTATTACCGTATCTACCACATCATTCGTCGAGGTATTATTTTCACCACGTTCAAAATCCTCGGAATGCCCCCTATTTATTCATGAATCAAATGGCAAAGATCAGAGACAATAATTCATTGTTTTAGAAGAATTGTGCCAAATTGCCCACAAACGAAAATTTCAAACGGTGTTCAGATTTTAGATTTCATCCCTCTTCAAATTTGTAACCTAAGATAAAATTAGCAATAACACTTGAAATATGTTTCTATTTAGCCCAAAACAAATTTTCAATCCTACCGTCTCAAGTAGAAATTGCAAACCCAAAGTTACGTTAGAAAACCTTTCTAAATTGGAAAACTGTTTATTTAAGATGCTATAGTGTGCCCTTTTCCCCGAAATTTTGAAGCTCCAGTAACCCCTAATCCTCTTAAAAAAAGAAAAAAAAAGAAGAAAAACGATGAAGAAAAATTTTTCCCGATAACTCTAACTCGATTCCTAAGACGCGATAAAAATAAGTATATGTACAAAACTATCTATAAAAATGGTCATCTTTTAATGCTATTTACTAATTAAAAATGCTAATTTAAAAGTAATACGCCATCCACAGTTACCTTACAAATATACCTGAGAAAAGTTACAGAGATAGGCAGAAGGAAAACGTTTTTGTGAATTCCATGTCGAAATGGATAAAAACCTTGATATTATTTCTGAAAAAAATGTTGTTTTGGAAGATCCAGATACTCTTGCTAAAAACTCTGACGTTTACCCTATGCTTCAAGAGATCTGCCAAATATTAACATTCAATTGGAAATTGTTTTTAATTTCAAATTGTTTTCCTTTTATTCAAAAAGAATGTCTTAATTTAATGTTAGTTTGTTAATTGAATTGTTTTTCATCATTTGTTGTTTGGGCTACTGTTTGTTAATTGATTTATAACGCTATTGAGTTGTATTTCAGGTGAACGATTTCACCCTCACTCCCAATGAGTGTCATCTATCATTTCTGCGTAGAAGTTTTCAAATGAATGCAAGCAATGAACTTCTTATGTAAGTAACTAATCGGCACTGCCGTTATCTTCCGCAGTTATTTTCTCTTGCGTGCAGAACTTAAAACGGGAGCAAATATTTTGTGTATGAGGGAGCCCTATATATCCCTATAAAAGGATGCTTAAAAAGTGTATTGAAATGCCTTTTGCTATCTTTGCTACAATGCTGTTCTTCGATAGGAATATGTTTAAGGATATTCTTTTAATCTCTATTGATGCTTAAAAAGAACAGCTTTTTAAATTTCTGCTCGAATGACCCCCTCGCAGTATTTTACAATCACTTCTTCGATACGACCACATTACTAGTTTATTTTAGTTTAAAACGAGCAAAAACAAAAAGTAACGTTTTCAACGCCTACCAAATAATCATAGGCAGCGGAATAGCGCTGCCTAAGAAAATAGCGATGTGGGCACAATGTATTATTTATTTTTTGACCTGGGCGCTTCGTATCGAAGGAGTTGCCGTAGAAACTTAGAAAAGGGCCCATTAGATTAGAAATTAAAAGGGCTAGTGTCATTTTTAATAGTCGAAAGTGATTGGAGGGTAACTAATCCCTCTCCCTCGTCCACCATTTCCCCAAACACATTCAATCAAAATTTTGAGATAGCCATTTTGTTTAACGTAGTTGAAAGATTCGGAAATTATGTCTTTGAGAATGAGAACCCCAAACAGCCCTCAGGGCAAGGGTTATAAGCCATGCCCTGGGGGTATTTAAGGTATAGCCTGTATATATAAAGGATGATCATAAACTTTGAAATGGTCTCATTTGATTGAGAATCAGATGTTCTAGTGTCCTTTTTAAGATTTAGAGTAATCAGAGGGTGGATACCCCCCCCCACACCTCGTATTTTCCCGAAATGCATCTGATAGAAGTTTTTAGATGGCCTTTTTTTGTCGTAGGAACTTCCAAAAGAGCTCATTCTATTGGAAATTGAAAGCTCTTGTGCTCTTTTTAATAGGCAAAAGAGATTGGAGGGTAACCAACCCCCCTCCTCGAGTCAAAATTTTGAGACAGCTATTTTGTTCATTGTAGTTAAAAGCTCTGGAAACTATGTCTCTGAGGATGACAACCCCCCTACAACCCTCAAGGCAAGGGTAGTAAGTTATGCCCTGGGGTATATAAGGTTATATAGAGAATGGTTGATCACATAAACTTCGGAGGGGGCTCATTGAATTGGTAATTAGAAGTTCTGTTGTCCTTTCTAATATTCAAAATGATCAGAGGGTGGATACCCCCCCCCCAAAAGACCTCATATTTTTCCGAAATGCAAATGATAGAAATTTTGACATGGCCATTTGTTGTCGATGAAATTTTGAAAACAGTTCATTCGATATATATATATATATATATATATTTATATATATATATATATATATATATATATATATATATATATATATATATATATATATATATGTATATATATATATATATATATATATATATATATATATATATATATATATATGTATATATATATATATATATATATATATACATATATATATATATATATATATATATATATATATATATATATATATATATATATATATGCATGTATATGTGTATATATTCAGTTTTTTACTGGCGCAACCTTTTTTTCTTTATCTTTTTGTTTATTTACTCATTTACATTTTTATCTGTTTACAGAAAATCGTCAATATTTGCTATTGAGCGATGGAAAGACTCGGAATATAGATTGGAGCTTGACGTATGCCACCTCCTTGCGTGCAGACTTAAAGAAGGATTTTTCTTAAAGGTAAGCCTCCAAAAAAAAAAAAAAATAACTGCTGCAAAAAGCTGCCCGAGGCCTACACACCATTAAGCCGTATCACCACTCTTTGAGGGAGAAGGCTTTTTGACAGCCAGGTTTTAATCACGGTTCCCTGATTTTGAAAGAAACTCGAGTATGAAAATAAGGGCTGACCTAGGGAGTCGATGGTTGACCTCGGGAGTCGATGGAGCTTGGTCCTAGGTTCTCCTAGATTGCACTAACTTAGTGGTAAAAATCATTAGCCCAAATGGTCTTATTTTGGTCATTTTTTTATTTTAGTCCTGTTTTACTTAATTGTTTACGTAACTGGGCTGATTCTCTCAAGTTTCACATAGCTGAATTGTTCTCTTTACTAGAACAATTGGTAAACACTTTTTGGTAATTCCAAGATTTTTAAGATTTGTCCCACAATGCTCTTTAAAAGAAAATGGAACACCACGGCTCCTTTTGAAAGTGATCCTAATCATTGGAAATACGTTAACATTTCATTCTTGGAAAGTAGTTAACAGGGGCGAATTTTTTACGCTTTTACTCGGATTCATTTTTCCTTTTTTAAGAAACACTGTCCTTTGCTTTATAATATTTATTATTTAATAGTTAGCTAGTTACTAATCATTGATTAACAATTATTTAATTGCACAATACAAACATTGAATCTGGGGAGCCTAATGTTGAATAAATTTCGAAGTAACATCTCAATTTCAGACGGGGCCAAAACGCCTATGCTGTAGTTCAATTTTTAACCCTGCTAGCTAAACATATTTTATTTAGATAATCTATATATGAATAACCCAAACCCAAATAGGCATTTCTTTTGGTGTTTCTCTCATAGGCCCCTTTTGTCATCCGGGATGGAAGGGTGTCATAAATAAATATTTAAAGGAAATGTGAACTTCCTGAGAGTGTGTGAAATTAAATAAATGAAATTAAATAAAAAAACAAGTTTTTTAAAATGAAAGTAAGGAGCAACATTAAAACTTAAAACGAACAGAAATTACTCCGTATATGAAAGGGGCTTTTCCTCCTCAACTTTACGCTAAAGTTTGACTCTTTCTCTCAACTCTATTTCTAAAACAGTAAGAAACTTTAGCGTAAAGAGCGGGGTGTTGAGGAGGAAAAGCCTCTTTCATATACGGAGTAATTTCTGTTCGTTTTAAGTTTTAATGTTACTCCTTACTTTCATTTAAAATTCTCAGGCGGCTTTTCCTGCAGTGAGTTATTAGTAGTGGTAGTAGTAGTATCATTATTATTCTTTATATTTACACTTATAAAACAGGAACTAGCCCGCCCTTGCGTATTCTATTCGCATGACAATCTTGTAAGGTTGTCCTCATTCAAGTATATGTTTGTTGTGGTAATCGTTGGTAGTATTTTTCTCTTTAATTTTCTCAGTCTGTCATCTGCCATTATAATTGTTCAACTCACTTGTTGTTGTTTCTCATTTTCTACTGCATGATTTCTACTGCGTGACTCCTTAACAATAATGTTGTAAGATAAGATTTATTTCAAAAAGCCTGTGGGTCATAGCAAGACAGAATACAGTCTACAAACGCGGGACAGAGCCTTTCTTGGACCTTCATGTTTGAAGTCGATGGTCTTGAATTCTATTTCTGAATTTGAGGTAGCTCGTATCGTGAATGCTCTTAAAGGATCATCCTCTTCAGGACCAGACAAAATTCCTACAAGGGTTATCCATGCCATTCTGCCTGCTATTCTGTCACCACTGACTAAGCTCGTCAATCTGTCTTTCGAGAAAGGTATTTTTCCTGAATCTCTCAAGTGAGCTAAGGCTATAGTACTCTATAAAGGTGGTTCTCGGAGTGATCCTGCTAATTATAGGCCAATTTCTGTCCTATCTGTTTTCAGCAAAATTTTTGAGAAGGCTATGCTATCCAGGCTTCTTAGTTTTCTGGATGCAAAGGATTTTCTGCATGATTTCTAGTTTGGATTCCGAGCGAGTCACTCTACGGAGCATGCTTGCGCAGCTTTATCGAATTTCATTCATTCGGCAATAGATTCTGGTCATATCCCGGCAGCTTTATTTTTGGATGTTCGTAAAGCTTTTGATTCCTTGACTCATCGGATTCTTCTTTGGAAACTATCGCATATTGGTATAAGAGCAAACGCTTATTCTTGGTTTGATTCATATCTTTCTGGTAGGCTTATTTCAATTGATCCGATTTTCCGGAGCCCTTCTGAAGTATATTATGGCGTCCCGCAGGGATCTGTTCTTGGTCCCATTTTATTTTTGATTTTATGTTAATGATCTGATTTTGGCTGTAAAAAACACCAGTACTATGGCATGTTGCAAGCTGTGTCAGCCTGATGCTCAGTCGTGTTCCAATACTTCTTCTAGTGAAGATATTCTTGTTGCTTTTGCTGATGATACCACACTTGGGACCCTTGGGAAGACGGAATGTGATATCAAGTCTAACCTTGTGGCATTATTCGAGAGAGTTATGTCATGGTTTAATGCCAATTACTTGGTCTTGAATGCTGGTAAATCACATTTTCTTATTTTTTCTCGAATTGGTATAGCTTTCCCTCAGCTTACACACCTTCAGGTGTCACAAGGCTCCCTGTGTAGACCAGAGAATCGGGTAGTCCGGTTTCTTGGTATCCTGCTTGATGAGAACCTTTCATTCAGAAACCATGTAGCCATGATTAGAATTAAGGTCTCACGGAGTTTGGGTATCATTCGAAAACTTAGATACACATTTCCTGGATCTATTCTGAAACTTCTTTTTTTTCTGTCTTGTCCAGTCATATGTTTTTTATTGCCCCATTGTATGGATGTCTACTTTTCCGTCTACGCTGCGGTCACTTTCCGTCATGTATAATATAGCACGGCGTCTGGTTATGGACACCAACCGTTCTTCACCAACACCGCTCTTAGTCTACGGTCTATTTACATTATTTCTTGTGCTTCTTTTGTCTTTGATCAACTTCACGGCAATCTTCCAAAATCTCTTCGGAAAACTCCTAGGTTTATTTCTGATTTAGATCCATATAGCCTTCGTTCTTCAAATAATATCTACATTCCGCCTACCCCTACTATTTGATCAGATTTCAATCCCCACATTGCTTTTCAACAGGTCTGAAATTCACTACCCTCTTCAGTGCAGAAATGCCCCTCGTTTGGGACTTTTAAAAGAATTCTTAAGGATCATTTAATAAAGAATCAAATAGATTAATTTTTTTTTTCCTCTGAGGAGTTAATGGCCCCTGTGTTCTGTTAGTGGTGTGTGGTTGCCCTCTCTGAACTTTGCTCCCAGGCCTCAGGTATGTTCTCTATGTTTTTTTCTCCTTCTAGTTATTGCTTATATTGTATCCCCCATAAATATATTGCCTGTGAACTGCTATATGTGATTGTCTATATTGAATTTATTGCTTGTACAATAATCTTTTTTTTCTTATCCCCCTTGTATCCCTGGCCATAGAGCCTTTCGAGGGGAATTATGTGTATTGTAATTCGATTTTGAATTGTATTTTGTATTGTCTTCTATTTAATATTAATAAACTTCTCTCTCTCTCTCTCTCTCTCTCTCTCTCTCTCTCTCTCTCTCTCTCTCTCTCTCTCTCTCTCTCTCTCTCTCTCTCTCTCTCTCTCTCTCTCTCTCTCTCTCTCTCTCTCTCTCTCTCTCCCTCCCTCTCTCTCTCTCTCTCTCTCTCGTCTCTCGTCTCTCGTCTCTCGTCTCTCGTCTCTCGTCTCTCGTCTCTCTCTGGACAAAGGTCCAGTATTTTCTTGAGCTGATTTGGCCACGAATCATGTCTACCGTCCTTCAAGCTCTCCAAACAAGCTGACTAAGGAAGCTGAACTATAGGTAGCCTAATTATTTTCTCCCAAAATTTCAACATTCTGACCAATCTAATACTCTTTAAAGTGAAAAGCCCCCAAATCTCCTTTCAGTACCACTTAACTAAATAAATCCTTTAAGCCTAACATTTTTTTAAAATATCTTAGCTGAACTACTTCTAACTTAGCTGCTTTAGCAAAACCCCAAGCATCAGAACCCCAATATAGACTAGAAGCTACTTTTGTCCGGAACACTCTTTTCTGGATCTTCATGTCACTTATCTGGCCTAAATTACTTCCCAAAAGCATATTAGTTAGCCTATTACCCCTTAAATTACAATCTCCCACATGTCTAGACATCGCCCTGAATGCACTAAACTTAACACCCAAATGAACAAATTCTTTTTTTAACCTCTAATATCGTTCCTCCAAAATTAAAATCAACCTCGGAAGTAACATCCCCTTTGCTCCTGAATACTAATACTACTGATTTCATACCGTTCAACTCTAAATTATTCTTTTTTAAATAATTTTTTAGTATATCTAATTGCTCTTGAAGATTATCTCTACCGCGAATAACATACATTATAGCCTAAATCATGGGTCAGCAACCTTTTGTTGTAAAAGAGTGAAACTTTTACGTAGGGATATTACGCGGGCCGCGCTTAGGTCACATGTCATTACGCTGTAATGTAATATTGCAGGTATATTATAATCATTAGACTATATCTACAATATTTATATACAAATATTTTAGGTTTTATAATAAAACACTTAATGTATATTTTTACGACATTTATTGTAGTTAATGCAATCAATGAAATTTTTGTTGTTGCATTTGACGTGCATTTTTTTTTATATTAGCGTAGTATTTTTTGCATTTTTGTAGTAGAGACGCGTAGTATTGCGCCTAAATGTATATCCGATAACTGAGAACAGTGTTTATTTTGTGGATAATTCAGAATTCAAGAAGTTTGCTCACAAATATTTGTACTATCAAACATAAATATTATTTGCTGAGCAAACATAAATCCTAGCAGCTTTCAGAGGCCAAACTTTCATAGAAATCCCCCAAGTTTGCTTTTTCCTTAAAATCTATCTTATCGCTTTGAAAATCTGTCGTGTTGGTTTGAAAATCACTTGGTACATTACTGACATCCACTGCGAAAGGGTTTTTGAAAATATCCATCTTACGTGAGGTCTTTCTAAAATCAGCAAATCCGTTTTCAAGCTCAGTTTGAAGGTGTATTAACGCACTGTCCATTTTAGTATTTTGCCAAGCAAAATTTATACCAGCTTCTTCTACTGCTTTCTTGCAATTTGGAAAACGATCGAGCTTTCTTTCGTCGATATGTTTGATAGATAATGTTAGTTTCATTTCAAATGCCTTAACATCTGAATACATTTGGCATATAATTTATTTTTTTGCTTGTAAACGTGTATTGAGTAGATTCAGTTCGGTAATCATATCAGTTAAAAACCAAAGATCTACAACCCACTCGATGTTGTAAAGTTTAGGTATTACCTTTCCTTTCCTCTCCATGAAGTTACAAATTTCTTCGAATAAAAAATCGTTGAAGTACTGATCCTGTCGTTGAATCGTTGAAGTGGTGACATGAATATACATCATGTCACTATATTCATGTCACCAAAATTAATAGCAGATATAACGGTATCCATTATTTCTCTCCACGATAAATTCTTGCAACGCTATGCTTCTTGATGGACAATACAGTGAAAAGTATATGGACCTATGGTCCAAGCTCTAGGAGTTTGCTGTTGACTTGTCCAACCATACCTTTATAATGACCGCTCATGTTTTTTCGGCCGTCCGTGGTGATACCGATTTGTTTATCCCAGTTCAAGTTGCGTGAAACCAGATCTTGTTCCATGGGATGAAATAAATCCTCCCCCTTTGTAGTTCCATTAAGACCAAATCTTTGAAATAACTCCTCATATAAATGACAGATTTTATCAATCCTTCGTACAAATATTAGGAATTGTGCTGTATCCCACACGTCCGTACTTTCGCTCATCGCAAGAGAAAAGTACATGAAAGACGACGCTTTGTCCTTAAATTTTTCACAAAAGTTAGAACCCAAGCCTTCGGTGCCGCGGGTGCAAGTTCTAGTTGAGAGATTAGTGTTTTCAAAAATATTTTTGTGGTCCGGGCTTACTTCTTCCGCAATAGCTAAGATATACTCTTTGATAACTTTGCTGTCGGTAATTGGGCGGCCATGCTTTGTTATTATTTTCGCCACTTAGTAGCTGGCACGTACAGCTGATTTGTTTTTGTCTGTTACAACTTTAAAGATTTTCTACTGAGTTTTGAGTGACGATTTCGAGTTAATGATTTTGTTTTTTGAGATTAAACTCCAAGGCAGTCAAATTTAGTTTTGTGCTCAGCATCGTAATGTCAATTAAAGTTATATTCCTTCAATCTTTCGACAGACTGAACACAAAGTTTTTCTTTAACTTAAAAAAAAAAAAAAAAATATCCACGCTTCCTTAAAAATCCATCTTCATCAGCGATCTTTCTTTTTTTTAGAAGCCGTCTTGGGAGTGCAAAAATAAGAAATAAAATATAGGCCTATGTATAACTATGTATTTCTACTGAGCCTACCAGCCAGTTCATCCCTGCTTCTTTGGCTTTGTTCCAGTTCTGAGTGATTGTCTTGTTTTTCCTATAGCAAAGTAGTTGATGCAGTCAAAGTCATATGCATTGGCAATTGTAGTTACAAGTAGTTGGGGTTACAGTCATAATCAGTCACACTCACAAGTATTTGCAGTTGCAATTAGTCACAAATTCAAACAATTGGAAGCAGTCAGAGCTTGGAAAAGCTGCAATAGCAGTAGTACTAATTGCATAAGTAGTTGTTGTATTAACCCTCAAAGGGTCAATCTATTACATTCAGATGTTCCTCAGATATTGTTCACATGCTCTTTTGACAACCTGCATGCGTAGAGTGCATTTTGATTTTGTTCAATATACAGCGCAATATTTCCTAACAGTTAATGTACTTGCAGACAGGCCATTTTAATATCCATATTTAGTTATAAATACCCCTCATCAGGTCTTGAAATTTCATTTTAATACCTTTATCTGTTCCTATGATGATGTAATATGCCCCTATGGCAAACTTGGATGGACATATCCCCAATAATATGTTCTGAAAGTTCCAGCGTACCCCCTTTTTTTCCTGAAATATTGGACACACACCCTTTTCGCAATCTGGATTTGTATTGTACCTTTTGATTTAGTTTTACTCTCTCTCTAGTCCCCAAAAATTGAAAGGTAATACCTTATTCTGTTCCTGAGACCATTTGTATTGAGAGGCGTGAGGAATAAATTATTATTATTATTATATTGTATCTATGCTCTTTTGACAACCTGGATGTACTTAATCCCTTTTGCTGAAAATTAGCTTTAGAAAGAAAAAAATCCCTTGATTTTGATGAGTGTCATCAGCTACACGCTGGGATATGTCCCAGTGTGCACCATTTTTTCCTGTCCCACTATCTCTATGCCAGATGACAGTCATCTTCAAAATCAAGCGTTATTTTTTTTCTTCTGAATATTTGGGCGCAAGATAGCCACATAACGTGACCAGATAATTCGACTTTCACTTGCTACCACAAACACTAAATTCTACTGAACTAAAAAAGACTAAAAAAGACTAAACAAAGAAAATATAAAGGCAAAATGTTTTTTTGGGGGCATTTCTCAAACTTTGTGGTAGGTTTACTCAGAAAAAATTGTAACATATCAAAAAGATTTGTCTGGATGGTTAAACATCAAACTAACTATGCTTGATGGTATTTACGGATTTTTCCGAGAATGCTAGATGGCTGAATGCTAAATGGTACCCCCTTTCATTCCATTGTGTATTGGTATGATGTGTAACATGGTCCGCCAGGTGCAATGCGGTGAGGATATTGCGGGTTGCACCAAGTCGAATCGCGGGCCATGGTTTGCCGACCCATGGCCTAAACCAATCCAAAAGGGGCTCCATTACTTTTCATAAAACTATATAAACCAATAACAAACAAGGAAAAAAGCTTAGAAGATAAAGTGTATCCTTGTTTTACATCCCCGTGAAACATAACCAGCCTAGAAAATTTTTCCATAACCTTCACAACAAACTTCACGATACATATCTGCTATTATCGCTGCTAAACAAGACGGCAAACCTATTTCTAACGGACTCTCAATTAATAATCTCCTATTTACCGAGTCAGAAGCCCTTTTCAGGTCTAAAAATGCTACGAACAGTCGACCATTTTGTCCTCTAGCATATATCCTTCTCAGTATATCCAAAGTAAAAATATGGTCAATAGTGCGGAATGTCGATCTGAATCCCATTTGAAACGGGCTAAGTATTTCCTCCTTATCCAACCAATCTCTTGGCCTTATTTCAAGAACCTTACAAAACAATTTACATACCATATTTCCCGTAAAGGTAGACATAAAGTTTTCTTGTAACTTCTTATGACCTTTCTTAAAAAGAGGCACTGCTACCGAAGTGTCCCATGAACGAGGCCAACATGCTTTCTTCATTACAAACGAGAAAATTGCGGCCGAAATGGGTATTAAAGTTGTCCTTCCTAAGCTTAGGGTCTTTGTAGATATACCATCTATTCCTGGACTCGGATTACCATTAATCTTTTTCAAAATTAAATATTTATCATTCTGTCTTGAAGGATATGTTACCGTCCATAGAACTAATTCTCTATCCTCTTAATCCTTCGACTCATTCGCCCTGACATATTCTGACTCCCTATTTTCAAAATAATTTAGCCACGTCTCAACTGGTTGGACATCTCTTATTCCCGGGCCCTGAATTGAATATTTAACTACCGACCAAAACTCTCTAGGGTTATTCACACCATAAGCTATCTTTACTTTCTCATTAATCTTTATCTGCCTCTCTCTCTTTTTAACTCTTTTAACCTTATTATAATCTGACTATATTCAGATTATAATTTTAACTCTATTATAATCTATATTGCTATATTCAAGTGAATGTGGGGAGATGAACTAGCAACAGGAGAAGCGCATATAGGCTTTCGAGATGACTTAGAAGTATGCTTTAGGTTCGCTGTCAGCAGAAAGTCACTAACAGTAAATTCGTCAAAGGAACAGCCAGCCGCTTGTTACGAATATTTTCGGAAAAGACGCTTGGCCTATCTTGGACACGTGCTGCGGATGATCGAAAGTCGTCTCTCTAGCATAGCACACTGCTGGAAATTCTACAGTAGACGTAGAAGAGGCCCTCCAGCGAACGCGTTGCGCAGTACACTAGACTGGGATCGGAAGATAGCTAAAATCTCACTGACACCTGAATGGGAGGATATCGTCGCAGTGTCAGGTGTGCGTGATGAATGGAGAGGCTTTATGGATGCCCTATGCGCTACAGATGGCACTGGAGGAACTAAGGTTTAAGATAATGTCTTGACTATCAACTTTTGATGTGATAAGATCGACATTGGCATGCTGATTACCCAAAATTGGGATAAATTGATGCACATCTTTTACGTGGATCACAGCAATATAGACGCTTATGGGTTTAAGCTTTGGTTTTAAGCTTGTTGACTGATTGAAGGGTTTATATGTTGATTTTTCCCTATGTTTTTGAATACACAATTCTTTAATGAATCTGCCCCTCCCCTGAATAAGTTTAGGCCTTTCTTTCTATATGTTCATTTCCCCCTTTATATGAAAACCACTGTCGCCTATGAAATTTTGTCTGCTATATTTAAGGTCTGAGCACTTACGAATAGATTTAATTACAGTTGGCCTGGGCTCTAACATTTTATGTTATTCGGATTATCAATCAGACTTATATCAACGTCGACAGTAAAGACGTTTCGTTTATAGTGTGATATTTTTTTTTTAGTTTATAGATGTACCAACTAAGTTTAGCTGTTCCATGGGTATGTTTTCTTGTTATGATTTGTTTTTATAGGGTTTTTCAATCAAGGATGATAACAGGATTCAACTGGACCTGGCTCTATTATGGAGAACAGACATCACAATTGAATATGTGATCAAATCAGCGTTTCCCGATGATTCATCTGGAGTCATGTGTGAAATCTACGTTGTTGGTAAGTATATAGACAGTATATACACTCTCCGCTAAATATTCAGCTTATGATTGACAATCAACATAAAAAACTGGATAATCGAAACGGCAATCTATTAAAAACATGTATATTACCTTCTATGTATTTCTTTCCAACAGCTGCAATTGAAATCAGTTCAATTTACAAAATACGAAAGGTTTCTATGAAATGGGCAGCTTTTAAGTTCTTTTGAGTCTGTGCGGCCAAAAGAAACAGAAGATTTCAGCCTACAAACTTTTTTTTTACTATTTTTTCCTAAATTTTTAGTGCTATGACATAGTGGAGTGTGTAGCAAACTTTGTTTGCTTTTGCCGGTGAAAGTGGTGCGAAAACAAAATTTGAGTTTTTTCACCGTTGACACCGTTTTTATCAATGCCTTAAAAATATATATATACGTATAACGCGTCCCTTAAAAATGTTGCCAAAATACACAAACTAACTTCAAGGTTATAAAAATATTTTATTCTCTAAGTCTTTGCCCAAAGCGTAAAACCTTAAAATAGTTTTTGCTGTTATTTATTGACCAATTTTATTCTAATTTGCATATTTCTGAATATGCTCCTACTATTAATCCAATTTTTAATAGATAATTCTGTTTTTCTTTTGCATTTTTTAGCGAAATCAGAGATCCTCAAATAGCCAAGAATTGTGTCGTTCTAGCATCTTACTCCTTTCTAGATAACTCGTGTTGAATTTTTATTTACCTGAAATTAATAAATTTTACTTTCTAATTGAAAACAAATTTTACTTTCGTTAGTTTCGTAAAATATAAAATCTCATTGAAAAATTAAAATATTGGGACAAAAATTAAAAATTTTGAAAAAATTAAAAATCAAAATTGAAAAATTCAAATCAAAAAGACATAAATGAAAAATTTTGAAAAATTACAATTGAAAAGTTCAAATCAAAATGACAAAATTAAAAATTTTGAAAAATTAAAAAGGAAAAATTCGATATTTTTGAAAAATATAACATGTTCCTTAAAAATGGTCCCAAAATATGCCAACCAATTTTGAGGCTATAAAAACATGTTTTATTCTCTACTTCTTGACATTTAACCTATTCTGTTCCTTATAACGCGCCATATATACCAGTTAATGCTTTATTACTTTGCTCAAAGCTTAAAACCTTAATATAGTTTTGCTGCTATTTCTTGACCAGTTTTGTTCTAATTTGTACATATCTGGATATGCTCCTGCAATTAATCCAGGGCTTCTACAATTTTTAATAGATAATTTTGTTTTTCTCTTGCATTTTTTTTAGCGAAATCCGAGATTCTCAAATAGCCGAGATTCGTGTCGTTCCAGTATCTCACCCTTTTCTAGATAACACGCATTGAATTTCTTATTAATCCGAAACTTATAATTTTAACTTTTTAATTCAAAAAAAATTACTTTCAGTAGTTTCGTAAAACTTAAAATCTCATTGAAAAATTAAAATATTGGGACAAAAATTAAAGGTTTTGAAAAATTAAAAATAAAAATTGAAAATTCAAATCAAAAAGTCAAAAAATCAAAAATAAAAAATTTTGAAAAATTGAAATTGAAAAATCCAAATTTAAATTCAAAAATATAACACGTCCTTAAAAATGGTCCCAAAATGCGCGAACCAACTTCGAGGTTATAAAAAAAAATTTATATTTGATTTCTTTTATATTTTAAAATGTAAAATTGAAAAATTCAAATTCTACTCTTAGTAAAATTGGATGTGCGGCTCATACTTTACTTTAACTCGTGTTGAATTTTTATTAATCTGAAATTTATAGATTTACTTTCTAATCGAAAACAAATTTTACTTTCAGTATTTTCGTAAAATATAAAATCTCATTGAAAAATTAAAATATTAGGACAAAAATAATTTTTTTGAAAAAATAAAGATTAAAATTGAAAAATTCCAATTTTACTCTTAATAAAATTGGATGTGCGACTCATACTTTACCTTAACTCGTATTCATTTTTTTATTAATTTGAAATTTTTAAATTTTACTTTCTAATTGAAAACAAAATTTTACTTTCAGTAGTTTCGTAAAATGTAAAATCTCATTGAAAAATTAAAATATTTTAAAAATTTAAAATTTAGAAAAATTAAAGATTAAAATTGAAAAATTCAAATTTTATTCTTATTAAAATTTTGTGTACGGCTCATACTTTACTTTAATCGAATGTTGGAAGCTATTTGAGGATGGATCCAAAGAGAAAGTAAAAGTTATAAGAGCGGGAACTGGCGCTAGCGTTGGAAAGAAGAATTAACAAAGCTATTCAGCAGCCCTAACCTGTATAACACTTGTCGTTGTATGTGATTTAAAATGGGGAGGGTAAATAAGGTAGGATTTTGCCCTCAGAATACGTTTCTTTTGAGAATAAATCAGCGTGGAAAATACCAACGTGGAAAAGTGGTGAACGCCTCTCATTTAATCCTTATTTCTTAAAATAATTTTATTTAATTTGTGTTATAAATAATTAATTTGTACTATGCATTTAAAAGCCATTTATACCACTAGTAATCTTTTGTATGACTACTGCTACTATGAACAATTCACTGCAGCACCAAGACGCCTGAAGCCAGCAGAGCTACGTACACTCATCCTCCATCCCAATCTATTCAAAGTCTCTTTACATCCTCCTGAGAAGCTCCTAAAACTAAGTCTATTGCATGTCTAAGTATCATCATAATAAGTATTTTCCTTTCTGCAGAAACCAAGCTTATGGCTTTATAATTATCACACTCACTCTTTATCACTTTTCTTAGACTTTTCCTAAAATCGCTAGGTACTTCCTCTTTTTCAGAAATCAGACTCTTAATCTTCAGTAATTTATATGCTCTGACCCATCTCTCTTTATCAATTTTCTTTTATCACAAATTCTTTTTGTGATACAAAAATTTTTTTTTGTGATTTTTTTTATCGTTCACTGTCTTGGCAAAAAAATCCTCATTATTCTCTCTTCTGTATTTGCATCACAAATTCTTTTCCCGTTCCTATCTTTAACTGGGACAAATCCAGATCATGATAATTATGTTAAATAATTATATAGTAAACAGTTTAGTAATTAATTTGTGAATGTTCAATTATCAAGTGCTTCTTTTGAGTTCAGCTGTTTTTATTTTTTTATTTTTATGATTTGTCTTATGGCCACTAAAAACTTCAGGCTTAAAGTGCAGAGCTCAACTTGTTACTTATTTTAATTTCTGGCGATGGACAGGTGATTCAGGGATTGGACAGACGGGTTTTTAGGGATAGTCTCTCTCGGAAGACCATTTCAAGTGGAGATGCAGTCTATTGTAAAACTTTTATTTAAGGCTATTCTGCTCCATCAGATCATTTGGCCACATTTTGTTAATATTCGAGTAATTTGAGCTAAAATGTAAACTGAACACAAGTTCCTCAGCCAAAACAGTGCACAAGTGATGATAAAGAGTTATGTGAGAAAAAACGTAAGTGCAAAACTGAACTAAACGTATTTTTTCTTCTATAAGGTCCCTACGAGTTTTTGCATGATATCACCTGTAAAGCTAAAAAGCCAATAAGATCTCCATACAGATTGACAACTTTCCATCAATATTGGCAGCTTGTGAAGAATTTAAAAGAAACGGGTCAAGAGCTCCAACAGCTTCACCAATTCACAAAAGATTCTGCACATTATACTGTTCCAGAGGGAGTGAAGAGTGGAATTCCACTGCTCTATGTTCCACAAAATACACTATTGCCCACTTTTTATTCAAGGTTAGATGTTTGTTTTAGTTTATTTATATTAGTTTTATATATACTTTGAAACAAAAGACCATATGAATTACCCAATGAGCTCAATTACAAGGTCGCTATGTACTTATGGAGAACAAGTGTTTAGATTCTCCCATAAAATTTTCCGGTCTTACGGCACTGAAATTTATGTTTCATCTCCTTTCTTCTAAGTTTTACGGATGTTTCGGTAATTTTACAAAAATTTGGGGAAAAGGATTCCCAATAGGATTAGAAAATCTCAGTCATTCTGTTTTCAAAAAGCTGAAAAGGCAGTGTGCTAATTATAGAGGCAGATCTCTCATTGACATTGCAACCATATTATTCGCCGATAGTGCTACAGAGATTCTTAGATCCAACAGATAGGCGAATGTGGCAAGTCCAGTCTGGATTTTGGTCCAGCAGAGGGTGATAAGATCAGATTTTGCCCTCTGTCAAACAGTTCGTGGTAACGAACTGTAAGTGAGGAGCGACGCAGCTCAATAGTAACCGAAACTATAAAAAACTGAATTTTGATGCTAATAGATATATCAAAAGAATCGTTGATTCGAAAGAAAGTTAAAAGTTCTAGCGCCCTTTTTAAGTGGCCAAAAACCATTGAGGGCAACTAGGCCCCCTCCCACGCCCCCTTTTTTCCCCAAAATCGTCTGTAAAGTTTTTAGATAGCTATTTTGTTCAGCATAGTTGAGGGACCCAATAAGTATGCCTTTGGAGATAATATGATCCCCCACGGTCCCTGGGGAATGGTCTCTAAGTAAAAAAAAAATTGCCCATTGTTTACGTATAAAATTTGTTATTGGGAAGCATGCATACATTTTTCCGGTGGGGAGGGGAGGACGAATTTTTTTTCTGGGGTGATTTTGCAGGAAAAAGTTTCCTTGGGAAGGAAAGTTTCCAGGGGGTAAGTTTTCAGGGGCAATTTTACAGTGGGGGAATTTGCCAAAATTTCTGTACAAATTTGTTTTTATTTGTCTTGCTTTCTCTTTACCAACTCAATTTTATTCGTGGAGATGTTAAGGGTAATTGTCTGGGGTAAATTTTCACCGGGATTTATTTGTCCAGAGGATATTTTCGTGGGGAGAGGGAGTTTTCTGTGGAGGGGGCAGATTTCCTGGCGTTGTTTCAAAAACGGTCAGAAATTAAAAAGATTAGAGTTTAGATTAAAGAAATTAAAGTTTTTTCCAACTGAAAGTAAAGAGGATTATTAAAACTTAAAACGCAACAGAAATTATTACGTATACGAGAGAGGCTCCTCCTCACCACTTCGCTCTTTACGCCTAAGTTAAAATTTTGTCCCAAGTTTGAAAACGACACCTAAATACAAGGGTCGTTTAATTAGAACAATAAGAAACTATTTTTAAAGTACTGAAAAACTTTAGCGTAAATAGCAACGTGTTGAAGAGGGGGCGACCCCCTCATATACATAATAATTTCTATTTGTTTTAAGTTTTAATGTTGCTCCTTACTTTCAGTTAAAAAAAGTTATTTATTGATTTGATTTAATTATGCAACGATGTAAAAACTGCAAATTTTATTTCATCAAAGTTTTCATTGGTTGTATTATCGCCTTCGATTCAGTTGAATAAAATACCATATGGAAGATTCTCCTTGAAGATGATATAACCAAATAATGCATCGATATTCTGAAAACTTCTTACTAAGAATCTGCGTCTAGCGCTATGTCGGTAGTAAAGATTTGAAAGAGTCTAGTCTCTTGAAAGTTAAGGAGTCACCTGAATTCTGGATTCTAAATGTAGATAAGAGGCCATGTTTTACTTGCAACAAATTTATCTGGCAATTATGGCTATGATAATTTCTGCAAATATTATGGAAGTCTGTAAGTTGTAACTTTGCTGTTTTTGAAAAGCTTGACTTTTCATTAAGTAATTGTATGAGAGACCGTAATTTACTTACCTTTCGAAGATTTAGTAAATTTGAAGCATATTTGAACCACAAATTCTTGCTGAAGTTTGCTGAAGAATTCATTGATATTCCAATATATATTCTTTATTCTGAACCAACATAAAAATAAACAACAAAACACTACAATATAAAATCCCAAAACAACACAATGAAAAATACAGAAAATGTAAATCTTCTCTTGCCGGGCTATTTGTTATTGGGAAGCATGCATACATCTCTCTACTGGTTCTCTTACATTATGCTGTATAATCTTTCACATTACCATTACTTAAGACTTTTTTTTGTGTTATAAAGCAAATTTTGTCGTTAATATAGGCAGTGCTAATTAGACTTGAGCTCTGCATAGAATTTTATTCTATGTAGGCTTATATCAGATTATGGAAAAGTTCAGTATAGCCGAAACAACATGAAAATTCTAGATGAGCAGTTAATAAATTTTGAAAGCAAGCTTTTCATAGAAAGCATTTTGCGCTTGGTCAGAGCTTGAATATCGATCTCTATCAAGAGTTTTTAATTTTTGAATACTTTGCTTATGATGACTTTGTAGATTTTAGACGATGATTATGAAACATTGTGGTTTTATGGATTTTTATGCCATTCTAGTGTGAGGACATGTTTAACTGAAAAGACTATGCTTAACGTAACGTAATTTAGTCAATGACCACAGAAAATTATTTATGCAGGGTGAATGCTGCTTTGAGATTATAACATGAAAGAAACATTACAATTTTAGTTTCAAACATAGTAACACACTAAAAAAAATCTGTAATAAAGGTTGAAATAGCATTTTATTTAATCATTTAATTATTATTTATCGCTTTATTTAAATAAACTATTATTTTTTTTTTTTTTGTCTTGTTTTTATTTGTAAAGTACAGTAATTGTATAATATCATTTGTATAAGTATTAGCATCCTCTATTATGACTTTTGTTATGTACGGATTGCCTGGACATTTTGTAATTTTGCTGGTTGGGTTTTGCTTGAAACAGACTGAATTCCAATGGGTACATCACCGTCTTATTAACGAAAAAATAGCCGAAAACTTGCGATCTATTTGCATCATATTATTTACTTGTGCTTGCAGCAGGACCAGTCGTTTCCGCCTCACCCGGCATTTAGACAGAGCTTCTGAATGATGGTTTCCCGGCATGAGTGCCCTGTGCCAGTTCTTCGGCGAACTCAATCAACATTTGTCCCATCTGTGGCCAAATTTGCAAAAATCTCCAGCTGGCTTCAAATCTTGTTCAACTAGCGTCCACCAATTTTTAAACTATCTTCCTTGTCTTCTAAGCCATGTTGGCAGGGGGTTCAGCAAGCAGTATGGGGCGGAACCCCAGCTCCGGGGGTTCCGCCGGAGCTTAATGATGCATGAGCTTCTGTCGATGTTGTAACAGCGTCAGATTTCGTCATTAAAGATGTTGTCTGTAAACTGGGTGCGCCAGATAGAGCGCAATCAACGGTGGTCAAAGACTTCTTGACCGCGCCCCTGACCTGCTTTGACGGGTCAGTATTCGAAACCATAGAGAAGAACTGCTCTCGCTGTCGACTGTCGAATATGAATTTGCATGATATTCTGTTGCTTTCAAAGAACTGATGAGGAAACTTTGAGTGTTGTTTGAACAGTTTGAAGAATTATATTTGAAAAAACATATATTTTGCGCTTTAATCAACCAAAAGAAATTTCGTTGTCTCTTTCCGGGTTGCTGCAATTTTTTTGTGTGCTTTTTGCTAATCGAATTTCTCTTGGAAGAGAAGTGAAATTCAATGGCAACGTCGTTTTATCTAACCAAAAAAACTACTAAAAACTTCGTATATACCTGGATCATCGTTGCCAACGCTTTGAAATAAACTGTGCCAGTCTTCCAACTAAAATTGTACCGCAAGACATTAGTTTTTATCATCTAAAAAGGAAGACAATTTTCGATGAACTGAAACTTGAACAGGTATCGGGGCCAGATAGGAGCAAATAAAAGCAAAGTGTACCGAAGTATTAACTTGCGCCAAGAAATTTCCAAATGTACCACTTTGTGCCAGGACTGCGTTGACAAAGCTAATCCGGATTAGTTTGTAGTCTTTCCAGAGAACTAATGAAAAACTTAGGTAGTTGGTTTAATCTTTTGAAACAGTTTCCATTTTAAATTTAGTCTGCTAGTTAAGGTATACACTGATCCTACTGCGCTACCAAGCTGCTTATACCGACTTTTGCAGAATTGACAATACACTTCTTTACCTTTGTTATCAGCCTAAAGAGATATTGCCAATTTTTGGGCTACCTTGACTTTTTAGGTCATTGCTGGTTGAATTTTGCTTGGAATACAACTGAACCGTAATAATCACGTCGTCGTGTTTACGCACCAATAAGAAAATCCGAAAACTTGTAATATTATTTCCATCAAATTGAGATTTGAAATATCGAGGATAATATGCGTAGTAAATCGGGGTGCGTTGAGGTGCAGTTCTGTGAAATCAGAATCTTGTGCTGACAAGTAGACCATACTCAGAGGAGTGTCCTAAGCGCTCAAAAATATGAAACAGTGGGATGCTTGCGGTGTTTCAATAGATGCCTGGTAGATTATTACACTGGTCAATATCTGAACACCCGGGTTTATTAACACTAATAAACTAACAATTAATCTTATTTGTAAATGTTTCCATCTGATTTCTCTTAGAGAAGAAGAATTTAGAAGTGAAAGGTTTAAGAATCTGTTTTTCCTTCTATTTTGGCTTAAGGTATTTTTTCCCTTGATAAAATGTTTTTCAGTGTTTGTTTGTATCTTTTGACCTTGGAGTATATTTGTTTTTGAAACTATTATGAACTAGAAGTAATTAAGGAATTTTGAAGATAACCTCTCAACTCGGTTTTCCGTCTCTTAAATATTACAACTTATTTATCTGTTTGACTTTCATGCCATTATCTGGAGAAGAAGAATTGTAAAGTGAATTTTTTTCACTTTTTTTTGCTTAAGATGCGGTTTATTTATGAAATTCCTTTCAGCTTGTTTTGTTGGTATCATGCCACTCCTCAATAACTTAATTTCTAATATTGCAGCGAATTCGGTGCATTTGGCCAATTTTGGAGGGCCATCTCTCTTCTTGATTTTCCGTCTTGGGCACGGTGGTTTCATGTCCATCGTATAGACATACTTCTGGAGCACGATGCCCCGTTATCTAAAAATATACCCTCTATGTCATTAGGAGAGAAGTACCGACCTGTCATTTCCTGTAGGGTTGCTAGAACCGCCCTCAGCGGGGTTTTAGCCAGTTTTTCAAGCTTTGTTTTGGTGGATAATAACTCATATGTTGGCTTTTGTAAAAGGTAAGAATTTCAGATTAAGGAATTTATTAGTTCTGTTTAAATAGTACAGTGACTCTACACCATTTTCTGGATCTGTCCCCTTTCGACTGTGTAGGAGCACGGCCTATAAGAGTGTTCCTCTGCTGACTTTCGCAAGAGTTGAGAATTTAGCTAGTTCAAGAAATTAATTCCCTTTGACTAGCACATGCATTTCGCACCTCTTTCTAAGAAATTAATTCCCTTTGACTAGCACATGCATTTCGCACCTCTTTCTAGAGGTGCACCCCTCTGAATGTCAGTGTACTAAGGATAGTGAAGACGAAATAAGATACTTTGAATTGGTTAAGTGTAGACTTCCTTAACTTTTAAGCTTTAATGAAAAAAATCTCTGAGTGAATGCTGTTGTGTAGTTTTGGGTTGTAACGGGTACCAAGTTAAAAAAAAGGAACGTTGATGAAAAACCTGCAAAAATAAAGCTAAGAATAGATGGCAGGCTGAAGCTTTTTGATGAAGTTGCATATGTTTGACTGTCAACACATTGGTAATATTTGAATTTTCTATAAGCAGAAAATGTCGTTAAATTTAACCTATTAGTTTCGTTTATTCATTATCACAGTTCAACGTGGCAGGAAATGTGGTACTATCTTAAATATTTCATGATTCTGAAACGACTAAAATATTAACCATAGTAAATTATGGTTTTCAGGAATGACCAGACGTAAGGTGGGTCCACGGATCAATAAATAATTATTTTGGTGTCACTGGTAGTTTGAGCGGTAAGTACCTTAAGTGGTGCTCCTATACAGGTTTATGTAAGAGGTGGGAATTTTGTCATTTTAAAACATTCAATAGTTCTCTAAGACTAGCACGTGAATTCCTTATTTTGTCCACCTCGTCCCTTTGAATCTCAAGAGGCGTGAGCCTCAAGGGGTGCCCCTATGTCGGTACTTACAGAAGCTAAAATTTTGTTTGTTTGAGAAATTCAGCGATTTTGTTCGACTAGTAGAGTGGCTCTGTGCCTAAGTTCAGGTCTGCACCCCTTTGAATCTTAAAGGATGTGGGCGTTAAAGGGATGTTCTATGTTGTTTTTGGAATAGGTGAGAATTTGTCCATTTTAAGACGGTCGGTAATTATTTTGACAAACACAGGGATTCCACAACATTTTCTTTCAGAACTGCACCCATTTGAATGTTACAAAACTTTTTTGCACCTCTTTAAAGCCAAATATTGGGTTAATTTTATAGAATCCTTTCTAAAATCGTCCCCAAAATCCTTTCTTGTGCCCCTGGTTTTGCAGCCTTTCAGTCCAAAACAAAGTACACTCTGTGCAAAAACCTTTGTTTTGAGCTATTATATATCACCAAAGTAAACTTACTAGGTATGATAAAACTTACTTAACTTAGACTTAGATCCCCCTACGCCTGGGGGTGCAAAGGGCAGCAATGGTTGACCTCCAACTTGACCGATCTTGTGCCAAAGACCAAAGTTGGTTCAGAGTGGCTCGGAGACTCGTTGCCTCATTCTCCAGGGATTGACCAAGTGTGCTGCGTTGTTCTCCACTCCTTTGAATGCCGGATGTGGTCCAACACCATAAATCGTGTATAATAGAAAGTGATAGTAAAAAAAGTTTAATGGCAATGAATTTAGATGTAGACATTCAATTGCTCCTCGGTTGTCACAACGTCATACAATTTTCTATAGCTGAACCCTGTTCTTACTATTCTTTTCCCCTTTCTATTCTCCCATCGTAGAGTTTACTGTTTTTTATGGCACTTAATATTTACCAAGTGACATATAGCGATCGCAAATTCTGTCGGTCTGTCTGTCCCGGTTTTGCTACTTTGGGCACTTACAGATAAGCTAGGTCGATGAAATTTGGCAGGCATATCAGGGACCAAACCAGATTAAATCAGAAATAATCGTTTCCCCGATTTGACCATCTGGGGGAGTGGGGGGACGGTTAATTTGAAAAAATAAGAAAATGAGGTATTTTTAACTTACGAACGATTGATCGGATCTTAATGAAATAAAATATTTAGAATCACCTTGTAACTCAGACCTCTTATTTTAAATCGCGACCGGATCCAGTATCTTTGGGAGTTTTTTTTTTTGGGGGGGGGGGGGGTTGACCGCAAATCTTGGAAAACGCTTAGAGTGGAGAGAACGGGATGAAACCTGGTGTGAAAAATAAGCAAATTTTCTAGACACGTCATTGACATAATAAGACCGGATCCGCTCTCTTTGGGAGAGTTGGGGGGGGGGACCTAAATCGGTAATTCTTAAAAATTAGAAAAAATGAGGTATTTTTAACTTACGAACGGGTGGTTGGATCTTAATGAAGTTTATTATTTAGAAGGACCTCGTGTCCCCGAGCTCTTATTTTAAATCCTGACCGGATCCATTGACACTGGGGAAGTTGGAGGAGGAAACTGGAAATCTTGGAAAACGCTTAGAGTGGAGAGATTGTGATCATACTTGATGGGAAGAATTAGCACAAGTCCTAGATACGTGATTGACATAACCATATTGGATTGGCTCTCTTTGGGGGAGTTGGAGTGGGGGGGGGGGTTAATTCGGAAAAATTAGAAAAAAACGATGTATTTTTAACTTGCGAACAACGGGTGATTAGATCTTAATGAAAGTTGATATTTAGAAGGGTCTCATGTCTCAGAGCTCTTATTTCAAATCCCGACTGGATCGGTGACATTGGGGGGAGTTGGAGGGGGAAACTGGAAAAATTGGAAAACGTTTAGAGTGTAGAGATGGGGATGAAACTCGGTGGGAAGAATAAGTACATGTCCGAGATACGTTATTGACATAACCGGGCCGGATCCACTCTCTTTGGAGGAGTTGGGGGGATTCATTAGTTTGGGCTCTTCCAGATAAGCTAGGACGATGAAAGTTGGCAGGCGTATCAGGGACCAAACTAGATTAAATTAGAAAAAGTCTCTTCCTCGATTCGACCATCTGGGGGGGGGGGGGGGAGCGAGCGAAAAAGATAGTTGGGAAGAATTTTATTTGTCGATAAGAAACGATTGTTCTTGTTAAGTATGGCTTGTGGTCTTGGGGTATGATTTTCGCTTAGGGTACGAGAGGTCTCAGGTTTGAATCTTGGACCACGCCAGTTTTTACATGAAGAAGATCCGAAACTAGATACGTGATCAATATAGCAATCTCTGAAAGTTGGCAGGCATATCAGGGACCCGACCAGATTAAATTAGAAATAGTCGCTTCCCCGATTTGACCATCTCGGGGGAGTGGAAGGATGCTTGATTCGGAAAAATGAGGTATTTCTAACTTACGAAGGGGTTATCGCATCTTAATGAAATTTGATATTTAGAAGGACCTCGTGTCTCAGAGCTCTTATTTCAAATACCGACCAGATCTGGTGACATTGGAAAGAGTTGGAGGGAGAAACTGGAAATCTTGGAACACGCTTAGAGTGGAGAGATCGTAATGAAACTTAGTGGGCAGAAGCTCTTGGCTTTTCCGACCTTGTCATATGTACCGTATGAGTTCTTGGCTCTTGTTTTTGCCAATAACTTGTTCTTTTTTATTGTAAATCAAACGGATTGTCATAATCTTGCCGAAATGAAAATCCCCCCCTCGCAAAAAAAACAATCAAAAAAGAATTATAAAGTAACGTATAGGAATTTACTAAATAAAAACTTTTTCTTCTTAATCCGTCTGGTTTCTATTTGTTTTGTGGGCTTTTATGTGTTGTATAGCCCCTTGCTCTCTCAAGCCATAATTATAGCCCTTGCAGCATTATATTTATTTATTAAATGCAGTTGAGTAACGGTATATAAGAGTTAAAGCTATAATAGAAGTTAAAGAGGTGAAAGTCTAAGCTACCTAATAATTGATTAATTGGGTACCTGATAATTGGTCAATTGATAATTGGCTACCTGATAATTTGGGCTGAAAATTTTATGGTAGATAGGCGCCTAATCAAGATTTCGCCCCGGGCACAAGAGAGGCAAGAATGACTGGCTCAAATTATCAGGTAGCCAATTATCAATTGGACAATTATCAGGTAGCTTAGACTTTCACCTCTTTAACTTCTATTATAGCTAAAAACAACTGTGCGCCATTCTTGCCTCTCTTGTGCCCGGGGCGAAATCTTGATTAGTTGCCTGTGTACCATAAAATTTTCATCCCAAATTTAGCAAAATTATATTCAATCTATTACTAGTTAATACTTTAGGGTTCAATTATTTATTAATTTGTTATGTAAGTAATTTAATAATCTAATTATTATTAGTTACTTTAATTTGATTTAATTATTACTATTTCATTATTTTTCAATTTATTTTTGTTTTATTAACTAATAATTTATTAATTGTTTTCATTTATTCACTGTGTTCTCTACTTCTTTTAATAAAATGAAATTTTAAGAATTGCAAAATGGTTCTAACCGTTTTGCTATTTTGAGATTTTTTGCCCCTAAAATTCCTGCGCCCAGGAAAAGTGCCCCCTCTGTCCCTCCCTTAAAACCGTATCTGTGCACCATGAAAATTTAAATTGAAGGAACTTGAAAATAAAAATCTTTTTTTTCTCAATCCTTCTGGGTTCTATTTCTTTCTTGTGCTTTTTTTTTATAGCCCATTCTACGTATAGTTCATCTGGTATTTCAATCCATAAATATTAAATATAGCCCTTGCTGCATCATGCCTATCTGTTAATTTAAGTTAAGTGACGGTAGCTTAAACTTCCACAATCCTCATGAATAAAATCATGAGTAAAATCACGTCGATGCTTAAAACACCGATACACCTTGAATATTCAAATTCAAGGAATTTAATCAACTAAATTTAATTTTTTTTTTATTGTCCGCAGACGTTAGGAATATGCTTTGTTCTAATACCATTCGTATTGTGATAGAGACCTAACATAATCGATCAATTTTAATTTTTGATTCAATCCCACTGATTATTATAAGCTTTTTGATTGTAATGATCGTTTTATTAGAATGTATTTTAAGTTGAATTGGTAGTTTATTATAAGTTGAAGGTTATCTGCCAATGACTTGCACACTATATCTAATATTTTGGAGTAACCAGTATTAGAGTGGATAAAGTTCAGAAAAGTAGTTTCCAAGATACAGATTTGTGGAATTAAAAAGCTCAAAATTAAGTACCATGGACAATTGAGGCCAGTAAAGAGTTTCAAAACTTATTCCTTATGATAATGATGATGTTTTTTCTAGTGGTCGATCCGTGGGGTGGGGCCAATCCCTTGACCTGGCGTATTTCATATTTTTTTTCGCTGAATTCCACTAATGCAGGAACAGGGAAAGAGGGCTTGATCTTCTTTAACTCTATCCCAGGAATCTTGAGGCTGTTACGATTTTTCTTATAATTTTTCTATGATGCATCTATATTTTCCACACAATTCGCCTATTGTTTCTGTTTTTTCTGCCCTGACCTAATTAAATTCCTGTGTACGTTCCTAGTTCATTTTTATTCAATTTGTGTACTTGTGGTTAGTAAAAGGAAATATTAGTCTTAAATTGTAACGAATGTCAATATTTTTGAAGTAAAACAAACTATTACCATGGTAGTAGCTTCTTGTCCAGGGGATGGGAGTGGCAGCCCATTCTGATGAAGGACTTGGGGAGAGGGGGGAGCTGAAGTTATATTTACAGTTCACAAAACCTTACATTACCAGCAAGTTCTATCATACTTAGGAGATCTTTATTGATAAGTAATCACCAAAAATTATCAATATTCTTCAGCATTAATCTTCTTGGATTAGAGCTAAATCATTCCAAGGCATTATGGATGATTGCTTCTTGCTTGGCTATTATTCTGTCACGATGTATACCCATCATGCTGAGACCTATAAAAAGAAAAAAAAACATGTAAGTAGAAAAAAATATTTGATGACACCTATGACGATATCTATGACGATGATGATGGTGACACCAGATGATGACATCTATCTATGACGATATATCAGTTGCACTGAACATATGAATAACATGACGATTCCTATATCAACCAGGAAAATATAAACAGTAACTAAAATTAAATGCTGTAATATCCTGCCTGTATCAGTAGCATTAAAATCGCACTCCTTACAGAAAGACCTTACAGAACACCTCACAGAAAAAGAATGAAATGGTCACATTATGTTAAACAAAGTCTAGCCAAGGCGTTAAGAGAATAACGGCAACAATTTGGAACGATTTCAGCTTGACCTGCATTAAGTTTATTCTTAACATGTAGAACTGCACTAGAATGGACAACTGATATAGAAGAGTGAACGCTCACCTCAAGTCAATGCAATACTGGAACTAGCCTGCAAAGCAGTGTTGCCAACGCTTCGGAAGAAAAAGTACTGCAAAACGCCCTAAAATTGTACCACTGGTCAACAAATTGTTCCGTATCTATTTTTTTTGCGTATTGTGCTACGGGCAAGACGAAAAAAAATTTTTTCGCGACGCACAACACGTGGACGGTCGGAAATTACATTACAGTAAAGAGAACAAAGTATCAGATATCTTCTTTCAAAGATATTTGGGAGACCTCCTTTCCCCTGCAGAGACCATTTTGGTGTCACGCCTCCAAATAGCTGCTCACCTATTTTGTACTTACCGTACAGATGGCTGTTCTGCTTTACGCTATATTATGACCACAAGAGGCCAACTACAGGCACTTAAATAAATGTGTAAAGGAAAACTTAAAACTCCTGAAGAAAAAAAAACAAATAAAAACTACAATTCCCTCTACTCGCTGCGTCCTGACGCCCAGTCAAATCTTATTGTACCATATTATACCACATATTGTGGTACATCAGTTGTGATTCAGTCTTTGAACAGTTAAGATCTATCTATTCTTTTAAAAAGGATTAATCTCAGTTTCAAACCAGTTATTGGTAAAGGACTTTTATTCTGATTTAATTAGACACTGAATTGTTTCAGTAGTTACGAAATAGTGAGAACATTTTTACGTCTTATAAACTACAAGCTGTTGGGGTGGCGCAAAGCGCCACCCCAAAACCTAGTTGGTGGGGGCGCTTCGCGCCCCCCCAAGCCCCCCCCGCGCATAAGTCATTACGCGCCATATTAGTTACGCGCCATTGTAGTTGTGTCCCTATGTCCCACCTGTGAATATATATATATATATATATGTATATATATATATACATATATATATATATATATATATATATATATATATATATATATATATATATATATATATATATATATATATATATATATATATATATATATATATGTTTTTAACTACGTAAAACTTGCGAATATACAACATTCTTTGCTGTCCCATTGTCTGTGCATATAAATAGATTGTCAGGTTTACCGACTCTTGAACATGCAACATATAATGGTCCATGGGAAAACAATCCGTATTCAGATCTATACCTCATGATTCTAATGATTGCCCTTGAGCTTTGTTGATGGTGATTGCTAATCGACCATTCGCTGTGTCGCCGTCGTCATTTATATATCCCCCTGTGCCCCCCGGCGTCCCCGTTGTAGTTGTGTCCCTGTGTCCCGGTCGTCATTTATATTCCCTGTGTCCCGGTCGTCATTTATATTCCTTGTGTCTCGGTGTCCCGGTCGTCTTTTGTGTCCCGGTGTCCCGGTCTGTATATACATTCGTTTTTGAATTGGTCTTTTTTTTAGTTTTTTACCTTTTTTTTAATTTTTTTTTAGTTATACCTCATGATTCTAATGATTGCCCTTGAGCTTTGTTGATGGTGATTGCTAATCGAACATTCCCTGTGTCCCCGTCGTCATTTTTATATCCCCCTGTGTCCCCCGGCGTTCCCGTTGTTGCTGTGTCCCTGTGTCCCGGTCGTCATTTATATTCCCTGTGTCCCGGTCGTCATTTGTATCCCGGTGTCCCGATCTGTATATACATTCGTTTTTGAAATGGTATATGATGAAATAAATTTTTGTATTTTTTCCCCTTTTTTTCTTTTTAGTTTTTTTTGGTTTTTACTTCTTTTTTAGTTTTTTTTAGTTTTTTTTCTTTTTATTTTTTTTTATTTTTATTTTTTTAGCTTTTTTTCTCCTTTATTTTTCATTTTTTTCCTTTTTTCCTTTTTTTCTCTTTTTTAGTTTTTTTTAGCTTTTTTAGTTTTTTTATTAGTTTTTCTTTTTTTTTCTTTTTAGTTTTTTTGTAGTTTTTACCTTTTTTTACTTTTTTTAGTTTTTTTTACTTATGTCCTGGTCGTCATTTATACTCCCTGTGTCCCGGTCGTCATTTGTGTCCCGGTGCTTTGTTGATGGTGATTGCTAATCGAACATTCCTTGTGTCCCGGTCGCTTTCTCTTTGAGTGTCCCGGTCGTCATTTATATTCCTTATGTGCCGGTGTCCCGGTCGTCATTTGTGTCCCGATGTCCCGGTCTGTAATTTCGTCAGTCGAAAACATGACGTCAGTCGACACACAAACATGACGTCACTCGACAGACACACACATAAACACACAGACAACTTATCTATCTATCTATATATATATAAAAACTAGCTGTTGGGGTGGCGCTTCGCGCCACCCCAACACCTAGTTGGTGGGGGCGCTTCGCGCCCCCCCCAAGCCCCCCCGCGCGCGTAAGTCGTTACGCGCCATAATAGTTACGCGCCATTGTAGTTGTGTCCCTATGTCCCACCTGTGAATATAGATAGATATATATATATATGGTTTTAACTACGTAAAACTTGCGAATATACAACATTCTTTGCTGTCCCATTGTCTTTGCATATAAATAGATTGTCAGGTTTACCGACTCTTGAACATGCAACATATAATGGTCCATGGGAAAACAATCTGTATTCAGATCTATACCTCATGATTCTAATGATTGCCCTTGAGCTTTGTTGATGGTGATTGCTAATCGACCATTCCCTGTCCCGGTGTCCCGGTCGTCATTTACATCCCCCTGTTTCCTCCGGTGTCCCCGTTGTAGTTGTGTCCCTGTGTCCCGGTCGTCATTTATATTCCCTGTGTCCCGGTCGTCATTTGTATCCCGGTGTCCCGGTCTGTATATACATTCGTTTTTTAGTTTTGTTTTTCTCCTTTATTTTTTTCCTTTTTTTTTCTTTTTTAGCTTATTTAGATTTTTAGATTTTTTAGTTTTTTTATTAGTTTTTAGTTTTTTTTTCTTTTTAGTTTTTTTGTCCCGGTCGTCATTTATATCCCCCTGTTTCCCCCGGTGTCCCCGTTGTAGTTGTGTCCCTGTGTCCCGGTCGTCATTTATATTCCCTCTGTCCCGGTCGTCATTTGTATCCCGGTGTACCGGTCTGTATATACATTCGTTTTTTAGTTTTGTTTTTCTCCTTTATTTTTTTCCTTTTTTTTTCTTTTTTAGTTTATTTAGATTTTTAGATTTTTTAGTTTTTTTATTAGTTTTTAGTTTTTTTTTCTTTTTAGTTTTTTTGTAGTTTTTACCTTCTTTTTAGTTTTGTTAATTTTTTTTTTTACTTATGTCCTGGTCGTCATTTATACTCCCTATGTCCCGGTGCTTTGTTGATTGCTAATCGAACATTCCTTTTGTCCTGGTCGCTTTCTCTTTGAGTGTCGTCATTTATTTTTTTCTTTTTTAGTTCTTTTAGTTTTTACCTTTTTTAGTTTTTTTTAGTTTTTTAGATGAAAATTTTTTTTAGTTTTTTCCTTTTTTTCTTTTTAGTTTTTTATTGGTTTTTACCTTTATGTTAGCTTATTTTTCAGTTTTTTCCTTTTTTTATTAGTTTTTAGTTTTTTTGTAGTTTTTGCCTTTTTTTAGTTTTTTTCAGTTTTTTTTTAGTTTTTTATTGGTTTTTACCTTTATTTTAGCTTATTTTTCAGTTTTTTCCTTTTTTTTAGTTTTTTTTAGTTTTTAGTTTTTTTAGTTTTTTACCTTTTTTCATTTATTAGTTTTTTCCTTTTTTTCTTTTTAGTTTTTTATTGGTTTTTACCTTTATTTTAGCTTATTTTTCAGTTTTTTCCTTTTTTTTAGTTTTTTTTTATTTTTTATTTTTTTTAGTTTTTTACCTTTTTTTAGTTTTTTTTAGTTTTTTTAGTTTTTTAGCTTTTTTACTTTTTTTATTAGTTTTTAGTTTTTTTTGTAGTTTTTGCCTTTTTTTAGTTTTTTCAGTTTTTTTTTAGTTTTTTATTGGTTTTTACCTTTATAGTTTTTTTAGTTTTTTAGCTTTTTTATTTTTTTTATTAGTTTTTAGTTTTTTTTTGTAGTTTTTGCCTTTTTTTAGTTTTTTCAGTTTTGACGTCACCTGATCCAGTTTTTTCAGGTGACGTCACCTGACACATCCACACATCCACAGACAGACAACTTATTTTTATATATATAGATAAGTTGTTTGTCTGTCTGTCGACTGACGTCATGTTTGTGTGTCGACTGACGTCATGTTTGTCGACTGACGTCATTATAAGGATTGAGCTGTATGTCGTCATGAAGTTGTTTGTCGTCTGACGTCATGTTTGTTGACTAACGAAACTACAGACCGGGACACCGGGACACAAATGACGTGTTATGTCTGTTATAACGTAATAGAGGCAACAATCTTGACAGGGCCTTTTGAGGGTGAGGCTTTTCTTATTCCACGCATTCTCATGATTCCAATGGATCTGCCTTTTCAACCTAAAAGATTGCAATTCCCAATTTGATTAGCATATTTAGTTTTCAGTCCAGAACCGCTAAAGCTATTATGTAAATATCAAAAATATTTATGTTGTCTGAGCAATAATTTTTAGTTTTTATTTCAAAATAGAAAATTACCTGACAATTTTAGAATTATATCTATCTATATATATAAAAATAAGTTGTCTGTCTGTGGATCAGGTGACGTCATGTTTCTGTGTCGACTGGCGTCATGAAGTTAGTTGTCGTCATTTTTGCTATGACGGTGACGTCATTAAAGATATTTAAGACATATATGTTCACGTAGAAATCTATTAATGTTTAAGTTTAAAATGACTGATGAACTTACAATGGCAAAAGCCGATGAAGATGCTCAAAGAGTCTATGCAAAAAAACTTGCTGCTGATAGAGAAAGTCAGAAAAGAAAGCGTGCCGAGGAATCAAAAGAACAGCAAGGAAACAGGCTTGAGGCTAAAGAACGCAAAACCGCGCAGTTAGATGAAAATCCACCTGGACAGCGAGAGTCAAAACATATCAAAACTGAAAATGATAGCGATGATGATTGGGTTTGGGATCTTGACTTGGATAAGGTCATCAATGCCTACCAGATTTTAGTAAAAAAAAACAAAGGTTCGGCGATATGTATTTCATAGTGAAGCTGAAAAATAAAGAAGAAAAAGAAAACTGAAAAAAGAAAAAATGTAAAAAACTAAAAAATACTAAAAAGAAAAAACACTCAAAGAGAAATTACAGACCGGGACACAAATGACGACCGGGACAGAGGGAATATAAATAACGACCGGGACACTCAAGGAGAAATTACAGACTGGGATACCGGGACACAAATGACGACCGGGACACAGGCAATATAAATGACGACCAGGACAACAATGGCAACACCCGAGGAAGCTGCTCAAAACGAATGTATTCACGCCGAAGTAGCTGAGTTGGTAAAGCGTTATGTTTCAGGTTCTAGGTCCGAGAGGCTCCAGGTTTGAACCTTGGCTTTAGCATTAATACAAAAGAAGAAAAAAACTAAAAAAGGTAAAAACTACAAAAAAACTAAAAAGAAAATATATATATATATTTATATATATCATCTTTTCCACAAAAATAATAATTTAGTGCTTCTGCTTAAAAACAGCAATCGGATTGATGCCTCCTGATACGCAACTATCAACAAAGTGGCAATCGTTGCGGTCGGTGATCAGTTCTTACCTCGAGATAATATTCTTTATAGGCGAAACAATCAGTTGACAAGAATTGCTTAAACTCATCGATGCTACGATGCCCTACAATATCCTGACGAATATAAATGACGCCCGGGACACTCAAATAGAAATCACAGACTGGGACACCGGGACACAAATGACGACGGGGACACAGGGAATATAAATGACGACCCGGACACAGGGACACAACTACAACGGGGACGCCGGGGGGCACAGGGGATATATAAATGACGACGGCAACAAAGGAAATGGTCGATTAGCAATGACCATCAACAAAGCTCAAGGGCAATCAATAGAATCATGAGTTATAGATCTGAATACGGATTGTTTTCCCATGGACCATTATGCGTTGCATGTTCAAGAGTCGGTAAACCTGACAATCTATTTATATGCACAGACGATGGGACAGCAAAGAATGTTGTATATTCGCAAGTTTTACGTAGTTAAAAACATATATATATATATATATATATATATATATATATATATATATATATATATATATATATATATATATATATATATATATATATATATATATATATATATATATATATATATCTATATATATATATATATATATATATATATATATATATATATATATATATATATATATATATATATATATATATATATATATATAAATAAGTTGTCTGTCTGTCTGTCTGTGGATCAGGTGACGTCATGTTTCTGTGTTGACTGATGTCATGAAATTAGTTGTCGTCATTTTTGCTTTGACGGTGACGTCATTAACGGTATTTGAACGCAAAACCGCGCAGTTAGATGAAAATCCACCTGGACAGCGAGAGTCAAAACATATCAAAACTGAAAATGATAGCGATGATGATTGGGTTTGGGATTTTGACTTGGATAAGGTCATCAATGCCTACCAGATTTAAGTTAAAAAAACAAAGGTTCGTCGATATGTACTTCATAGTGACGCTGAAAAATAAAGAAGAAAAAGGAAACTGAAAAAAGAATAAAGGTAAAAAACTAAAAAAAAACTAAAAAGAAAAAACACTCAAAGAGAAATTACAGACCGGGACACAAATGACGACCGAGACAGAGGGAATATAAGTGACGACCGGGAACCTCAAAGAGAAATTACAGACTGGGACACCCGGACACAAATCACGACCGGGACACAGGGAATATAAATGACGACCGGGACACAGGGACACAACTACAACGGGGACGCCGGGGGCACAGGCGGGATATATAAATGACGACCGGGACACAGGGATTGTTCGAATAGAAATTACAGACCGGGACACCGGGACACAAATGACGACCGGGACACCGGGACACAGGGAATATAAATGACGACCGGGACACTCAAAGAGAAATTACAAACTGGGACACCGGGACACAAATGACGACCGGGACACAGGGAATATAAATGACGACCGGGACACAGGGACACATCATTAGAATAATGAGGTATAGATCTGAATACGGATTGTTTTTCCCATGGACAATTATATGTTGCATGTTCAAGAGTCAGTAAACCTGACAATCTATTTATATGCACAGACAATGGGACAGCGAAGAATGTTGTATATTCGCATGTTTTACGTAGTTAAAAACATATATTTATATCTATCTCTATTCACAGGTGGGACACAGGGACACAACTACAATGGCGCGTAACTAATATGGCGCGTAACGACTTACGCGCGCGGGGGGGCTTGGGGGGGCGCGAAGCGCCCCACCAACTAGGTGTTGGGGTGGCGCGAAGTGCCACCCCAACAGCTAGTATATCTATATATATAAAAATAAGTTGTCTGTCTGTCTGTGGATCAGGTGACGTCATGTTTCTGTGTTGACTGACGTCATGAAATTAGTTGTCGTCAATTACAGACCGGGACACAAATGACGACCGAGACAGAGGGAATATAAGTGACGACCGGGAACCTCAAAGAGAAATTACAGACTGGGACACCCGGACACAAATCACGACCGGGACACAGGGAATATAAATGAAGACCGGGACACAGGGACACAACTACAACGGGGACGCCGGGGGCACAGGCGGGATATATAAATGACGACCGGGACACAGGGATTGTTCGAATAGAAATTACAGACCGGGACACAAATGACGACCGGGACACCGGGACACAGGGAATATAAATGACGACCGGGACACTCAAAGAGAAATTACAAACTGGGACACCGGGACACAAATGACGACCGGGACACAGGGAATATAAATGACGACCGGGACACAGGGACACATCATTAGAATAATGAGGTATAGATCTGAATACGGATTGTTTTTCCCATGGACAATTATATGTTGCATGTTCAAGAGTCAGTAAACCTGACAATCTATTTATATGCACAGACAATGGGACAGCGAAGAATGTTGTATATTCGCATGTTTTACGTAGTTAAAAACATATATTTATATCTATCTCTATTCACAGGTGGGACACAGGGACACAACTACAATGGCGCGTAACTGATATGGCGCGTAACGACTTACGCGCGCGGGGGGGCTTGGGGGGGCGCGAAGCGCCCCACCAACTAGGTGTTGGGGTGGCACGAAGCGCCACCCCAACAGCTAGTATATATATATATATATATATCTATATTCACAGGTGGGACATAGGGACACAACTACAATGGCGCGTAACTAATATGGCGCGTAACGACTTACGCGCGCGGGGGGGCTTGGGGGGGGCGCGAAGCGCCCCCACCAACTAGGTTTTGGGGTGGCGCGAAGCGCCACCCCAACAGCTAGTATAGATTAAAAATATTCATTCAGTATCTGTAACCAAGTGGAATATCTGACGTCACTGAATAACTTGAATTGACTGAAGTTTTTGTCCGCTGCATAAATTGAACTTTCGGCATTATTAAAATAAGACAATTTCATATAAAATCAAAGAGCGGTATGCCAGTTTGACAATAATAAGGATTATAGTGGCTCAAAATTGTATCCGTATTGGTAAGACCTGTGAAAAGTAGAGCTTTGAATTTGTTCATTTCATTCCAAGGAATGTTTACACAAGGCCAGAATTCAGGGGATAGCCATATCTCTAATGATGCAGAATCTCGAATAATGGCAATGCTCACCCTAATGAATGATCAGTTAGCAAAAATAGACCCAATTTCATCAGAAATAGCGGGAATAAATGGGGGGGCTGGCCCAGTTATCAATTAAGTTGGAGGGAGCGATCGCTGAAGTTACGGCAGAAAATATAAATACGCAGCGAGAAGTGAATTCTCTGAAAACTGAACTGGAGAATATGCGACTTAAAATGAGTAATATGGAGGCTGATTCAGAACGAACAAATGTAATTTTGTATAACTTTGATCCGTCAAGACGAGCACAGACATTACTTGAAGATGTAGTTGCTACTTTTAACCAGTTTATACCGAATGCCTCGATACATCTTAGCGACATAAAAGACGTTTTCCGTATTAAGTCCAATCAAAACCCCCGCCCCGTTTTGGTTAAATTTACGAGCGCTTTTTGCCGCGATCTTGTTCTGACATCAGGTCAACATTTTAGACACGCAAAAATTTGGATTACGCCTGACTACACAACATGAGAATTACTTGCGAGAAAGAAAATGAAATTTACCCTCGAGGCAGCGAAATCAGCGGGTAAAGAGGCGAAGTTGCGTGGTACGAAATTGTTTGTAGAGAACAAGGGTTATATATACAATTTCGAAACTGATGCAATAGAGGAGTGCACAGTACCTGGTGGTGAATATAGAAGGGGAGTTGCTAGTACGTACCAGGTATCGGCTGTTGGAGGTTCAAATATAACGTTGAAAGATGGTGGAAGACCGAGAGCAGATTCGCAGTTATAAAATTCAAGCGTCACATCTATGAAATCATTCAGTAGCGCATTTAGTGATCCTGTAAAATCGCAAAATGAAATCGAAGTGCATAAAACACCCTTGTCTGTTGCTGCGCCACAAGTCGAAAGGGGCGCTCCAAAGAGAGGAAATTCTGAAATTATTAGCCCGAATGATAGTGTGCGAGTTACAACACAGCCACCCTTTCGTAGAGGTAGGGCCACAATAAATGAAAGACAGACTGCACCTCGTAAGCTATCTTTCCAAGATCAAAGTAATCGGCCGAAAGAACAGGGAGACCAGGGCCATGATGTTGTACATGAAAGAATAAATATAGTGCATTGGAACATTCAAGGATGGAGTGAAATGAAAATTAATAGTATACTAGCTGTTGGGGTGGCGCTTCGCGCCACCCCAACACCTAGTTGGTGGGGGCGCTTCGCGCCCCCCAAGCCCCCCCGCGCGCGTAAGTCGTTACGCGCCATTGTAGTTGTGTCCCTATGTCCCACCTGTGAATATAGATAGATATATATACATATGTTTTTAACTACGTAAAACTTGCAAATATACAACATTCTTTGCTGTCCCATTGTCTGTGCATATAAATAGATTGTCAGGTTTACCGACTCTTGAACATGCAACATATAATGGTCCATGGGAAAACAATCCGTATTCAGATCTATATCTCATGATTCTAATGATTGCCCTTGAGCTTTGTTGATGGTGATTGCTAATCGACCATTCCCTGTGTCGCTGTCGTCATTTATCCCCCTGTGTTCCCCGGCGTCCCCGTTGTAGTTGTGTCCCTGTGTCCCGGTCGTCATTTATATTCCCTGTGTCTCGGTCGTCATTTGTGTCCTGGTGTCCCAGTCTGTGATTTCTCTTTGAGTGTCCCGGGCGTCATTTATATTCCTTGTGTCCCTGTGTCCCGGTCGTCATTTGTGTCCCTGTGCTTTGTTGATGGTGATTGCTAATCGAACATTCCTTGTGTCCCGGTCGCTTTCTCTTTGAGTGTCCCGGTCGTCATTTATATTCCCTATGTGCCGGTGTCCCGGTCGTCATTTGTGTCCCGATGTCCCGGTCTGTAATTTCGTCAGTCGAAAACATGACGTAAGTCGACACACAAACATGACGTCACTCGACAGACACACACACACACACACAGACAACTTATTTATATATATATATATAGATAGATTGGTATCGCAGTGTATGTTTGATATGGTAGCATTATCTGATACTTGGTTGGAAAAAGAGATTCAGTTTGAAAGGTTTCGGTATCTCGGTGTCCATCGTAAAAAAAATCTAAGAATGGACGAACTTATGGCGGAGTCGCAATTTTTGTATCTGAAAATTTTTTCTCTCAGCATTAAGTCCAACGGCTGAAGAGTGTTTCTTGTAATTTGATATGGTTGAGAGTCAAAGCCGATGGACGGTTTATTATTTTTTTGTGCAATTTATATCCCTCCAGAGTCGAGCTCGTACAACGAGGAGGATACGTGGTGTATATTAGAGGATGAAAAACGTAAATTTCCTGTTCAGTTTCCTTCTGACCTGTTTTGTCTTATGGGGGACTTTAATGGTTATGTTGGGGTTACTCCAGAAGTTTTGATGTCACCTCATGCCTGTACGGATGAAGCTGCTTGGGAGGTTTGGGATGATTTAGATATCCATCTCCCTCCGAGGGTAAGTAAGGACCACAGTAGACGAAAGAATAATTGGGGTCGTAAAATTTTGGATTTTTGTGGTAAGGAAAATTTTGTTATTTTGAATGGAAGAGTTGGAAAGGATGGAGATGTGGGAAATTTCACTTGTTTTTCTGGGACTTCTCCAAGTGTAATTGATTATATTTTGGTGGATAGTCCTCTTTGGCATATATGTGCGGATTTCGAGGTGATGGCACTGGTAGGTTCAGATCACTTGCCTGCTAGGGCTACTTTTGAGTTGGTTAGTTCTAAGAAACTAGCGACTAATAGTGATAGGAAGAAAAAACGCAGAGAAACTGAGGATTTAGGGATTAGAAAGGCACTGAAAGTAACAGGAGAGAATGAGAAAAATTTCAGAGTATGATGACGAGTGAAGAAGTTCAGCAGGAATTAGAGAAACGTTTGGTTTTACTAGGTGATGGAAAAATAGAGGAGCCGTTAGCATTAGTAAATGATGTTGTATATAAGGTAGGTTCAAAGTTAATTTTTAGAGTTAAGAATAATATTAAGAATGGATTTTTTGATGAAGATTGTAAAAGAAAACGCCAGGAAGTTTTAGAGGCACTACGGAAAGCGAGGGATAGCATAGGTAGTAGGGAAAATACTAGATTTTATATGGATTATAAGTTGATTCGGAATAAGTATAAGGAAATGTTGAAGATTAAGAAAAAAGAGCATGAAATTAGGACAGGAGAGCAACTGAAAAAAGATTATAGAGAAGGAGATATTAGGACCTTTTGGCGTATAGTTAAAAATTCTATTGGAGGAACAGAGGTTTGTCATGGTATTCCAGCAGTAGATTCTTGGCCTACATTTTTAGAGGAGAGAGAAAACGAAGTGATTAGGGACCAAGGAGGAACTAGTTTAAGTGTAGATCTGGTATCTGCTTTACGTGAAGTAGTTGATAGGCCAATGCAAGAATGTGATTATGATTTGGTTGCTCCCATCCAAGTAAGTGAAGTTTGGGAGACAATGAAAGGAATGAGAGGTGGGTCTGCTCCAGGTATAGATGGAATACCAACCGCACTTTGGAAGTGGGGACGGGTGTGGCTGCTGCCTGTTATAGCAGGGGTGTTTTCCGGTATATTGAACAGTGCAGAATGGCCCTTGTCTTGGGCTACGTCTGTTCTAGAGCCGTTATTTAAAAAGGGGGATAGATTAGACCATGGGAATTATAGAGGTATAAGCCTAAGTAATGTGCTTAGTAAGGTTTTTGCTAAGATATTATGTTGTAGGATAGATAATTGGATAGACCAAAATAGAATTTTATCAGATTTGCAGGCAGGGTTCAGAAAAGGCTATAGTCCTATAGATCAGATTTTTATTTTATTGGGGATGATTAGGAAACAGGTTAGGAGAAAAGAGGGCAGGCTATTTGTTGTATTTTTGGATTTAAAAGGGGCGTTTGATGGAGTGGATAGAAGTTTAATGATAGAGTCATTGTTAACACTAGGGCTACCAAGCGTATTTGTTAAGATTATAGCATCTATGTATAATATAGTTAAGATTGTAGTACGAGTAGGCAAGGATTTCTCTAGGGTCATTAGGAGTAGACTTGGTGTTAAGCAGGGATGAACAATTTCCCCAAGGCTATTTTCATTGTATGTTAATGATTTTGAAGAATATTTGATAGACAGAGGCGCCCTAAAATTAAGCTTTCAAGTGCAAGCGTTATGGCATTACTTATTGCGGATGACATAGTATTATTAGAGGAAAGTAAAGAACATTTACAACAACTTCTAAATCTAGCATCTTCTTATTTTAGGAATAAGAAACTAGTGTTAAACATAAAGTAGTCGGTGGTAATGGTCTTTAGGAAAAGTGGAGAACAGATAGATTCGCAGTGTCAGTTTACGTATGAAGGTAGGACACTAGACTACGTAGATGAATTTCAGTACTTAGGTTGTAGGTTTTCGTCAGATGGAAAATGGAAGAAACATCTCAAGATAGTAGAAGGTAAGGGAAATAGACTACTAGGATTGTTAAGTAAAAGTAGTATCAAGGAAATTAGGGATGTAGGACTGCTAAAGTATGTTTTTAATGCTAGGGTTAGATCGGCTTTGCATTACGGGGCGGAGCTTTGGGGGTTTATTAAGGGGTTGAATTTAGAGAGAATGCAGTCGAGGTTTTTTAAGCGTATGTTAGACCTTGATAATAAGTTTAATGGGTTAGTACTCAGAGGGAATATAGGAATAAAGTGTATGAGACAGAGTAGGTTAATTAGTATGGTTAAATATTGGGAAAGGGTATCATCGATAGAAGATAATAGGCTAGTTAAACAAGCATTTTTAATGATGCTTCAAGATAGGAGGAAGGATTCGTGGCCAAATCAGGTGAAGAATATATTAGACCGTGTAGGGCTAGGTAATTGCCGGAATGAGGGAAAGGGGATAGGAGAGATGGCAGGGACTGTATCTAGGTTATTTGCTAGTAGGCTAGAATCTCAGGAAGCTCAGGTTTGACAAGCTGAGAAGGCTACCTCGCCTTCCCTTGGGATATATGCGGAGGTCAAGGAGAACTGGGGCGATGAAATTTATCTAAAAATGGGATTGGCTCCGGATGGTTTGAAATGGGTAATGTATGTAAGGGGAAATTTTATGCCTCTTAGAGAACGTAGGAAATATTTAGGGAGAAATAGATTGAGGGATGGTCCTTACAGTTGCCCTTTGTGTGGAGAGATGGATGAGTCTTTGCAACGTTTTTTAGGGGATTGTGGGGAGTTGAGGGATTTGCGCTTGGAAATATTTGGTAAGGAGGTTGGGGGGAGAGATTGGAATTCGGAAATTTTGAGAAGTAGGTGTTACTTAACTATAAATAATATTGGAAAGTTCGTCCGGGTAGGTATGAGGTATCGTGATGTTTTCTTAAATAATTAGTTTAATGTCTTTTCAGTTTATGTTTGTTGCTGTATTTTTTACACTTGTTTTTGTGTATGTCACCATGGCCCAATTGGGCTTTTCGTGTGAATAAATATATCTATCTATCTATCTATCTATCTATTGTAAAATATACCAGAAAATTTGAGATTGTACCAGAATGCACCTTTAGAGGTGGAATATACCAAAATGGTACAATTGTACCGCTGTTGGCAACCCTGCTGCAAAGGAACTACAACTCAGATCACAGCTTTGGTGTTTGCCATCAAACAGTTCGTGGTAACGAACTGTAGTAAGGAGCGACCCGGCTCAATAGTAAACGAAACTCTAAAAAACGGGATTTTGATACTAAAAGATACATCAAAAGAATCAGATTTTAATGCTGATTTTAAATATATAAGTTTCATCAAATTTAGTTTTTGTCATCAAAAGTTACGAGCCTGAGAAAATTTGCCTTATTTTGGAAAATAGGGAGAAACACACCCTAAAAGTCATAGAATCTTGACGAAAATCACACCATCGCATTCAGCATATCAGAGAACCCTACTGTAGAAGCTTCAAGATCCTATCTACAAAAATGTGGAACTTCGTATTTTTTGCCAGAAGACTATTTGGGAGGATCTTTCCTTGAAGGAATATGTCATGAGGGAAGAGGAATTCAATGAAGGGGGCGCAGGATTTTCTAGCATCATTATAAAAAAAAACAATAAAATAAAATATGAAAAAGTTTTTTCAATTGAAAGTAAGGAGCAGCATCTAAACTTAAAACGAACAGAGATTATTGCATATATGAGGGGTTCATCTCCTCCTAAATACCTCGCTCTTTACGATAAAGTATTTTTAGTAATTTCAACCATTTATTTTACGGCCTTTCTGAGTCAGGGGTCATTCTTAAAGAGTAGGGACAAAATTTAAGCTTTAGTGTAAAGAGTGAGGTATTAACGAGGGGACAAATCCCCTCATATACATAATAAAAATATAAGAATATAAAAGTTCGTTACGCAAGTTAATTCTTAAGTTACGTATATTTTTTACTGATAAAAAGGTTCGTTAAAAATTAAAAGTTCTAGTTGCCTTTTCAAGTAACCCAAAAATAGGAGGGCAACTAGGCCTCCTGCCCCACCCCTTTTTCTCAAAATCGTCTGATCAAAACTAAGAGAAAGCCATTTAGCCAAAAAAGAGTTAATATGTAAATTTCATTTTAATAATTTATGTGCGGAGAGCCAAAATCAAACATGCCTTAATTCAAAAACGTTCAGAAATTAAATAAAAAAAAAACTAGTTTTCTTAACTGAAAGTAAGGAGCGACATCAAAACTAAAAACGAACAGAAATTACTCCGTGTATGAAAGCGGCTGTTCCCTTTTCAACACCCCGCTCTTTACGCTAAAGTTTTTTACTGTTTAATAATGCAGAATTGAGAGAGATTCAAACTTTAGCGTAAAGAGTGGGGCGTTGAAAAGGGAACAGCCCCTTTCATACACGGAGTAATTAAATACTAAACATGTACAGTTTCCAACGTTTAGCATAAGATTATTTTTTTCAAGCAGATTGGAAACAAATTAAGTTGACTTAATGATTCCTCTTTTTTCTATTGCCATTTTTTTGCCCGTTTGTGGTGCTTCTTTGGGTTGGTTTTTTGTGCGTGTCTTTCAAGTTTCAAGCTGAATTTTTAATATAGGTTCTCTTACACAATCCTTTTTTTAGTTATAAATATTTCTGTTTGATTCTCTCATTCTCGTTCATTTTGACTTGTATTACTCTTCTCATTCGCAAAATAAATTCATTATGCACTTGGAAGCTATTTTCTTAGCTTTTTATACTCGCTTATCAGTAATTTTTTTGGTAAAATTCTAGTTAATTGACTTCTTTCTATTTCAGAAAGGGTTTAGGTTAGGAAAATGAAACTTTCAGGGATGAATCTAGAGACTAAAGTGTGTCCCGGGAAAGTATTTTGAAGCAACTACCTCCACTGCTTCTCCCTCTAGAGGGCCCTGACCTTTGATGACCTTTAAAAATTTGTGTGTTATAAAAGTGAAACCTTGCAAAATAGATCTTCTGCTTAATTGGAGTACAACAAAATTGTTTTCAGCTTCATAACTTTGCTCAATTCCATTTTATAAGGTTTGAAAGATATGCAAATACATTTCCTAAATTTTGAAAAAGAAACATTGATTTGGCTCAAAATTCTACTCAAATAACAGGAATTGTATTTTCAGAACTAAAGGCAGAGAAAAAGCAACTATTAACTGAAAATTAAGGTAAAATGTTGTTTTGTCAAAATTTCAATAGGTATAGACCTGTCATGTAGGCAAATTTTAGGGCTCTCTAGAAGGAGAAGGAGTGGAGATGGGTACTTTATAATACCTTCCCAGGACATACTTTAGCCTATAGACCCATCTCTGAAAGTTTCATTTTCCTAACCTAAACCCTTTCTGAGATAGGAAGAAGTCAATTAACTAGAATTTTACCATTTTTTTTTCACTTGAAAAAAATTCTTTTGCCAGGACTCTCTTGAAGGAGGATACTACCCAGGTCCCAATTTAGATTAAAAACTAAATCGTTCTTCTGTGATAAGATCTATTTAATTGTAAATACCTGGCAATCTTTCCTCCATCATCGTACTTCTGAGCCAGGTCTTTGCCCTTTGAAGTGTGCTAAACGACCTCTCTAAATTATTGGCGGTGGAATGGAAGCCCTCCATCCACATTTGACTCTTAAAAATGGCACTAAAATTTGCTTCCAATCAAATGAGCTCCATCTGATCCAAAGTTTTTACGATATCCATTCCATAAAATTTTTATATGCACGGGGCATAAATTACAACCCTTGTCCATGCGCTCTGGGGAATCGTGTCAACGCTAAAGACATTGTTACATGATATCTTCGAATATCTTCTCCATTCATTCTAATATCCGTAATATCTAAATTAGCAGTGGAATGGATATTAGAATGAGTAGACCTTTCTTAACATTAGGAAAGAACATGCCTGTTTCTTCGAGCACGTCCAAGATATATAGTATCATTAGTTGTGAATTGTTCACAGTCTTCTTTTTCCAAGGGGTTGTACCACAGATCTAGTTCAGTCTCAACATAATCAAGGATGTAATATTCTACCAAAATCCTGGCATTTGTTTTAAACTCTTTGATTTCCATATCCATGTATTGAAGAGGCATTAATGATGACAAAGAAAATGTTTGAGTGTGCTCTTCTGGAAAACCTAGCCTAAGCGAGGTCAGGAGGGAGTCTAAGTAAGGGATTAACAGAGACCGTTTCCAATAATATTCTTCAGTGTCTGCTGGTTGGTTTGGTCTGTGACTCTGTTTCCCCGTTTTTCTAGTGACTGATAAGACAATTGATAAAACATTAGCAGACTGATTAGATTCTTTCAAAATTTCAGCCACTATGTCGTCTGCATTCTGACGATCATTGGAAATAACATAAATAATTCTTAAAATATGACGAATTGTGTTTATCATGTCATTATTTTTTGCCTGTAGAGCATTAGCTACATGCTTTAAAATTGCTGAGTATTTTGCGATAATTTTCCCAGTAATCATAAAGACATTTTTTGTTTTGGCTCCGTGCAGCTGGTAAGCCAATTTTCTTGTCGACTGGTTGCCTTCAGTAGACAGTTTTTCCTACAATTTCAACAAAATTTTGTCAAAACCATGGATAGATTTGTACTTTCCCGTCCACGTTGTTTCACACTTTTTTTTCAAGTTCTGTACAACATATTTTTGGGTTGTTGATTCTCGAAAAAAAAAAGTTACGACGTCCTTAGTTATTGAAAAAACATTTTCTACTTCGTCTATTTTATTTAAATCATTGACTAATAGACTGAGTCTGTGGTTAGCACTGTAAAAAAATAGGGCTTTCTTAAATTTTTTTCTAAGAATAGCCTGAACACCACCTTCCTTGCCCGCCATTGTGCTGCGTCCATCAAATCCCAGGCTTTTTCAGGATCCAATCTATTGTTGTTTAGGAAGATTTCAATTTGTCTTCCTATCATGGTTCGCGTCTTGGACCTCAAGTAGACCGAATCCTGCAAATTCTTCCTTAATGACTTTTGTAGTTCATTGATATCGAAAGCCTATGGACAGTTGTTCTTAAACGGCTATATCTGCTGTCTCGTCTACTAACACAGAATGAAAGGACGCAATTTTTACTTCTTGAACAATTTTATCTCTTATTTCATCTCCACACATGGCAATCAACTCGTTCTGGATCCGAGATGAAATATATGAAGCATTTTTGCTCTTTATCAAGTGATTTTTTAATTTTGTGTCACCTGACTATATTCTCAAGTTGAGTAGATCAAAGAGGATCCTTTAGGGGTAAATAATGGGTACCAGAGAAAATAATTGCAGAAATATTGGTTATTAATAATTGGTCTCTATTTTCTGCAATTGTCTATTTGACAATTTTTAGACAAGATTGTCTAATTTTGTAACTGTCTGTCTATTGGAACACTTTCTTGGAGCTGTTGCACTTTTGTGATACTGGGAGTTCATGCAGTTTTGGCAATATTCATGCATATCTTTATATTTGAGAAAAGGTCTTACCATTAAACAGCCTAAAATTCCTTTGACTGTACAAAATGGGGTGGAAATAGGAAACAGTATTTACACAAGGGTTCTTTAAGTTTTTGTGATTAAACCAGCCATGAGTAAAGGTGTTGAACTTTCCATCAATCCATGATTTGTTCAAAGTTCAATCCTTCATGGTTGAACTTTCTTTTCAGATGCATTGCATCATTTTTGAAATCATGGGTTTCGTGGGGAACCCATGTCTTGCATATAATATCCTTCTTTTCTCCTGACGAAAGGACAGCATTACCTCCAACATAATCACCAATATCATGTTTTTCATAGGGGTAGTATCTGGTGTTATTGCATGGATTACATATAGCATCCAAGGCTATAAAGGTTTTTGATGTTGATGGAACAATTTCAGGTATTTCAGGTGCTGGTGGAGTTAAAGGATAGGGTTTCAATGGTTTTGTAAAATCAGAATCACTTTCACTACTACTATCATGGCCTTTTTTTTTACTTTTGAAGCCAGAAGAAAAGAAACATCACAATAGTCATCTTTAAGCACATTGAGCAGTAAGATGCAATATTACCAGCAATTTTATTAGGGTAGCCAGAATTCAGTGCAAGTCAAATTCAACTACATAATATTATTTATGTCGTTGTTGTTTAGTTGACGTTTGAGCGAATCAACCGCTCGTATACGCGCGATCCTCTTTTGAAATTTGGGCTTATGAAGCCACGTCACTTTGAAAAACACACAAAAAAATTTTGGCACTGGCCACTTCAACACTTAAGATATCTTGGGAGAGTACTAGGAAGTTGTACAGAGTGTTCTTGCTTAAATCACTGGCACTAGTATGTATATCACATCTCTATTTTGCTATTATTGCTTAAAATATCTGTGAAAAGAAACATAGTCAGATGTAAATAATGCTAAAATACCAGAAAAAATAAATAAATAAAAGGTCAATACAGTAAAAATAGAAGCTAATACAGTAAATCATCCATAAAAGGAAACGTAAATACAAAATAAAAAGGTCAATACAATGAATTTAAAAGTCAATACATTATAACTTTAAAAAAAAATAAGAGAATTTTATGCAGATTACAACTCTTTATATACCTAGTCAACAACAAAATAGTCTTTCTATGGACCCACTTAGGGGACTTAGCCTGACCTAGGATTGCTCTCATTGTAAATGCAAAAAAATACTTTATAATTTGGCTTCTAAACACATTACTTTGTACTTCATATTTTGTGCACTTCATACTCATTTCCTACTCATTTCAGTATTACTCATTAGTATTTATGTTTAGCAAATGTGGGAAATTACTTCTTTTTCTTCAATATTTTCTTGAAATAAAAAGTATTGTAGAGATAGATAGATCCGTTTTAAAATAGTCTATATATGAAAGTTAAACATAATCACTGCCATCTGCTAAAAAGATATTAATAGACAAATATTGATAAGTCAGGTTAGATTAGCTAGATGGCTCTTGGATTTTTATTTTAACAAGGATTTTCAACACTTGGAGAAAAGACATAAATATCGAAAAATGTGATTGAAAACTAGAAATACAGTGAAAGAAGTGAAGATAAAGGTTCTCCCCATGGAAAATATGTTAACTAGGATTATTTTGCATATTATGAAGTAAGAATTGTGTTCTTAACATGTCTCCTTATGTCATATACTAACATGTCATACACTTACGCCTTTTGTTCACTTAGCACACTATTATTGCACACTATTATTTAGCACTATTATATTAACACACTATTATTGTTGTGCTAATAATACTTACTAATCAGCGAGAAGCCCCTGAAGTAAGGTTTACCTACTGCTTCTGTCATAATATATGATTTCTTTGATTCTATTGCTCCCCTTTTCTGCAGTTCCATGAAAATTTTTAATCCTTAATCTAATCCTAAGCCCATCCCATATAAATGAGCTACTGAGTTCATAGGCCAACTTTCATAGTCTATTTAAGCATCCTTTATTATTCTGATTTGAAAAGCCCTGCATAATTTAGTCATTTAGGACAAGTGTACTGACCCGTCTGAAAAAATTTCCAGATATTCATTGATTAGAAACTTTCAAACTTATTGAACACTTAGGCTGCTTCCTTTTTGTCAAATTTATTTGATATACCACGAGGTAGTAATGAGTACAGGGCTGCTACAACGGTTTGTTCTTAAAGAACTAAAATTACCCAATTTTGCGTGCTAAGGAGCAATTCTCGTTGCTACAGTAAAAACAAAATTTGCGCGTGTCGCGGTACGATATCGATATTGGAACCGATATTTGGACATTTCTGTGGATTTCCAGCTTTATTAGCTATCTACCTTTTTTAACTGCCTTTTCAACCGTCTACTTTTCAGCCATATCTAGTGTAAATTTGAAAGTCTGGAAGCTGCCCCCACCCCGTACGCCCCAAACTATTGCTATCTGATTGATAATATGCTTAAAATATTAATAATATACTGAAATAATTGTACTTCTAGTGATGAAGAAGAGAGGTCTCCCAAGTGGTTTTACGTTATTCGGCTTGCTTCCAAACCGCCGTACATTGTTATGAAAATTGGATTTCTATTCGGAACCCCTTACGTTGTAAGAACTAAGGTAATTTTCTTAAAGTTTTTGCTTTTGATTGGATTATTATGGAGCTTTTACATTCATAATAGGCCCGTATTCATTCGGCTAATTAATCTGTTAAGACCTTTTGACAAGATTCAGTCATTTCTGAATGAAGAAAGAAGTAGCCCGACAAAGTACACCAAGCTAGAGTGATTGGATACCAGAAAAAATATAAGTTTTCTTTATTTTACAATTTTTAGCTAGTTCTCTTGTTTAATTTTTATCCTTATTGGTTTTGGGGCGTCTTCCCTGCTATATAGAATTTCGTGTGCAATTTACTTTTCATGTGTCAAGTCTATCCTTAAGAATAGTTATATGTTCTCGCTTCCAAAGTGCCGTAACTATGAATATCAAATTTCAATTTGGAACCCCGAATAAGGTATCCATTAGATTATTGGAGCTAAGATAATTTTCTCAGTGTTAATGCTTAAGCTATCAGTTAAATTACTTAGTTAAGTTAAATTTATTAATAAGAATAAAACTTAAATACACACATGTATATAGTATATGGAAAACAAAGTAGTTCAGATAAATCTTTTAGCCTTCCCACGAGCCTTCTAGGGGGTACCGGGAATAGAAAAAAAAATTAATACTGGTCATAAGCACAAATTAATGATACCACAAATACCGATAATACAAATTCACGCACATGTATATATATACTAGCTGTTGGGGTGGTGCGAAAGGGTGCGCGAAGCGACCCCACCAACTAGGTGTTGGGGTGGTGTGAAGCGCCACCCCAACAACTAGTATTTTAAAAAAAAAACTAAAAAAGGTAAAAACTACAAAAAAAACTAAAAAGAAAAAAGAAAAAAAACTAAAAAAGCTGAAAAAAGGGTAAAAACCAAAAACAAAAAATTTATTTCATCATATACCAATTCAAAAACGAATGTATATATAAAAATAAAAATAAAAAAAACTAAAAAAGGTAAAAACTACAAAAAAAACTAAAAAGAAAAAAGAAAAAAACTAAAAAAGCTAAAAATGGTAAAAACCAAAAAAAAACAAAAAAAAAAGGAAAAAAACAAAAAAATTATTTCATCATATACCAATTCAAAAACGAATGTATATACAGACGGGGACACAGGGAATATTAATGACGACCGGGACACTCAAAGAGAAATTACAGACTGGGACACCGGGACACAAATGACGACTGGGACGTGTGTGTCGACTGACGTCATGTTTGTGTGTCGACTGACGTCATGTTCGTCGACTATAAAGGACGACTGGGACACAGGGACACAACTACAACGGGGACACCGGGGGGCACAGGGGGATATATAGATGACGATGGGGACACAGGTAATGTTTGATTAGCAATCACCATCAACAAAGCTCAAGGGCAATCATGAGAATAATGAGGTATAGATCTGAATACGGATTGTTTTTCCAATGGACAGTTATATGTTGCATCTTCAAGAGTCGGTAAACCTGACAATCTATTAATATGTACAAACAATGGGACAGCGAAGAATGTTGTATATTCGCAAGTTTTACGTAATTAAAAACATATATATCTATATCTATCTATATTCACAGGTGGGACACAGGGACACAACTACAATGGCGCGTAACGACTTACGCACGCTGGGGGTTTGGGGGGGCGCGAAGCGCCTCCCCAATAGCTAGTATATAGCAGGTAAAACTTTTTGCCTTCCATATTCCAGTCTTACTGAATCACTGTAAGATTTACTACAGGTAAACGGATGGCACTATTTTGGATTGGACTCACTTTGGATTCACTACTTGACAGAAACGTATCTATCTATACCGAAGAACAATATAAAATTTACATATGTATTATAGAGTAATACAAGAACTCTAAACTGTGAAACGAGAAAAAATATGCTGAGTTTCCTAAGCACCCCGTTGTTACGTGATAAAATCGTTGACATGTTATCAACATGTTTTCTAAAGGACAAAGTTTCATCCAGTGTAATACCTAAATACTTGACACAAGACTTCCTTTTCACTTTCACCATAACTATGTTTAATCAAGAAATCCCTGGATAATATGGAGTTGTTCTTAACAATATAATAAAACTCCTCTTATCCAGGTGAACTTGTAGTATATTTAAACGCATCCAAGTTTAAACCACAGCCTATATAGACACCAGTTGCGTGGAGTCGTATCTTGCCCATAGAAGGATTTCAACACACATCTTTAGACTAGGCGTCAACCTCCGGCGTTCCCACAGCCAATCAGCGTGGAAAGATCTTGGCTCTATTCTGGGAGTGAAAACAGAAATTTCTGTTGTGACCACTGTTAACTCTGGTACCCCCCCCCCTTATTAGGATTATATAAGAATGACGTTCGTTCATTTGTTAATAGATATGTCTTGGCATCCAAGTTGAAACTGTGTATAACAATCGCTTGCTCAATTCAAGTAATCCCATCTCAGTTCTTATAAGACAAACAAGCGACGTGTCATCAGCATACTTTGGTACTGTCACTTCTAGTAGATCTTAGAATAATTCGCTAAAATTATTTAATACATTTTAATTTCATAAAATGCATTGTAGTTCTGAATTGGTTGCATTATTATAGAGATTTCACATTCACGTCAGGACCGGTTTTTTGGATAATCAATTTTTCCAAGATCATTTCAAAACTGATTCTTTAAGAAAATTTGGGAGCTTTAATTTTGCTGTTAAGGCGTTTTCTTAAAAAAAAGGTCTGGCGGAATGACGTAAGATTAGATGATTCTCAGCAGATTGACTATCCAAAAAAAACAAAAAAAAAACTGGGCTATTAAAACGCCCAGTGCTTTTCCCCTACTCTTTAACTATTTTGCTCTTTTCCCTTAATACTTCAAGAGCTAATGCTCAAATAGAAAGGAAATATAATATTTTTTTTTATCCACAATGCCTCAAGAATAGAGAAGTTCATTTATTTGCGTTCGCTTTAAACAACATGACTTCTACTTTAAGTGTTTTAAATTGTGTTAAGTTTTTTTTTTTGCTTGCAGACCTGAAGAAATAATCAGATGAAATTTAATTTTTCTTTCTTTTTATTTTTTTAGAATTTTACATAAGAGAGCGAGACAACCGATCAGTTTTAAAGTGCGATGTTATTATACTAACTTTTCTGACATACATTTGAAGGATAATGTGATTAAATATCAGAAATTCGTTGCTAACTTAACACGGAGATATAGGACAGTTATTATATTTTTTCTCTTCCGATTTTAATAAATAGATGGGTAAAATGAGAAACCCTGATTCTGGATGAGCTTTCAAGTGACTCACCCTTTTTTTTACATCCCAATTTTAATTTATATTGTCGTTTTATAACATAATCTTATTTGTTCGATTGTTTAATTTTCGTCTTGGTTAACTATGGTATTTATAGGTTTTGGAAGACCTAAAGAATTGCATAGGATCAACTTCAGTACCCCAGCATCCGAATTATAAAGATCAGAAAGTTCGGAGTCGTCATTCTTCAGTCAGAGAAGGTCTCGTCTTAGAAGGAAAATTGGAACATAAATGCTGTCACATTATGACTAAATCCTTGGAAAAAATATTAATCAAGTAAGCACCACATACATTTTCAGAATTGACAGTAAAAGATTTTTTATTTTGCCTCCTACAGAAGTCTCGTTGGCATTAAAGGACTTTTCTCAGTTCCCTAGAATTTTGGTCCATACAGGAATCTTTGGAATAAAATCCATGTCTACTAGGACCCTCGATGTATTATCTGCTTAGTTTCATCACAGCTTCCCCTCCTGTAGAATTCACGGGACCTTCTGGGAAAATCCAGGGCTCGGGGGAACCATAGTTGAGAAACCCTACTTAAATGGATATAATTGAGATAAACTCATCCCGACATAAACCTATCTTTAAAGGAGCGAGAGGAGTGGGGAAGGTATGACTTTGAAATGTCTGCAAAATGGTGTCGGTCTATTCACCTATTTACTTTGTCGAATTTTAATCTTATCTTTTATAGAAAATGAAATATTCGAAGAATATATAATAAAAATAATAATTCATTCCAAACATGTGGTAACTGAATATGATTTAATGAACTGTAATTAAAATAATTATGAAGTACAGGTATGATATTACCTTAACCATGTAGCAACGCGCTACAACGCTAAGCTATCTGAGACAAACACTCCTATCAAACTCAGAAAAAATGTATTTTAGAACAATAAGGTCGAGGGAGTTGTAGGGGGCCGGAGTGGGTGGTATGGATGACCTGAGTTGGCAAAATTGCCTTCATCCCCATTGTAGAAATATGCGCGCCTAAATTCTGCATTCGCTTCTCCCGTATTGAGATTCTATTCAGAGGTGTACTCTTTGCTTCCTTTAAAGACAAATGCAATTCTTTTAAATTGTTTATTATAGCTCTGATTCTACCCCAATTTCAACCCCGGATTGATGCCATTTTGGTTTTGTTTGGACCTTTTGTTTGGTTTTGTTTGTGTTACCAAACAAGGACAGTTTTCGGCAATCTATAATGCTTCATCCGTGAATCATGACCTTACTGCCTTAACCAGTCTTTCGTTTTAGACGCAGACTTTGGGATTCAACCAAATTGTTTGTCTATTATATTCAGGGGTATAGTCGCTCAAGCGAGGCCTGAAAGTATTTTTATGTAAATCCTCTGATAAACATGTTGCACATCCTTTTCAATTTTGCTTTCATATTTAGCCAAAAATCCATCTAATTAAGAGACGTCTTGTTACATTATCAGGAGCGCCTTATATTTTGCATATATAATAAATTACATAATATGTTACATATATTAGAACGCCTTTCTAATTTCCTTTATATCCTTCCTTATGACCTCCCCCGCCTAATTTGGAGACGATTTGCTTTCTGTTTGGCCCCGAATGATTGGCTAAAAAGGAGAATCTGTGAAACCCAATTTTTCCTATAGCTTAATGTTTGAAACATCGTTAGTCTGATGGGTTCTTTTTTAATAAAAAAAAAAGAAAAAAATAAGGGTACGTTTTCTTAGCTTAGATCTGTTTTAAAGGCATTTTACATGTTGCACATCCTCTTCAGTTTTTTTGAAATATCGACCTTTCAAAACCATACCTAACAGCTTTCGTTGCAAGTGGTCTTCAATATCCTGATGTTAGAAAGTTGAATAAATGAAACCCAAAACGAGCAGAAACTGAAATAGATAATCAAACATAAAGATAACAGGTACTGATAGAGATAAATAAATTAATTCTAAAATGAGTAAAATCAAAGTGAATACTCGAGGCAAAATTAAAACTGCAAACAGGATATCGGATGCTGGAAATAATCTAGATTATTCCATGAATTTATACACCTCTTAGTTCTTCAAAAGTCAAGACTCATTTGTGTCTTCAGTCAACCCACTCATTAGTCCAGATGCCTTCAGGCATCTACCTTCTCTTCTATTAATGCAAACTAAGTAACTGAAGCTTCCCACTTTGTCAGTTTTCTCGTCACTCATACATATTTATTCCTAATTTGAATCTTCTCAACATTAATTCTTGAGCTCTTTTAATTGAATTTGTTCATTTGTTTCACCGAAACTTAAATCTTAGTGAATATCATATTTTAATCTTAGTAAATCTCACATGCCCTCCTTAGAAGGTCGAAGGTTGCACTAGTTACAGGAATGAAAGGATGAAAAGCACTGATTGGGAAAGCCAAATTTTCATTGGAATTTTATCGAGCATGAGTATTTCCAAGTTAAAATTTTGGTATATCCTCTTTCGTCTTGCGGCCTGAGGATCGCGTTATTTTTTTTTTGGGGGGGGGGGATAGGTGAGCCCGAGTCTTGTGTTGCAGGAAACAATTTTTTTTCGATGCTCACTGATATTCTTATAATTTTGTATTTTATTGAATTTTATATATCTTTTAATTTTTGGCTGTTTTTTCATTGGTTTTTAATTTGTTTTGTTGACTTTTTGCGTTTGTTTTTTCTTTTTTTCTTCGGCATTTTCCTTGATTATATTATTTTGTTCGCGCCGAAGAAGAGAAGTGGTTATTTTCTTGAAATATTAGCTTTGTTTGTTTCTTCTGTATTTTCATTTTGCCTTTTCCATTTTTGACCGTTCTCTTTCTTTATGGCACTGAATCAACAATCCAGTTTTTCACCAAAACCGTAGTAAGGGTATTTTTATACTGTAACAGGTATATCAGGTGAATGAATTGCATGTTCATGATCCATAAAACTGAGGAGTAAGGGTATCTGATGGTTCGGATATTTCTTAATTATTGATCTAAGAGCGAAAATTGGTTGACGCATCCTCTCCCCTTCCTAAAACGACACTTTTTGTCTCTTAAAACGTTTTCTACATAATTTCTTGGTCTAATAAGTATCATCATGCTAAATAACTTGCTTCCTATGGATATCAAGCTAATGCCCCTACGTTCTTTATTTTCTTTCTCATGATCTCTTCCTATCCCTTTCAGGGGTGACCTGATTTTTCGTTCAGCCCCAGACGGATGGCCAAAAAGCCCAAGCTTTTGTATTCTGATATTCTTGACCGTTCTTTCATTATAGCCTTAGAAAATGAGATGAAATGGAACCATATTTTACGTCTAGCTCACTGCTTGATATACACTCAGTCAAACGAGTACCTGAAACCAAGGCCGTATCTAAGGGGAGGCCGAGGGTTTGACCCCCTCCCCAAAATGTTTCTCCGACTTGTGAAAACTTTTTTTGTAACAAAAAAGTTTTTTTTGTAACAAATATCATTTTTACCCCCCAGCACACCGAAAAAAATCTTGGATACGGCACTGCCTAAAACAATCCTTACAAAGTTCCTTTGTAAAACATTTGACGAGTCGCCTTAACCTTTCAAAGCTCCTATGTTTCCGAGCCACACGTGGCCACTGTTATGAATTTTTCAAAAATTCATCAAAAATTTTTCCAATATGAGTTTGCAGACTTCTCTTCCTACTCTTAAACTGAAAAAGAACTCCCTTCGCCTTGGCTATTTTACTTTTTGTATTTTCCTACATACACCATCTTTAATAATAATACTACCCATGCAAGTTAAGCTATCCGCTTGATGAAATTTATCGTTACTTAACATAACCTCTTCGCCTTCATTTATTCCTAGTCTCAGTGACTCTGTCCTCTTGGCAATAAATTTCAAATCTACTCCTGCACCCTCAAACGTTCATTCATTTTGCTAACATTTTGTCTAGGACATTCAAATCATCCTCATTATCTAAGTCTAGGAGGGTTCCACCTTCTCATTTGATACCATTGACTCCTATAGCCTATGCTGTGCTCTTTAGGCCGAATTCATTTAAAATAATCCATATAAAAGGGATAGGACACAACCCTGCTTAACTCCTGATTCCACACCGAAACTGCGAACTCACATACTTAAATTCCATATCGACGTTATTCTCTTATGTAATACTTATCACTTTAATGTTCTTATCTGTTATAACATGCAATAATGCTACCTTTAAGGCCGTGATTAAGTGAACTTGAAAACATCGAGGTTCAAAATTGAAGTTAGGGTAGCCTTCTGTTTCTCAATTCTCTAGAGACCGTCGATTGTCAAAAATCCTTCAAATAGCACTTATTCATTGGCGGAAATAGGAGGTTAATTACACCAGCTTGTCAATCTTGTCTCTAGGGCGATTTGAAACGATTCTTTCTGGCAAAATCTTGTAAAAATTTCAGGTTGCTGAAAATATTCTATGGGACTGTTCGAAACAGGAAAATACATCGAAAAATGGTTGCAATCATCTTACGGGTAATTGTCTTCTGCTCATGATAGTACCGATTTTGTTCTAAAAGCAATATCCTTCATAGAGTACACTTGTGAAAAAGATCTAGACATTTTTTAAGATTTCTAAGCAATTAGAGGAAATAAAGCAAAATCCTAGCTAACATTTTGTGGCGTCTTCAAGAAGCTACGGCCTGATATTAAAAGCGGTATCTTCCGCCAATGAATTCTTGAGCACTTTTTAAATATAAATTTTCAATTTTAACATGGGATTTTCGAGTTCCATCAGTTCAATTAATCACGGCCTTAATCAAGAATCGGCTGAATCAAATACTTATCCTTTTTAACAATTTGATCGACACATCCTCTCCGTGCGATAAAACCCCAGTGTTTTTGTCCTTATGTTCTACTTACTGTGAAATTACTGTAACCTCAAAAAAATTATTGCTGTCTGTTGCAATTTTACACGTTTGTTTGTTTTTACTGACTGCCAAGAAAAAGGTTGAGGAGGGTGGAGGGGACGTGTCCTCTTCCTCATACATAACCCCTCTGGTCCTAAAAGTTATTAAATATGAATTTTATTTCGTTACAGACGAACTTGATTATTTAGTTGGTTTGACTTGTTATACTCTGAATAGGTTATGGCCCGAGGACTCACTGAAGTTAATATTTCGCACCGAAGAGCAATAAGCCAAGCATATCTTGTTTGCTTGGATTGATTGCAACCTTAAGTAAAGAATAATATAAATAAAAAATTAAATGAAAAATTGAAAAAATAAAATGAATGAAAGCAAGTTTGCTTATTAAGAATGTTGTTAAGACGCACTAACGATTTTAGAACCTATCTTATACTAAAAGATGAGTATGACGTACTAAACTTTTCCTATTTTTGCTAAAATAATAATTACAGGAGAATCTGTTAACCTTTTTCATCAACATAAACATCGAAGTCGACAATTTTGTAGGTAGGAAGGGGTTTAGGTAGCACCCAACCTTCTCTTTCCCTGATGAAATGTGTTTTTGCCTAAAAAGTCATCAAAAATAAATAAAAAAGAAATTTCTAAAATGAAACGGTATGCCTCCCCCTCCCTATGTGTTGGGATGCCTCACCCTTTATGAAAAATCTAAATATTTGCCTCTTATGGTATATTTTGCTGCATTTTAAAACCAAGCCCATTCATTCAGTTAATTTTTTATGTTTTCGGTATGTTTTTATTTTTGTTTTCGGCGGACTTTCTTAGTATTTTCGGACTCGTGGCTTGTTTGAGTTCTATTTTTCCGGCAAAACTCACTTTCATATGATAGGTGCCCGGTTTGCCAAATCTAAAGCCTGTCACAAGCTTCCACTACTTATGGCTTATGGCACTGGCTTATGGACTTATGGCTTGTTTGAGTTCTTTTTTCCGACAAAACTCACTTTCATATGATAGGTGCACGGTTTTCCAAATCTAAAGCCTGTCACAAGCTTCCACTGGCTTATGGACTTATGGCTTGTTTGAGTTCTTTTTTCGGACAAAACTCACTTTCATATGATAGGTGCTCGGTTTGTCAAACCTAAAGCCTTTCACAAGCTTCCACTGGCTTATGGCACTGGCTTTTGGACTTATGGCTTGTTTGAGTTCTTTTTTCGGATAAAACTCACTTTCATATGATAGGTGCTCGGTTTACCAAATCTAAAGCCTTTCACAAGCTTCCACTAGCTTATGGCACTGGCTTTTGGACTTATAGCTTGTTTGAGTTCTTTTTTCGGATAAAACTCACTTTCATATGATGGGTGCCCCGTTTTCCAAATCTAAAGCCGGTCACAAGCTTCCACTGGCTTTTAATCTTGCAAAAATGAAAGCTGTTTGGCTTATAATTGGCCATTAGGAATTTTAAAAACCCACAGAGGTACGTTATTGAAAACCATCGCTAAATTATAACTGTAAGCATACACAAGGGCGTTTATTTCCCCCAAATCAATCGGAAATAAATGTTAATTATAGTTTGTTTCAGTCCTTTGTACAAAATAGAATACACAAAGAGGAGTACGGCGAAGAAAAATAGAAGGAATTAGGCAAACAAAAATATGATAGAGGAGAAAAAAGAGAAAAATAAGTATGAGAAGTACGACGAAGAAAAAGTATAAAAGTCAAATAACTCAACAGCTTAAACTGCAAACTAAGCTGCATTTACACAACACTTTCACAGGATTTACGAAATCTATCCCACAGCTGCTATAATCTCAGATCAGACAGTCCGCTATAATTTTGACATTTGAGGAATTGTTCTTGGTCCCTCTGTGGTGCCCCTTCTAATCTTAATATTGCAATTTCGCCATGTTTACCCATATTCTATAACTTGTCGGACATTGACTCGAATTTTTTTGTGAAAGATCTGGATCCTGAAACAATTGTTCCTCCCGCAGCAGCGTGAGACTTTTTGCTCTCGAAAATTTATTTTTCTCCAGCAATTTCCAAAAAAATTTGTATAGCAATTTTCGCCCCAACAATAGTCGTTTCTATGGTTGTAATTGGACCAATTGTAATTTAGTCTTGCGATTTTTGAAAATGGCTTCATAAGATTATTACTGAAGAACAATCTAGTTTTTTTGTGTCGCTCTTTATTAGCCTGCGAATTCTGCTGCATTCGTAATTTAAATGCGTATGCTTAATGTTCGTAGATGTTTTGGCTTTTGGCAATACAATGGGTAAAGCCACTACTGGAAGCTGAGGATCCTGGTTCGAACCCGCCCGTCGCAAGACATTTTCTTTTGAGAAGCGCCAACCCTTGACTGAACTATATATCCAAGAAACTGACCCTACTTTCTGCTGTACTTTTCTCATGTCACTTTATGCTGCCAACAGTCATTTACTTTGAAGATGTTGTAGTATTTCAGAATCTTCAAATTGCCAATGTTTCAATTTTCACCAGCAAAACTCAAATTTAATTCATTTAAATTTGACAGCGTCAAATTTAACAGCGTTGTCAAATTTAACTAATTAGTTCGGGTTATTCATTTTCACGGTTCAGTTTAGCAATTCTGATAAAAAAGAGATACTGCCCTAATTGCTTCACATAAAATTAAAAAGTTAATGCCATTGGGGCTTTGACTATTATTACTAGAGGCTAGAAAATCGTTGTAAAAAGAGAAATAATTGGACAAATTTGGAAATGAGTCGGACTGTTTGTCAGTAAAAAATATAACAAAGGGATTCAACTGCAACATGATTTGGCGAACAGAAAACGAAGATCTTCACTTGCTTCAGAAGATTTGAAGAATTTAAATGGATAGATGTCGTTAGTTGTAGCGGTAGTGCATGTTTTCAGAATTTGATAAACTAAAACTTTTGATAAACTAAAACTTTTTATGCAATGTTGACGAACAGGGTCTTGGAAATATGGGACATCTGTAGATAACAACATGGTCATGTAGTACATTCGGCAGTATAACACTGCTGCGTTGTGTTTGTCATTGACCACTGATTCCAACTTAAATCGAAGTGAGGCTCGTTAAAATTTATTTATTTAACATAGTTATGTGTGCATAATTCAAATAAAAGCAGTTGTTGCCAGGACTATAATCGTATAGTAATTAGTGTCACCATTGTTTTGCTATCCATTCAACATTTACGAGCCATTAAAAATTGGTGGTTTAATGTAAATGCGACATCATACCTTTTGTGGAGTGTCTCGTCCTCCTGAGATTGGTCTAAAGGGTAGGTCTGGAAATCGAAAAATATCCTCCTATTAATTAATTTTCTTTAATCTGTTTCCCCTCCCCTTCCTTGATAAAAAATAGCATGAACAGCCCTAACCCTTTTCTTAAAGGGTGGGAATTATATTAAAATTAGTTAACATACCAGCAGGCACCTAAAGCACTTGAGATTTCAAATGATTTTTAAGTAAAAATATTGAAATTAAACTTTGAATTATAGCAACGTATATATTGCCAGAGAGCCACCTATCTGGCCCCCTCCCCGAGAAAAGAGAAGAACTAATGAAAGCGTGTTAATTTGCTAAAAAAAACGTTCTGTTGGTACCTAAGATAAAGTAATGGCTGTAAAAAGATAGCACGCCAGTAAATAATAAATCACCATAAGCAGAGTTTCAACAGTTTTGGATTTCACTGACGATTTTTGGACTAATACAAACACGACGGTCTCAAACCCTATCTGCTAATGCTGTGTGTAATTTTTGTTTACGTATCTTACGGTAAGTTTCTTATAGGACTGACAAGCAACTGAAGTCCCATATAAACACAAGAAGGCTCCAGCCAGGGAGCTCCCGGAACCTCCGATCAAATCAGAGTCGAAATGAGTCGTTGTCACGTTTCTTAGAGAAGCGACATTGGGTTTGGAAAATGCAGTCTGATGAAAAGTGCTCTTTGGATGAGGCATCAATTGGTCGAATTCTGGCTGTTTTGATTAAGTAAGTTTTTGTTTTTTTCTTTGGGGTTGAAAAAGGGTTCATGATTTCCAGTTATTTGTACAAAAAAGTTTTTGTCAGCATCAAAGTAACCAATAAAACAGTTTATCATATGAGAATTTTTAATTCTTGACTATTTTTGTGATTGAGAAACGAGGATATAATATGAATAATGTATTTTGGAAAACAATTCTTGTAAGTACCCAGTCAATATATTAAGATGGGAAATACAGATTGAGAGATCGACATTCACGATTGAGGATGGTCAGAATTGAGAATTTGAAGTAAAAATCTAATAAAAGAGGCTTTGGATTGTTGTGCCGAATGGCCTTTCCCTAGGTTTGGTCTAAAGTAATCATGTAAATGTTACGCAAATGATGAGTTATTGATGGACATTATTGATGTGTTATTGATGAGCTATTGATCATTTTGATGGGTTTTAGGAAGGGTAGAGGATGTGTCGATCGTATTTTTATTCTTACATTAAAATTGAGAATTGCCAGAGTTATGAAACACCTTTAGTCCTCAGTTTTTTCTAGATTATGAGGAAACGTTTGATTACGTTAACAGAAAAGCTTTAGTGAAATTCTTATTCATGTGATTAGTGATTAGTGCTATGTACGTGAATAAGACTGGTGTGTTTAATATAAGAAATGAGGTTAGCAGCTTCAGAATCATACTTGACCGCTGTCATTACTGTAGCTTCCAATATTCTTATCTTGGCTCGTAGACCCATCTTTCTATTGTTCCAAACTTTTTAAATTGTGAAAAAATACCCTTTGACTTACTTTGGCTTATGTCTCCTACCGAGTTTGGCTCAACTTAGAAAGTGATGTCAGCCTCCTCCACCTGATGCGATCAGCAGCTAACGATGGCACATCGTGGACATTGATGTTTGCTAACTTCAAGTATTTTGAAAGACTATCGGACCATCGATGTTTTGGTCTGCCGCGGGGTCACTTCCAGCCGGCTTCTGCGGGGTTAAAGTCCAGCACAGTTTTCGCAAGTAGGTGTGATGGAATTCTAAGGAGGTGACCGTACCCCACAATTTTGATGTAAAATAGTGTCTGCTGTGTTGTCTGTAGTAACTTCTCGTTGCTGACGAAGTCGAACCATCTCAGGCCTTTAATCCTCCTAAGGCTTTTCGTCTGGAACACGTCTACGGTCTTGAGAGCTCTGATTGTGGCCGGACAGGTTTCTGTTCCGTAAAGAATTACTGAACCAATCGGGCCGTTGAAGATTTGCAGCTTTGTGTTTCGACTAATACTTAATTTCCGCCATAGGGAATGATTTAACCTCCCCATAGCAGCAGATGCCTTGGCTATTCATTATTGTAGTTTAGGGAGAAGCAAGCCGTCAGCAGCATTGACAGAGCCCAAGTACGTGAACTGCTGAACCACGTTGACAATAGTTGTTTGGTCCAGGGCCACAGGATGGTTGGCAATGCTAGAGGATGAATCAACGATCATAATCTTGGTTTTGTCCCAGTTGACCTGTAGTCCTACTTTCGTAGCTTCTTCTTGTAGGATGTGAAGTGCTTCCACTAGTTGGTCCATAGATTCCGCCATGAGCGCCAGGTCGTTGGCAAAGTCAGCGTCAGAGAGGATGCAATCACCAAATTTAAGTCCGAATCCAAGCTTTGAGGTCGTCTTCGTTGTGACGTGGTCTATGATGACACCCTGAGCCTTGGCTATTCTGCTTTTAGATACGCAAACTTCCTCTTGTAAGATGTGAAGTGCTTCCACCAGTTGGTCTATGTATTCCGCCATGAGCACCAGGTCGTCGGCAACGTTAGAATCCGAGAGGATGCGATCACCAAATTTAAGTTCAAATCCAAGCCTTGAGGTCGTCTTCGCCATTACGTGGTCTATGATGACACCCTGGTCGTTGGCTATTCTACTTTTAACATCTTCACTGCACCAACCGTCTTAATAATAATACTACCTATCTTATTAATAATAATACATGATTAAGCAAAATCATTTTGATCGTTTGATGGGTTTTAGGTAGGGTAGAGGATGTGTCGAACGTATTTTCATTCAATTGAGAAGTCACTTATTGGTGTTGCAGTATTATTAAGAATTTTTTTTTTAAACCTTAGAAAGAAAAGAAAGAAAAAGGCTTTTTAATTGCTGTACCGAATGACCTTTCCATAGGGATGGTCTAAAGTAATCAAGGTAGATGCTACGCAAATGATTAGTTATTGTACCAGAAAAGAAGAGGTAGACAGAAAAAAGGGAAGATTATAGACAAATAATGAATGAAGATAGAATAGCAAAAGAAAGAAAAGAGGAGGAAAATAAAGAAGAAAGAAACAAAGAAGGGAAGAGGCAGATAGAAAAAGAGGAGGAAGATAGGAAAGAAAGAGACTAAGACATAGAAGAAAAAATAACATTGATAGAAGTAGTTGCAAGGAGAAATTTCAAAGGGCCTCAAAAATCGATTAGATTTAATGCATACTGTAAAACTTGAACCAATGAAAGAAAATGAAGGTATATGTTTGTACATATACAATTTTGAAAAAAAGCAGCATTAAATGGATGGCCCAGAGACATGGATGGCCAAGAGCCATTGACGGCAGGCATTAAATTGATGGCCGGTATTAAATGGATGGCCGAGATGGCCGATGACCGAGATGCCGATGACTTGGTGACATTGATTTGACCCAACCTTAAGCACGAACTGTGTTTGCGGTTCAATTTTCTCCCAAAAATTTTGGTTCTCGTTCTCTGATATACTGAATCTGATGATGCATCGAAATTGTTGTGTTGAATGACGTTTTCTTAGGTTTGAATCCACATTTGTAAGATGTAATCCCTCGGCTTTGATTCAGCAATTTTTGTATTTCTTTTATTTGGAGTTTCGGTTGTAACTAAAGACCAGATGCTTATACTACATAGGTTTTTCCAGCATCAAAGATACAACAAAAGCAATGTCTGATACCCAAAGTTCCATTTCCAAACTGTTTTCTTGTGATTGAAAAAATAAGATATTTTTTGTAAAATAAATTTTACAAAAAATATATTTTGTAAAATAAATTTTCGAGGTATCCTGGGAGCATAAGAAAATTGGAAAACGTCGATTGGTGCAATCGATAGATGCTGTTCCCAATTGAAAGGATGGGAAGTAAATCCCAACTGAGAGGGGGAAAATCCCCTCTCAGATGGGGAAAAATGTTGCGCAACGCCTTATTGAATTATTCCAATCCACAGGCTCTAATCCACATTAAATAGAAGATATTTAATTGTACAGCTACCTAAAAGTATTAACCAATCATGAAGACTCGGCTTAGAGCTGAATAATAAACCTGGCCCAGGAATTTAAATAAGGCCAGCCAACCAAAGAGCTTCGTTATCAATCATTAGCTAAAATTGAAGATAAATTTCAACTGAAAGTAAGGAGTAACATTAAAACAACTAACAGAAGTTATTCCTTATATAAGGAGAGGCGGTCTCTTCTTCAACTCTCGCTGTTAAAGCTAAAAAAAAGTTCTTTAAAAATACTTCTCAATCAACCTCAACGGCTCTTGTGTTTGAGCAGTCCTTCTTAAAGAATTGTGAAAAATGCCTAACTTTTTGCGTAAAAGCGATGGCCGAGAAATAGGCACCCCCTCCCTTATATGCGGAATAATTGATGTATGTTCCCGGTTTTAAAGTTCATTCTTACTTTCAGTTGGGAAAGCATGTTTTTTTTATCTAATTTCCGAACGTTTTTCAAATCAATCCAGGAAATCCCCTTCCCTCTAACCCTGTGTGGAATTTTTCCTGAGAACTTTCCATTCCACGAAAAATTCTCCCCATAGAAGATACCTTCCATCTAGGAAAATCCCCCTAAATTTTTTTTACATATTTCCCAGTAACAAATACTATACGTAAACAATGGACAAATTGCTTAACTTACAGGCATTTCCTTAGGGATTACGGGATCATGTCATCCCCAAGGCCTAGTTATTAGGATTCTAAACTATGCTGATATAAATGCCTTTCTCAAAATTTTAATTAGATGTCTTTGGGGAAAAGGGGCATGGGAGCAGGGCTAGTAACCCGCCTCCAATCTTTATGGTTACCTAAAAAGGGCACAGAAACTATTTATTTCCGTTCAAATTAAACACTTTTTCGATCTTCTAGAACCATTAGTTCGATTCAATGATCCCTAGGAAAAGATATATATATATATATATATATATATATATATATATATATATATATATATATATATATATATATATATATATATATATATATATATATATATATATATATATATATATATATATATATATATATATATATATATATATATATATATATATATATATATATATATATATATATATATGTATATATATATATATATATAGAAAATGAATACGCATCCGTGATCTTGTTTCTGGTAAAAAATACAGAAATCCACATTTTTGTAGATAGGAGCTTAAAATCTCAACAGTAGGGTTCTCTGATATATTGAATCTGACATTCGCATTTTAATTTAGATTCCCTGTCTTTTTGGTGGTGTATCTAAATTCGGAAAATTTGATTTGGTAACATCAAAATTAATGAATTTTATATATTTGGAATCAGTATAAAAAGCCAATCATTTTGATGTATCTATTACTATTAAAATTAGGTTTTTCAGAGTTTGGTTACTACTGGGTCCAATCGCTTCTTTATTACAGTTCGTTACCACGAACTGTTTGATGAAATAAGAGCTTCTTTCTTCTTCCTCTTCTGTAATGGAAACTCTTTTGCATAATCTCATCACCGGTATCAAGTTCCGAGCCCTGTAGTTTGTTGCTGCAGCAGAGGTTGAACTCTGGGTCCTGTATAACCAAGCTGACATCAAACTTGCTGCGCCACTACTGGGCGAATATAAGCTGTTAAAATTTCAATATCTTCTAAATAACTTCTAAATCTTCTGACTAACTAGTCAGATCTAGCTAATCCAATAAATCTCACCAGAAATTAGTCCGAAGGTGGTCTTAGCTCTTTATTATTATGTATAGGCCTTAAAAAAGCAGTTCTGAGAAATTAGTTTTATTTTTCGTTAGCTTTATCAGATCAAAATACAAATTTAATTTAAATAAAATTGAATGTTTTCTTTCCAGACTGCGTCTCTCTGAAGGCTTTCGGTTTGCAGTTTGTAGCGATGGTGTGATAACGATGGCCTTGGAATTATCAATGAAGGTAAACATCCTACTTTCCTTGACTGTGTCATCAATAAATGCTATCTATTATTTGGCTTAAAATACTATCTATAAATGTCATGAGGCATATCCAAGTAAATTATATTCAAATAATTATAAATAAATTTACCTTAAATCATTATTACTTATTAATTACAACTGATAATTATATATAAAAAATTATAAACTAAGTAAATCCATTTTACATTATGAAAAAGCACCATCTATTATTTATTCTAAAATAGAAGCTATAAATGCTATGGGCCTTTTTTTGTTCGTGTCGGACCATGTGGGGATACCTAACAGATATCGATCAGGTATGTACGCAATCAGCAAGTTCTCCAAATAACAGTGAATAAAGATTTTGAGTCATATCAATCTTGAGGGGAACACTCACCTATATCAGTCCCCCTGCTCTTTACGCTGAAGTTTCACTTGCATTAAAAGCGTACTATAATCAAACAGTTCGTGGTAACGAACTGTCATAATGAGCGACCCGGCTCAATAGTAACCGAAACTCTTAAAAAACGGAATTTTAATGCCAATAGTTACATCCAAAGAACCACATTTTCATGATGATTTTAATATATAAGTTTGATCGAGTTTACTATTACTCATCAAAAGTTATGAGCCTGAGAAAATTTGCCTTATTTCAGAAAATAGGGGAAAATACCCCTTAAAAGTCATAGAACAGAAAATCACACCATTAGATTCAGTGTATCAGGGAACGCTACTGTAGAAGTTTCAAGCTCCTTTCTACAAAAATGTGGAATTCTGTATTTTTTGCCAGAAGCCAGATCACGGATGCGTGTTTATTTTATTTTTTTTCTTTTTTTCCCCGGGGGTGATCGTATCGACCCAGTCGTCCTAGAGTGTCGTGAAATTAGAAGGCACCTAGGCCCCCTCCCACGCTCATTTTTTCCAAAGTCACCAGATAAAAATTTTGAGATAGGTATTATGTACAGATTAGTCAAAAACCTAAAAACTATGTCTTTGGGGACGACAATCCCCCACAGTCCCCTGGGGAGGGGCTGCAAGTTACAAACTTTGACCATTGTTTACATATAGTAATGGTTATTGGGCAGTGTACAGACGTCTTCAAGGGGACTTTTTAGCCGGGAGGGGGCTGGGGGAAGGGGTTACGTGGGAGGATCTTTCCATGGAGTAGGCCTAATTTGTCATGAAGAAAGAGAATTTCCATGAAAGGAGTGCAGGATTTTCTAGCATTATTTAAATTAAAAAAAAAATGGGGAAATAAAAAAAAAAAATTTTCAACTGGAAGTAAAGATCAGCATTAAAATTTAAACCGAACAGAAATTGTACGTATGTAAGGGGGTTCATCTCCTCCTCAGTACCTCGGTCTTTACGCTGAAGTATTTTTAGTAATTTCTACCATTTATTCTACGGCCTTTGTGATTCAGGGGTCATTCTTAAAGAATTGGGACAAAATTCAAGCTTCAGTGTAAAGAGGGAAGTATTGACGAAAGGGTGAACCCCCTCATATACGTAATAAAAACATACGAATATAGAAGTTCGCTACGTAAGTCAATTCGTAAGTTACGTATATTTTTACTAATGAAAACGTTCGTAAAAAGTGAGAAGCGTTCGTAAAAAGCGAGAGCGTAAAGAGCGAGGCATCGAGGAAGGGAAAACCCCTGTTACATTCTGTTCGTTTACCTTTAATACCGCTTCTTACTATCAGTTGAAAAAACTTGTTTTTTTATTTAATATAATAAATATAGCCCGTCATTTCTTAGGGTACAGTAATGTTTTCTTTTACCGATTTGCTCTCCTTGTTTTGACTGAATGTATTAGTGTCATTAAATAAAAAAAAAGTTTTTTTAACTGAAAGTAAGGAGCGACATTAAAACTTAAAACGAACAGAAATTATTTCGTATATGAAAGGGACTGCTTCCTCATCAACGCCCCGCTCTTTACGCTAAAGTTTGACTCTTTCTCTCAACTATTCTTTTTAAAACAGTAAAAAACTTTAGTGTAAAGAGCGGGGCGTTAATGAAGAAGCAGCCCCTTTCATATACGAAGTAATTTCTGTTCGTTTTAGCCTAAGTTTTAATGTCGCTCCTTACTTTCAGTTAAAAAAACTTGTTTTTTTATGTAATTTCTGAACGTTTTTGAATCAATGCATGTTTAGATTTTGGCTCTCCGCAGAGGAATAATTAAAACGAAATTTGCATATTTACTTTTTTTTGGCTAAATGGCTTTCTCATAGTTTCGATCGAATGATTCTGAGAAAAAAAAAGCAGGGGAGGAAGCCTAGTTGCCCTCCGATTTATTGGTTAATTAAAAAGGCAACTAGAACTTTCAATTTTTTACGAATGTTTTTATTAGTAAAAGATATACGTAACTTACAAAATAGCTTACGTAAAGGACTTTTGTATTCTCACATTTTGATTACATATATGAGTGGGTTCACCCCCTCGTCAGTACCTCGCTCTTTACACTAAAACTTAAATTTTGTCCCAATTCATTAAGAATGACCCCTGAATCACAAAAGCCGTAGAATAAATAGTTGAAATTACTAAAAATACTTTAGTGTAAAGAGCAAGGTATTAGGAGGAGGTGAGCCCCTCATATGCGTAATAATTTCTGTTCGTTTTAAGTTTTAATGCTGCTCCTTACTTCCAGTTGAAAAAACTTTTTCATATTTATTTTTTCATTGTTTTTTTTAATAATGCTAGAAAATCCTGCGTTCCCTGCATGGAAATTTTCTTCCCCCATGACAAATTCCTCGATGGAAAGTTCCCCCAACATATCCCCCTCTTCCCATCTCCTCCCCCCAACCAAAAAATCCCCCTGAAAACGTCTGTACACATCCCAATAACGATTACTATATGTAAGCACTGGTCAAAGTTTGTAACTTGTAGCCCCTCCCACGGGGACTGTGGGGGAGTAAGTCGTCCCCAAAGACATAGTTATAAGTTTTTCGATTACGCTGAATAAAATGGCTATCTCAGAATTTTGATCCGTTGACTTTGGGAAAATAATTAGCGTGGGAGGGGGCCTAGGTGCCATCCAATTTTTTGATCACTTAAAAAGGGCACTAGAACTTTTCATTTCCGTTAGAATGAGCCCTCTCGCAACATTCTAGGACCACTGGGTTGATACGATCACCCCTGGGAAAAAAACAACAAAAAAAAAAACAAAAAAAAAACAAAGAAACAAATAAACACGCATCCGTGATCTGCCTTCTGGCAAAAAAAAAAAAAAAACAATAAAATTCCACATTTTTGTAGATAGGAGCTTGAAACTTCTAGAATTGGGTTCTCTTATACGCTGAATCTGTTGTGTTATTTTCGTTAAGATTCTATGACTTTTAGGGGGTGTTTCCCCCTATTTTCTAAAATAAGGCAAATGTTCTCAGGCTCGTAACTTTTGATGGGTAATAATAAACTTTATGAAATTTATATATTTAAAATCAGCATTAAAATGCAATTCTTTTGATGTAGCTGTTGGTATCAAAATTCAATTTTTTAGAGTTTTGGTTACTATTGAGCCGGGTCGCTCCTTACTACAGTTCGTTACCACGAACTGTTTGATAAGCAACTTGGCCCAAATTAGCACATTTATTCCTGGAGCGCTATGCCAAAATAATTTAGTGTAAAGAGAAAGGTGCTCCCTCCTATATGGGCTATTTCTCTTTTTTTAAGCTTTAGCGTCGCTTATTACTTTTATTGATTTTTATTGACAGTCGATACCATAAAAGTGAACTTGCTAGTCTCAATGCCGGTTGACCATCTCAAAGACAAAGGGCCTTCTAGCGTTTTTTTCCAGCACCTCATGGAACTCCCGAAGCAATATAGGTAAAAATGGATGGAGTAGCTTAAATGGGTCACTAGTTCGAAATGCTAATAAAACGCTAGTTTAAAATAAAGAAAAATATAATCTATTACGAATCGTTAAGCAAAGCACTATATATTCAGTGTACCGACAACTTAATAATACTCCTCTTGTGTCGGTGTTTCCAATCAAACCGGGTAGAACCGCAGGGAACTCCCAGACCAAATTACTCAAATGATGCTTCATTTTAGCTGATTTTTAACGTTTCCAAGCAGTCGTGTTTGAATATTTTAGGGACTGGCCTTTCTAGAGCTATAAAAAGAAATATCCTGCTCGCTTTAATAAAAAAATTCAGGGTTTCAGATGGTGCATTAAACTGAATATCTCTGTGGCACAAAATGAGAGATTAAATGTATTTCAAAGTTTGTGGGAAATTAGGTGTCAACTCTTCAATTTCTTATCCAAGTTATGGCAAGTCAATTCTATATAGTTTAGTCATACAAACTAAAAAAGCTATAATGGACCAAATATGGTGATTTTGTAAGTTGACTCCCCGTAAATATCAATACGACTTCCAATATAATTTTCCTAGAAGCTGAGCCTGTCGGCGAGAAGAAATAAAAGCGCACGGGCTTCACTGCTTGCAATAAATTAGTGCATGAAAGATATCAGGAAAGTAAATTGTTATTGTTTTGTTTTTCAAAAACGAATTACTGAATAATTCTATCTCCCTTTTTTTTATAAGAGGTTCTTATTGACGCTAAGAATTTAAATATAAAATGAATTCAGATCTGAAAGATTTCGGATTCTTGTTAAAAGTGACGTATTATTGTTAGAATCAACAGAACAGAGGTGAAATTTGAGTTTTAAGAGAGGAGAGACACATGGGAATTTATTCTGGGGAGAGAGTAAGGTCATATAAAAAAAAGTAATGAATGATCACCAAAATATTGAGGTTTTGGGTCTTTTTGGCGTAAATGTCAATAAACAGAGAAGCTTAAATAAAAGATAAAGAGTTTAAAGGTGCCTTGCCCCCCCCCCAGTCTCTATAAAATCCCCGGACGTTTTATTTCAATACTTCAGCCGTGAGACAAAACAAGTTAGACTTACTAAAACTAATCTACAGCTACTCATTTATGAAGAGAAAAACTCCACCGCCATCGCCTTAAGTGAATTCTGTATCCATCACACGCGCATTTTAGTCGAATATCAATTTTTTCAAGAAACGGATTTTTTACCTGTAAAAGAATATATTCTCAATAATTGTGGGAAAACGTCAAGTTTGGATATCATTTCTCTTGCAACTTAGCTTTCTTTTTACTCAACTCCATTCAACTCAACCGTCGTTCAACCCAACCCCCATTTAACACAACCCACATGCAACTCAACCCCGTTTGAATCAACTCCCATGCAACCCCACCGTCATTCAACTCAGTCCCATGAAATTCAACCCTCATTAATCAAATGCTCTTGGGGGTCAATTAAATGAGATTTGAGTTGAACGAGGGTTGAGTTGAGTGAGGTTGGAATAAACAGTTTTAAGCTACATGCACGTGAGGATCGCATACACAACCCTCTGGCTTTATGCCTTATAGATCAAAAGCTCTATTGACTTAGGTAATGAGGCTAGTTAGTTTGTTTTATGCCTTTTGGGTATATATATATATATATATATATATATATATATATATATATATATATATATATATATATATATATATATATACATATATATATATATATATATATATATATATATATATATATATATATATATATATATATATATATATATATATATATATATATATATATATATATATATATATACATATATATATATATATATATATATATATATATATATATATATATATATATATATATATATATATATATATATATATATATATATATATATATATATATATATATATATATATATATATATATATATATATATATATATATAAATATAAGTAGGTTTTGTATGAGTGTCTTTAGAGCTACCAATGTAGGCAATTGTATTTTACCAGTGGTAGAGCCTGTCGGACATCATACATAAATAAGAAAAAAAAAAAAAAAAAAAAAAACAGTGTATACTATTTTGTGAGGTTCAAATGAAAATTCCGTTCCCAATACAAACTTTGAAGTCGTCTTGCCACCTCCCCTAACCCTCCTCCCCAGACCAACATAACTATCCTTGAAAGTTTCAGTTCGTCGACGTGGGAAACAAAACATAGTAAGCCCATCAGAACTCTAACTTTGTAAATACTTGTTTATAAAAAGGAAAAGTCCCCCTTCCATTTAACCGTCCCCTTTCCATTTAACCGTATTTTTAATCCATATAGGCTTGAAGAAGTCTAGCAACTATTTTTTCTCATGAAATGCATTTTACCCAAAAATGAATATTTTCTATTAAAAAACTTAGTGTCGGCCTCAAATTCATGGCCTTGAATCGGGAGTCGAGTACATTGCTGTCTGAGTCAACTGTGCTTGGTTTTTGTGAGTTTGATGCAGTAATATATATAATAAGATTTGTATACAATAGGATAGATTATTATTAGCGTTCTTAGGGCTCAGTAAAGTCTATTTGTTGACTTGTTGACTTTGATTGCAGATAGATAAGCCAAATTGGAAGAAATCGACGTCAGCCGAGGACGATGTCTCAGTTTGTCTTGTTCAATATGTTTTATTCCCCCCGCAAACTGTTAAAAGAAGAGATAGGTATGTATATTTAAAAAACACAATTACTACTACTACTACTAATAACTCACTGCAGCACCAAGCCGCCTGAGGCCAACACAGCTACGCACGCTCCTCCTCCAACCTAATCTATTTAAAGCCTCCCTCTTTACACCCTCCCAGGAAGTTCCCATTTCCTTTAAATCTTTATTTATGACATCCTCCCAACCCAGACAAGGACGACCTGCTTTCCGTGTAGCCCAAGACGGTTGGCCAAAAAGGACAATCTTCGGTAATCTGTCATCCTTTATCCGTAGAACGTGGCCTAGCCATCTCAACCTTTCTTTCATTATAGCCCCAGAAAGCGTCCTCAAATGTGCCATTACTAAATAGCGTCTGCATTTTCCTGTCACGACTTTTTTTCCTGTTATTGAATGCTAAAATAATCAATTTTTTTCAAATGAAACTAAAGAGGGACGTTAAAACTTAAAATAAAAAGAAATTTTCTTAAATATGGGGAACTACCATCCCCTTAGCTGCAGTCACTAATGCATTTTGAGAAATTGAATGCCCGCATTGCCTCACCCTATCGTCAAGTTAGTACATGAATAACATCTAACATTTTGCGCAAAAAATTTTTGTTATGCAAAGAGGAACATTGTCGCCCTGTACCCATGTTGAATACTTGGTTAAAATTTATTCATTGAAATAAAGGATTATGGCTTAAATTAACCCCTCATCCATATTAGCGTGGTGTGTAAAAATGCCATTTTCGAGGCTCCAGGACCCCTATCCCATCAAAATAATTGACTGTTGCTCCTTCTTTCTTTATTCTGTCGTCGCCCTAATATGAAATACTATACATAAAGGAATGATGTCTCAAACGAATTATCTATGAAAAGTCTAAAATGAAATATTTACAAATGATCAATGTATAATCGAATTCTCTACTTTAGCAACGTTTAAACTGGAGGAGGGAAAGACAGGCTCTCAGTTTGTTTAGCCAATCCGTACAAATTGTGTCCTCAGAATGGCAGTGCAATGGATGGAGATTCTTCCAGTTTTGCCTTGACTTTATTCGCAGTTTCATCAATTTATACCAAAAACATGCATGTGGGTCAGCAAAAATTACCTAGCTGCCAGTAGATTTCGTTGCGCTATTTGACTTGAAACGCTCCCTGTGCATTATTCTAGGAAGGAAATGTGCTAAGTAAATGAAAATACAACTATGAAATTTTGCAATTATCAAGCAGCATGATTTTTATTTTAAGTCTTTTTTAATTCCAGGCAAGACTTCTGTCCCTGATCCATTATCCTCCCCCTCACTCGAAGGTAAAATTCGCCTTATATGTGCCAATTCTGCAATCTTTGGAATAATTTTTTTTTCACTCTTCTGACGAAAAAAATAAGGGGGTTCTAGTAGCAAGTTTTACCTACTTTGATTTTTCTTTTCTTATAAATAGATTTGTTTTCCATCCTGTCTGATGAAATCGTTGTGGATCGTACCTGTGATGATTACATGGCTTAAGTAACTCTCTTCCATGGGAGACCAAAACCATAAAACTGACCCAATTTTTTTATTTTATTACTAAAATGGAACTTTTTTGGTAAAAAAAAAAAAAAAAATCCGCCTCTCAACTTGTAAAATGTTCACTGGTCTATTATCTTTTATGCCCTTCAACTTTAAAATATTTTAAGAAAAATATCATTGATTTTTGCGTTTTGATTAAATTTTGGTTTTACAGTCTGTCTGATGAAGATGTTCTGAATTCAACTCGTGATGATTATTATCTTTCTCGTCCATCATCTTATATGATTACTGAATGCTGGATTGAACCTCAATATGGGCGTGTCTTTAACCACGACATGTTTCAATACATGACCTTTGATGAAATACCCGATAAGGTAAAGATAAATACTCTTATTCTAATATCATATATATTAAAACGCAGTATCTAAATCTAGCCATTTTTAGGTTAAACTCGGCTTTTTAGGTTGCCTAATCGTATTACTACAAATTAGTCATGTAAGTCATGCTGAGAAGTCGCAAAAACACACCTTCTCTGTCCCACACGGTTTGAAACTTGAACTTCTGCTAAATTTTGACAAAATTGTCAAAAATTACCGAGTACTTCATTACTCAAGTTCCTTTGACATAGATACAAGTCGTCGGTCTAGTTCCTAGATTTTTAAATCGCTTCAATTATATTCGGGGAAAGATTTGAATAGTTTCCTTAGAGTAGCTCCATTTTTTTTCGAGGTAAGAAAAAACCAAATGGATCAGAGTCGGATTGAATTGAAGTTTATTTAAAATATAAAAAATTTTGAGCTTTATTTTGAATTGAACTTTATTAAAAAGAGGACGTACCTTTTAACATTTAACAAATAGTCATCTTAGGCAGCGCAAAACGCTGTCTAAGTAAAGAGCGCTGTGTGCGCAAGGTATTATTTATTTTTATGCATTTTTATGGCACTTGGTATTAACCAAGTGACATATAGCAATCGCAAATTCTGTCAGTCTGTCTGTCTGTCCTTCGGTCCCGGTTTTGCTACTTTAGGCACTTCCAGATAAGCTAGGACGATGAAATTTGGCAGGCGTATCAGGGACCGGACCAGATTAAATTAGAAATAGTATTTTTCCCGATTTGACTAGCTAGGGGGGGGGGAGTGGGGGCCGGTTAATTCGGAAAAAATAGAAAAAATGAAATATTTTTAACTTACGAACGGTTGATCAGGTCTTAATGAAATTTGATGTTTTGAAGGATATCCTATCTCAGAGCTCTTATTTTAAATCCCGACCGCATCTGGTGACACTGGGGGGGGGAGTCGGGAGGGGGAAACCTAAAATCTTGGAAAACTCTTAGACTGGATGGATCGGGATGAAACTTGGTGGTAAAAATAAGAACAAGTCCTAGATACATGATTGACATAACCGGCACAAATTTGCTCTCTTTGGAGTAGTTAGGGGGGGGGGGGGTTAATTCTGAAAAATTAGAAAAAATGAGGTATTTTTAACTTACGAACGGGTGATCGGATCTCAATGAAATTTGATTTTTAGAAGGATATTGTGTCTCAAAGCTCTTATTTTAAATCCCGACCGGATCTGGTGACATTGGGGGAGTTTGGGGGGGGAGCCTAAAATCATGGGGAACGCTTAGAGTGGAAGGATCGGGATGAAACTTGGCGGGAAAAATAAGCAGAAGCCTTAGATACGTGATAGATATAATTGGAACGGATCCGCTCTATTTGGGGGAATTTGGGGGGGGGGGGTTAATTCTGAAAAACTAGAAAAAATGACTTACTTATTAACTGTATTTTTAACTTACGAAAGAGTGATCGGATCTTCATGAAACTTCATATTTAGAGGGACCTCGTAACTCAGATTATCTTATTTTAAATCTCAACTGGATCCAGGCTCATTGGGGGGAGCAGTTGGGGGAGGGGACCGGAAATCTTAGAAAATACTTAATACTTAATACTAAATACTTAGAGATCAGGATGAAACTGGATGGGAAGAATAGAAACAAGTCTAAGATACGTGACTGACATAACTGGACCGGATCTGCTCTCTTTGGTGGAGTTGGGGGGGGTAATTCGGAAAAATGAGGTAATTGTAACTTGCGAACGGGTGATCAGATCTTAATGAAATTTAATGTTTAGAAGTATCTTGTGCTTCAAAGCTCTTATTTTACATTCCGACCAGATCCTGTGACTTTAGGGGGAGTTGGAAGGGGAAACCGGAATTCTTGGAAAACATGAAAATTGGGGTATTTTTATCTTACGAACAGGTGATCGGATCTTAATGAAACTTGATATATAGAAGGATCTTATGTCTCAGATACTCCATTTTCGACTCGACTAAGATCCGGGGACATAGGGGTTGGAAGAGGGAAATCGAAATCTTGGAAAACGCTTGGAAGAATAAGCACAAGTTTTAGATACGTGATTGACATAATTAGAACGGATCCGTTCTCTTTGGAGGAGCTAGGTGGGGGGTGTGTGTGTTAATTTGGAAAAATTAGAAAAAATTGAGGTATTTTTAACTTAAGAACAGGTGACCGGATCTTAATATAATTTGATATTTAGAAGGAATTCATGTCTCAGAGATCTTATTTCGAATCCCGACCAGATCTGTTGACATTGGGGGGAGTTGGAGGGGGAAATCGGAAATCTTGGAAAACGCTTAGAGTGGAGGAATTGGGATGAAGCTTGGTGGATAGAATAAGCAAAAGTCGTAGATACGTGATTGACGTAACCATATTGGATTCGCTCTCTTTGGGGGAGTTGGGGGGAGGGGTTCAGTGCTTTCGCGAGTTTGGTGCTTCTATACGTGCTTTAACGATGAAAATTGATAGGCGTGCCAGGGAGCTGCACAAATTGACTTGATAACGTCGTATTCCCAAATCCGACCACCTGGGGGACTAAAGGGAGAGGAAAAATTAGAAAAAATGAGGTATTTATAACTTACGAGTGGGTGATCAGATCTTAATGAATTTTAATATTTAGAAGGACATAATCAATCTATTGATTCTTAGAATTTTGTGAGAGCTCATACCATATGAGCTCTTGGCTCTTAGCTCTTCTGGCCTCGTCACAAGTGCCATATGAGCTCTTAGCTCTTGTTTTTTCAGACAAGGGCACTGCGTTTAAAAGAATTTGTCCTACTAAGTTCAAAAGGGGCTAATTCGATTGGAAATTGAAAGCTCTAGTGCCCTTTTTAAGAGTCGAAAGTGATTGGAGGGCAACCCCTTGGCCCATCATTTTTCAAAACACATCCAATCAAAACTTTGAGACGGCCATTTTGTTCAACCTAATTGAAAGATCTAAAAATTAATATCTTCGAGAATGAAAACCCTCCACAGCCTTCAGGGAAAGGGCTATAAGTTATAAAAATGGCATATATTAGCACATAAGGTTTTTATGGCAGGGGTGGTCATAACATTTTCGAAGGGGATCATAGGATTTGAAATCAGAAGTTCTAGTGGCTTTTTTAAGAGTCAATAGTGATGGAAGGGCAACTAGCCCCCCGTCATGCAATTCTCCCAAAATGCATCTGATAGGAATTTAGAGATAGCCATTTTATTCAAAATAGTCTAAAGATCATATAACAAGGGCTTTGGGGTTGGAACAACTCCTCAGAAACTGGGGGGAAGGATCGTAAGTTGTATTCCCGGGAGCATTTAAGGTTTTTATGTAAGAATTGGTTGTATAAGCTTTAAAGGAATTTCATTGAACTGGAAACGAATGAAACTGGAATCGAAATTTCGAGATAGCTTTTTTGAGATAGCTAAAGGATATATAACAATGCCTCCGGGGCTGACGGAACCCACCAGAATCGTGCCACAAGGGTTGCAAGTTATGCCCGGGGGCATATAGGTTTTTATGGAATGGGTGGTCATATAACCTTCGCTTAGGGCCCATCCGATTGGAAATTAGAAGTTTTAGTACCATTTTTGAGGGTCAAAAGTGATTTGAGGGACCCCCCCCCCCGCACCCATCATTTCCCAAAACAATCATCAAATAAAAATTTTGAAACATAAATTTTCTTCAGCAATGTTGAAAAATCTTGTAATTATGCCTTTGTGAATGTCAAACCCCCTCCTCTGACAACCCTCAGGGCAAGGATTGTAAGTTAGGCAATTTGGTCATTGCACACATATAGTATGTGTTACTGAGAAAGGTATGTATTTTTGACCTTTGTTCTCCAAAAAGACAAAGGACATTCAGATGAGCCTTTCAGAAAATGTTGAGGTGTGTGTTGAACTAAATCAAAACACCTTAAATGTATACGGGTTGTCAAAAGGGCGCAACTCAGGAATAACTGAGTATATTAATTCCGAACTTTCAGGAAATAATAAGGGAGATGATCCATTGACCAAAAAGGCAATATTTGCACGCTACTGCTACTGCTACACCTACCACCACTACAACTGCTACAACTACTACTGCTACCAATACTACTACTACTACAACACATTATGCGCATCCACAGTGTCAAAAGAGCGTATCTCAAGAACGGATTTGGTTATTAAGTTGGAACTTTCAGAGAATGCCTAAAAGGGGAGATCAAATAAAAAAAAGGTAATATTTGCAATCTGCCACTAACATCACTACCACTACCGCTGCCGCATTTACTAATACTACTACTACTTCTATAAAACTACTAGTAAGACTAAGAGCATTAAGATGAAAATTTCAAGAAGTCTTTGAGTATACAGGTTATCAAAAGGACATATCTGCAAAGTCATAGCAACAGCTAATTGTATTAAGTTCAAACTTCCGGGACTTGATGAGAGGAATGCTCAACTGACCAAAAGGCCATGCGTTAATACTACTGTTTCTTCTAGTATTAGTGCTATTACTATTAATAATACTACCATTAATACTAATACTATAACTCTGATTGCTATTACAACTATACCTAAGGGTGTGAAGGTGAATTTTTCAGTTTATTAAGAGGAGAAAGGTGAAATGAATCCCAACACGCCATCTGTATGCAGGTTGTCAAAAGGGCGTTTCAACAATATCTTTGGAACAGTTTGAGTTTTTGAAGTTGAAACTTGCAGGACTTGCTGTGGGGGATGTTGAACTAACCAAAAGACAATATTTGCAGTCTATTTCTACTGCTTCTACTCATGCTACTACTACTGCTACTATTATTACAACTTTTAATACTATTAATGGCGCTAAAGTTAAGGCTAATACTATTAGTTCTACTGTTACTACTATTACAACTGGTACTACTACTACTGCTACTAAAGCTACAGGTTTTAATACTAAAAATTTGGGGAATATTGAAACTGAATCGAACTGAATCGGAACACACTATGCTCAAACAGGTTGTCAAGAGGACGTATTAGTAATGCTCAGGAACGGTTGATGGTATTAAGTTGAAACTTTCATCTTGCGTTGAAGGAGCTGTTGAAGAAAACCAAAGGTGCTATGTGCAAACTGCTACTAATGCTACTACTGCTACTAAAACTGTTTCTACTTCGCAAGGTAAGGGTATTAAGGTGAAGCTGTCAAAGAATACTAAGGCGGATAACTAAATCAAAACGAACTATGTATCAGCAGATTTTCAAAAATATGTCAAACCATTATCTCAAGAACGGCTTACGTTGTTAATTTAGACTTTTAAGGGTAAGTTGTGGCAGATTTTGAACTAGTCACAAGGTACTTCGTGCATAATATTAATACCACTTCTAAAGTTACTTTAACTAATGATGCTAATGGTATTAAGATGAAACTTTTAGGGATTTAGGGAGAGTTTCAATTAAACGAAGAAACAAAATGTATGCTGGTTTTCAAAAGGGTATATAAGCAATATCATGGGCAGCGCCGCTCTATTGTGGCTAGCAATGTCGTTGCAACTTCTAGAAGAGCTAATCCGATTTTAAATTAAAAGTTCTATTGCTCTTTTTAAGAGTCAAAATGATTGGAGGCCATGTAGCCCTCGCCTAAGCTCATTCATCGTCTAAATACTTGCAATCAAAATTTGGAGACAGTCAAAATTTTGGTCAGCATAGTAGACCGGTTCAGGAATAATATTTTCAAGGTAAAAAAAAAGGTAAAGGATACGGCATTAGACTTTACAGTCCCTACCGGCGGTGCTGATCTCCGTTTCTTGGCCCTTCAGCCAGGAAGTGCAATGGGGGGTTGGGGGCCAACCATCCTGTGCTTTCGCACACCCTTCCTGTTTACCTTCCCCAGATTTCTCCAGGTACCCATTTAAAGCTGGGTCGACTCTGGCTAAGCTTACAGAGTCACGCCACTGACTCCCGTCCCAAACTGAACAATTGGGTACACTGGGATTTGAACCCGCGTCCTTTCAGACAAAGGATCCCAAATCTAGCGCACCAACCGACTCGGCTAGGACGGCTATTAGCTATTTTCAAGGATATTAGCTATAACCCCCCAAAGTTATTTAGGTAACCGCCCAAAGTTATGCCATTTGCCCATTATGCTTTAAGTCAAAATGTTGCTTTGAAACTAAATCAAAAGGCGCTGTGTTTATGGCTGCATGACTAGGGGTATTATGTTGAAACTTTCAGGGCTAATACTATTACTACTCTTGCTTTACAATTTAAATAAATCAAAAGAGTTTAAGTGTATCCAGGTTGTCGTGATATTAAGTTTCATTTTTCAGGTCAACTTTAGGAGGCATTAATTAAACAAAAAAATTGTTGAAACAGTTTCTCCAACATGCAAAAAGCAAGCCTCTCTATGGAGTCTTGTATTATAAAACCGAAAAGCTGTAATTTTTTTTAATGAGAAAGATTATGTCTGTAAAAAGCAAACAGAAATTAATTTAAAAACTTTTTACACAGAATAAGTTTTTCAAGAAAAAATAAAGAGCTCCATAAAACCAAAAATGAGTGGACTTAAAGTCAAATAATCTTCCCAGCGTAAAACTACCACGAATCAAACAGTTCGTAGTAACGAACTGTAGTAAGGAGCGACCCAGCTCAATAGTAAACGAAACTCTAAAAAACGGAATTTCGATGCTAAAAGATATATCAAAGGAATCGGATTTTTATTCTGATTTTAAATATATAAGTTTCATCAAATCTAGTCTTTGTCATCAAAAGTTACGAGCCTGAGAAAATATGTCTTATTTCGGAAAATAGGGGGAAACATCCCCTAAAAGTCATAGGATCTTAACGAAAATCACACCATCGTATTCAGCATATCAGAGAACCCCATAGAAAAATTTCAAGGTCCAATCTACAAAAATGTGGAATTTCGTATTTTTTGCCAGAAGACAAATCACGGGTGCGTGTTTATTTGTTTGTTTGTTGTTTTTTTTTTGTTTCTTTCCCCAGGGGTCATCGTATCGACCAAGTGGTCCTAGAGTTTTGCAAGAGGGCTCATTCTAACGGAAATGAAAAGTTCTAGTGCCCTTTTTAAGTAACCAAAAAAATTGAAGGGCACCTAGGCCCCCTCCCACGCTCATTTTTTTCCCAAAGTCAACGGATCAAAATTTTGAGATTGCCATTTTGTTCCGCATAGTTGAAAACCATAATAACTATGTCTTTGGGGATGACTTATCCCCCACAGTCCCTGGGGGAGGGGCTGCAAGTTACAAACTTTGACCATTGTTTACATACAGTAATGGTTACTGGGAAGAGTACCGACGTTTTCAGGGGGATTTTTTTGGTTTGGGTGTGGGGTTCAGGGGAGGGGGCTATATGAGAGGATCTTTCCTTGGAAGAATATTTCATGGGGGAAGAGAAATTCAATGAAAAGGGCGCACGATTTTCTAGCATTACTATTAAAAAAAAAAAAAAATGAAAATATAAACATGAAAAAGTTTTTCAATTGAAAGTAAGGAGAAGCATTAAAACTTAAAACGAACAGAGATTATTACGCATATGAGGGGTTCTAAAAATACTTCAGCATAAAGAGCGAAGTATTTAGGAGGAGATAAATACTTCGCTTTTTATGCTAAATTATTTCTAGTAATTTCAACTATTTATTCTACGGCCTTTCTGATTCAGGGGTCATTCTTAAAGAATTGGGACAAAACAAGATTTAGTGTGAAGAGCGAGGTATTAACGAGGGGACCCACCCCCTCATATATATAATCAAAAATATAAGAATATAAAAGTTTGTTACGTAAGTTAATTCTTAAGTTACGTATATTTTTTACTAATAAAAACGTTCGTTAAAATTTAAAAGTTCTAGTTGCCTTTTTAAGTAACCGAAAAATTGGAGGGCAACTAGGCCTCCTTCCCCACCCCTTATTTCTCAAAATCGTCTGATCAAAACTAAGAGAAAGCCATTTAGCCAAAAAAAGAATTAATATGCAAATTTCATTTTAATAATTTATGTACGGAGAGCCAAAATCAGACATGCATTAATTCAAAAACTTTCAGAAATTAAATAAAAAAAATAAGTTTTTTGAAATGAAAGTAAGGAGCGACATTAAAACTTAAAACGAACAGAAATTACTCCGTATATAAAAGGGGCTTTTCCTCCTCGATGCCCCGCTCTTTACGCTAAAGTTTTTTATTGTTTTAAAAAGTAGAGGTGCGAGAAAGAATCAAACGCAAGGAGCGGGGTGTCGAGGAGAAAAAGCCCCTTTCATATACGGAGTAATTTCTGTTCGTTTTAAGTTTTAATGTCGCTCCTTACTTTCATTTCAAAAAACTTGTTTTTTTTTATTTAATACCATCAAGGACAAAAACGTTATCAAACTTAACCATTTTTTTGCTTATTTATTCTCAAAATTCAACATGGTAACTATGATGACAATTTGAGACTGCCCTAAAACCTCATAATTTTGAAAAATATCGATTTTTTGATATGAATAGACCTAAGATAGGTTCAGAAGGAAAAAACAAATGTTTTGATGCCCTTGGTGCTGTAAATATCAAATTTGATGGACATCAAAGGTCATTGTTAATATTTACTTGCCTTGCTTTGATTTTGAACTTCTATGCTACAATATCAGCCTCAAATGTGTAATCTTCAAGCTTATAAATCTTCAATTGTTAAGATCTTAAGATCCAATTGTTGCTTCAAACGATAAATTTTCAGTTCATATTCTTTGAAATACAATCGCTAAATAATCACTTAATTACCAGTTGAAATACTCGCAATGCTTGCACAATTGCAATTTTTGTAACTTGTATTTGCTGCAGTCTAAAATGCTTTCTGGAATGAATTGGTTAAACTTAACGTGTGGGGTGGGGTTAGTTCCTCTTATGTAGGGATAGTTTTTGTCTGTTTTCTTCCTTTAATGACTTGAGTTGAACGGCAACCCCCTCAAAACGCATGTGCGCGTCATAGGGACTGTTTTCTAAGAGATGCGTTACGTAATAGGGAGGGTTTATTTTGTTACTTTTGTAATAGGGTTTGTTTACTTTTGGTTGTTAGATAATAGGGTTTGAGGTGTTACGCAATAGGGTTTGTTAGGGTCAACTAGTCAAGCAGGGAAGTTTTTTTTAAAGGCATTTTTCTTCAAGACGTTTTTTAAAGATGTTTCAAGATGTTTCTTAAGATATTTCTCTTCAAGAGGTTTCAAGACATCAGTAGACGCTTTCTAAGACATTTTTCTTCAAGACGTTTTTTTAAAACGTTTTAAGACATCCCAAAACGCTTTCTAAGACATTTTTCTTCAAGCCGCTTTTCTCAATGATTTTTTTCGTTCTTACATAATAAGGGAATTTTTACTTATGTTAAGAATGACGCATTTATACGTGACTTGTTTTTTCCAACCCCCGTGGGGGACCCCGCTTGTAACTGAGGTGGACACACACGTGGGTGTTACATAGTGACGATGTACACATAGGATTTTGCATAATACTTTAAGGGATTTCAATTTTTTTCAATGCGTTTTTCCCAGGGAAACCTTTATGTTCTAAAGATTTTTGTGTCCACATTGGGATTCGGAAGGGCTATTTCGATCCAATAGGGCTGCGCCCTAGACAGCTGGACTGTGAATACTTTTCTAATAATTTGATTTGGTAAATTTATTCTACGGAATAACCAATTCCACACCCAGAGAATTATTGCTGTGACATGGCCCGAATTTTGGCAGAGGCATTGATGGCTGCTGTCCTAGTAGATTTTAAAAAAGTTGGGCCTTTAGAAAAGGGTTGGAGTTTTTTCTGAGTTTTTAATTTATGGGTGATGGGTTCTCAAATTTCGCTAATGTGAAACCCACCTTTGTCTTTATTGATGGCTGGTTTGTTTTTAGCAATTTCCAAAGCTTCTCTGATTTTCTGCTTTGAGAGTTGTGGGACGATAGCAATAAGCTGGGCCTGGTCAAACTTAATGGATTGGGAAGGGTTTTCAAAGATATGATGGGCCAATGCAGAAAAATTATCTTCCTCCTTTAGCCTTGTCTTTTTAAGGCAGGCATCAATGGAATCAGCATGTTCTTTTAATCGGTGATGTAGAGGCCTAATGGTAGGACCTATATAGGTATCATCACAGCTGCAAGGAATCTCATATATCCCTGGTGGATCTGAAGTAATGTTATCCTTGCCTTTGTTCAAGAAGGAGGATATAGTCCTTCCAGAAGGAAAAAACACCATAAAGCCAAGCTTAGTGAGTTTGGAGCTTAAAATGTCAGTAATGCCCTTGATATAAGGTAATGACAAAAAGGGTTTATCATCTTCAATCTTAGGAGCAAAATTCTTGGTAATTTCTCCTGGAAATAACCTTGTCAATGACTTTTTGGGGGTATCTGTTACCTATCAGAACATCTCTTATATAATCAAGTTCAGCCTTCAGCTCAAAATCAGAGGAGCATACCAGAAATGCTCTATCAACCAATGAATAGACTACAGAATTTTTGACTATAGGGTGGTTATATGAGTCATATCTCAGATATATATCACTGTGAGTTGGCTTTCTATACATGCTGAAGTCTAACCTAGTTTCTCGTTTTGTAATGTGGACATCTAAGAAGGGTAAATTGTAGTTATTTTCAAGTTCAATGGTGAACTTAATATATGGGTCCTGCTGGTTAAAAATATTGAGAAAGGATCTTAGTTTGTCTTGTGCCCCATTCCAAATTATTAAGCAATCGTCTACATATCTCATGTAGAGTTGGAGATCCTTGAAGTCCTGCTTGAAGATATTAGTTTTCAATATGCCGTAGAAACACCTCGCTGAGAACTGGTGCCAAGGCTGATCCCATTGGTATGCCCCAAATCTGTTTATAAGTTTGATGCCTGAAAGTGAAGTAAGCATTGCTGAGACATAGACACGTGAGAATAATGATTTCTGTGGAGTCCAAGCAAGTCAGTTCTCTCCGGAAACCATCCTTTTCTAAAGCTAATTGTAAAGCTGGTATAAGACGGGGCTAGGGTATGCTGGTAAACAAAGATACAACATCAAAACTGCACATTGTGGTATTCTCCCCAATGTTGATGCTTGAACAAACCTTATTGCGTAACACCCCAAACCCTATTACGTAACAAACAAAAGTAAACAAACCCTATTACTTAACAACCAAAGTAAACCCTCCTTTTTACGTAGCAGACACCAGTATCTCTTACAAGACATGCCCTATGACACGCACCCGCGTCTTGAGGGGGCCGCCGTTCATTTTAAGTCATTAAAGGAAGAAAAGAGTAGTGGCTATGTGTCTGCTCAAAAGCAGAGAGGCATCATTACTTACGTTTAACATCTCTATTTATTTTTATATGATAAAGTTGTTGTCCCCCAGTTAAACCGCCGAACCCTGTTCGGAGGCTATAAGTCATGAACAACTACAGAGGAGAAGCGAAAGGTTTGGGGCCTCCAACCCTCTCGTCAACCATCCCTTTTTTCGTATATTTCGACTGTCTTTTTTGTGTTTCTGTATTTGCTCATCTCGCCTGGAATATTATATCCTACCTGCAAGTTTGGATTCACACCTGGTAAAAATGAGTAATTACAAAGTGCTTTGAAATTAAAACAAATGCAAGTTTATTGCTCTAGAAGTTGAGATCATTTGATACAAATAGGTTTTTCTTACATTAAAAAGTCTAGAATTTATCATTTGCAACTCAGAAATGTAAACATTTTTAAGCTGGACAAATTTCCGATAAAGATAAGTTAAATAGCGCAATGCTGATAACAAGTGAATAGCAAATAAGCCATCAATTAAGTACGAACAGGAATTTGTTAAGCAACTTGGGTCTTATCTATTGGTCTACATTGGAACAATATGTTGACCAAAAAAGAAATTTGCGTAGTCTTTTCATTATTTACTTAATTAGGTCACTTTATCTTTCCAGGCTTGACGTTTATCGTTACGGCTTTTTGAACGCAAAAGTTAATTTTCCAAAATCAAGGTTTGATAGTAGGATCGACCCTGAAGCAATAGTAGGTAGTATTATACAGTTAGTCAAAGGGGTCGCCGTATATTGGCTCGGTTTTATAAGGGATGAGTGGATATCGTGAAAAAATCGTATATTTCCTGTGCTGTCCTGACAATACTTCAGACGAATTTCTTAAATAATTTTATTAACCCCTCCCCCCCCCCAAAAAAAAGAAATATTGGACTCAGTTGCTGTTGGACTCTTTTTTACATTTGAGTCTGAATTTGGTGAAAATGTGGTTGCGAGTCCTCATTGTATTGGCAATAAATTGCTATGTTAAAATTTGAAACTTACGGCTTCGTTTTCAAATTTTTCAGAGTAGATTTTTGAGAGGATCCCGGTATAACTCAATGTATCTCAAGGAATAGTAAAATACTTGCTTATGAGTATCTTACGCGACAACGAAGCTTTTGCTCTGATATATCGTAGATGGCTTCGTTGTGTTTGGGAGCAAAACTTTGGTTATGTCTTTCTTGTTATGTCGCTGATTTCAATTTATTGCGAGAAAGTAGTAAAGATCTCACATGTGAGTTTACCGCGTATATTGTGAACTTTAGGCCAGATTGGCGAAAAATACTACTACTAGTACTAATAACTCAGTGCAGAACCAAGTCGCTTGAGGCCAACACAGCTGTGCGCGCTCCTCCTCAAACCTAATCTATTCAAGGCCTCCCACCTTACACCCTCCCAGGAAGTTCCCGTTTCCTTTAAATCTTTATTTATGACATCCTCCCAACTCAGACGAGGACGACCTGCTTTCTGTGTAGCTCCATACGGTTGGCCAAAAAGGACAATCCTTCGGCAGTCCGTCATCCTTCATCCGCAGAACCTGGCCTAGCCATCTCAACTTTTATTTCATTATAGCCCTAGAAAGCGGGATTGAACCACATTTTTCTTGCAACCTATTGTTTGAAATACGGTCAGTCAGTTGGGTCAGCCATTGGCGAAAATGACGTTAGATTTTGGACAGCTGCGTGGAGAAAAGGATTGTTTCTACTTTTACGTGAGCCAAAGCCTGGATTTTGCGAGCTGAAGCAAATTTTATAGTCTATGACAGAGAAACCAATCTGCAGTTGTTCTTCCTTTTTTTGCTTCTTCGAGCCATAATTCTGTTTTTGAGTGGAAAGCGGTCTAACAACGTTCATATGGTTCTGTGCAGACTCTCTGTCCTTGAGCTGTGTATCCTCTTCCAAAAGAAAATATTTCTGAATATAAGATCTTGGAAACTTGGATGTCCACTAAAGATAAGTCTTTAGAGACACCTCTCGAAATTGTTTTAAATAGAGCTTACCCCTATTTTGTAAAGGACATCCTAGATACTGCCAGATTTAATTTATAGTTCTCTCGACCAAATAAGCTGTACGCTTAATGGAGTAACTCTGATTAGTCCTTAAAGGCATCATTAATTCTACTAATATTTTAACGGCTCCAAATAGATATTCTATCCCTTAGATATCCCAAGAGGAAAATCTGTGTAGGTAAGCTCTGGGAATTTGTGTGTCCTCTAAAAATCGTTCTTGAGACGGATCAATAAGCACGTAAAAATCTGGCTTAATCCATCCTCTTGACAAACTAGGCTGTATACCTCCTGGGGTATCCTAAGCCGTTTGAACTGCTTTCGTTGGCTGCATCAAAGGTTTCCAGTGCACCATACCTCTCTTATTCGTCGATCTGCCTCTGAAGTTGGCTTATGGAGTGGGCCTCTCACATTGAAAAGTATATATAAAATCGTCCTTAATTTTCTTCGACGAGCTTGTCTTGTAGTTGTATTTTATTCTGGTCTAATTTGGCATAGTCGTAAATTATTAACTGCTAAGAAATTCAGACGAAGCAATCAGTCTGGACTTGTCCTAGTGAAAGTTAAGATCGTATTAACTTCACCCCGTATTTGGGTGATAGCGAAAGCATTTGAGTGATAGGTGACATGAGAATCAGAGTAAAGTCAGTAAAGTGGGCTATTTAGGTTGAGGGACCTTGGTCATACCATATTCTGTAAAATATGGGCGATAACTACATGAATGACTGGAGTGACTGAAAATTTCATAGCTAAGTATGGGACCATTATTGATTGTCGTCGTTATAATTCATCTCAAATTTTATTTGAACCATTGTTGCAACCACAAAAAAATTCTGCGTATGAAGTTGCAGACAAGGAAAATTGTCTTTCAAAGTAAAGAAAAAAACTGCAAAACGAAAGTAAATGATAAACGATTCAATATTTGTGTTTGTTGGCAAATCCAAACTGTTTTGCGTCGAAGCTGCTAATGAGAGTATTTTGGCCCCGAAACTTATTTGAAATTCAGCCTGAAAATAAAACAAACACATTCTAATGTAAACAAAATATATAAGTACTGAAAACAAAATACATTTTAAATGTTTTCCTTTCTTAACTTTAATAAATAAAAATTATTAGTACTTTAAGGAATAAATTTCAGTATATGTTTATTAAACTGCAAATCCACGCCCATGTGTTTTTTTTTCAGTAAACTGCTAATTATGTTCTGGTCTTGAGAAGGCATAGGGGTTGTCAGCCTTACTCATGCTAATTGCATCTCGTTATTTAGTTTGACTCGCCTATTTATTGTAGTTTCTGTTCGTTTTGGGTTTCATTTATTAATTGATGGTGATTTGTTGTAGCATTACTCTTAGAAGATGTATTCGACTTTATTTCTGCTTATATTTGGTTTAATGGAGCTCTTTACTTTTCTCTGAAAACTTACTTTGTGGAAAAAGTTCTTTAATTAATTTCTTCTCGTTTTTTATTGGCAGAGTCATTTTCATGGAAAAAGAAAATCACATTTTATATCTTTCGTTTTTTTTTTCTACAAGAGTCCATAATCTGGCTTGCTATTTGCATGTTGGAGTAGTAGCAGTTGTAGTGGTAGTAGTACCAGTGGTAGTATTGGCAGTTGTAGTAGTAGTGGTGGTGGTAGCTGTAATAATAGTAGTAGCGGCAAATATCTGAAAGTTCCAAATGAATATACTGTTATTCCTGAGTTACGCATTTTTGACAACCCGTATACACATAACGTATTTTCATTTAGTCCAACACTCCCCACAACAATCTCTGAAAGGCTCACCTGAATGCCCTTTGACTTTGTGCAAAGTGAAGGTCAAATATGCATAGCTTTCTCATTGACGTATGCTATATTTAAACAATAAACGAATTGCCTAAATTAGAGCCCTTTCACCAAGGTCTATGTGTAGGGGGGGGGGGTGACATCTCCAAAGACATAATTACTGGGCCTTTCAACAATGTGAAGACAATAGATGTCTCAAAATTTCCATTGGAGATTTGTTTTGGGAAAGGATTGGCTTGGTGGTGGAGGCTGGTTGCCCTCCAATCACTTTTGACTCTTAAAGTAGGCACTATAAATTCCAGTTTCTAATTAAATGGGCCCCATCCGAAGTCTGTTGGACCAGCCATTTCACAAAAACCTTATATGTCCCCAGGACATAATTTACAACCATTTACCCATTGCTCTGGGGGCATATGTCAACCCTGAAGGCATTGTTACATGTTCTTTGAACTATTTTAAACAAAATTGCTAGATCATAATTTTGATCGGACGCGTTTGGGTGAAAAAAGGGCGTTGTGTGGTGTAGTTGACCTCTATCACTTTTGACTTTTAAAAGGGAATTAGAACTTTCAAATTCCAATCAACAAAACCCCATCTGAAGCCTATATGACCCCCCATTCGATGAAAACCTCATATGCCCCGGGACATAACTTAAAACCCTTGCCCCCAGGCTCTGTGGGTTGTTTCAACTCCTAAGTTCTGGTTATATAATCTTTGGACTGTTTTGAAAGCAATACCTATTTCAAATTTTCTATCGGACGCATTTTGGGAAAAAAGGACGTGGGGGGGGGGCTTGTTGCCCTCTGATAACTATTTACTTCTTAAAAAGGGCTTCGAAGTTTGTAGGTCCAACCCTTCCATGAAAACCTTATATGTTAAAAATGGCAACTAGTATAGCTTATAGCCCTTGCACTGAAGGCTTCGGGGGTCATCCCCAAAGACATACTTACTGAATTTTTCAACTATGCTGAACAAAATAGCTATCTCAAAATTTTGATTGGATTTGTTTGGGGAAATGATTACACATTTAGCTAAAATATAAGAGCAGAAGTAGTAATAGTAGTAGTCCTGAAAACGTCAACTTAATACCCTCAGTCTTTCTTGGAAAATTGCTGACATGTCGTGTTGGCAACCAGCATAGACATAATGCCTTTTAATATAGTTTTAAAACAACAATTAGTTTTAAAGCATAATGATCAAAATGCTTAACTGCGGGGGGAGGGAATGACATACCTAATAATCATAGAGACATATTTTCGGGACCGCTCAGCCATGCTGAACAAAATGGCCCGTATCAGAATTCCGAATGGAAGTGTTTGAAAAATTATGGGCCAAGTTGGCTCGTAAAAAGGACATTAGAAATTTTAATATCCACATGAATTAGCTGCTTTAAAGTTTATATTGATATTACTAGCTATGATGTGGCAACGCTGCCTATGATATTGTTTATATGTCCTTTTGAAAACCTGCATGCATATAGTCTTTTTGTTTAATTGAAAATCTCCCTAAACGTTCCCTAGAATTTTCCTTAATGCCTTTAGTGTCATTAGTTACAGTAACCGTAGAAGCAGTATTAAAAGTATACACATAGTGTCTTCTGGCTAGTTCAAAATCCGCCATAACCTAACCTTATTATTTCCTTAAATTTCCAAATTAATATGCTTAGTCATTCGTGAGTTACGCCCATTTGACAACCCGTATGCAAATACCGTGTATTGGTTTAGTTCATCACTCCCCTCAACTTTCTCTGAAAGGCTCACCTGAATGCCTTAGTCTTTTTGGAAAGTGAAGATTTAACATGCCGACCTTTCTCAATAACATATACTATAAGTAAACAATGGACGGATTGCCTAACGTATAGTCCTTGCCTTGAGGACTACGGGGAGTTGACATCCTCAAAGACATGATTACGGACCTTTCAACAATACTGAACAAACTAGCTCTCTTAGAATTTTTATTAGATGTGTTTTGGAAAATGATGGACATGTGGGGAGGGGCGCTGGTTGCCCTCAAGTCCCTTTTGACTCTTAAAAGGGGCACCATAATTCCCAATTTCCAATCAAATGAGAACCATCCAAAGTTTATACGACTATTCGTTCCATAAAATCCTTATATGCCCCGGGGCATAACTTACAACCCTTGTTCCTGCACTCCGGGGAGTCGTGTCCACCCTGGAGGCATTTTTATATGTTCTTTGGTCTATGTTGAACAAAATGGTTGTCTCACAATTTCGCCCAGATGCGTTCGGGGAAAACAGGGCGTCGGAGGGAGGCTATTTGTCCTCCTATCACCTTGTGACTCTCAGGTTTTTATGAAAGGGAACAAGAACTTTCAGTATCAAATCAAATGAGCTTCCTCTAAAATTTATACGACCAACCCTTTCGTAAAAAGCTTATATGCCCCTGGGCATAACCTAAAACCCTTGCCTTCAGTCTCAGGGGGGCTGTGTCAACCCCGAAGGCCTTGTTATATGATATTTATACTTTTTAAAAAGTAAAATAGCTATCTCTAATTTTTACACGGATGTATTTGGAGAAAAGATGTTGTGGGGGATGGGGGCTAGTTGCTTTTCGATCACTTTTACTCTAAAAAAGACACTAAAACTTTTGATTTTTAATCAAATGAGCCCCCTCAGAAATTTATACGGCCACCTCTTTCATAAAAACCTTATTTGCCCTGAGGGCATAACTTAAGACCCTTGCCCTGAGGGCTCTGTGTGTGTGGGGGGGGGATGTTATCATTCCCAAAGAGGCAATTGCTGGACCTTTCAACTATCCTGAACAAAATGGCTATCCCAAAATTTGCTTCGGAAACTGACGGGGGTGCGTGGAGAGGTGCTGGCTGTCCTTCAAGCACTTTTGACTATCAAAAAGGGCACTAGAATTTCCGATTTCCAATCAAAATGCCCCTGCTCCGAAAAAAAACATTGTGCCCACATCGCCCTTTACTTAGACAACACTGCCTATGATTGTTTCTTTTTTATTGTGTATTCCTAGACGTGAAACTTCACCCTTTTAAAATTCTCTTAAAATTGAAGCCCGACCAGAGGAAAAGCAATTTCTAATTCTGGAGCTAAAGTCCAAGTTCAATGACCATTCTTCCTTTACATTTACTACTACTACTACTACTACTACTACTACTAATAACTCACTGCAGCACCAAGCCGCCTGAGGCCAACACAGCTACGCACGCTCCTCCTCCAACCTAATCTATTTAAAGCCTTCCTCTTTACACCCTCCCAGGAAGTTCCTATTTCCTTTAAATCTTTATTTATGACATCCTCCCAACCCAGACGAGGACGACCTATTTTCCGTGTAGCCCCAGACGGTTGGCCAAAAAGGACAATCTTCAACAATCTGTCATCCTTCATCCGCAGAACATGGCCTAGCCATAAAATTTGAGATGAATTATAACGACGACGATCAATCTTAATAAAATGTTAAAACAGTTGTTAATATTATTGATATTGATTATTTTCTAGGATAAACAGATAAGTGATTTTGATCAATTTCTAACAAATTCAAAAAGATGACCCTTGGAACTCTTTGTAACTGGACAGAATAGTGTATTGGTAAGAAATTACCAATAAAATACCAATATTATTTAAACTGTCTGGGGAAACAAAAAGCAGGTCGTCTCCGAATAGGGTTGGAAAAGGTAGTTTGGAAAAATTTAAAGATATTTCGGGACACCATGAGGCAAGTAGAGATTGAAGCCTTGAATAGACTGGGGCAGAGGAGGAGCACGTGCAGCTGTATTAGCCTTGGTTAATAGTATTTAGTCGAAACTTCAGGGAATGTTGGCGGGGGCAACGAACCAAACTAAATTAAAAAATACTATCAGCATCCAAGTTGTTAAAGTAGTGTTTCTTCTAGATCTCTAGGTACTAAGTCAAAACTTTCCGGATATTTTAAAGGAGCAGGACACTACTGCATTCAGATTGTCAAAAAGATCATAAAATGAACAGATAATTATAATGATAACCAGTAATAAAACTTTGGCAATAAAAAACGAACATAAATTAATCTTAAACAACTTTCTGAAAAAAAAATTCAAAGAAAAGTAAAGAGTTATATTAAAACTTTGAGTAAGCAGAAAAAAAGTCGTACAATGATTCAAAGTTAGGATGACTAAAAATTACTATAATTGAATAAATAGAACCAAAAACGAACCAAAATTTAAATAAATAATCACATCAACAATAAAGATAGTAGATACTGATATAGATAAATAGTCTTACGAGCAAGAATTAAAATAATCAAGAAAAAGCTTAAATCTACTGTCCCCATAAACTTTCTAAAAACTATTGTGTCATTTGATTTTTTTAAACTATATTTGTTTTGGACAGTGTGGTTTGACGTGTCGAAACACAGATGAAATATAAAACTAAACTAAGTAGTCTTTTAATTTAGTCCAACATTCCCTGAAAGTTCAGCTTAATATCGCTAGCTCTTCCTGAGGCTTTGCAGATATGCCCTTTCGGAAAACTGGGTACGCATAGTGTCTTATGATTTAGTTCGACATCTGCCTCAAAATTCCCTCTTAGCCGTTCTTGAAATATAGTGGATACAATTATTTTGACAGCACGGATAGACTTACTATATTTTAATTTAATTCAACATCCTCTCAAAATATCCTGAAAGTTTTATGTCAGTGCCCTTTTCTCTTTCTGATACATTGTAGATACGCCTTTTTGACAACCGGGATGCACATTACGAATTTTTGTTTAGTTCAAACTCTCAACATTCCCTGAAAATTTAAAGTTAATGCCTCTAACTTTTCTGAGATATTGCAGTTTCGCCCTTTCAACAACCTAGATGCATATTATATTTTTTGATCTAATTCAACACCTCCCTAAACATTCCCTGAAAGTTTTAACTTTATATATTTATCAATTCCTGAGATATTGCCGATACACTCATTTGACAGACTGGGTGCACATATTGTCTTTTGATTTTTGGTAAACTTTCCACTCCACATTCCCCGATAGTGTCCACTTATCCATTCCCGATATATTGAAAACACGTTATTTTAACAACCTAGCTAAATAAAGTGTGTTTTGACTTTTTCAACTCTTTTGATTCGTTCGACATCCCAGAAAATTTTAACTTTGAATTGTAACTCTTTTTAGCTTTTTAATTTTTACTCAGTCCAGCATTCTCAGCCAATTTCATTTTTCACTATTTTTTTTCTATAGTGAACCCCTCATATAAGGTCTGTGGATTATCGGCAGGGGTTCTGGTTGCAAATTTTTAATCAATTAATTAACCAAAAAAATGTTTTTTCTCAGCCGCCTAGTCTGGGGCTATACCATTTTACTGACTATCTGGGCATTTTTGTTGGTAAAACTACCTGAGCTTGTGACAAGCCTAAACAGTGAAACCCAAGACACAAACACAGACAGTCAACTAAATATTGGTCAACCAATATTTCATTCATTTTTTTGCTAGCCCAACTGTCATAGCTTATAATTGGTTCACTTACCTAACATTCTAGGCAGACAGAAGGTCCTTTTAGGCTTTGGATGCCTATTTCCGTTGCAATTCCAGTCAACTTGTTAGTCAACTAACATTAAATTAACGTTTATTTAGTGCAATTGACTAAGTTTATAGATTGAATCAATCGACTTGCCTGACGCTCATTACAGAATGGCCCAAATTTGACTTTAGACGCTTGTCTGCCTGTCATTCCACGCAAATTAACGGTCCTGTTTCAATTCTAAATTCTTCTAGGTCAACGTCTAAATAATCCCAGCCTATGATAGCTCAACTTGCGGAAACGCGAAAAAAAAATAAATAATTGAAATAATGTAAAATGTGAAAATAAATACCATAGAACATCAGGGGTCGGCAACCTTTTCGGTTCCGAGTCCTAATCACCCATAATGTAAATGTTAAAGATACATTTAGGTAAATAATGTTTGGGTACATTTGGGTCACCCTATTTGTGGCTAATGTTCAAAATTAAAAGTTTTTTATATTTTGGTATTTTATGGAGTCTAATGCCCCTTTACCGGTAAAATATTGAGCAGTTCGCATAAATGACCTACAAACAAAGTGAACATATTGCTCTATGCCTTTTTTACGGTCTTTCCAAATATAATAATCACTTTTCTGGCAAATCCGATTTTAACCTAACATAACCTTTCTAACCTTACCCGAATATTCAGCCCACATTATACGTATGCCATGCATTTATTGATTCTCGATTTTGTCACCGTCGATTCAATTTACGAATAAACCGGTTTTAACAAGATCGTTGGTAGCACAGCTACATAAGCCGTGCCTGAAATAAGAGAAAAAGGAATCATCTTAGGGGGTCGATGAAGGGCTTAAAATTGAATTTCCGACAAAAACGATTATTATATTCGGAAAGAGCGGGAAAAAAGGCGGTATATCCCCTTTGTTCGTAGGTCGTTTATGTGAACTGCTCAGTATTTACATCTTTGACCCCCCCTCTTAAGGGTGCCTCAGTATATCCCAACGATATTTTCTACTTTAAATAATTTTCCCCTAAAGCTTTGTGCATGCTGATAAATAGCTATTCTTTTATCTGTTTGATTGTTACCTTTGATTTTTGTCTGGTATTACCTAAAGTTTGCTTAGTCTTATCAGTGTGTATATAACACAACCGTTAAATATTGACGTTGAAACATTTGAGTCTCAGTCATTAGTTTGCTGTGGAGAATATCTTGCATGGATAGACTATATTATAACTCTTGACAATCTGTTACGACAACCAAGCGTAAGTGATTTATGACATTTCTAACAAATTCATGAAAGTATTATCGATGCTCTTTGTAACTGTGGAGGGGCCCCTGCAATAGAGTAAACTACTTCCCAAGACCAAAAAAAAAATGTGATTGTTTTAGCTCGTGGTGACCCTGTATCCAGTTTATGATCCATCTCTCAATGCTTGTTTCATTAACTTATAAAACAATTATTGAAATAATTGTTACCTTACCTGTTTCTGCTTTGGTATTTACTTCTGACAGTAATTGAACTCCTGAAATTGAAAATTTAAAGTTCTTACCAATACTCTATTCTGTCCAGTTACAAAGAGTTCCAAGGGTCATCTTTTTGAATTTGTTAGAAATCGATCAAAATCACTTATCTGTTTATCCTAGAAAATAATCAATGTCAATAATATTAACATCTGTTTTAACATTTTATTAAGAAATTAAATTATACTACTGCTGTTTAGTAGTTTGTGTGACAATCTTAATAAAGTATCTGCTTTTCAAAATGAATTCTAAGTTAAAAATAGTTTTCATCAGTAAAAATATATTTACGCAGAATTGACATTTTCTTAATTCAAATAACTAGCCAACCAATACTAATCAATTAAAAGGAATCTTACCATCTTTGATTATTATTTTGCATAATTAAACTAATTAAGCTAATCATAATTAAACTAATCATCATTTAATTTTACTCGCATGGTTGTCGTAACTCACTTTAGTGCCTTTTACGAGCTTGTTTGAACCAGACTGGTCTTACCATCCAAGATATGTTGTATTACACATTGATTGAGCTTGTCATCCTTTCGTTCTCCTTAAGTTGGAACTGTGGATCTTGAGCACCTTCATTTCCAGGGCTGCCAGATCTATCTCTTCCAGCTCAAGGCGGTCGTTGGGCTTCGCTTTTTGTAGTTCGACTCAATTGGAATTTGCTTCGACAGGATGCTAAAATTAAGTGGAGCAGTAGTCTCGTCACTTTGTAACTAAGTGAGATTCAACTCCTCCAACTTGCTTTTGGCTTTCATGTGACTTCGCATTTTGAACTGTGACAGTGCAATAAGTGACTTGCATCCGCAAAATTCTTTTGGTTGTGCTTTATCATGATGTTTCTCAATATAATCGTTTCTGTCAAAAATGTGTTGTTTCTTCGTGGCTCTAGGGGGATAGATCTTACATACTTTCTATTCTACGAAGGATAACTCGTGTCACCTTATCCCTCTTCCCGCAATCTTTATCCCTACTTTTTCCCTAAACTAGAGAACAACACTTTCTTAAAAGTATTGTATGAAGAATTGTTGAATGGGGAGATGGGGTCATTCCATTTAACAACTCGATGTAATAAAACATGGCTTTGTCGAACAATTTGAAAAATTCCTGAGCTTAAGCATGAAAAAAATAGAAAAAAAGGATAGGAACACACACTTTGGGTAGTAGAGGATCTTTTTGAATGTTGTCGGCTGCGAGAGTCGTTTAGGATTATTATTAGGAAAAGAGCGATTGAAGCATAAAAACCTGCATTCCTGGACCTCCCTAACTGAACTCTTTTACCCTTTATTTTCCGCTCTTTAACGTCTAAGTTCTTTGGTCATGAGGTCTCAATTACACACAAAAAAAAATAATAAGAAAACCTTTTCTTCCTCGAAATATGGCAAAAGAGCCAAAAGCCATATTCCAAACGGCTTAAAACTTTCACCCGAAAGTTTAAAAAAGGTTCATAAACTCTTTTGAACAGACTGAAATGTAGAACTATAAATCTTACGTTCAAGTGGACCCTAATATAGAAGAAAGATTTTGTTCTTTTTGTACCGACTACCCTCTGAAAATGGGCTAAAAAACGGTGAAATATTTGTCATCGTCAATTGGCTTGTACTTTCAGGGTCATTGCCTAGGCGAGAGGGCCACACATTTTTGGGGGGAATGAGAGAGAAAGAGGGCCCGAAAGCGAGCTGACAAGCTTTTTTTCCTTATTAGTTTGAAACCTGCAGCCTAAACTATACTGGTCTAGATGGATTCTATAAAAAAAATACTGTTGGGCCAAACAGAGCCGAAAAAAAACCAGCCAACAGATTTTATTTTCCAAATGTAGATCTGGAAAACTACAAATAATTATTCCTCGGATGGCATTAAGCTAAATATAGACAGGCTCAAGAGAACGTCAATGAAGACCTTAATGACCAGACATTTGGGAAAAAATACATTGCATCGAACCGCGACTCAGAGAGTGTGCACAATATTTTTTTTTTCTCCTTCATAGGTAGTAAGTAGTGAGTAAGTAAATAAGTAAGTTGAAAGGTCACTCGACATAGTATATTGCTTCTAATTCAAACGTGGACTTGATCTTGAAATATGCTTTAGATTAGCTTTGCTTTAATGAAAACTGGAAAATTCTCAATTGGCGCAAAAGTAACAAAAGTTGAAGTTGCGGCAATCTAAATTGGCTAATAATGCCACATGTGGCATATTCCTGACTCCCGGACGTAAGTCTTAACTGCGAAAAAGTAATGCTGTATGTATCTGAGACATTATTCTGTTTAAAGAAGGGAATAATAATTTATAACGACAAATTTGAAACTAATTTTGGCTCTATCGATTCGTGATGTTGTAAGATAGGCGTAGAAGTTGTTTATTTTCTGATTGGCTTGAAACTTACAGAACATGTAGGCACAGCCAGATATATCAAATTGAAGGCAAAGCATTTTAAAGTTTAGTTGTATTGATATTTAAGACCTTAAGATGGGTGTGATTCTTGCTTTCACCGAATGGCTTGAACTTACTAAACATTTAGAGAAGAACAGAGGTACCTAAATTAAGACAAAAACAATTGAAATGAACACGTTGTATAGATCGCTATGTAAATTTGTTTTGCCCCGGATCAGCTTGCAGCTTACTCGGGATGCATCTTAATCGCAGCTTAATCGGGCAAAACGAACCTACGAGGAGAAACTATTTCGTGAAAATTGGACTGAATCAATTTTCGCCATGACATGAAACGCTATTTTCTCCGGTCGGCATGGGACTTTCAGGGTAAGCAGACAGGACCAAGAGAACCTTGACGAGGACAACAGATTTAGGAAGAAGATTTTGTTATATCGATTTGTATTTCAAAAATTCGATTTCTTTTTTGCTGACTCACTTAAAAATTTCAGGGCATGTAGATAGACTCAAGAGAACTCCACAAAGTTAAAAAGTTAAGGAGTCAAATCTTGTTGTATAAATTCCTGCCGTCCTTTTTTAGATTAAATAAAAAAACTATGTTTTTAATAAATTACCTTGAGATGCATTTACTTAAAGAAATCGTTTGCAACAAAATAGAATATTTTTAAGTTCTTTTAATTTTCTGGTGAACTAAAACACGTGTATTTTGAAGGGTGTCGATAGGATTGGGGTCAGTGTGGCTTCAGCCCTATTGAAGAATTAAATCTATGATTGAGCGGACGTTTTGATTTTATGTTCAGTTGCCGAAAATTTTGATTGTAACTCAACATCCTCTTTTTTGAACAGAAAAACTGATATATATATATATATATATATATATATATATATATATATATATATATATATATATATATATATATATATATATATATATATATATATATATATATATATATATATATATATATATATAAATTAACATGAACAATTATGTCAAACTTAAAAGCAACAAAAATTATAGTAAATAAAAGCAGGCTACTGCCCTCCTAAACCCTTTAATGACCAGGGCGTCATTTGTGCTTTACTGAAAATTATTTAGATCTCAAGCAGAATTTTTTTTATTTGTCATGATAGCAACAACAACAAAATAATGCTGCACAGCCGTTCAAGGTTTGCAAATAACAGCTACCACTAATAAGGTAGAACTACCCCATCCCCCTCTTGAGCTTTCGAATGGCTGAAGTGCAATTTTGGCGTTATTGAACAAGATACTGATGTTTTCAGCAGCGCAGTTTTCATTCGTCAAAACATCAACAACAAACACAATAACTATCAACATTATAGGAAAGAAAAAATTAGAATTATTTCATTTGTCACTTTCAAAATATTTTTCTATTGTAAAATTATATTATTTTTTTCGGTCACAAAATTTTGCTTTGATTTTGTTTCATTAAAACATAAAGAAAATTAATGCGTTGATAAAATTTTAACGTGAATATTGGAAATTTGAAGCAATATGTTTAGTTTGTTGGTGAAAAATTTTTGGATTGGCGAGAAGATTTTAAAATTTATTTTCAAAAAATTTAAAAGTAATGCGTGTAAAAGGAAGAAAGGATGGATAAAACTATTGTGTATCTGTTTAATTAAGTCTCGGCAATTTTAGATTATCACGTGCCCACTTTCATAAATCACGTACAACAGGTAGTACGTGTAAAGCGTAGCGCTAGCGTGCCAAACGTTGCAGAACTTTGGGGCATACTTGGTGTTCTGAGACTTACAACAGCTGGTGGCAAGTGGGCACCCCCCTCGGACTATCCAACGTTATAATGACAAAAGAGAAACTGTGTTGTTATTTTTAGTAAAACTATATGTTGTTTTTTAGTAAAGCTCAAATGACTCTCAGCTCTTTAGAGTGTTAAAGGGGCTGAAGTCCTGTTCTTATTTGCAGTAACTTCTATTTATCTCAAGCTTAGAATGAGTACTTATTTTAATTTCAATTCTTTTCCGGTTTTGTTTATTCATTCTTAGTAATTTTTATTCATTTATAGCTTGAAATACAATATGTATTTATTTCTGCCGGGTTAGGTTTTAAAATGGCTCTTTGCTTGTCTATGAAATTATTCTTAGAATGTATTAAAAAAAAAAAAAAAAAAAAAAAAAAAAAAAAAAAAAAAAAACAAATGGGAGAAAATGTACTAAAACTAGTACAAATGAATTGCTCGTGGCAACCCTGCCAATACCATCGGGTTTACAAGCTTGGACAGAAAGGAAATAGGTATCATTTTCAAATTATGGGCCTTCTTATCCTGAGTAAACACAAAACCTTGGTTTTTAATTTATTTGCTTTCAGCTTCATAAAAAAAGAAATCGTGTAATAGTCTGATCTTTCACCTCAGCCGAGCACCTTTTGGGTAAACATTGATAAGGATAGACTTATGAAATGCCAACGAGCTTGTACACTTCTAATAATAAAAACAAAAATTAAGCTATTGGATTTTGTACTCATTTGGACTCATAATTAGGGATATGGTCTTGCGGTCAGGCTCTCCGAAATCCTACATATCTCCGAATGTATGGGTATTTCTTATTCAAATTATAAATGTTTTACCCAACCCACCTTCAGATAAATCCTGCGCATTTGTCTGCCAAGAATTATGCTAGATTTTTAATTGTGAAATCATGGCCGTTGTTTTGAGGAGCTTAGCAAAATAATGACAACATTGCCATCTTGATTGTTTCCTAAGCCATACAACAACAGAGCAAATAGTATGCCATACTCTTGAAATTATGACCATTATTTCAAAATGACGAAATATAGATTGGCTCCAAGTTAATGGCTAAAATCTGAAAGAATATGGCCTTTACTCTTTTTTATCTTTGAAAAGGAGTTAACATAACAAAAAAAAAAAAACTCAAAGATTGCTTCATTTTTTAAATAGGATCGGGAAAGCTGACTCTACATTGTACTTGTGCGGTCTAAGGGAAACATGTAGTCATCTTCTATTTGATTACCCTGCTTATTGTAGAGCACGTATAGCAATGGAATTCGAATTAAGTGAATGTGAAATAAATGAATATAAAAAAAAAAATCCTTTTTTTTGTAGTATGTACGTGTTTTCTATGGCACTTGTATCAACCAAGTTAATTCGGAAAAACTAGAAAAAAATGAGGTGTTTTTAACCTACGAATGGATGATTAGATCTTAGTGGAATTTGATATTTTGAGGGATACCGTATCTCAGAGCTCTTATTTTAAATTCCGACCATATCCGGTGACATTGGGGGGGGGGGAGTTGGAGGGGGAATCTTAAAATATCGGAAAACACTTAGAGTGGAGGGATCGGGATGAAACTTGGTGGAAAAACTAAGCAAAAGTTCTAGATAAATGATTGGCATAACCGGAACGGATCTGCTCTCTTTGGGGGAGTTGGGGGGAGGGTTAATTCTGAAAAATTAGAAAAACTGAGGTATTTTTAACTTACGAAAGAGTGATGAGATCTGAATGAAATTTTATATTTAGAAGGACCGCGTAACTCAGATCTTTTATTTTAAATCCGACCGGATCCAGTGTCATTGGGGGAGTTGAGGGGGAGGGAACCGGAAATCTTGGAAAAGGCTTAGAGTGGAGAGATCAGGATAAAACTTGGTGGGAAGAAAAAGCACAAGTCCAAGAAACGTGACCGACATAACCGGACCGGATTCGCTCTCTTTGGGGGGGGGGGGTTGGGGGGAGGGGGTAACTCGGAAAATTAGAAAAGATTAAGTATTTGTAAATTAAGAACGGGTGATCAGATCTCAATGAAATTTGATATTTAGAAGGAACTTGTGCTTCAGAGCTCTTATTTTAAATCCCGACCAGATCTGATGACATTGGAAATTAGAAAAAATTAGGTATTTTAACTTACGAACGGATGATCAGATCTTAGTAGAATTTGATATTTTAAAGGATATCGTATCTCAGAGCTCTTATTTTAAATCCCGACCACATCCGGTGACATTTGGGGGGGAGTTGGAGGGGGGACCCTAAAATATTGGAAAACACTTAAGAGTGGAGGGATCGGGAGGAAGCTTGGTGGGAAAACTAAGCACAAGTTCTAGATACGTGATTGACATATCCGGAATGGATCCGCTCTCTTTGGGGGAGTTGGAGGGAGGGTTAATTCTGAAAAATTAGAAAAAATGAGGTATTTTTAACTTACGAAGGAATGATCAGATCTTAACGAAATTTTATTTTTAGAAGGACCGCGTAACTCAGATCTTTTATTTTAAATCCGACCGGATCCAGTTTCATTGGCGGAGGTGAGGGGGGAGGGAACCGGAAATCTTGGAAAAGGCTTAGATTGGAGAGATCAGGATAAAACTTGGTGGGAAGAAAAAGCACAAGTCCAAGATACGTGACCGACATAACCGGACCGGATCCGCTCTCTTTGGGGAAGTTGGGGGGAGGGGGATAACTCGGAAAATAAGAAAAAATGAAGTATTTGTAAATTAAGAACGGGTGATCAGATCTCAATGAAATTTGATATTTAGAAGGAACTTGTGCTTCAGAGCTCTTATTTTAAATCCCGATCAGATCTGGTGACATAGGGGGGAGTTGGGGGTGGAACCGGAAATCTTGGAAAACGTGAAAATTGAGGTATCTTTATCTTACGAATGGGTAATGGGATCTTAGTGAAACTTGATATATAGAAATACCTTATGTCTCAGCTCAATGTTCAATTTGAATCGGATCCGGAGACATAGGGGGTTGGAGGGGGAAAACAGAAATCTTGGAAAACGCTTAGAGTGGAGAGATCGGGATGAAACTTGATGGGAAGAATAAGCACAAGTTCTAGATACATGATGGACATAATTTGAAGCGATCCGCTCTCTTTGGGGGAGCTGGGGGGTGTTAATTGGCAAAAATTTGAAAAAATTGAGATATTTTGAACTTAAGAACGGGTGATCAGATGTTAATGAAATTTGATATACAGAAGGAACTCATGTCTTAGATTTCTTATTTTAAATCCCAACCGGATCTAGTGACATTGGGGGAGTTTGAGGGGAAACCGGAAATCTTGAAGATCTAATTTAATCTGGTCTAGTTCCTGATACGCCTTTCAAATTTCATCGTCCTAGCTTACCTGGAAGTGCCTAAAGTAGCAAAACCGGGACATACGGACCGACAGACAGATCGAAAGAATTTGCGATCGCTATATGTCACTTGAGATGCCAATTGCCATAAAAATGTGAAATTCTGCATTTTTTGACAGAAAAAAGATCATGCATTCGTGTTATTTTGTTGTTTTTTTTTTCCAGAGTTAATTATGTCGAAGTAGCTATCATAGAAGATTGGAAGAGGGCTCATTTGATCGGAAATCAAAAGTTCTGACCGAAAAGTGACCGAAAATATTTTAAGGCAGCTAACCCCCCTCCCACGCTCATTGTTTCACCAAAATCACCCGATCAAAATTTTGAGACTACTATTTTGTTCAGTATTTGCGAAAAATCTATTAGTCATGTCTTTACCCACCACCGACCGTTCAGGAGCGACTGCATGTAATGAATTTTGCCCATTGTTTACATATAGCCTACAAATGATTATTTGGAAGTGTACAGACGTTTTCAGAGGGTATTTTTTTGGTGGTTAGTGGGCCGAGAGGAGTTAAATTGGGAGAAGCTTTCTAGGGGGTAGGGAATATATCATGGATATCAGGAATAAAAAAAAGAACAAGTTTTTTAAATTGAAAGTAAAGAGCAACATTACTCTAGGAGCAGCAGTAACCACGCTCTTTACGCTGAAGTTTTTTCAGTACCTTCAAAGGTGATATTTATTCTAATTAAACGGCCTTTGTGATTCAGGAGTCATTCCTAAAGAATTGGGACAAAATTCGAACTACATTGTAAAGAGTGAAATATTGACGAGGAGGTAACCCCCCTCATATATGTAGTAATTTTTCTTTGTTTTAATTTAATGTTGTTCCTTTCTTTGAGTAGAAAAAACTTGTTTAATTATCTAATAAGTAAATAAAATGACTGGATCGCTGTCTTTTTTGTTAAAACGAAAAAGTTAAAACTTTTTTTTTTGTTAAGTTCGTATAACAGTGTTGTCCATCCATCTCACAAAATTGTCTTCATATTCATGTATCCGCATTTGAAAAGTTTTATTTTCAATATTACTGTATAAATAGAATGTTGTTCCCGATTTTTCGTTGTAATAATGTACTTTTTGACTTATGTATGCCTTTATAGAGTCCCCCCAAACCCGATTTTAATTCTCTATAATATTTTTAGTTTATTGTTATTAATATGTATTGAGTCAATGTGGTCTGTCCTGAAATTAGGGACTGGATTGGTTGGATCACCAAATATTAATCTATGCAAAGGAGTATCTTTTAAAGGACTGTCAATTAAAACCAAAATCTAATAAATTTATAGTATCCGGAGCTGAAGTCTCAGACCCCGTACCACTATGTTGCGCAAGAACTCTTCCCTTCTCACCAACACAGTGAACGAGGGGGGCCGTTGAAGGTGTGAGATCTGTCAATTCATGACACATGAGTATATTAGAAGTGTGATGGTCAACTCGACTGATGTTGCCTTTTGGTAAATTTTCATGCACAATGGTGGTTGGTTCAGTGCTGAAATGAAATTTCTGAAATGAAAACTGAAATGGTGCAATGGTACCCTCAGTTGAAGTATTAGGGAGAGATGAAAGAATAATTAGTTCACCAAACCATTGTTTCAATATGTATTCAAAACCATTTCAGTTTCACTATTTTAGAGATATAAATCTGAGGTTTGAGATTCCTGATTGAGAATTGGTTCAGGAACTTTGACCAGAATTCTTTTGAGCTACTGGATATTTGGTAAAGTTACTTCAAGGCTTTTTCTAAGATGCTAGTCAAGTTGGGAACCTCAACATATAAAAAAAAGATCTTAATACTCCCTCAAAATTCATAAGACTTCCGGGGACGCCCTCCCTCAGGACCTTATCTCCGATTCTTGTCAAGTGAGGAATCTTCCTATGTAAATAAATGATCTTAAAACCCCCTCAAAATTCATAGGGATTCCGGGAGGTGCCTTCCCTTTGGGTATTCTCAAAGACGCAGGTGCTATTGTTCATTGGGTTTATTGCGCACAGGTGCTTGTTACATCATAATTTAGCAGATGCTTTTGTTTACTTATCCAAATTTAAATATAGATGACGTAGATTCTAGGCAAATTCGAATGCCTAAAAGCCTATGAGTCAGATAGGAGAAACCCTAAGTGCATTTCCCAAGAAGCTAGTCAGGTGGGAAACCTGCATGTAAAAAATGATCTCAGTACCCCTCAAAACTCATAGGGCTTCCGGGACGTGTCTTCCCTTAGAGGATTCTTCAAGAAGCAGGTGTTATTGTTTATTTTGTCTATTGTGTATTGCGACCAGGTGATTTTTACGTCATAGGTTATTAGAGGCTAGTGTTTAATTATGCAAATTTAAATTTAGATGACCTAGGTTTTATGCAAATTCAAATGTCTAAAAGCTTAAGAGCCAGATATAAAAAACCTTCAGGACCTTCTCCAAGACGTTAGTCTAATGTTTACTTATGTAAATGTAAATGTAGATGACGTAGTTCTGAGGTAGAAGGACGCTTATTTCGGTCCCACAAACCTTTGTAACCCAAGCACAAAGGTTTCCTCATTTACGTGGCTTACGCAATTATTTTTTTGATTCTCTAACCGGGTAGTGAACCGGGCATTTCTTTGTTTCACTGCACCCAGGGTGTTACGTATTGAAGTCAATGAGCTGTTAAGTAAGCATGATTGAGCAAGAGCGCATTGATCCTCCAAGTGGTTTTCGAAATTACCGGGTAATGAAATCTTTTGCGCAATGCTTGTGCATTAGACGGGTATTATCACATAATCTGTGAGTGATTATGGTTTTGAATTTTTTTTTTATGTGGCTGCCTCCAGTGCTCTGGTGCTCTGTGGCTAGTCATCGAGAGTAGTTAGTTTATTTTATGTTTTCGATCAGTATTATATATGCATTGGGAGGATAAACACTTACATCTTATTTTGAAAAGTGGAGATGAAATGTTTCAAGAAAGTGTGTCTACATAGCAAAGTTATTGTTGCATTGAATACTCGTAAAGATGAATACTTGAACAATGAAAAAAGCAATTATAGAGATTTTATTGGAAATTTATCCGTGTGTTGTCACTACAATGAGAGATTCAACTTTTTTGGAGTACCAAAAAAAATTCAATGTTACTGCCGGTGGATATGGGAGAGTAATATTTCCAGACAAGTTAGTGATCAAAGAGAATGCAGCTCTAAAACTAGTAGTTAATGAAGAGGGCAAACTTCTTGCTTCTGCCTGTGATAACACGTTACCCGTTGATCAATCATATCGCAATTTCTCTGTTATTAGCGTTCAACGGAAGCTAAAAAAAGACAGGCTTACTCTTCTCGTATTCTCATAAACCATATCTTGTCTATGCTCCGGAACTGCTGCCTGTGTAAGTATAATGTGGTAAGAGACAGTGAAATCATAAGAAAAATAATAAAGGGAATTTGTAGATAATATCACAAAATAATATAAAGACGATTCAATGAAAAGCGAACCGTCAGCAAGCGCTACTACTACCATCGACAGTTGACCAACAGATGCTATCATTGAAGACAATAATAGCAATGGCGAAAAGAGAGATGAGGTTGTAGGTGAAACCATGGTAAAAGCCGTGTATGAGCCCGAAACGGAATTAGTGCTATTTCAAGAGAAAACATGATGAGTCATTTTATGGAACGAATTCGAAACATATAATTTTTCATGATGATATTAGTAACCTATAATAACAATAACTTGTAACATGTGTTGCATGATGATAGCTCCTCCCAATTCCATATTTGAATCATGATCATTCCAGGAATGTTCAACTGTTAAGGAGCATAAGGTTCCCTCTGAGCAGTGGGCTTGAAGCTCTTATATGTTGGTTCATGGTTGTAAATCTCCTAGAATAAAAAGAAAAAAACAAATTTGGGAGAGGCTGCCCCTCCTTCCTAGGGTATTTCGAGTTCCAAAAATATCTTAACTGTTTTTTTCCTAAGTATAGTCAATGCAATTTAAGCACATACAAAAAAAGCTGGAAAAGTTTCTTAGTTAAAAAAAAGTCCAAAAGTACAACGTCACTACAAAAGCTATTTTCTAAAAGAAAATATCAAGACGAGCATATGCATACTATTTTTATTACGCCATCCAAAAATACTATAACCGATTATTTTATGATATAAGTAAAAAAAAGAGACAAACTGTTTACAATGATTCAGTAACTAAAGAGCTTGTAAATACGTTTTGATAAAATTGCGGGAAAACCTATACTCCCTTCTTCCAGTAAACATATGACAAAAATATTCTAAGATTACTAACCTGTTCCAATGAAGCATTAAAATCCATATTCAAATTCCTAGTACCAGTCATGGTTGGTTTCACAGTTCAGTCCCTGTTCAAGTAATCATGTTAAAATGATATGTTCCCTGCCTTTTGTTTTATTACCAGGTATCACAATAGTGTCGATGAAAGAATGCTACGAATACAAGCAGCCAGTACTCCTACCGTTTCGCCGACAGACACATAGTGGCATCTCAGTTTCTGGTGATAAGAACATTTCCAGGATACATTGCTTACCAGGTGTTATATTTCGGCCAAATGGGTCTATACTTCAAGCGGACAGTGCTCCGTATCTTGTGCAAGGTTTCCGGTGCTGAATGCCAACATATTTTATATAGAAGAATGGGAATGGGTCCAAGTTATTATCATTAGATAAATTGAGTTTGATCAAGGAACATTTCTAAAAAAGGGAATTTTAACGAGGACTGTAATATAAGGAGTATCGTAATCTATATACTTTTTGTTGTATGCTTAGTGAACGGGGAATTTTTTTCATACAGTTTTGGTTTATCAAAAGATATTTACAACCTCTTTAGTTACCGAATTGTATATATATCATCTTTAGTTTTAAAACCATCCCTCCCTACTAGCCATTCTAGAGCCACTGAATTCAATCCGTGGAATATTTCGAACTTGGACCTTCAAAGGACTAAAACATAAAAAAAGGACCTTCAAAGGACATCAGAACTAAAAAAAAGAGCATACATACAACTCGGTAACTAAGAGGGTTGTAAATGTCTTTTATGAACCAAAACTTTAATAAAAAATAGTTCCCGACCACTAAGCATACACAAAAAATATATAGATTACGAACCTCTTGTATATTTTGGTTCTCGTCCAAATTTCTTCAATTAGATATGTTTCTTTATCAAAATAATAACTTAGGCCAGTTCCCATTCTTTTATATCAAATATTTTGGGTTTCAAATATATCCAACAGCTGAAGCCTTATGCAAGATACCGAGTAGTGGCTGCTTAGAGTGTATGCCCATTTCACCGGGAAAAAATACCTGGCAAGCGATGATTGGAAGTGTTCTTATCACTGGAAGCTTAGATAACACTATATGTTTACCGTCGGAACGCTGGGAGTACTGGCCGCTTATAATCATAGCATTGTTTCATCGACAACATGAACGATTATGCAATACCGGATGCTCGACAGACCAGATACATGGGGTTGGTAACTCCGAATAATGGTGTAACTAGCCGCTTGTATGGTGGGAGTACCGGCCACTCGCAGTTTACGTCCATCTGGGGGCTACTGGCCGCTTGTATTTGTTGTTAGGATGCAAGGGGTACTGGCCGCTTTTATTCCCTGAAAGAATTCCGGGGGGGTACTGGCCGCTTGGACCAATTGAGGCCCCATGGGGGTACTGACCGCTTATACCGATGACCCTGTACTACTGTTACCACGGAACGTTCGGTAACAGTATAATATAGTCGATAAATTCTCCCGGCTTAGTCTTTTACCACTATTAATTATTTTCTCGTTTTCTTCAGATCCACTTGCGAGACTTGGACTGCGTAACAACACTGGCAACAATGGATTACCTTCTAATGATGAGCTTAGACAATGCAACTCTGTCGCCTAACCCTGTCAATGTTTCCCAGATGAACTGTAGCTCAGCTTCTGTCGTAGAAAAAGATCCTTCCCTACTTTCCTTTGATGATGAATTGTAAGTTGAATACAACGATTTTTTCTCTTAAAGTACCAAGGACAGTAAAAATGAAATCTGTTTTTTTTTTGTATTGGTTAAATGAAAACTTACCTAACCATATATATATATATTAAAAAACTAGAAAAAAAATCGGGAATCAATTTTCAGCGAGAAAGACCTCCATATGCGGTTATGCAGTTTTTGGTAGTAGTTTTGGTAGTGCGAAATTCAAAAAAAGAAAATGTCACAGAGTGAAATGGCACCAAAAAATTTCAGGCAGTGTCTCATTTGTTTAAAGTTGTATTTGTTCTGAGAATCACCAGATTATATATCTATGAACTTTTGTCGAAGAGTGTTTCTTTGGCAAAGCTTAAGTTTAAGAGTAGGAGGGGTGCTGAGGAGTTTGGGTATCTCTCTCATATACAGAAGAGTTACCCTTCTTTTTTAAAATTAATATCGCTCTTTACTTTAATTTTAAAAACAATCTATATTGAATCTTATTTGATTAAAACGTAAATAATTTTATTTAGAAAGATAAATATATTTATCTTTCAATACGTTTGCTTTAATTAATAAAATTTTATGTTGAATTGCTTTGAAAGATAATCGGCAAGTAAAATGATTTCAACCACCAAATGGAAATACTTATTTCATTCAAAAAGGCTTTCAGTGAGAGAGAAAGATGGGTATATTAACATAAATAAACAACAAAACAAGCAAACGGTCCGAAGCAAAGCTTGTTTGGGCTTACAAGCCCAGAACACAAACAAATAAAAACAATACGAAAAAGGAGAGGAAAATGAAAAAAGAAAAGAAAAAAAGGAAAGAGAAAGGAAAAAAATATTCAATTACCGTGCATTTCGATCGATGCGGGATTACACTTCAAAAAAGACAAAAAGAAACTAAAACCACTCGACCAGTATCGCCTAAAACAAAACCAACATTTTGGCTCCGGTGAGGCCCACTCATAAATATTAAGACAAAATAGCTTTAATTCCCGCCGGAATTCAAGAAAATTATCTATGCTTCTTAAAGTCGTAGGTAAACAATTCCATGAATGGCTATGTGGCGATAGAAAAGTGAGATCTACGGGGTAATAGCAAGCTGACGACGAATTATATTGGACTGTCTCGTAAATTGTGTATGAATATCACTTCCTAATTCAAACATACTTTTAAAACATATTGGTAAACAATTTTGAAAATATTTACATATAAACGGGCTTCGATAAAAAGTAGCAAGTCGTGCTAAAGGCGAGATTTTGCAATCTATATACCTCTTTTGTACCGAGTCTTTAAAACCAACACCGCATAACACTCGAAGCGCTTTACTCTGCAAAACTCGAATATGATGAAGATAAGAAGGAAATGTACTACCCCAAACAGAACAACAAAATAGCAGATAAGGATTAATTAAGGATTAATACATTCTCCAAATTGATCAGATTTCAATTCAACCGAGCTGGTAAAGCGCTTATAAAACTTCACTGTAAAGAGTGAGGATGGGTTGTTGTGGAATGTAGACAACTTCCCTCATATACGGAATATTTGTCCTTGTTTTTGAAATTTTATACCCGTATTTACTTTCAATCGATTTTTTAAAAATATTTTATCTGATCTGAGTACGCTCCAGAAAATTCTCTTCTTTGAACCCTACGTTTCTTTTATGTACACACGGCTTCCAAAATTTTTACACTACAATTATTGCCACACAATAATTGTCGGGTTCTTACACGGAAAAGTTCTTGCACGGCTTCCAGAATTTTTAAACTTTACCATTAATTCCGCACAATAATTGTCGGGTTCTTACACGGACAAGTTCTTGCACGGCTTCCAAAATTTTTAAATTTTATCATTAATTCTACAGAATACTTGTCGGGTTCTTGCACGGAGAAGTTCTTGCACGGCTTCCAGAATTTTTAAACTTTACCATTAATTCCGCATAATAGTTGTCGGGTTCTTGCACGGAGAAGTTCTCGCACGGCTTCCAAAATTTTTAAATTTTATCATTAATTCTACAGAATACTTGTCGGGTTCTTGCACGGAGAAGTTCTTGCACGGCTTCCAGAATTTTAAACTTTACCATTAATTCCGCACAATAATTATCGGGTTCTTCCACGGAGAAGTTCTCGCACGGCTTCCAAAATTTTTAAATTTTATCATTAATTCTACAGAATGCTTGTCGGGTTCTTGCACGGAGAATTTCTTGCAGGGCTTCCAAATTTTGTTAACGTTACCATTAAGTGCGCACAATACTTGTCGGGTTCTTGCACGGAGAATTTCTCGCACAGCTTCCAAAATTTTTAAACTTTATCATTAATTCCGCATAATACTTGTGAAGCAACCCAACCACGGTCTGTGTACAGTTATTTACGATAGAGCTGAAGAGTACAAATTTTATTGACCATTAATCTACCAATTATGGTATTTCAAAAGTTGTTATGTGAAACCTTCTGTCAAACTTAGATTGATAGAACACGCCCTAAATTAAACAGGTTCTATATTACTGTAATGTCAAGAAAGTTCGAAAAGATTCATCACAAATGTGTTATTATAGAAGGGTTGGCGCAAAATTTTTAATTGATTGATTAAATAAAATTTGTGGAAAAATTCGCTGCTGGCGTTGGAGCTGGGGAGCAAGTCAAAGCTTCCAGTCTCAGCTAGACCAACAGGCACACCTGACGATCTTTTCACAGCTTTTTATTTTAGGCCCTACTGTTCCATACCAATCAGACAACTTTAAATACTAACTAAACACAGAATGTTTCAATATAATTAGTTCTTTACCATATTAAAATCATACATTTAGTTTTGATTTGAAGCCATGTTGTTTGTAAGACCATTAAAGTCAAACCTCTTGATTCTGTTGATTAGTTCACTCTGTTTTCTTTTATTTGTTTATTTCTGAAAATATTTGTTCTAATATTTTAATATTATAGTGTTATTTTATTATTTATATTGTTTTTCTATATTTATTGCATACTTGTTTTATTTTTATTATTTATTAATTGCTGTTTTTTTAAATTATAACTATCACTTATTATATTTTTCGTTTTAAATTTGTTAGCTCTGTATTTATTCTATTTTACATTTTTAATCTTCAATATTTTGTATACAGAGAGATAAAATCGGTTTGTTCTCGAGTTTTACACAGTGTAAACTTGGGTGTTTACGGTGTAATACATAAGTACAGAATTGGGTACTTATCTATTACAGCGTTTATGTTAAGTTCTTCATCCATCGATACACTGTAGAACTGGTTTCTTTGTTAGTTTCTTTCAGCTTAGCGTGAGACAAGAGAAAGAGAAGTGACAGAATAGATGGGAAATCTGTAATTTGGGCTATATGTTTCCACATTGGGGGGGGGGAATTATTTGGGTAGTGTGAAGTTAAAAAGCAATCTTACTTCATAATATGCATAATAATTTTGCCTAACACATTTTGCATGCAGACCTGCCGTACTTTACCCCCTCCCTCATAGTCTCAGCTGTTTTCAATCAGTTAGTTCAGTCTGTTTTCTTTTATCTGTTTATCTCTAAAAATATTTGTTCCAATATTTTAATATTATAGTGTTATTTTATTATTTATATTTTTTTCTTTATTTATTGCATACTTGTTTTATTTCTATTATTTATCAATTGCTCTTTTTAAGTTATTACTATCACTTATTATATTTTTCGTTTTAAATTTGTTAGCTTTGTATTAATTCTATTTTACATTTTTAATCTTCAATATTTAGCATACGTAATACTAGTTTGATATTTTACTTATCATTGTCTATGATAAAAAAGTTCCTTTTTAATTGAGAATCTTAGTTTTAAGTTATTTCTCATTGTGTTCGTTATTCCTTTTAGGTCTGAAGTGTCGCTGGACAAGTTGCTCCGAGATCCTAGCATTCGAGAGCTGCCTTTCCCCTATTCTTTGAAGAACCTTTTTGAAAAGGCTGATGTTGCCGAACTCATTTTTTCTTCTCTCACGCAAGGTGAGCCCCTTATTTGGAGCTAGGGCCCATCACTGAGCCCCTTACCTCTGACTTCATTACTAGTAATATTATTTGTAACAGAACGTTTCTAGTTGAAGAAACTTCATTGTGGTTATCTCAATTATCTTTTCTTCTCTCACGCAAGGTGAGCCCCTCTCTCGGATGTGGGGGAGGCGTGTATTTTATGTTGGTGGTTTTTAACTGAGCAACTTTCCATGGAGAGGGAAGTTTCTAGGGGTTGAACTTACCAGGGAAAGTATACACTGTGGGAATTTGCCGGAATGCCTACACAAAATTATTTTTTTTATGTCTTGCTTTCTTCATTACTAGTAATATTATTTGTAACGAAATGTTTCTAGTCGAAGAAGCTTTAATGTGGTTTATCTCAACTCTCCTTATAATAATGTATGACGAGATAATGTAATTGAACCTTTTTTTTGTTTTTGTTTTTTCTGCAAATCATGTTTGGAACGCTTCTGGAAGAAAAAATTGCGACAAATCAGAATAATTGGGACTGCGGACAGATATAGAATAGACTGTATATTTATTTACTGGAATACCTATTATAATAATACTAATAATAATGTATTTTTACCCTCTTTTGTCACATCATAAAATTGCACTAGAAGAGTATAAAAAGAGTAAGAAACGAAGAAAAACAAACAAAAGAAAGGACAAACAAAGAAGAAAAAAGAAAAAATATGAATAATTAGCGACTATACTGTAAATAATAGTATAAAAATAATAATAACAGTTTATTTATGCCCTCTATACATACATGAATGTACGCAAAGGAGCATAGGAAACAAATACAAATTACGGTTCTAACAAAAAGGATGACATTAAGTAGTTCATCTCCATACATTTTATAAAATCATAAATAAAAGCAGGTCATCTGCATACGACAGCTGACTAATAACAGTATGGCTCTCAATAAGATAAGGGGGGCTATTTATCGTCTCTGTTCTAAGTCTGATTTTCAAAACTACTTAACTTAAGACTGAGCCTTGCTTTCCCCCACGCTTCACGGGAATAGGATGTGTCAATCCATCACAAAATGGATTAAGCTATACATTTCTGTAAAAATAATTATATATTCGTTCTTACGAATTCGACTTGTTTGATCTAGAATATCTACCAAGTTAAGTTCACAAGCTAGGGCGGAAGTTTAAATAGAGGTCTGTTTTATAATCATGCTTTAATTCTAATAAATTAAGGCCTTAGACAATTTTTGAGTTTTTTGTCAGCTAAGAAACAAACATGAGGGTTTACACCCCATTGCTTTGACCAACTTCAGGCATGCCTTTGAGAACTAATTTTTTTTGTCTCTTTATGATATTACGTTGAGTAAAATCATGTGGTCATTTGATTATTTTGCAATGCTAGGGATTTTTTAAATTACTCATTAATCTATTGTTTTGAGAAGTAAGATTATATTCTCTTTGCACAAATTTGTTCAAGTTGATTAAGTGTTGGGCCGTCAAAAACGCTTAAATTCCAACCTTGGTTAATATCTTTGACCGGTTGTGAAATATGCTAATGGACCTGTACATTACAGTCATTGCCTACTGACAGCCTATGGGTCTCAACGTGAGTATGGGTCTTAACGTGAATATGGGTCTCAACGTGAGTTTTGTATGGGTCTCAACGTGAGTTTTGTCACAAAGCAGTGTACTTTAAGTTTAGTTATTTCCTTTTTTTAATTAAACCCGATTGAACCTTGAAAAACCTTACTATTTCATAACCTCAGAAATCCTTAAAGTAAACTTCGATGAAAATTTAAAGCACGTTCATTGCATCACACTCTCATATAGATTCAGTTCTGAATATGCTTTCCGGGCCCAGGTAAAAGGCAAATAAAATGGATTGCACCACTTAGCCTTGGCGAATTTCAACCATACCTTTGAGAACATATTTAAATTTTTAAATTTACAATATGATTATTTTTTTAATTCACGTAATATTTAAATATCTTTAAAATACAAGGGGTTAATTTGAATACTTAACAACCAAACCTCTTAAAGGTAAGGTTCTAAACAAATTTCGTCGAATCATGAAAATAAAATGCCCTGAAAGAGGGAATGGTTAGATTGGAAGCTAGAAAATGTCTATCTTGGTCGCACTTTGGCTGTAGACTTGCTTACGAAACTCCACTTACAAATTTCTTGGCATCAAGCCAAATAGCGAAAGTTAAATAAGCTTAAAAAAGAAGCAAAAAGCCTAAAACAACTTGCTGCAAGCGTGGTAGTTTCTCACCTTTTCCCATGCTGGACGCTTTAATTAAGGTTTGAAGAAAGCCAATAGGTTTTTTTTTTTTGTAATGGCTTGAGAAATTAAGAGTGAGCTTTTTTATGAATTACGAGAGTAATTTTCCTTTGCGCTAGGGTGGGATAGGGAATATGTCAAAATTGATTGCTTTAGCCTTGTCGTGTGATCCCCAAGCTTGGTAGAAGGTATTCCCTGAGAGAGTGAGGGAATATCAGAGTATTGGTGTTACTATGCAAATATACGACCGGACAATTATTGGCTAAAGCAGTTGCCTATAAAATAGATTTTAGGCAAGTTTTTTTTTTATCGTATTGAAGTTTGGGCTACCTTCTCTGTTACCTTACACGTTCGCTGAGTAATATTGGTGGTTACGGCATGTTAACCTCTTGTTAGTACGATGGTAGGGTGGCTTAACGCTTCATACGACAATAACTATTGTCTGTTTATTGTTTTTGTAATAATATACTTACTAAGTTGTAGCAGGACTCAAGTATCTCAGCTCTCCCTGGTGTCCAGTAGCTTTGTCATTGTGGTAAGCCAAGAGTCAAGACTCTCGGTCGTTTGTTAATAGCTCAATAAATCTGAGCCAGGGTTTGTCTCATCTTCGTCCATCCTATTTGAAGCCACAGAGTGGGCCTAGGTCTGTCCTGATGCAGGCGAGCTATGTTTTCTTCTGCCCTCCATGTCGCTTTTTCTATCCCGGAAGAGCCATACATCTAAGGGCCTTATTAACAAAGGTGTGCTGTGGGCAACGAAGTGTATGGCTGAACCATCGGAGTCTTCTTTGTTTGATTATAGTGGCCAAACCGAAACGTTGATGGCAAATTTTGCGGAGTCCATCATTGCTGACTGTTCACAGAGTTTAATGCCGATGATTCTCCTTAGACATGAACCGTCGAATGCGTTGAGGGCTTGAACGTCGGATGCTTTCAGAGCCCATGCCTCTCAGTCGTATAGTAAGACAGACCGAACAATGGCCTGATACATCATTATTATTGTCTTCAAGGACTTTTTTTGGTTCCATAGATGTTAGTTTAGCTGGGTAAAGACTCCAGTTGCAGAAGTATTTCTCGACTGAATTTCTGATGAAAGAAACTCAAAATGCATATCTTCTAAATCAATATCTAACTATATACCTCACTATGGTTTTATGCTTAGACGATTCCACTGGAAAAATATTTAGCAAATATTCCTCAGCTTTTCGAAGTTCCCATTTTCCAGAGCCATATTCAAACACCGTCATTATTTAGGCTTCCATTATTACAACATTAGTTCACAGGCTTATCTTCGTATTTTCCAAGAAATTTCCTGCTACAAAAAAAAAATAATAATGAGTCGTGGCTATTTTAAGTTTTAAATCTTCACTGCCTTCACATAGTAAAGAATATGATAAAGGGTGATATATTTCAAAAGAGTGTGTTGCACTTTACAATCCAATGGGGGCCAGAGGGAAAGCAGCACCTCCTCGAATTCAGTGGGAAGAGGTCATGAGAAACGATTTACAGGAATTGGAAACTTAGTGAAAGGGAGGAAGGAGGTTAGCTGTGAACAGAGTGAGATATAGAAAGAGAGTGCGCACGCAAGTGTGTAGGTTGTAGGTGGCTTGTTGTTACAATATGTTTTAGTAGTATCAATAATGGCTTTGGTCGTCTAACAATTGGAAAACTTAATGAGGAATTTTGGCACTGGGGTTTAATGGATTTAGGGTTTACACGGTTAGGAATTATGGAGTACCCCCCCCCGCGCAAAAAAAAATAATTCTTTGTGATCGAAAATTTATCGAGCAGTCTGTCCATTCTGGTTAAGCATAGGGAAGAAGTAGGGCGCTCTTCCCCTTCCAAGAAACAATACTCATCAGAATTCAAAAGTCTTTGCGTGGTAAGTTACCTAGAATGTGTAATACCTTGAGGCATAGTATGGGGTAGACTAGACCATGTGTCGCCCCTTTACTCTGCATGAGATACCCATTAAAAATTTTCAGGGATTATACCACCCGAAAAGTCCTTGGCGGCAAACACAATTACAAGACGTTTTTCTACGGAAGAATTTTACGACCTACTAAGTTATTTTCAAGCTTGTGTTATATTTCTTATAAGTGTTACTTTTCTCTCCTAGAATTGTTTCCTGGTGTAGCAGACATAAGCAATTCCCTGGAATCCCAAGAAAGTTTTCCCAATGAGAACCTGTATGAACTCTTCAATAAGCGACTATCAGGTGCTGCTTACAGAGAAATACTGCTTTCGGGCGTAGAAAGTCAAGTTTTATTCGACTTCATCTATGGTCTTGAGCGAAAGGGAAATCAAAAATGTCCTTTGACCTTTATTCGGAATGACCTCTATTCTGAGCCTGAAATCCCAAGGTGGCGTTGTTACTTTAGAAATGTCGGTGGAAACAAATTGATTCTAATTTGCCTTCCGAAGACTTTACATGATGTCAAGATGCTGATGGTCAATTCAGAAACTGTTGCTGATGAAAACGGATTTGTTTTTAAAGTTTTGCAGAACTCTGAGGAAGATGAATCAAGAGGAGATCTGAACGTAAGTAGTATAAGCTGTATATGGAACTAGATTGTAGTTTACCCCCCCCCCCCCCCTGATTCAATTAAAAAATAGAAAAAAAGGTTGATTAGAAAAGCAAGGTGATTTGAATATACTTTGAAATTGAAGTCAACTGTCCAACATTTAAACTCGAAGGTGGACACAACGAGTACGGTTTTTACTGTACTTGGTAAAACCGTCGACGGTCTTACCGTCGACGGTTTAAATACCTTATTGCTTGCTTCTTAGGCCGAATATTTTTTTTTTTTTATGTTTATAATAGTGTTTTAGTATTAATTATATTATCATTGATCTGATAAAAATTAATGTATACAGAGCTTAAAACCAAAGACGGTTTTACCGTCTCAGTTAGAGAACCGATTCAGCAACTGCTTCTATTTTCTTCTAGTACTAAGAAGCTTCTCCGAGAAGCTTTCTATTTTGTAGTATTTAATCTTTCACGTTTATAAAATCTGTCTATTTTCTTCAGCCTCGCTATCACCGCTAGCTACATATTATTCATGATTAAATCCTTTGATTCATTATGTAATTAAAGTTTAGTTTTCAATAGACAAAAACAGATGCAGAAATATTGTTTTTTTTATGGCACTTGGTATTAACCAAGTGACATACAGCAATCGCAAATTCTGTCGGTCTGTCGGTCTGTCTGTCTGTCGGTCACGGTTTTGCTACTTTAGGCACTTCCAGGTAAGCTAGGACGATGAAATTTGGCAAGCGTATCAGAGACCGGACCAGATTAAATTATAAATAGTCGTTTTGCCGATTTGACCATCTGGGGGGGGGGGGGGAGTGGGGGGCCGGTTAATGGGGAAAAAATAGAAAAAATGAAGTATTTTTAACTTATGAGCGATTGATGGGATCTTAATGAAATTTGATGTTTGGAATGATATTGTGTCTCAGAGCTCCTATTTTAATAGGAGTTCAATATCAATTATGGTTCAAAAGTTTTAAATTAAATTTTGGAACTTAGTATTAAATTTAAGGTTTAAGTATAAACAGTCGATTTTTTAAAAATAAAATCAATTTCTTCTTTTATTTAGTCGAGGTAAAACATGCTTGGAGTGGTGATCTTTTTTAGGACAAAATACAATCCCTGCCTATACAAATACGATCCCTACAAAATGATCTCTCCAGAAATATGAGTTATGCTTACTCGGTCCACTTGCCTCAACCAGCCCACACCGATTACATTCAGTGATAAACTAAATCCGATAGGAACTTTTTAAAATTGTATATCCGACGCCATGTGATGCTAAATTTTCCATTCTGAATCGAGATTTTAGTTATGGTTTTTATTTCATCGACTATGCAACCTCTGTAAAAAAAAAAGAAGCTGGGATAGTTGTCCCTGTCCGTTTACTGGTTTACTACTACTACTACTAACAACTCACCACAGCACCAAGCCCCTGAGGCCAACACAGCTACGCACACTCCTCCTTCATCCTAATTTGTTCAAAGCCTGCCCCTCTCATGAAAGCTCTCATGAAATCTTTACACCCTCTCATGAAGTCCCCGTTTCTCTTAAATCTTTCTTTACGATATCTTCCCACCCAAACCTTGGATAACCGGCTTTTTGTTTAGCTCTAAACGGTTGGCCGAAGAGGGAAAGCTTTGGCAATCTGTCATCCTTCATCCGCAGAACGTGTCCTAGGCATCTCAACCTTTCTTTGATTATAGCCCTAGAAAGTAGGATTGAACCACACTTTTCGTACAGCCTAGTGTTTGAAATACTCGGATACTCAAAACAATTTGAAAGTAATTTCCCTAGAAATCATTTTCCGAATCTTCCTTCGTTTTTCGGACCGCCCATGCTTCGGAACCATCTTTTACCACTGTTATCACTGTAGCATCCAATATTATAACCCTGGTTCGCAGACTTATCTTCCGATTCTTTCAAACTTTTTTCAGCTGTGAAAAAACATCCTTAGCCTTGGTTATTCTACTGTTTACATCTTCAATATTGGATCTTACTGTTACATCTTAAATGCTGGATTCGGGATCCTTTGTCTGAGAGGACATGAGTTCGAATCCCAGTGTACCCAATTATTCGGTTTGGGACGGGGGTCAGTGGTGTGACCCTGCAAGCTTAGCCAGAGTCGACCCAGCTCTAATTGGGTACCTGGAGAAATCTGGGGAAGGTAAACAGGAAGGGTGTGCGAAAGCACAGGATGGCTGGCCCCCAACCCCCCATTGCACTTCCTGGCTGAAGGGCCAAGAAACGGAGATCAGCACCGCCGGGTAAGGACTGTTAAGTCTAATGCCGTATCCTTTACCTTTACATCTTCAATACGCAAATTCCTATTTAATCAAGTCGGTCCCTTAAATTCTGTCCTGGTTTCATCAGATAGAACAGGTGATCATGAAAACTAAAGGGAAAGGCTTGTTCGATCGAAAATTAAAAGTTCTATTACTGCTTTATGTCTAAAACCGCCTAAGAGTACCTTGATGCTGCTTCAACGTCTCATATATGCCATTCCTTGGTCTTCTCCGTGCTTCGACCAGTTCAAATGTCATTCATGGTGTTTGATTAAAGAGCACCTTGATGTCTGAGCACCTGGCCGCCTAAGAGTACCTTGATGCTGCTTCAACGTCTCATATGTGCCATTCCTTGCTCTTCTCCGTGCTTGGGCCAGTTCAAATGTCATGTATGGTGTTTGATTTCCAACAAAATTTGGTTTATAAGGATTTCTTAGTTTTCATTGCGAGTAAAAACAGGGTTGAGAATACGGCATTGATTGTTGTAATTCATAATGGTGGCGCTGATCTGCGTTTCATAATCCCTCAGCCAGGAAGTGCAAAAGGAGATTGGGGACCAGCCATCCTGTGGGTTTGCACACCCTTGCTATTCATCCATTTTCTGCTGCAAGTTTGGGGTAATATTGCAATATACATGCCAAAATCAAAACATGTTACAAACATGTTTTACCAGTGGTGGTTGTTTATGCCTCACTGAAATATGAGTCATAATAGGAATCGGTAGGATTGGATGACTGAAAGTTGAGCCTATATTTCAATTCGGTGAAAAATTATATTCAAAGAATAATATTGAACGAAATATTGTGAAATTGCGACACGGTATCAACTTGCTTTGCAAAGGGTGTCTGATTTTCAACAAACGTCGTATTCAAGACTCTTTGAGTCCGCTGATTAAAAACTTGAGGCTAATATTGTAATATAGAAGTCGAATCTCAAAACGTATTTAGTATATATATATATATATACAGATGATGCTATTAAAACATACAAAAACATTATCTATTAAGAAATAGATGAAAAAAAGCTAACGCACAATACCAAAAAAAAAGAGCGAATTAAATACCATATTGATCTGATAAAAATTAATGTATACAGGGGTTATGGTATTTTGAGGGCGTTTGGCGTATTCCCCCCGGACTATTCCCCAGGAAAATTATCCCTCATGGAAAATTCCTCCCGTGAAAATTCCCCATGGTAAATTCTCTCGTGGAAAATTCCCCCCCCCCCGAAAAAATCCCTCCCCCGCTCATGTAAATTAGAGCAGCCACAGAGAAAATATGACAAATAAAAATAATGAAGAACACAAGTAATTTCGGAATATTCTATAAGTGTTTAAATATAGGCAGAATATATGTTAATGAATATCCTATAGCATTTATTTTTATTTACTTTAATTCTTTTTTTTTGTGTTTTTGGTGCTTGAGCTATTGTAGCTTTGTAAGAAAAAGGGCAACATCGGGGCTCTGGGGCTGACGTCAACCCCGAAGGCAAAATTTTTAGATATTTAAAACCTTCTTAACAAACTGAAATCTCGAAATTACTGTTCGATGTCATAGGGGTTAGAGGAGGGGCAGATAGAAGAAAAAGAACTGAGAGGAAAACTGATTACCATCCGATAGCTTTCAACCGTTAAAAATACTAGGACTTAAATTTCCACTCGAATGAGCCCCCTCTCAAGTTTCTAAAATAACCCCTTCCTTTTGAAGTGGGTGAGAAAAAAGGTTTTTGGCGCTTTATTGGCCCTTTTTGAGGCTGCATTCTTTTTGGTGCTGCAGCGTTCCTCCCCCCTTCTGCATTAGGGTTCCCTTAGCCCAAGGTTTCATGTAAGTTTCAAGCAAATCGAAAAAAGTTGGCCATTTTTTGAGCCCACTTTGTTTGAGGGGGGACCAATCCTTTGAATTTTTTTGTACATTAGTCTCTTTGGTCCAAGAACTTCCTGTTTGTGTCAAATTTATCAAGGAAAAGGTCTTTGTGGCTCCTTTCTGGACCCTTAACCTCACCCCTTCCCATAGCAAAATGTTGATGATCTTTTTGACCAAAAAATAATCCCTGAAAGTTTTACGCCACCAAAATCCCAAGATCAAGCATAGCCCCCCTTATTTACATTACAAAATCTCTCTCTAAAGAATTGACAGTTCGTATAATTTACAGCCCTTATCCCAGAGGCTTTGGGGGTTTGGTCTGTGTCATCGGTGCCTAAATAAATTGTATACATATGTTTAAATAGTCTGTATACAAAGTTTAAATACATTGAAAAATTGTATTCAAAGTGGGAAAGAGAAATATTATCATTTACAATCGCTGAAAACAAAACCCCTCGTAGAATCTGCCCCCTCCCCCTCAAAAAATTTCCTGGCGAGGCTCTTGATGTGCCTTCTTGGATTTTGTATCTCTGTACCGGTAGAACTATGAGTGCAATATTATTTGTTACATATGAAAAGATTATCGCAGTTAAAGGAGCACTATAACCCCCTTCCCCCCTGTCACAAATAATAAAGGCGTAGACCAGAAACAATCTTGAAGATCAAGCCGGACTAGATATCAATATATACCCCCTACTCCCTAAAACTCATTCTATGTTTATCTGAAGGGTCAATGACAATTAGGATGTTTTAGCATTAAATGTTTTTTTGAGGAATCTGCCCCCCCAATCTACAAAATGGTCCACAACACTTCCTTCATAATAGCTGATAAACGCACATCATTGCATATAATTTTATGAAACATTAACCGATTTTGTTTAGTTAAATAATGCTTTTAAAATAAGCCTCAGATGAATTTTTGTGCTTCGGGAAGGGAGATATCACCCTGCAGCACCGTTATTCTGGCTTAGTCTAAATGAAGGGAAATGAAATCCCCCCCTCCATACCCTTTCCTATATTTATATGAAGGTTCATGAAGATCTCCGGAATTTGGGCATTGAAATGTGCTCTTTTAGGCATTTGCCCCCTCCCTTCCTACACAGTGATCAATGGCGCCTCTTTTTATTTGTCTCAATTCCCATTTTGCTCTCAATTTTATATTTTGGAATAATTGTCCAGGGCAGAATCGTCGGGCGTGAATTTTCCGATGGAATTTTCTCGGGGGGAATGAGCCTGACCACTATCTTGAGTAATCTCAAACAAATTTTTCCCAAATGGATTGAGAAACACCTCTTTCACTGTTAAATCCAGTCTTATGTCTCCTGTTATCCGAATATATGGATTCCTACTTTTCCATATTCATTAAATAACCTGTCGTAGCCGAGTGGTTAGCGCGTTGAATTTGTAATCCTATGTCCATCAGGGCTAAAGTTTGATTCCCGTTGTCACCGATTATTTGGTTTAGGATAGGGGCTGTTGGCGAGACTCTGTAAGCTTAGCCAGAGTTGACTCTGCCCTAAATTTTTGCCTGGAAAAATCTGGGGAAGGTAAGATAAGTAATACCACAGGATGGCAGGTCTGCTATCCCAAATTGCACTTCGTGGCTGAAGGGCTTATTCCTGAAATTACTTTCTAAGGCTTATGATAAAGTAGGAAATCTCATTTAGAAAGCTATTCGCTCCGTAACTAAAACGGTAGTTTTGTTTTTTCTTTTTCGTTCTGAGTAATTGTCTATATATAGTATTTGTACGTGGCTCCCTCTTTTACACACTATCGAGGTTTTCGAGACCCTCATTGGTGTATGCTGACAGTAACAGATATGCTCTGGTGAGTATCCAAAAAGAGAGGAAAAAACCCCAGTCCTTAAAACCGATCCTATGAATGTCCAAAAGAGAGGAAAAACCCCAGTGCTTAAAACCCAATCCTTGTCTCTGGTATATGAAACAATGAGGGCGGATGAAGTAGCGCATGACGTTCTTTCAATATTTGTAACATTTGCTGCTCCAGCCTCATTACAATCAAATAATGGTAGAGAATTCTGTAATCAAGTAACATTCGAAATTCTGCCCACAAGAACGATCTAAATAGGTCTCAACTTTAAGAAAGAACCCAACCCGATCCTTGTCCTCTGGCGAATAAAACAAAGAGAGCGGAAGAAGTAGTGCATAACGTTCTTTCAATATTTTTAACATTTGGGGCTCCTGCAAGATTACAGTCAGATAATGGTAGAGAATTCTGTAATCAAGTAACACTCGAAATTCTGGCCACAAGAACGATCTAAATAGATCACAACTTTAAGAAAGAACCCAACCCAATCCTTGATTTCTGGCGAATAAAACAAAGAGGGTGGAAGAAGTAGCGCATAATGTTCTTTCAGTATGTTTAACATTTGGTGCTCCTGCCAGATTTCAATTAGATAATGGTAGAGAATTCTGTAATCAAGTAACATTCGAGTTTCTGGTCTCAAAAACGATCTAAATAGATCAGAACTTTAAGACAGAACCCAACCGAAGCCTTGTCCTCTGGTGAATGAAACAAAGAGGGCTTAAGAAGTAGCGCATAACGTTCTTTTAATATTTTTAACATTTGGTGCTCCAGCCATATTGCAATAAGGTAATGGTAGAGAATTCCGTAATCAAGTCATATCGGAAATATGCGCTATGTGGAAATATATTAAGATAGTTCATGGAAATCTTCGTCATAGTTATAGCATCTTTGTTTTTGGTTAGCGAACAAATTGCAAATGTCGAAAATGAAGAACAACTGAAACTGCCATTGCTGTCGAAACCAAAGATCAGCTTGAAGAAATAAGTAATGAACACCGCTGAAAATTTTTTTTTAGCGGTGTTCATACCAAAAACCATATTCCAAAGAAAAATAATGAATATGACTTGCAATCTACCTTGTTTCCGCAACAAGTTCTGGCTGAAAAAAGAAGTTAGTTTCTACAACAAGTTGGGCAGCGGAAGGAAATCTTCTGCTGCAATCAACAAAATGTTACGAACAAAAACAATTTTCTCCTGCTCAAATTGGCGAAACTATACGAATACGAGTCTCTGATATCGACTTCGGTCGTACAGATGACCGATATGTTTTAGCGGTTGCTGTCGGAATGGAAGACTACAACTTCTATAAACTTGCAAATCAAAATGGTACCCTCAAGCAACTTTATACACGCAATCAGTTTGTAATTTGTAAAGAAAAGTTACTTTCATGGATGGGATTGATTTTAAAGAAATTTTGCTGAGAGAAGTAGCTTCTGCTAATTCGAGAAGCGTAGGGCAAGCCTACATGCGGTGTCATTGCAAAAGGAAGTGTTCCACCAACAAATACGAATGTAAAAACAAGGGCCTTTTGTGCAATTGAAAGTGCCATAATAGTTTAAGTTGTTGCAATAAATAACATATTACAATCAAATAATGGTAGAGAATTCAGTAATCAAGTCATATCCGAAACTTATGCTATGTGAAATTTTTTATTGCTATTATTTTCTTTTCTTATTAAAAATGTACTGTGTGTTTTACGTTCTTAGTCATTCCTCCGGAAAGAGTGGCGAAAGATGTATCGTGACCAAATAATGGAGAAGAAAATATATATCTCAGAAAAGCTCAACATTTACCATTAGTGAATGGTGAATGTCGACATTCTCCAGTGAAAATCAAATATAAGGATACTTAACAAATATTTCGGACATGCCCCAAGTGGCTATGTATTTTGACATTCACCAGTGAATGTCGACTTTTAAGAGATTTCGGACACTCACGGTAATATATATATATGCATATGTTACCGTGAATGTCCGAAATCTGGTTAATGTCGGCATTAACCGATGACTCTCCGAAATTCGTTTTTCTCTGCTTGGATTCAATTAGCTTTGCAAGTCAGCTTTTTTAGTCTTATGCAAGCTATGATGGTAAAAGTTAAGGTTAGGCTAGGTTAAATTATGTTAGGTCACATTTAGCTATAAATATCAGAAACACGTTAAAAACCTAAGCTAACCAAACCCATTCTAACCTAACCTGCTGTGAATTGTGTCAGCAACACTTTGGTTTTGTCGTTTCTACCCATTTTTGTTTGTGATTTCAGCTAAGTTTATCATTCGGTTTTTTGCACTTGGGATTGCGGTAGAGATTAACAACTTCAGCGTTTAGTCGAAGCGAGGAAACAAAACCAAAGTGTTGCTCTCGCAACACTTTACTCAGCGAAGCCGAACAAAGGTTGCCACAACACCTCACGTTGTCCATGCAACGTAGTTCTTGTAAACCTTGCATTAAACTGAAAAAGTTGACCGGCAACGCTGACCAAATCCAAAGAGATAAAAAAGGTGTTCCGGGCATTCGCCGGTTAATGTCGACATCCACCAATTTCGAATGTTCACGGTAACACATATATGTCTATCTAGTAATATTGGGTCTTTTATTTTCATAGACAGTAGATGCTGATGATATTCCACAAACATCGTCAAGAAGAAGCTCAATGGCTAATACACCCCAGGTTCTTTCTGATGACCTCAGTGAAGCGCATGACAATGGCGTTGGCTATTATCGTCGTCGTTTTGGCTCTTTGGACGTTGGACATCAAATGGCTTTTGAGAAATCTAGTACCTTCAGGAAAAGAACTTTTTCAGAAGCTCCTCATTTGAATCACTACGATTCTTCAAAAGGTAACTTCAATGGTTATTCATTTGTTTGTTAAAAAGGTTGCTCTGTTACTAATTGCTTATTTATTTATTAATGTTGTTTTCTTTAGATTTATCTATTTTTCTCTGCCTGTTTCCCCAATTTTTTGCATGTTTTTTTGCCCCTGATTTGCTTCTGGTAAATTATTTTCTCCTTTCCGTTTTGGTCATGCCTTGTATTCTTTATTTTTTATTTGAGTTTTAATGCACTATTTTTGATGTCTGTATTTGATGAAGGGGTGTTGTGGGGCTCAGTTCAAGGAACGATGAATAATGATACCGAAGTTTTGTACTGTGAAACATTGAAAAAATTAACAAGCCCCATAAAAATAAGTATCGTGGCACGCTGGCCTTGAGTACCGAGTTAATGCATGGCAATTTTTTTTTTTTGGCTTGCTTTAAATCCATGTGTTAGATCTCTTTTTGTATATTTTTAAATATCCCCGTAAAATCTGATTTTTGATCGGTGGAATGTATACGGGTATGGAGAACACCTTTTGATTTGACAATATTGTCTAGAGAGAAAAGATTTGTGTTTTGCTATATAGCTGTTTGATATTTTCTTTTTCTTTTTTCATTGTTGCTGGATTAATAAATCTTCTTGTTTCTAGTGTTTTTAACATTTATTTTCAGGCCTATTCTTAACCATTGAGCTCTCAAAAGCTCAAGGTATTTGTGCGTGTCTGTGTGTGTTTGTCTGTGTGTATGTGTATGTATGTGTGTCTGTGTCTGCGTGTTTGTGTGTTTTTGTTTGTCTGTGTGTCCTATATGCATTACTACACTGTTCATCCGATTGCCCAGAAGCTTTAAGAACCTGTTGAGTACACTTTTGTGATGGTTCTAGGTACAAATCCTCCCCCTCCCCCCTCTCCTGAAGGCCTCTCAATACTTTTCGCACTGAAATTAGAGAGCTGTGAAGACAAATGCTCAATAGTTCTCAGTTCACATAATTCATATTTTCTGAATATTTATTATCCGACTGCGCCCGACGAGTAAGTTAATAATCCTAACCTAATATTTCAAATACTTTTAAATTTGAAAATACGATCTTTATTTTTACATGGGGAAATTTTCCAGAGATGAATTGTGAAGGGTTAGTACGCTTTTCGGGAGAAATTTTTTGTGGAGGAGGGGGGATTTTTCTCAGCGAATCTTTCTGCAGGGGTGACTTTCCGAGGGAGGGGGGAATTGTTCACGTGAGGAATTTTCTTTAGGAATTTTGTAATGCTTTTTAGTTTAAAAATTATATTGTTATTAATACGAGGGGAAAATTTTCTGGCAGGGAATTTTCCGCGGAAGGGGGGGAGGAAGTTTCCAGAGGGGGAATTCTCTGTGAGGGATTTTTTTGCGGGGAGAGAATTGTTCCTTGAATTTTTTTTCTTTTTGAGATCGCTGAAACGTGCGACGGTTAAGCTATTAACTAAATAAAGGTTTTATTTTTAGGTTGTCATTTCATAAACCCAGTTCCAATTTTGACTCATGAGGGTAGCTATGGTATATTCAAAAGTGAAATGATTGGGCGATCCGTCTTGAAAAATAGATCAGAATTAGTCGGCTCATTTGCAATACCTGTTTATGTTTTTGAACTTTGTCGGAATGAGATTGTTTCACAAATACTTGAAGAAATTTCGTTCGGAAATCGAACTTGTATTTTCCGTGATTCAACTTTTTCTTATTCTATTTCTGCACCTCCTGGAGATTTAACTCGGAGACGAAGGAGTGAAACATCTAATGCTAGAGAAGAATGTGATTCTAAACTGCCAAGCCCTGATATGAACTCGGAAGAAACGGAAAATAGTGGTAAAGTATATAGTAGATACGTAACTGAGGCAGTGCTAACGTTTTCTCTTATGATTTTTGTCTCGTAAAGTACCAAGGACAAGCAAAATGAAGTCTGATTGTTTGAATTTGTTAAGTCCAAGGCTATTTAACTATATGCATTTTGAAAAAATAGGAAATATTTGGAATTCAGGGTTGAATGCAAAGATCTTCATATACAGTTGGGAAGTTTTTGTCAGGTATAGGCACCAAATAAAAAAAGGAAAAAAACGGGGTTAAATATCGTCAATAAAAGCAAAAAACATGTTGCTAGAAAAGGGTAAGAAGTCGTAGCTTCATTTTAAATGTGTCGTTCTTTTCGGGAATCACATAAAAAAACTAGGTTGTCCCCTCCGCAATCCCTCGCTCTTTACGCTAAAGCTTTTAATTGTTTTAAAAAGCAGAATTGTGGCAAAGAGTCAAACTTTAGCGTAAAGAGCGAGGGATTGCGGAGGGGACAACCCATTTCATATACGGAGTAATTTCTGTTCGTTTTAAGTTTTAATGTCGCTCCTTACTTTCAGTTAAAAAAACTAGTTTTTTTATGTAATTTCCGAACGTTTTTGAATTAATGCATGTTTGATTTTGGCTCTCTACACATAAATTATTAAAATGAAATTTGCATATTAATTCCTTTTTTGGCTAAATGGCTTTCTCTTAGTTTTGATCAGACGATTTTGAGAAATAAGGGATGGGGAAGGAGGCCTAGTTACTATGCAATTTTTTTCGGTTACATAAAAAGGCAACTATAAATTTTAATTTTTAACGAATTTTTTTATTAGTAAAAAGTATACGTAACTTAAGAATTAATTTACGTAACAAACTTTTATATTCTTTAATTTTTATTATGTATATGAGGGGGTTTGTACCCTCGTTAATACCTCGTTCTTTACACTAAATCGTAAGTTTTATCCCAATTCTTTAAGAATGACCCCTGAATCAGAAAGGCCGTAGAATAAATAGTTGAAATTACTAAAAATACTATAGCATAAAGAGCGAGGTATTTATCTCCTCCTAAATACCTCACTCTTTATGCTAAAGTATTTTTAGAACCCCTCATATGCGCAATAATCTCTGTTCGTTTCAATGCTACTCTTTACTTTCAATTGAAAAAACTTTTCTATGTTTATTTTTTTATTGTTTTTTTTATAGTAATTTTAGAAAATTCTGCGCCCTTTTCATTGAATTTCTGTTCCATCATGACATATTTCTCCAAGGAAAGATCCTCCCACATAGCCCCCTCCCCTCAACCCCACCCCCAAAACCAAAAAAAAAAATCCCCTGAAAACGACTGTACACTTGCCAATAACTATTATTATATGTAAACACTGGTCGAAGTTTGTAACTTGCAGCCCCTCCCCCAGGGACTGTGGGGGAGAAAGTCATTCCCAAAGACATAGTTATTAAGGTTTTTGAATATGCGGAACAAAATGGCTATCTCAAAATTTTGATCTGTTGACTTTGGAAAAAAAGATGAGCGTTGGAGGGGCGTAGGTGCCCTCCAATTTTTTTGGTCACTTGAAAAGGGCACTAGAACTTTTCATTTCCGTTAGAATGAGCCCTCTTGCGACATTCTAGGACGACTTGATCGATACGATGACCCCTGGAAAAAAAAAAAAAAAAAAAAAATAAATAAACACGCATCCGTGATTTGTCTTCTGGCAAAAAATACGAAATTCCACATTTTTGTAGATAGGAGCTTGAAAATTTTGCTATAGGGTTCTCTGATACGCTGAATGCGATGGTGCGATTTTCGTTAAGATTCTGTAACTTTTAGAGGGTGTTTTCCCCTATTTTCTAAAATAAGGCAAATTTTTTCAGGCTCGTAACTTTTGATGACAAAGACTAAATTTGATGAAACTTATATATTTAAAATCAGCTTAAAAATCTGATTCTATTGATGTATATTTTAGCATCAAAATTCCGTTTTTCAGAGTTTCGTTTACTATTGAGCCGGGTCGCTCCTTACTACAGTTCGTTACCACGAACTGTTCGATAGAATTATTGTAAACCTTAAAATTTTTACGGGTTTTAAATTAATTAAATTAAAATTAAATTAATTAGAATTAAATTAAATTTTTACGGGTTGTCAAATTTAACTAATTAATTTTGCTTATTTTTCTTCACGGCTTAAAATGGCTACACTGACGAAAACTTAGTTCTGTACTAAAAACGTTATAGTTGCAAAACAACTAAAAGAAAATCTTAGGAAGTTAAGGTTTTAAGTATGAATAGGCCTTAAAGGGGTCTAGGGTGCAATTTTTTTCGTTTCGATCTCCTTGTTACTTGAAGCACCTATTTTAAACCATACAATGTTTGTAACATTCCCGTAATACCCCTAACATCATTCCTAACCCAATAGCAATTCTGAAATGCCGATTCCTAAATCTCTAATATCAATCTGAAGTTATCATTTAATGGCCAAAAACTTGACATAGCCAGAAAATCACTTCTAAGATGTCTGAGAGTTTGTGTTAAAATCTGGCCTCTGCGTCTGCAACTCGATTGCTCACCAATTGCTGTCTCGTCTGAATTGCGTGAGACTGAGAACCAAAGCTTAACCTTTTCTAATATTATTTGATTTAATACTGTAAAATAGCGATATCAATGTATAGTTATGTATAGTATATCTGAATAACGATGAGCGGTTGACGATCGCTCAAGGTTCGAATCTTGTTTGCAATGGAATCATTAATTTGACACTAATATAATCGATAAAGACGTTTGATTACTTCAAAATCCCAATTTTATATTATCACTGTAGTCAAGGCCGTACCCAGGGAGGGGGGGAGTGTTTGAACTCCTCCCTCGAAATGTTTGTCCGACTCATAAAAATGTAAAAAAATGAATATAAACAAATTATTGATGCGCGTTTTAAAGTTTCTTTGTCCCCCCCTCTCCGAAAAATCCTGAATACGGCCCTGACTGTATTACCTGACTGTATATACATAATTTTCCATTTGATGGCCATATAGATGTATCAGTGACTGAAATATGGCACGCACCAGGGGTTTTTAATCGGAGAAGACCGGAACTGGGATTTGTTCTTTTTCATCGAGCCTGACGCCAGTTCCTCGGTGTTTTGTTCAATGTTTGTCTTCGATTATTTTCGTCCAATAATTTTTGTCCAATTTGTCGGGTATGGAAGAAAAAAATTTTCTTCTATAGGTTATAGAAGAGAAAAAGAAGGGATGTTTACTCCCAGAAGACTGGACCTGGCAGTTGTCATTTCTCATAGAGTCTGACGTCGGTTCCTTGGTTTTTTGTTCAATGTTCGTTCTTGATTGTTTTTGTCCATTACTGTTGTCCAATGTGTGAGGTATAAAAGAATATTTTTTATATAGTAAGGGAGTGCAAGAGATTGTTAGATTTAAGGAAATAATTTTTGGAAAATGACTTATTAATAAAGCTAATTGGATAAGAGTATGAGAAAAAACGATTTTAGTTAAATTCCTGAGACTGGGGCTGAACCTTAGAGCTATTGTTTAGGTTTATGATAGTGTGCATTTACGTATTTTTTGTTTCATATCAGGTGCTGTCGCATCTTGGTCTTAATTGTTTTGTCACAGCCCATGGCTTGCTTTTGTAGAAATAAATTATGATAATTATTATTATTATCCAACGAAGCGATCTTCGTTTCTCTTTTTGCTTTCAACTTTGCTCCTCTCCCCCTAATAAGAAAGATTAACAACTTCTGGTTTATCCAACGTAATGCTCAGTAGTTTGGCGTATGGTAGTCAAACATGTTTCTGGCATCTAAAGAAACGACCTCTCTCTGACACTGAAAGAAGAAATAATTAGACTGTTGCAATAGATATTTAGTCCTGACAACTCGAAAAATACTTTCCCCAGTCCATAATGATGGTCTAGATTTTGCCTAAAACCATCCTATTCTCTCTTCTCTTATTAAATTAATGAGGGGGAGATTACGCATAATGGAACTCGATTTTATCGCTGATGTTTAGTCCTAGTGAGAACCAACCAATTTTAATTTAAAATACAAAAGAACTCAGTACCAAAAATGTGTGGTTAAAGCTAGAAAAAGGTCCCATCAATAAACAAAACTGGTTCGTGGATTTCCTATTGAAAGATTTGAATAATAGTAACCGATACTTCAAATTAACCATAAAAGTCCTCAATAGGTAAAAATTTAGCAAATGCTGAGACAGGTACCTATAAAGAGAGCTGCCAAGGAAAGTGTTGGATTAAGTGGATGTTAAATGTCTTAGCCACAAAGGAAGATTGATGGTATTGATGTTAGCTCAAATGGAAGTCAGATTAAAACAATGGTGTTTGATAAAATATTCAATATTGCCTGAAGTATAAAGTGGTTAGCGTCGTAAACCTCACAAGAAAATATTGAGAGGCTAACCTCATTTTCCCTGTCCTTACCTAAGACAAAATTTGTGTGCTCCAAATTTTTATTTTTTAACAATAAACACAAGTTAACAGTGAAATAATGTGTATATAAAAATGGAATTACTTCTATGATGCAAACTACAATTCGAATTCAGACAATGTACGAAATTACAACAGTAAGATAGTTTTCCGTCGTCCGGGGTAACCGACGAACCTACCGCGTCTGTGGCCGCCGACGATCCTAGGCCTAGGACGACCTCCCGGGGTGAAAATCCACATTGTTGCTCCGTTCCGACAAAAACCACCATACTCTTTTGCACGCTAAACATCTGAACACTTGCCAAACCAGGAAAACCGGATCTTGCCCTTAAACAACTACAGAGGTAAAATTGAGATCTTATCGGCCTCTCTGAGACTCATTTCCCCCGAACGAGTGAGAAAAATCTCTCTGGCGCCTCCCTCTTGTTTTCCGGCCGCAAGGACGGAGTTCATGACAAGGTGTAGTATGCTTCGTATCACCTACTACCAAAAAATCTCTAATCTCTTTCACCCCAGTCTCAGGAAGAATAGTCGTCTCACGACTGAAGGGAGCTGCCAAGAATGTCTCTGTTGTCCATGTCTATGCCCCAGACTCCGCCAGAAGTGAGAAATAATACGATGAATTCTATTTCACAATAAAAAGCATCATCGAACAAACCCATAAGAAAGACGTACTGATAGTCATGGGCGACTTTACCGTTATAGTAAGTACGGATAATACCGATCGGTCTGATATAATGGGGAGGTTCGGTCACGGGAATTTCAGTGCGAGAGGTGAAGTGATCTGGAGATCCCCAAACGGAAAAACCTAGAACATGATTGATTATGTGCTGATATCGAAGCGCCGGAAGTCCTCTGTACTAGACACAGTAGCATTATCTGGAGTAGACTTCGACTCTGACCACACTCTCCTGATGTCAAGGTTCAAGCTAAGAATGAGAAAATTGCAAAAAGTAACAAAATCCCAAGATTCTGGGTAGATCTGCCGCGGGATCCTGAAAAAAGGAAGACGAGGCCTATACTTCCACTGTATCTGAAAGATTCCAAGAGATTCTAGAAAATCATTCTCCCTTTCCCACCGCTAATGAAATAGACTCATTGACGGAGTAGGCCACATCAGCAATCATAGAGACAGCTAATGACGACTTAGGACGAAAAACTCCCAATGAAAAATCATGGATCACAGATGAGATCATTGCGCTCTGCGAGCAAAAGTGTCCTTTGTGCAATAAATCCGACTGCCATAGCCGGGATACTTACAAGCTCCTCAAGAGAAGAGTAGAGCGAGAGATCAGAAAGGCACTACGTAACCACCGGCGGAAGAAATGCGAAGACTGTGAAGTACTGTTCAAGGAGGGGAACAATGGAACACTTTTCAGTATGGTATGCGATTTAAGCCGGAAAAAAGAGCCGCAGACATCAGTGATCTTAGACAAAGACGGAAGTAAGACTAGTGATCTAAAGATGGAAAGACTACTTTGACGATAAACTGAATCCCGAAATACTAACCTGCTTCCCCATACCCGACCAAGAACTCAGACCACCATCCCCACTAAGTCAGAAATCAAGTCATCAATCAAGTCGCTCAAACAAGGTAAAATCTCTGGTTCAGACGGTGTCACCGCTGACCTCATTAACGTTGGGTTGGATGATATAACTGATCTGTACCAAGCCATTGTGTTTGCGGTGTGAAAAACCAGCCATATACCCCGTCAGTAGCTACCATTGTACCCATTCACAAAAAGGAATCAAAGAAAGTGTACGGAAACTACCGTCCGATCAGCCTCACGAACCATCAGTCACGTGTCCTGACAAAATTCCTACTCCGACGCATTCAAGCAAAAACCGCCTTTCCCATTGAAGAATATTAGGCCGGCTTCTGCCCTGGGAGATCAACAGTCGATTAGATATTTCTCGTTCAACAACTTATAGAACCATACAATGAATTCAACCAAGAACTCTACCAACTATTTGTTGATTTCCGTTGGGCATTTGACCTGATATGGTGCGAATGACTCCGGCATATCCTCCTCCTCTACGAGACTCTATAAGGTAGTCCAAATAATCAAGAGTCTGTACAACCAGTTCCCAGGCCAAGTAATAAGCGCTAATGGGTTGTCCGAAAAGCTTTCACTTCGCCAGGAGAACTCCAGGGTTGCATCCTATCGCCACATCTCTTCAACCTCTTTCTAAATGCCGTTCTGTCACTGAGGCAGTTGGAATATGGCGCAACAATAGGAGGGCTTCAAATAGACAATCTTGCCTAAACTGATGGTAATGATGTGCTAGCCAACTGTCCACGAGAACTGCAACTACAAGCTAACCAACACTATAATACCACAAAGCCGTTCGGGATGGAGATCAACCCCATTAAGACTAAAGTCATGGTAACTACGAGACAGGAACTTGACAAACCGCTCATTATCACCATAGGCGGGAGACAGGTTGAAACGGTTGACCACTTCCTGTGCCTCGGTAGCCAACTTTTCTTAGATAATTGCCATAGCTCTGACGTAAAACATTGACTCGCACTTGATAGCTCTAGCTTTGGAAGACCAACCAACCTTTGGAAAAGTAACCACCTATCCAAAAAACTAAAAATTCGCCTATTCAACGGTAATTATTTATGGATATCAAACATGGACTCTGAAAACTGAAGACGAAAGAACACTTCTAGCTTTTAAGATGAGATGCCTCGATCGCATTGCTAGAATCAAATACACTGGCCGAATCAAAAATGTCGAAATGCATCAAAGGCTCCAGTCGACTGAAGCCATTCTCGGCAAAATCAAGTAACGACAACTGCGCTGGTTCGGCCACGTCATGTGGATTGAGCCGAGCCGCCTCCCGAAAATCACCCTTGAGCGATCCCTCCATGGCCTTCGTCCACGAGGCAAATTGCAAAAACGATTGATGGAGAACTTCCTCTTCAGCAACGTCAAAAAACAACAAAGAGAGATAAAACTCCACAAAAAAAAACGTCAAACGAGACTACGACCAGTATTCTGGCCGTAGTCTCGTTTGACTATTTTTTTTTTTTTTTTTTTTTTTTTTTTTTTTTTTTTTTTTTTTTTTTTTTTTTTTTTTTTTTTTTTTTTTTGTCCCAAGAAGACGGCCGGGATTTAAGTAAGTAAGTAAGTGAGTAAGTAAGGATAGGTTAGAATAAAGTGTAAAATTGATAAGGGGTAAGTAATAAATTGTTAACTAGGTGAATAATAAATAATAAGACATACTTTAGAACATATTTACATGGCGACACATTTAGGATTTAGCTCAAAATTCGAGTGAATTGTCTACCACTCAAAAATATAAAATAGAAAGAGGGCTTATGAAAGTAAAAGTTTGATTGCTCTTGCTGGAGATGTATTTTAAGAGTTGGGGAGGTGGCCCACATTCTTGCAGAGTGCTGGCGTCTTTCTCATTTATGCAGCGTTTATTCTGGTGAAAGAATTATATTATTTTTTTTATTGGAGGGGGAAGGCAGAGAAGATTATCATTTATGTTATTTATTTTATAAAGATGATTTCTTAAACCACATTGGCCTACCATAATATATAGAAAGGAAACAATCAAAAATGGGTTTGTTTTAAGGCCAAACAAGAATTCTGAAAAAGTGCACAAAGCGAATATTTCGAGAGGACATCCCAAAAGATGAAAACTCTGGTGTTTAAGGAATAAAATGCTCTTGTGGTCTTTGGTACATCGAAAGAATTGATCAATGATTTACGAATGGATTAGCTCAGTACTCTACCTCAATTAATAATACCCTTAAATAGAGGAAAAAAAACAAAAACTTTGACTTTGCAGAATACATCTCCGACCGTCCGAAGCATACTATTTTATTTAACCAAGCTAGCTTAATTTCACATTACAAAGGTATTGTCCTGCACTACTGAGAAGCTGTTGAAAATTTTTAAATAGCATCATTTAGGTCTAGCTTTGAACAGAGATTCTGGTGATTTAAGAATAAATGAGTCATTTCGGTTTCCAAACAGTTCGTGATGACGAACTGTAGTAAGGAGCGACCCGGCTCAGTAGTAAACGAAACTTTAAAAATGCAAATTTTGATGCTAAAAGATACATCAAAAGAATCAAATTTTCATGCTGATTTTAAATATATAAGTTTCATCAAATTTAATTTTTGTCATCAAAAGTTACGAGCCTGAGAAAATTTACCTTATTTTGGAAAATAGGGGGAAACACCCCCTAAAAGTCATGGAATGTTAACGAAAATCACACCATCGCATTTAGCGTATAATCAAAAATTTCAAGCTCCTATCTACAAAAATGTGGAATTTCGTATTTTTTGCCAGAAGACAGATCACAGGTGCGTGTTTATTTGTTTTTTTTTTCCCAGGGGTCATCGTATCGACCAATTGGTCCTAGAGTATCGCAAGAGGGCTCATTCTAATGGAAATGAGAAGTTCTAGTGCCCTTTTTAAGTGACCAAAAAATTGGAGGGCACCTAGGCCCTCTCCCACGCTCATTTTTTCCCCAAAATCAACGAATCAAAATTTTGAGATAGCCATGTTGTTCCGCATAGTCGAAAACCATAATAACTATGTCTTTGGGGATGACTTGCTCCTCCACAGTCTCTAGGGCAGGAGCTGCAAGTTACAAACTTTGACCAGTGTTTACATACAGTAATGGTTATTGGGAAGTGTACAGACGTTTTCAAGGGGATTCTTTGGGTTTGGGGGGTTGGGTTGAGGGGAGGGGGTTATTTGGGAGTATCTTTCCTTGGAGGAATATGTCATGGGGGAAGAGAAACTCAATGAAATGGGCGCAGGATTTTCTAGCATTACTATAAAAAAACAATGAAAAAATAAAAATGAAAAAGTTTTTTCAATTGAAAGTGAGGAGTAGCATTAAAACTTAAAACGAACGGAGATTATTAGGCATATGAGGGGTTCTAAATATACGTTAGCATAAAGAGCGAGGTATTTAGGAGTATATAAATACATCGCTCTTTATGATAAAGTATTTTTATTAATTTCAACTACTTATCCTACGGCCTTTCTGATTAAAGAATTGGGACAAAACTTGAGATTTAGTATAAAGAGCGAGGTATAAACGAGGGGACAAACCCCCTCATATATATAATAATAATATAAGAATATAAAAGTTTTTTACGTAAGTTAATTCTTAAGTTACGTATATTTTTTACTAATAAAAACGTTCGTTAAAAATTAAAAGTTCTAGTTGTCTTTTTAAGTAACCGAAAAATCGGAGGGCAACTACGCCTCCTTCTCCACCCCTTGTTTTTCAGAATTGTCTGATCAAAATTAAGAGAAAGCCATTTAGCCAAAAAAGAATTAGTATGCAAATTTCATTTTAATAATTTATGTGCGGAGAGCCAAAATCAAACATGTAATTCAAAAACGTTCAGAAATTAAATAAAAAAACTAGTTTTTTAACTGAAAGTAAGGAGCATTAAAAATTAAAACGAACAGAAATTACTCCGTATATGAAATGGGTTTTCCCCTCCGTAATCCCTCGCTCTTTACGCTAAAGTTTGACTCTTTGCCACAATTCTAATTTTTAACACAATTAAAAACTTTAGCGTAAAGAGCGAGGGATTGCAGAGGGGAAAGCCCATTTCATATACGGAGTAATTTCTGTTCGTTTTAAGTTTTAATGTCGCTCCTTACTTTCAGTTAAAAAAAATAGTTTTTTTTTTATTTATCTCAAAAGAGAAGCCGATACTTTATTAATAGCTGAAATAAACCTTGAACCACTTTTCCAATCACATAATCATCCACCTCAACAACCCCTCATGTGTCTGCAAGGAATGCAATTATTAAAATCAGAAATCAGATGACATGGTTCTCCAACTTATTTAAAAGCTGGTTCCTTTGTATTGAATGAATGAACTTTTTCTTTTACTTCTCAGCTGTTTGCTGGTATCCGTCGATGGTGGTTCTAATTTTTTGGATTTTGTTCGAATCGCAGATATTGGCGGATGACTCGCTTTATTGTTGTTTGGTATTTGGTTTTAATTCTTATAATTTCTGGCTTTTATCGAATTTTGTTTATCTTTAAATTTTTTCAGTTGTTTTTGTTTTTTCGCTTTGACTTTCCGCGTTTGTTTTTTTTTTTTTTTTTCTCTCGCATTTTCCTTGAATATATTATTTTGTTCCCGTTGAAGAAGAGAGGTGGTTTTCCTCTCGAAATATTCGCTCTGTGTGTTTTTTTGGTATTTTCGTTTGGCCTTTAAAACTCCATTTTTGGTCGTTTTCTTTCTTTACATTATTTATTTTTTGATATGTGTTATTGGACTCTATGTTTTATGGCCTTTTTTGGCTTATAGTATTCTCATTATTGTTAAAATTAATATTATTATAAGAAAAAGTAAATGGTAAGCGAAATTAACGAAATTATCTTTTTAGGAGACAAGTTAGGCATAGAAACTGTATGCCGGAATATCGAAGTAGCTTTTCCCCGTTGCTATATCGAGTCGATATTTGTTGCTCTACAACAACAACTCAAGACGTATTCAAGAGATGTTGTCACCGCCGTTGATCTGTGTGAAGAGACTGTCGTGGAAATTGATATTACAGAATTGCTAATGGTAAGATTTTTTTTTATTATAGAAAAAAGAACTTTTCAAAAATATTTTGTATAGTTGAACATGGTTAATTTCAAAGATTGTTTTTTTTTTGTAATTCATATTATGATTCATAGATTTTTCTAAGATTCATAGATTGTTTATCTATATGAAGAAACTGTTGTGGGAATTGATATTACAGAAATGCTAATGGCATGAGTTTTATATATATATATATATATATATATATATACATATATATATATATATATATATATATATATATATATATATATATATATATATATATATATATATATATGATATATATATATATATATATATATATATGTATATATATATATATATATATATATATATATATATATATAGAAAAAAGAGCTTTTCAAAAATATTTGTATAGTTGAACATGGTTAATTTCATAGATTGATTTCTTTTTTATGAACCAAACGTGGCTTATCAGCAATTCCGATTTCAAAATATAATATGGGGAGAGGTGATTCGAAATAAGACAGATGATATTGTTAATAAAAATGCATTCCTTTTTTTTTGCTTTTTAAAGGTTTTTGAAAATATTTCATATAGACTAGTTTATATTTCCTTCAAAACTGCCTGCTCATTTTTCCATTAAGCTGCGGAGGAGGAAAACCCCTTCAGAGTTAAAGTTGCATTCGTAGAGAGGTAAGTCAGACTTACCTGACTCTGATATATAAAAGTAAGGTAAAGGATACGGCATTAGACTTTACAGTCCGTACCGGCGGTGCTAATCTCCGTCTCTTGGCCCTTCAGCCAGGAAGTGCAAATGGGGGGTTGGGGGCCAGCCATCCTGTGCTTTCGCACACCCTTCCTGTTTACCTTCCCCAGATTTCTCCAGGTACGCATTTAGAGCTGGGTCGACTCTGGCTAAGCTTACAGAGTCACGCCACTGACCCCCGTCCCAAACTGAAGAATTGGGTACACCGGGATTCGAACCCGCGTCCTCTCAGACAAGGGATCCCGAATCCAGCGCACCAACCCACTCGGCCAGGACGGCTTTTCAGCCGTCCTGAACTCTGATATATACCTCTGAAATATATAGAAGTATCTGAAATAAATAAAATATATATATATCTGAATATATATATATATATATATCTGAATATATATATATATATATATATATATATATATATATATATATATATATATATATATATATATATATATATATATATATATATATATATATATATATATATATATATATATATATATATATATATATATATATCTAAAATATATATCTGAAAATATATAATATGTAATAATTTTATTCTATAAAATATATAAACTATATATCTAAAATATATATCTGAAATAAATAGAATTCAGGCTTATAACTTCACATTTCAAAATCATTGATTTCTCAGTTTCAGTAGTTATTGTGTTGCGAGAGCAACACTTTGGTTTTGTCCCGTTTTTTTTTTTTTTTTTTTTTTTTTCCTATGCCGCCGATGTTGGCTTATTCGTGGAAACAGGTAAGGATCTAATCTGTGCGGTTTTTACGGAAAGTGTGGACCTCAGGCCGGATTGATGAATATGGCATTACATTTTGGAAAGCTCCGCAAAACTCTTGCCTATGGCCAAAAAGGATGGTTTTTGCTTGTCCATGAGCCAGAGCCTATGGTGTGCGAAGTGAAGTGGAATTATTTAGCCTATGTCAGAGAGGAGTATCTGAAGTTGTGCAGCCAAGCTTTCGTTTCATCAAACCATGTTTCTGCTTTCGAGTGGAAAGCTCCGTTCTAGCAGGCAAGCAGGCAGGCAACACTTTCACATTGAAGATGGACTAAAATCTGTAAGTGTTAAATATATGCGGCAGTTACCCAGGGTTGCCAAAACTTTTTGGGACTAAAGTGTCAAATTCAGCAACAAAGGGACGCTTTTAGTGTCCTCCTAGAAAATTAGCCAATATACTTTAAAAGTTGACAAAAAAGGCTGAAATGGTTTTCTTGCCACTCCAGGGCCAGATTTACGTCCTTCTTTTTCAAGTAAAAGCAAAGCGGTTCTTCAAATAAGTAAAATCCCATGTAAAACATCAAATCGCCTAATACGCGAAGAAGAAAAAGAATTCAGTACAATTTTTCGGGTTATCTCGAACCTTCGGTTGTACTAGTTATTCTTCTTCTGAAAACTAAGCAAAGTCCTGTTTTTATCATGGCGTTTTCCGGCACCTGAGCCGGCTTTGCCGCTTTTTGGATGACCGTTTTCATTTTCGTCGTTTTTGGCAAAAAATTCGAAAGTGCAGTCTTATTTCAGGAACTGCAGAAGATTCTGAATCATTTGTGCTACGTTTGCGGTGTTACAGGAACGTAAACAAAAGTTGGAGTACAACTAAGATGAACGAAAAAACGTGTTGTTTTTTTTTTTTCGTTTTCAGCCAAAATGTCTACTCTGTACAGTGAGAAAACCTGTCTTCACTATGAGCCTCCCCAGCCGCCTCGGCCGGAAAACGCCATAATGAAGACAGGGCTTAAAGGTTTTGCGCCAGCACACCACAGATACGATTTCTGCCGCTGCCGACACGGCTTAATTGCCCTCACTCCCTCTTTTCCTTCAGTAGCATATCATATCTTCTGCTAAATTTTTGTCGACCATTTCCCGCAGACTGATATCAAAAAGAGTGAAACGCGCTTGGCTTCGAACGTGCTTCACATTCTTTTCACCTGGCTTTTGCCAACACGTTTGGTAACGCTGCTCTCGCAAGAACACACAACCACAGCGTTATTTCACCCAATAATTAATGTATTCATGAGATCAATTGACTAAGAGATCAAACTTGATAAGGAGAGAAATAATGGCAAGACAAATATCACTTGTTGTGTATGAAGCTAATTTATTCTTCAAAAAACAAAAATGTCAAATTCTTTGCAAATAGTGACAGGACAAATATTACATGTGCTTAATCAAATGTTGAAAAAAAAAAGAAAAAGCACAAAAAACCAAAGAAAAAGGCTTTTTGGTGTCAAAAATAGCTATGGTTTTTCGAGGACCGTTTCTCTCTGCCCACTCTCTTTCTTCTGAGAAGAGGTCGCCGGTGTCTGTAAAAGACAATGGAAAGTCTTATTTAATCACAATCCTTTTCACCAAAAGTAGAATGGTGCAAACAAATGTCTAAGCAAATCCGAAATATTTTGAGCTAGGCCTTTGCCATCTTCGCGGCTCAAGATGGACTAAACCAAAAAACCTAGACAGCATGAAGAGACCTTTACAAGGGAAAGACTGTGCTGGATTTCACATACGGTGCATTTCATATTATGAAGGATTACGAAAAGTGACCAGATACAGAATGAATTGGATTCCAATTCAGAAGCGTTATACAGAGGTCCAGCTTGGTTTGTTTCAATAATAATCTTCTGTTTCTTCTCTAAACAGTCCACCAGGTTACAGCATGTAAAACAAAACATTTTTCACTGCCGTTCTTGCATCTTTTCATCACTTTAGGCAAAAAAGCACATTTCGTTAATTAGCACTTAGTACACTGGATGTGATGTTCAGTCTATGATCTTGACAGTTACCAGAGAATTTTCTAGTGGGTTAGACTGTGCTCATGTGGGACACGGTCCACCCTCTCAAATGCATGTGAACCTAAACTGCATATTTACCAAAAGCCTAATGTCTTAATCCAGAAAATCAACTGAGGTTCACCCTCGTCCAAAAAATGATTAAGCAGCAGCAAATCAGATAAGGATCAGATAGTTTGCTACCAGGTCGCACCTCTGCATACTCCTGTAGACTACAAGTCATAAAACACCTTAAGCTTTTACTTACCAGCAGCTATATGCTTGCTTCAGTTTTTTCATCAAAATTTTTTTGTCTAACCTCTCTTGAGCAAGTCACATGTTTCACCACGTTTGAATTTTCGCGCTTTTGAAAAGGAAAGTAGTGCAGATACGACAAAAAAAAAATCCCTAAGACGAAAACGAGCCTGAAAAGAACAAAGTACAAATTAAAAGCAGTTGCAGTTAAGAAAAAACTGAAAGGTATTGATTTTGAAAAAATGACAAAAAGTGTCTTTTTTTCAAAAAGTTGGCTTTTTTCACCTAATAGTGGCACGGTGTCATCTAGAGTGAAAAAGTGTCAAAAAAGCACTGAAATTGTCCCTTTGGCAACCCTGCAGTTACCCGGCCCCACAGCCAATATATCTTCTTTGATTGATAAATAGAAAAATTTACAGAAAAAAAAAAATGGCATTTTCCCACGGGTCCGAAAGTTCTGCCGAGATTTTGGCTGGGATTATTATTTGTTTTTTCGGACTTGGGATTAAAGTAGAGAAATGCTATCAGATGTACCTCTTAAACTTTAAAAGTTCTGTCATTGCTAAAGAAATTGGAGCTTATCCTTAGCTCCTTTCTAAGTGGTGACGTTAGAAAGTTGGCCTACGGCAAAAAAATCAACTTTTGAACAAAGACAGATAGAGGTTTTTATTTTTCGACGGCAATCGATAGCTGATCAAAGTATATTTCATCCATTTTTTGATACGAAAATTCCTTCATGAGATGTACTAGTTTGTAAGTTTCAAGGGGTTGACAACTTCAGTGGTAGGGTACACACTGAAACCAAAAATAAGCCGATACCAATTGTGAGACATGTATGGGACTTGTAAGGAAAGGTCAGCTGTTAGCTCATAATCATCTTCGGCAGTGAGGGTTTGCAAATTTTGCTATTTGGTGTACTTATTATTTGTTTCCAGTGTATTCGATGATAAGACGTTTCAGCACGTTGCAGCAACTGCTAAGAAAGCCCCAAAGGGTTTGTTGGCAGCAGGTGGCAGTCTTTTCCACTTTAGATTGTACTGCATACAAATACGTAAACTACATACACATACATACAAACATACTATTATGTTTGTTACCTTTTGCAACCTTTTTGTTTTTTTTGTTTTTACCTTTTGTTTTTATTACTTTTTGCAAGGAAAAATCTCTTAACTGCAGCCTTGAAGGATGTCAGACGACTAAATAATATCCCATACAGAGGGGGCAAAATTTCTAATTACAAAAGAAGCTCTAACCGTATTTATAAATGGGTGTACCATATTTGATGCCCCTCGTGTATCTTGGCTATGGAGATCACTATTAATGGAAAAAATATTTTCAAAAGAAGAGGGAAGGATATTATTGATAAGTTTATATGTGAAAATACTGACCTGGTTTTTCCCCCTCTTATAATTTTCCCCCTTCTATAAAATAATTTGAAAACCGTATTTTTTGTTACATCTGCAGTAACTATGCAAAAAATAGTTTTTTTTTAATTCCTGCAGTTAGGGGATTAAAATTATAAGCTCTATTTATAAAATCGATAGCACGTTGATTAAAATATATAAATTTCCTAAATTTATTAAAATATTCCTAATTTCAGAAAATATGCAGGCACTTTGGCAGTTTATCACAAATGATCTTTGAGTTGAATCGCAGTCCAGAAGACGAAAATGCGCATGAGCCTTCAGCCTCGTTGAAATCAGAAGCTGAAAGAGTCGGCTGTTGCGTCCTGCCACTTAACAGAGAGATACAGCAGAGATTCAATGAAATACTGAGTTATTCTTTTCAGATTGTTAAGTCATGTCCAGACTACTTTTATTTCTGCTCTCCAGATTATCAACCGTCGAAGGTAAGTGTCTTCTCTATCACCCTGATGACTTTTTTTTTTATGGAATAGATACGATAATTTGTAGAAAGGTACACTGATATAACTAAAGAATTATTTGAACCAGGAACTATAGTTGCTAAGAAAGAATCACATGTACCAATTAGAGTGTAATGCAAATCGGGGTCTGCGATGATCAATCTTCTACCGTTAAGTCTTTCAAAGCTTCCCTCTTTACACCCCCCCCCAAGAAGTTCCCCTTTCCTTCAAAGCTTTCCTTACAAAACTCCTCTCAACCCATTTGGGGACGACCCTGCTTTTCGTTTGACCCTAGATTGGCTGAGAAGGACGATGTTTGGTAATCTCTAATCCTTGGTTCGCAGGAAGTGTTCTAGCCATCTCAACGTTTTCCTCGTTATAGCCATTGAAAGTTGGATTAAACCACATTTTTCGTACAGCATATTTTTTTAGGTGCATTCAGTCAGTCTGGTACCAAAAAAAATCTGTACCCAATTTCTCTGAAGAACATCTAGCAAATTCTTTTACGTCTTGGTTAAGAACTTCGATCAAGGACTGCTTAGTGGTCGAATATTATCAAAATGCCCCTGTATACATATTGTGCTGTGCTTGGCTACACTAAACATCCTCTAAATATCCCGCATATATCTCTGTCATAAAGGAAAATAGTTGCTGTCACCGCTTTCATGTGTCTGAAATAGCCTCTAATTATTCCTCGTATACCTGGCATTGCAAACTATAACATTGATGTTTTCTAGAGCAATTAGCACACCTTATATCACGGATACATGGGCAGTCTTTAGAGGTTTCACGCGCGCTAGAGTGCCTAGAACAATTCACAGTTTTGGTACAGTCTTTTTGCTAGCGATCAAACTTTTGACATTTGGAACACCTCAGAGGGGAGGCAACGTGTTGATGTTGATCACATGTTGATGTGGCACTAACTGACATAAATGCCATATTATGTTCTTTTTCAAGAGTTTCTAATCATGTGCGATTTACTGAAAGCAAAGTATATTTGAAGAGTTTTCTTTTTATCATTAAAATATGAAAAATAGAAATTTTAATTATATCGTTATATTTTCAATATCTGGATTCATTATTCTTATAAATTTTTATCCAGACTTTTGTCACAAACTGAACAGATTTCTTTAATAGTTAGCTGTAATTATTTTAAAAAAATTTATCAAGGCGTGAATTTTATATGTATTTACATGAAATAAATCATTTTCATGCAATTCCTTTTTTATATTTTTTCAAACTTGAACCCTCCCCCTTTGAATGCTGCCCCCAGACCCATGAGGGTATTTTGGGACATTTAGAACCTATAAGGACTCCCAGAAAAACTTGTGCGAAAAAGGAAAACACTTTTATATCTACCTAGTCCTGTAAGAAAATTCTACTCACTCTCCTAAAATCACGAGCTCTTGTAAATCTATCCTTATTAAAAATAGGTTAGTTATAATTTATCCTAGTTTGAATGGGTTTATAACCCAGTTAATCTTCACGTGAAGATGATCAAAGTTTATCATTGAAGCTGCTAAATAAATCGTATCTGAGCAACAGTGACTTGTGTCGTTGCTCATTGAATTATTGTCGTATAAGTAAGTAAGTAAGTAAGTTTTACTGTGCTAAATACCCTAGGGACATGAAATACAAAACAAAAAGGAAGGTTTATTTTTAAATAATTGTCATTACAGAAACATAACATAAACATTACATAAATAAAGAGAAACACATATCCTTGAAAACTAAAATTTGAAGTGTGAGACAGCCATTCCTTAAAATGATTTTTGAATAGCTCTAGAATGTCATTACTACCTTACGTAAGTATGCACACATAATTTTTTTCGGGAGAGGGGGGTAACAATAAATGGATATTTCGTTGAATAATTTGAATAATAAGTGCCAAAAAAGCCATGAAAATTTATGATTTCGAAGGAGTCTGATTTGTTATATGTTTGAAGGACAATTGTCTGTTCAATGGATTCGCTAATATAACTAGTGCTGAATAAAAATTCACCCTGGAAGCACAAGAAATTCTTGGAAACTACTTGTGTGCACACTTGTTTGTTTAATTTTGGAAGCCGCCCATATTTCTAAGCAGGAAAAGAGGGACAATCTACAAGTGTACTCCATTGCCAACTTAAGAAATCATCCTAAATTTTTAATGCTTTCAACACATTCATTCTTCGTTACATTCACTAGCCATCTCTCATCAAATTCACACTTTCCATACACTTCATTTCTCAACTCACTCAATTCTACACACTCATACATCACCTGACCCAGATTCTTATCCACACTCCCACCCATAGGGCAATAGTAAGGACTATCTTGCCCTCTGCTCCTCCCTAAATACTTCCTTCGTTTCCCAAGGGGTACGCTATTCCCCCTTAATTCAATTATAAGCTTCAATTGCTTTTTTGAATTCACCTTAAACAAAACCCCTTTACCCCCTGTCCCCTTCACCGACGTGCTGAGGCGCTGGAAATCTGAAAGCATTCTTTCATACTGCCAAACCTGTATATCTTGATCTTAATTCATTAATACCCTTAATTCATTATTGCATATCTCCCCTGCTCCACCATCTTGTAAAATGCTCCTTAGCTGTTATGGCTTAAGAGCTTCTAAATGAGCAGATTTAAATAACTGCACTCGTGGCATATTACTATACGCTCCTGAGACCTAACAATATTCACCAGCCTATAACTGCCCCTTTTAAGATCTTATGGGAAATCTCAGTGCTATTTTTCTCTTATGTGTCTCTTGCTTACATATACTGTTTTTATAATTTAAATAAAAAGTACTGAATTTCATCATGTTCTATTTGTTTTCTTTTTAATTTCAGACCTCTTAGCATTGGGATTTCATCAAAGCTGTTGATAACGAAGCAAAGGTTGATTTTTTTTTTGCCAAGAAAGAATACTGAAGTCATGTCAAATAATCCCAAAATTAACTAAATAGAGCACATAAATCATAAAATATTCTCCCCTAGGCCATCCATTAATCTAACTTATTTTATAGCTTACATCAAGTGGAATAGAAGATATAACAGCGGCGATTGGCAGCCAAAAAGGTATTTCATTTGATCTTACAAGAGATGAAATCACAAAAGCTGAAGGGAATGAAGACTGGATCGAATTTGAAAGAGACGATAAAGGTAAAATCTAGGTAAAAATGTTGGGTTTGAAACCGAGACCAAGGCAGGTCCGGTCAAAGTGAGAAATTTTGGTTAAAGTGAGAAATTCGATAGTAATATTTTTTGTTATCCAAACCTATCCATTTCCCAAGCCTGGGTGATCTTTTAAAGGAGGAAAGACTGAGGGAAACTGGATTGAGTTTTAAAAGCACGATAAGGGCAAAAGTGTAGTGTAATACACCGAGAATTAAGAAACTAAAAATCAAAATTGATTAGAAAGTTAAACAAAAATGAAGAAAAAATTCTCAGAACTAACTTTTTTGAAAATATTTTAAACCAAGAAAAATGTTTTTGGACACATTTAATCCCGAGAAACCCAAATATCCACGAAAGAAAATTTGGTTCTCCAAAATCTTCCCGAAACTTAACACTAACGAAACCTAGGCGCTCGTATTCCTAACAAATATTAAAATTCGATTATACCAACATTAATCCGAGAAAGATTTTGGAGAAATTCATTTCCTTTCGGGAACAATTGGGAAAACCCAGAAAAATTCAGGAGTAGTGAAAGCAGTGACACCTATGTCCACTCAACTTTATTTTACTGTCCTCTAATGTGGTTATATTTTACTTACTATGATCTAAAAGTCGGATTCAAATCTGAGTAGATGGAAGCATTTATTGTGTGCATTGAAGGGGACTGAGTTTTTTATTCCCTGAAGGTCTAAAATCTCACGGTTTTTCAGATTTTATTCATACTTTGCTGTACTTTACATATAGTTAGCCTCTTAGCTCTCCCCTCTTAAAATAATTTCCTGAGTACGTTTCTTGATTTTGGCTAGTAGGTGGTTTTGTGGATAGAGGTCACTGGATTATCTTGTGGGGGGATGAGGATATTGTTAACCTGTTACCCCTTATCTCTCAAAATAATTTCTTGAGTACTTGTCTTGACGTTGGATCTTTTAAAGGAGGAAAGACTGAGGGTAACTGGATTGAGTTTAAAAAGGACGATAAGGGCAAAAGTGTAGTGTAATACTCCGAGAATTAAGAAACTAAAAATCAAAATTGATTAGAAAATTAAACATAAATGAAGAAAAAATTCTCAAACTAACTTTTTTGAAAATATTTTAAACCATGAAAGATTTTTTGTGGATACATTTAACCCCAAGAAACCCAAATATCCACGAAAGAAAATTTGGTTCTCCAAAATCTTGGTGAGGATATTGTTAACCTGTTACCCCTTATCTCCCAAAATAATTTCTTGAGTATTAGTCTTGACTTTGGCTTGTGGATCGTTTAGTGGAAGGAGGTCAGTGGATTGCCCCGTGGGAAGGGGGTGTAGCTATAATTTCAGAAATTTTATGATTAGGTCCATGTTTTTTAACTTGTATTGTCAAGTCTATCAGAGATTTATGGTGGGAAAAATGAGATTTACTCCCTAGCCTCCATTCATTCTGAGAAATATATTTGGACTAAGCTTATAATATGTGTGCTTACTTGTACAGGACTCGCGTGCACAGTAACAGTACTTCATTAGTTGTACTTATTTGAGACGAGGTAGAGACTATCGGGGCCGAACGTTTCATGTCATTTCTGAACATTTCATAAACGTTACTGTCGATGTTCCATTTGCCAGGTTTGTTCCACAGCAAGCTTGTTGCTCGTGACAGCTGTGTATTCCATACATATTCTAGAAGTCTAGAAGTCTAGGGGAGTCTAGAACAAGCATTCTATTGGGAAATAACTGAGTTGAATTTGACTATATGATTAACCTTAACCATATGTAAGGTAAAATCAGTTAGGTGTTTAATTGCTGGTTTAACTGTGAATAGCTATGAATTCTGGGCCTGATGGCTATCAAGTAATTAATATGCTTAGATCTATATTGGAACTATGCAGATCTCTGTTTATATATCTTTCAGTGTTAAAGATGGAGCAATTTCTTGTTGAGCAAAGTGGTTTGATATCTATTAACATAGTAATAGGGGAATTAGCTGAATTTTAAACTTTTGATCCGCTACTGATACTTGAGACATGCGAATTTCACTCCACTCTTTTTGATGGAAAATCTCTTGTTTCAAACAGTTCCTGGTAACGAAATGAGACTTTAAAAAAAATGTGGCTTGGAAGCAATGTGGAAAAAAGTTCCATACGGAAGAACTTCCAAACAATATGAAAGAAACCAATTTTTCAAAGAAATCTGCTTTTGATGGCTATTCCGAATATATGAAATTTATTAAGTTGATTGCTACACATAAGAATCTATAAGCATATGTAGCTTTCCGTAATTCCAGAAAGAGAGGGGCAATACCACCCAAAAATGACCTGATAAAAAGTGCAGCATCTGATTTAGAATAAATAAGAATTTTCACATAGAATTTCACATGAGAAATTTGCAGCCCATATCTCTAAAAATTTTAAACTTTGTATTTATATGTGTTTTTATGGGAGGGATTAATAGAACGCAAATTGCAGAAGTTCAAAAATGATCAGTGGGGCGACTAGGCCCTCTTCTAATATGAAAAAAAACATCAAAATAGGGTCTTTAAGACCAAATGAAAATACTGAAAAACAAAGCGGTTATTTTGGGAGGACAACCGCCTGTCATCTTTAGAGCGAACAAAAAGATTTTGAAGGAAAATGTCGAAAATGTGAAAAGACAAAGAGAACCAAAACAACACAGAGAGTCAAAATAAAAAAAAACAATAAAACCTAATAAAAAACCAAAATTTGAAGGTTAATAAAATTCAATAAAAGTCAAAATTAGAATAATTAAAATCAAAGACTCGCCTTTGGTGTTAGATTTTTTGTTTTAATTCTTCTAATTTTGGCTTTAAGTGGGTTAAATTGGTTTGCTTTTTTCACTTAGACTCGCTGAGTTGTTTTGGTTTTCTTTGCCTTTTCACATTTTTCTTGAAAATCTTTTTGTTTCGCCTTAAAACCCAATTTTTGTTCGTTTTTTCTTTATATAACGGCAGGCCAATGTGGTTTAAGAAATTACCTAGGTCGTCTTCCTTGCCAGTTTTTGCCCTGGGGGCCAATCGCGGCCAAACATGGAACTGCCTCAACATTTCAAGGTAGCCGTTCGAATAAAAAATATTTAAAATTTTGCTTCCAAAGGTAATATGACCCGTTCAGCCAAGCACTTGATACATGGAATGACTTACAAAACAAGAGCTAAGAGCTCATATGGCACTTGTGACGAGGCAAGAAGAGCTAAGAGCCAAGAGATCATATGGTATGAGCTCTAACAAAATTCTATGAATCAATAGATTGATTTAAAAAGGAAAATAAGAGGCTTAATGCCGGTCAGGATTTAAAATAAGAGCTCTGAGACACGATGTCCTTCTAAATATCAAAATTCATTAAGATCCGATCATCAACTCGTAAGTTATAAATACCTAATTTTTTCTAATTTTTCCTCTCCCTTTAGCCCCCCAGATGGTCGAATCTGGGAAAACGACTTTATCAAGTCAAATTGTGCAGCTCCCTGACACGCCTACCAATTTTCATCGTCCTAGCACGTCCAGAAGCACCAAACTCGCCAAATCACTGAACCCCTCCCCCCAACTCCTCCAAAGAGAGCGAATCCAGTACGATTCTGTCAATCACATATCAAGGACATTTGTTTATTCTATTCACCAAGCTTCATCCCGATTTCTCCACTCCAAGTGTTTTTTCCAAAATTTCCCTCTCCAAATCCCCCCAATGTCAAAAGATCTGGTCAGGATTTGAAATAAGAGCTCTGAGACATGAATTCCTTCTAAAAATGAAATTTCATTAAGATCCGATCATGTATTCGTAAGATAAAAATACCCCAATTTTCACGTTTTCCAAGAATTCCGGTTTCCCCCTCCAACTCCCCCCCCCCCAATGTCACAGGATCTGGTCGGAATTTAAAATTAGAACTTTAAAGCACAAGATCCTTCTAAATATCAAATTTCATTAAGATCTGGTCACCCTTTCGTAAGTTACAAATACCTCAATTTTTAAAATTACCCCTCCCAATTCCACCAAAGAGAGCAGATCCGGTCTGGTTATGTCAGTCACGTATCTTAGACAGGTTTCTATTCTTCCCATCCAGTTTCATCCTTATCTCACCGCTTTAAGTATTTTCTAACATTTCCGGTCCCCCCAACTGCCCCCCCCCCCAATTACGCTTGATCCGGTTGAGATTTAAAATAAGAAATCTGAGTTACGAGGTCCTTCTAAATATGAAGTTTCATGAAGATCCGATCACTCCTTCGTAAGTTAAAAATATGTAATTATTTCTTATTTTTCAGAATTACCCCCCCCCCCCAATAGAGCGGATCCGTTCCAATTATGTAAATCACATAGTGTGATGTAAATCACGTATGTAAGACTTCTGCTTATTTTTCCCACCAAGTTTCATCCCGATCCCTCCAATCTAAGCGTTTTCCATGATTTGTTTCCTCCACCCCAAACTTCCCCCATTGTCATCAGATCCGGTCAGGATTTAAAATAAGAGCTTTGAGACACGATATCCTTCTAAATATCAAATTTCATTGAGATCCGATCACTCGTTCTTAAGTTAAAAGTACCTCATTTTTTCCAATTTTTCAGAATTAACCCCTCCCCCAGCTACCCCAAAGAGAGCAGATTCGTTCCGTTTATGTCAATCATGTATCTAGGACTTGTGCTTATTGCTCCCACCAAGTTTCATCCCGATCCCTCCACTCTAAGTGTTTTCCAAGTTTTAGGTTTCCCCCTCCCAACTCCCCCCCCCAATGTCACCAGATCCGGTCGGGACTTAAAATAAGAGCTCTGAGACACGATATCCTTCTAAATATCAAATTTCATTGAGATCCGATCACCCGTTCGTAAGTTAAAAATACCTCATTTTTTCTAATTTTTCAGAAATAACTACCCCAAAGAGAGCGGATCCGTCCCGTTTATGTCAATCATGTATCTAGGACTTGTGTTTGTTTTTCCCACCAAGTTTCATCCCGATCCCTCCACTCTAAGTGTTTTCCAAGTTTTAGGTTTCCCCCTCCCAAATCCCCCCTGATGTCACCAGATCCGGTCAGGATTTAAAATAAGAGCTCTAAGACACGATATCCTCCCAAATCCCACCCGATGTCACCAGATCTGGTCGGGATTTAAAATAAGAGCTCTAAGACACGATATCCTTCTAAACATCAAATTTCATTGAGATCCCATCACCCGCTCATAAGTTAAAAATACCTCATTTTTTCTAATTTTTCAGAATTACCCCCCCCCCCCCTCCAACTACCCCAAAGAGAGCAGATCCGTTCCGATTATGTCAATCATGTATCTGGGACTTGTGCTTATTTTTCCCATCAAGTTTCATCCAGATCCCTCCACTCTAAGGGTTTTCCAAGATTTTAGGTTGCCTCCCTCCAACTCCCCCCCAATGTCATCAGATCCGGTCGGGATTTAAAATAAGAGCTCTGAGACACAATATCCTTCCAAACATCAAATTTCATTAAGATCCCATCACCCGCTCATAAGTTAAAAATACTTCATTTTTCTTTTTTTTCGAATTAACCGCCCCCCCCCCACTCCCCCTAGATGGTCAAATCGGGAAAACGACTATTTCTAATTTAATCTGGTCCGGTCCCTGATATGCTTGCCAAATTTCATCGTCCTAGCTTACCTGGAAGTGCCTAAAGTAGCAAAACCGGGACCGACAGACCGACAGACAGACCGACAGAATTTGCGATTGCTATATGTCACTTGGTTAATACCAAGTGCCATAAAAATCCTCAAAGAAAAGTAAGCTTGAACATATTTTCAAGTTCCGATCTTTTTTTATTTTGGTTAGAAGTATTTTGTATTTTTCAAAAGATGTTTTGGGTAAACATCCCCAACTTATGCAAATGACTAATTTAAAGGAAAATATATCACGAAATTGCATTGAAAAGCTGAAAATAGGATATTTTGTTTGAATGCAGATCTCTCAGAAGAATGTTATTATCCCAATGGCCATATCTTCTTCATAATTCGTTCTACTGAGCAATACTTACAAATCCCTTACTCCTAAGGAGCCCTTAGGAGTATTAGCCCTTAGGCATAATTAGCCCTTAGGCATAACTCCTTAGGAGCCCTTAGGAGTATTAGCCCTTAGGCATAATTAGCCTAAGGTCTAATTGTAATATTCAATAATAATCTAATTGTAATAATCTATAGGGTAAGCTTATTGTAATATTCTGATGGAATGATAAGAACAGATATAGCTCAGTGTCGTCAAATTGCTCGATATAACTCTAGAGTAAGATCACGAGACCTGGTCGAATATTTGAAGAGCGTTCTTTCGAGTGAAATCACCTGCCTTTATGAGTTTAAGGGCATTGAATTTGCAAATGTATTTCCTACCCTCATTAATCCGGGGTCCCTTCGTTGCAAAAAAGTGATTTGCAAATTAAAAGTAAAGATAGCTATTCCTGTGAGAGAGATTTAAATTTACAGAAACTGTATTTGTTGAGGCAAACGAAATACCCGAACTTGATATTAAGATTTATATTAACTATAATCTATCTCTAATCTAATAGTCTAATAAATATAATAAAATCTATTATATAATTTAATCTAATATATTTATAAAATATAATATAATATAAAATATATGTAATATATTGTAATGATAAAACAAAATATAATATAAAATATAAAATTAATTATAAAATATAAGACTATAAAATATAATCTCATAAAAACTATAATCTAATTTATATTAGATTGATAATAACAGGATATAAACAAGCATGTTCTTTTTTTCAAGTGAAAGTAAAGAGTATCATTAGAACTGGAGATGATCAGAGATTATTCTGCATACGAAGAGTAATCTCCATACCTAAGCCTTATGCTAAAGTTTAAATTTTTCCTTCAGTGCTTCTTGAACGGACTGCTAAAACACCAGAGCAATCTATTTAAAGTTATGTCTGTCTTAAATGGAAGGGCTTATTTATTCACATTTTCTCTTTTACAATACATTTTTGGTTCAAGTGTTTTGAAAGGCAAACGGTAAACAAAGCACTTGCAATCGCCATATGGCTCTTTTGCACTTTGAAATAAACATAATTAAGCATTTTTATTCTAGCGTTAGGAGCTCGAGTTGAGCGGGCTGCAGCTGTCCCTCCCCGAGAAACAGGGTAGTTTTTGTACGTTTTGAGTTTTAATGTCATACTTTATTGTCATTTGACATCACTTTTCTAGATTTTCTCAAAAGATTGCAATCATATTCTTACCTACAAGAGGTTAAGGGGCGGGATTAAGGGGGTTCTTGTCTTGCACCTTAAACACTTAAAAACATATCTCCCCAATTTGTTTTCTTCTTATTTATCTATAAGACCTCTAGCAAGAAATATTTTACGATGGGTAATTTTTCAGGTATTTTATCAGTCTTGAAGTATTATACACAAAACAAACTTGAACATAATCAGCTGGGACTGGTTGGGGGCAGGGAGCTGGTACCTCCTCACATTTAAGTGAGTCATGCATCAAATAGTTGTTGGTTAACAAACTGTAATTAAAAGGCGAACCCGGTTAGTAGAAACAACAACTGTAAAAGCCAGAAGTTTCATTATAATGTATGAATTAAAGGAATATGCTTTATATGCAAAGTTCGACAAAAATTAATCATTGGCGTAAGAACCTTTGCACACTTTGAATAAATAATTTTTAGCCCCCCCCCCCTCCACCGCAAAGAAGAGATGCAATATTGATGGAAATTTATCCCGCGAAATTCCACATTTGTATTGGTGTTTATAAAATTACGAGATTTGTTTTTTACCTTGTGATGACATAGCAGCTGAAAAACTGTCATCACTTTAAGTCCCTTCAATGCCTTCATTAGTCTTAAAGTGATGCTTACCTATCAATCACTTTGCAGCCCTTGAATCTTCACTGTCAATTGCTTCTGACGAATCCAACGCAGACTCTGATAGTCCTATTGGTGACGATGACATTGTTGGTGAAGAAGCCTCATCAGTCGAAGGTTCTTCGAGTCTTTCAACACGCTTCGAACGTATCTGCCCTTTATTTTTGCATCTCATGTCAACAGTTCGAGTAAATGGTGATCAACGAAGTTTGTCTGTCTCCTCCTTACCTGCCTGTGTTTGTAAGTATTGAACGTTAGTAATTACTCACACCAGTACTAAGTGGTGCCTTAGTACTGATCATTGCTTTTCGTCATCCAATCCTGTGGGAGTGGAGGAAATCCTATGATGACGATCTGAGAAAGTGAACAAATGTGATATTTGATCTCATTTACTTACTAAGCATGTTGTATGAGCTCAGTCTGTGTACGTTTTTATTGTGTTTATGAAGTTTATTCAGTTTAAGGAGGTGCAAAGAAATAAAATTTAATCTACTCAAATGCTCCTCGCACCCTGTGCCATAATTTTAATCCTTGTCTCCTCCCACAAAGGCCCTAAAGATTCTAAATTTTTAATCCTTCATACTTAGTGTCTTGCTTGCGCTATTCGGTCCAATCAAGATTAACGTCCTACTAACGTCCTTGGATTTACAGCTGAGTTTTTCTCTGACGTGAAGCACATAACGCCAAAATGGTAAATATGTCCGTGGTTATAAATTCGTAATTAAATTTAACGCTTATGACCCTGCCGGGGAAGGAGACTCTGTCTGAGGACTGCTCAGAAAGCAAAAACGTAGAACTGCTCAAATCAGTTTGACCTGTTAGATGTAAATAGCAAAACAGATAGATGGAAATTAATTTAAAAAAAGAAGAAAAGAAATAGAGATTTTTTAAATTTGTGCATCGTTTAGATTAGTGTATTAAAGTGGCTTAATGACTTGAAGATTTGTGTTTCACTCTGTTATGATAAAAACAAAGGCAAAAAAAGGTGAATCAGGGTCAAGATCTAGGGAATGACTTTAGATTGGTCTATCCTTAAGTTTTTCTATTTATCCAATGCCTATCCATGCAGCTATCCATGCTACTCTTAGCGCTTGAGTGAAAACATTTCGATGTGCTCTCTTAATTTTTTTCGGCTTTAGCAAAAGGTACTTATAGCTATTTACTCACTACTACGACTGCTAACAACTCATTGCAGCACTGAGCAGCCTGAGGACAACACATCTGTACTTGCTTCTCCTCGATTACATTCTACTACTACTACTACTTACCACTTATTGCTGCACCAAGTTGACTGAGGCACACAAAGCTGCGCAAATTCATCTCCCGCCACCACCTGTTTAAAGTTCCACTCTTTGCACCCTTCCATAAAGTATAGCTGTTTCATTACTACTACTACTACTACTTACCACTTATTGCTGCACCAAGTTGCCTGAGGCACACAAAGCTGCACAAATTCATCTCCCGCCATCACCTGTTTAAAGTTCCACTCTTTGCACCCTTCCATAAAGTATAGCTGTTTCATTACTACCTCTACTACTATATACCACTTATTGCTGCACCAAGTTGCCTGAGGCACACAAAGCTGCACAAATTCATCTCCCGCCATCACCTGTTTAAAGTTCCACTCTTTGCGCCCTTCCATAAAGTATAGCTGTTTCATTACTACTACTACTACTACTTACCACTTATTGCTGCACCAAGTCGCCTGAGGCACACAAAGCTGCACAAATTCATCTTCAGCCACCACCTGTTTAAAGTTCCACTCTTTTCACCCTTCCATAAAGTATAACTGTTTCATTACTACTTCTGCTGTTACTACTTACCACTTGTTGCTGCACCAAGTTGCCTCAAGCACACAAAGCTGCACAAATTCATCTCCCGCCACCACCTGTTTAAAGTTCCACTCTTTGTACCCTTCCATAAAGTATAGCCGTTTCATTACTACTACTACTACTACTTACCACTTATTGCTGCACCAAGTTGCCTGAGGCACACAAAGCTAAAATATATATTGCAGCACCTTACTATTTGAGGCCGAGGTAATTGTTTAAGCTCCTTTTTATCCTACTATGTTCAGAGCCTCACTCTTTGCTCCCTTCCGTGGAGCTATAAATTCGTTTAAATCTTTTTTGGTGACATCTTCCCATATCATTCTATCATTCATTCTTCCCATATCTTCTCTTCCATATTATTTCCTTTGGCCAAAGTTTTATTGTCAGGAAGTAGGTTTTTCGTAGCCTAAATAACTTCATCCATGGACCGGAGTTTAAACATTTTAATTTTTCTTTGTTATGGCCCAGAAAAGTTTGATCGAAACAGTCGCTCAAGCTGGTACCTAAAACTCTTCATAGACAGTTGCTCTTGAAAACATCCAGTATATTTTCTTCGACTGTTAAAGGCGCCCAACTTTTGGAACTATATTTGGCAATATTCATTACCATTTCTTCTAGTATACTAATACTAACTCCAAAGACATCCCTCCGAATTTATCGAAATTTCATTAACTCTGGAAAATACCGTCCTGCTTGTCTTTTCTAATTCTTATCTCTTCACTGTATCCATCCACGTTTTTCTTATGAAGGAAGGGTAATCTCTCCGCGTTTCCTCAGAATGGAGTCGATCCCCTTTGAAATTTCCTAGGCTAAAAACAGATATAAGTATATCAAGCTCACCTTCTCTAAAATTTCTGGCATGTTTGGCGGAAACTGAGGCCTTACTGCCTTTCGAAATTGGCCATCTATTTAGACCCTTTTTCTTCAGTAACGTCCAAAATATTGATCAACCATGTCTTTTCAGGCTTAACTGCATTCATATCCATCTTTTAGCTCCTTCTATTAACAAATTAATTTTTTTGATTGCCCTAAATTCTACTTTAAGCTGATTCTCTAGTTCTTTAAGTTAGGTCCCTATTTTATTGATTGTTTTCTCTATTGTGTTTTTTCCCAATCCTTTTTAGTCTCTTCATTTCCGGTTGAATCTGGTCATCGTATACGGGTAGAAATCGTATAGTTATACTTAATATTTAACATGTTTGTATATCTATTAACTTAAGTATTTTAATGTATTTTCGGTTGGAAGCAGAATCAATCTTTTCATAAACTTTTTCTCTTATTTTTTTTTCATTCCAGTGAATTGGGAGACAATCTGAAACGTGTGTGGGGGGAGGGGCTTGCCCTTTTCCCAGACATCCTTTTCGTGATTATTTGCTACTTTTTTTTCTAATTATCAAACAAAATATATTTTCGGATGATTTTGCTATGCGAATAAAACATGGCAATGGCAATGCGATTAAAACACATGGGTTTAATATTCGTCAGAAAGTTATAATATTTGTATAGTAGAAAGGGATTGTCAAGCTTTGACAGAAGAGAAAAGGCAGAAAGACCAAAATTAAACTCTCTTGGGAAACTATTCCAAGGAAGGAGGCGTCCTCAGACTTGTCAAAACAACAAATGACATACGTATTGTGCGGAAACTAAACAAAAATTATTATAGCAATTTTAATCAGTTTACGAGTGGGTCTGGGCCTGGACCCCCACCCCCTTCTAATGTGAATTCACAATTCTAGCATATATTTCTTGTTCTATTTATTGTTTTCTTCTTTTAATGCTGATATTGGTGCATTCGCCGACGACACCACCCTGGGGGCTGCAGCACCTGATGAATCATCTCTTATCCTCAAGCTACAATTGATGGCAGAAAATATATATCGTTGGTTTGATGCAAATTTGTTAGCTTTGAATGTAAAAAAATCGTTTCTTCTTATATTCTCCCGCATAGGCAAAAGCTGCCCTACAGTGACAGAGCTTAAAACATCTAAGGGATCCATATCCCGCCCAGCTGACCGGTTTATTCGATTCTTTGGGGTACTTCTGGATGAAAATCTATCTTTCAAACGGCATACTGAGTCAATGAGATTAAAGGTTTCTCGAGGTCTTGGAATTATTCGAAAGCTGAAGAGAGTCTTTCCTTTCTCTATCCTTCGTCTATTATATTTCTCTCTTATTTACCCTTATTTATGCTACTGCTCGTCAGTGTGGATGTCAACATTTCCATCTGTACTTACACCTTTACATAATCTCCAACTGAAAGCAGCAAAAGTTCTTCAGTCTACCACCCATATTTCTGTTGAACTTCTGAAGATTAAAGATATTCATACATTACACCTCTCTTTCATTGCGTTTCAGTATTTCCGTGGAGACCTTCCATCAAGTTTTTCCGGGCTTTTTGAAATTGTTCGAAATGTCAGTCCTTATGAAACTAGAAACAAGGATGATGTGCTAGTGCCATCCACCCCTGCAGTGCGCTCGGACTTTGGTCTGATAGTTGCTGTCGGACGTGCCTGGAATTCCATTCCTGTTGGGATTCGACGGTCCTGTACCATATGATCCTTCAAGAAACGGTTGAAGAATTTTTTAATAAAAAAAAAATAAATTAAATTATAATATTGATCAGTTATTTATATTGTTTAGTTATCAAGATTTAATTTATTTATTTAATTATTTAGATTGAATTTATTTATTTAGATTTGGGTGGTGTGAGTGTTGGATCCTCGATGTATATATATTTTTTTTATTTTTTGTAAGTAGGTGGTGCGGAGGCCGGCTGTACTCGGGTGAGGATCGGTGAGTAGACTCTAAATATATTTTAAGTGTGAATGTAATTAATAGTTATTTATGTTTTGTTTTGTTGTTTTTTTTCCCAAATAACGGGCCATTGAGCCCTTTGGGATATTTTTTTGTTTATAAATGGATGGATATTGGTAATAAAAGGAACTGAACTTGAACTTGAGACAATTTTAGATGAATGGTTTTTAATTATTTAGTCTCCAAATTTTGTCATAATTTTTGTTTATAGTTTCTTCTCATTTTAGGTGAGTTGATAACAGGTTTATATGATTTAGACCCCAGTGCAGACCCATTCTCGGTGAAAATCACCTTAGATATTTTATGCTTATCTCCGCCAATTTCTGATAGTTGGCAAAATAACAGTCCAAGCCAGCATACCCTATCGTTTTCTAGCAGTGACTCCGTGGAAAGGCAATCTAACCTGAGTGAAGGGGAAGTACTTACGGAAATGTACAATTTGAGGTAAGATATTTGAAGAACTGCTGCTTGCAGTGTCTCAATATTGATTATGAAATTTTTTTAACTCTAACCTCTTTTTTAACTTCATGTTTATCTCTGCCAATTTCAGGCCATTGGCGAAATGGTAATATAAACCATCATATCAATAATTGTCTAGCAATAACTCCGTGGAAAAATAATTAAACCAGAGTGAAGGTGAAATGCTTACTGATATTAACAATTTTAGGTTAGATAAATAAAGGATTGCCGCTTGTAGTTCTGTCTATTATATATATTGTCTATTATTATCTATGGTTTTAGTGCTTGTTGGCCAATTCTTCATGACCTTTTTACGTAGTATATTTCAATTCTAATTTCTTCATGACGTCGTATATTTCAATTCTTCTCTCTTCATGGCGTCGTATATTTCAATTCTTCTGTCTTCATGATGTCGTATATTTCAATTCTTCTTTCTTCATGATGTCATATAATTCAATTCTTCTTTCTTCATGACGTCGTATATTTCATTACCTGCTACTTTCTCTGCATTTTGATATGCATAATTCAATATTTCAAAAAAGATAAGAAGTTGCTTGAGGATGTCCAGCGTCGTGCCACTAAGATGGTTAGCAACATTAATAAATTTCCATACGAAGAAAGACTACGTCGTTTGAAGCTGCCGACGCTGACATACCGACGGAAAAGGGGTGACATTATTTTAACCAAAAAAATCCTCTCTAAAAACACCCTTCCCGGTCTCTTTGCACAGCACTTGCATTCTGGTACTAGAGGACATTCATTGAAGCTGTCTATGCAGCGTTCCACGAGTAGACATAGAAGCCACTTCTTCAGCCAAAGAATCATCAATATGTGGAACCAGCTCTGAAGAAATAGTTTCTGCTACTTCAACTGACATGTTCAAGTCCCACCTTGATAGGGAATGGCTCTGCCAGGAGTTCCTTTACAATTGGGAAGCTGCAGAGTCCTCCACAAGAGTCTAATCTAACAGCTATAATATACACCAAACGAATTCTTTTTTTCATGGAGTATCACAAGGATGGATAATCCTTATATCGCTCCAAGCTGCGATTTAAGGTAATTTAAGGTAAATTAACTTAATAAGTTAATTGACCTACGTTAATTTTTTTTTCTCTATAAATATTGATCCATGTCTAAATTGTTTGTCTATATTAAAAATAGTTCACCACTAGTTTTATAATAAAACCACTAGCCATATCGTCAACGTCAGGTATAACGAAAAAAATCGCGTTTATAATCGCGTTAAAAATCGCTTTGATGATAAAAATTATTAAGTTGTGCTTCGGTTTGTGACCATACCTCAAATTTATCAGACCAACTTTCCGATCTTGTAAGTTATCCCGAAGAATTTTGATTTACGCTAAATGAACATCAAAATAAAAGTATTTCTTGTCCCATAGCTGAAAGACTCAATCTTCCAAGATCAAATAATCTAAAATTTCAATCAATATTTAACTTACATTCTCAAAATTGAAGTTTATTCTTCCATATTGACTCAAAACAGAAAATGAGGAAGAGAAATATCACTTATTAGTCATATGTTAAAGCATACTATTTTTTTTCTTTTCTTTGTAATCCTTAGATTACTTATTTGAAACAAGATTATCTTCCTCCGTGTTGATTAAAAAAAAAGACCTAAAGAAGAGACATGGCCAATATTAGTCTTAAGCTAAAGCAAAGTTATTTTTTTAAGTTTATAAGATTACTTTTTCAGAACCTGAAAAAAAGAAATATTAGTGATTAGTTATATGCTAAAGCACATAACTTTTTTTGTAATAATTCATAGATCACTTTCTTGAAAGTGAATTTTCTTCGTCAGTGCTGATTTAAAAAAAGACATAAAAAAGAGACATGTCAAATATTAGTCTTAAGCTAAAGCAAAACTATTATTTTTCTTATTTATAAAGTTGCTTGCTCGGAAGAATTTATACTTCCATGCTGACTCAAAAAAGAACCTGAAAAAAAAAAGAAGCAGCAATTATTAGTCAGATGCTCAAGCACAATTGTTTTTTTTTTTTTTATTTGGAATAATTTATGGGTGTTTTATCTCAAATTGAAGTTTTTTTCTTCCGTGCTTCCCAAATAGAGAACCAAAATAAAAATGTCAAATATTAGCCTTAAGATACAGCCCAATTTTTTTCCCAGATAATTTATAAATTACTTACTTGAAATTGAATTTTCCCCCCATTTTATGGAAAAGAAGAACCTGAAAAAGAAAAGTCATTTGTCAAATGACTTATAAATTACTTACCTGAGATTGAAATATCTTCCTCGGTGCTGACTCAAAAGAGAACATAATAAATAAAAATATTAATTACTATTCTTGTGCTAAATTATAATAATTATTTTCTTCAAATAAGTTGTAAACTACTTACCTGACATTGAAGGTTGTTCCTTCACGTAAACTCTAAAGAGGACATGAAAAAGAGAAATGTTAATTATTAGTAATACACTAAAGCATAATTGTTATTTGTGTTTTTCTTCTTATTCCTTAAATAATTTATAATTTTCTTACTGGAAAGAAGAAAAGAGGATTATATCCGTTGGTTTTTCACATACTTTATAAACTACTTACCTGAAATCGAAGTTTTCCATCCATGTTGACTCAAAACAGAACCTGAAAAAAGAAATTTCAGATATTAGTCATAAACTAAAGGTCAATTATTTTTCTTTTTTCAAATGATTTGTAACCTACTTAATCGAAATCGAAATTTTTCACCTTGTTTTGAACCGAAAAACAAATTAAAAAATACCAGTCATATGCCAAAACATACAATTTTTCAAATAATTTATAAAATCCAAACTAAAAAATGAAGTTCATTCTTTAATTTTGACTCAAATGAGAACCTGAAAAGGGGAAATGTGATATGCTAAAGCACAATTGTTTTGTCCCTCTATAATAAATCTATGTGTTATATTTATCTATAATAATTTATAATAATAATTTAATAATTACTATAATAACTAATAATAATTTATCTATAATAAATTATAAATTACAGGCTGGAAATTGAAGTTTTTTTCCGTGTCGACCCAAACGAGAAACCAAGAAGAAGACATATCAAATATTAGTCATGACCTAAGGCAGATTTCTATTTCTTAAATAGTTTAAAAGTTTCTTTCTTGAAACTAGTTTCTTCCTCCATGTTTACTCAAAATAGAACCTTAAAAAGAGAAACGTCAAATATTAGTCTTAAACTAAAGTAAAATTGTTTTTTTTTAAATATTTTATTCGTCAAATCACTTATAAGATTTCTTACTCGAAACTGGAGTTTCTCCAGAAAAATTAAAACAATTTATTTACTACTCACCTGAAATTAAAGTTTTGTCCTCTGTGTTGACTAAAAAGAGAACCTAAAAAAAAAATATATCAAATTTTGGTCATAAGTTAAACATCAATTGAAAAAAAAAAATTGTGGGATATTTACTTAGAATTGAAGTTTTTTCACCATTTTGTTGAAAAGGAAAACTAAAAAAATATATATATAAAGCACTAGTCATATGGTAAAGCATTCAATTTTTTCTAATAATTTGTAACTTACTTGAAATTGAAGTTTCCCTCTCCATTTTGACTCAAAAGGGAATCGGAAAAAGATGAATATGTAAGAAAAATATCAAAAAGCAAATATTAGTTATAAGCTAAAGCTGGGTTGTTTTTATTTTCAAATAATTTGTATTGGTGCGAAATTCAACTTTATTCTTCCATTTTTGCTCAAAAGACAACATGAAAAAGAGAAAAACCGATTCTTAGCAATATGCTGAAGAACAACATTTTTTCTTTAAAAAAATGTTTTTTTTAAATAATTTGTAAAATACTGACTTGAAATTGAAGTTTCTTCCTCCATGTTGACTCAAAAGAGAAATTGGAAAGAAAAACATATCAAATGTAAGTCTTAAGCTGAAACAAGATAGGCTTTTTAAATAACTTCTAATATTACTTATTTATTTATTGAAATTTACTAGCTAATTTATAAGCTGAAGAATAAATTGAAGTTTATTCTTATATGTTGACTCAAGAGAGAGCCTGAACAAGGGAAATATCATTAATTACTTATAAGCTAGAACACAATCATTTTTTAAATATTTAAGTTATAAATTCTTTAGTTAAGAGAACCTGATAAAGAGACATATAAAATATTTGTCATAAGGCACAAAACAGATAAATATCAATATTAGATACAAGCTAAAGCACAACTTTTTTTTCCAAATAATTTATAACTTACTTGCTTAAAATTGAACTCTATTTTACCCTGCTGCCAAGAAGAATAACCTGAAAAAGAAAAACATTGAATTTGAGGTATATGCCAAAAATGTCTTTTTTAATAATATATGAATTACTCTCCTAAAATTGAAGCTTTTTCCTCCATGTTGCCTCAAAAGAGAACCTGAAGTGATAAACAGGATGTCCATAAAGTCTGGGTACATACAAATTTTATTTCATGAGTAAATTTGAAAAAAACAGGTTTTTTTTCAACTGAAAGTAAGGAGCAACATTAAAATTTAAAACAAACAGAAAATATTCCATATATGAAAGGGGTAGTCTCCTCCTAAATACCTCGCTCTTTGTACTGAAGTTTTTGGTGCGTTTAAAAAGCTTTTTTTATTCTAATTATCTAGTCCTTGTGTTTCAGGAATCGTTCTTTCAGAATTTGAATGAAAAATTCAAACTTTAGCGTAAAGAACAAGGTGTTGAGGAGGGGGCAACCCTCCTCATATAAGTAATAATGTTATAAGTTTTAATGCTATTCCATTCTTTCAGGTTAAAAAAATCTTGTTTTTTATTGCATTTCCGCTCGTTTTTAAAATAATACCAGGAAATCTAGCTCATCCTCTATGGAAAATTACATCCCCCATGCAAAATGCCTCCATGGGAAGTTCCTCCCACGTAAGATACCCCCCCCCCCGCTCCAGATAAATTCACACCGGACAATTCCATTCTCGCTGAAAATTCCCACTGGAAAATTTCTTGCAGCTGATTTTGCCTAAAAATTTATTCTTAGCACCTTTTCATATGAAAAAGACCTTTATTTCTGATTGTTTTTCGGATCATGCTGGAAATCTCCCTAAATGGAAAATTTTTGCTGGAAACAAGTGGAAAGTTGCCCCCCCCCTTCCCCCTCAGAGAATTTTTCGTCTGAAAAATCCCCCCACAGATAAATTCTCTATAATATTATAACCCGATGAAAAAAATTCTCCGGACGATTACACTAACATTTCCACGTGTAAAATTGAGTCGACAAAGAGAAGTAAGAGAAATAAAAAGAACTTCGTACAGGAATTCTGGTAAATTCCCCCAGTATAGAATTTCTCCTGGAAATTATCTCCCCCCCCCTCCCGCAAACTTCCATGTTGCTGCAAAATAGAACTAAAATAAGAAACAGCAAATGTTAGTCATAAGCTAAAGTATGTTCTTCTTTTTCAAAAAAATGAAAAAAATTTATTTTTACTCGAAACTGAAGTTTCTTCCTCCATGTTGACTCAAAAAAGACTCTTAAAAAGAGAGCTATTAATTAATAGTCTTAAAATACTGTGCAGTTCTTTTTTTCTATAAACAATTCATAAATTACTTACTTGATATGGAAGTTTTATCCTCTACCTTTCCTCAAAAGGTAAAGTGAAGAAGAGAATTATCAAATATTTGGCTTAACTTAAAGCGTATTTATTTTTCTCTAAATATTTTATAACTTAGTTTACTTGAAGCTGAAGTTTCTTTAGCCATATTGCCGAAAAAAGAACCTGAAAAGAAAAGTACCGAATTTTGGTCATATGCTAAAATCTATATATTTCTTAACAATTTATAAAATTACTCGAAACGGAAGTTTCTTTGTTCATGTTTACTCAAAAATTAAGCTCTAAAATAGGAATATAAATTATTAGTTAAAGCACAATTGTTTTCTTTTTGAATAGTTCATAAATCAATCACTTAAAATTTAAGCTTTTTCCTCCACGTTGCCACAATAGAGGATCTCAAAAGGGAAAACATCAAATATTAGTCTTAACCTAAAGAATAGTTTTTATTTTAGAATTATATATTTTTTTCTTCAGTACATTAAAATAATATATCAATATTTAAGGAATATTATTCTTTTTAAAGAATAATATTTAATATTAGACAAGCTCGTGCATAAATATTTTTTAAAATACATTATAACTAACTTACTCGAAAGTTTCATCTGTCATCTTGTTAAGAAGAAGAACCTGAAAAAGAAAAATGCTGAGTTTTAGTTTTAGTTCTGTCTCAAAAGGGATCCCAAAAAAGAAAACTGTCAGATATTAGTATTAACCCAAAGCATAATTTATTTTCAGATATTTTACAAATTACTTACTTGAATATGAAATTCTTTCCTCCATGTTGACTCAAAAGAGAGCTTAAAAAAGAAAAATATCGGATACTAGTCATAAAATAAAGAACAATTGATTTTTTTTAAATACTTTATAACTTTCTTACTCAAAGTTCAAATTTCTTTCGCCATGTTGTCAAGAAGAAGGATTTGAAACTAGAAAATTTCGAATTTCAGCCATGTGCTAAAACCCTTTTTTTAAATAATTTATAAACTACTTAAAAGATATTGAAGTTTTTTCCTCAATGTTTTCCCAAAATAGAACCTAAAATGAGAAATATCAAATATTAGTCATAAGCTAAAGCACACTTTAGCTTTTTTCAAATATTTTATAAAATAATTAAATCGAAACTGAAGTTTCTTCTTCCATGTTGACTCAAGAAAGAACCCGAAAAAGAGAGGTATAAATTATTAGTCATATATTAAGCGCATTTTTTTTTTAGCTAAACAACTCATAAATTACTTAATTGAAGCTGAAATTTTTATCCGCATTGCCTCAAGAGAGAATTTGAAAAAAAGAAAAATCAAATACGAGTCTCAGCCTTAAGCACACGTTTCGGTTCAAACAATTTTTCATTTGAAAAGTATAAATTATTCCAAAACTTGAAGGTTTCTTCCTCCAGGCTGATTCAAGAGGGAATCTGAAAAAATGAAATATTAAATATTAGACATAAGCTAAATCACCATTTATTTCCCCCAAATATTTATAACTTACTGACTCGAAATCAAAGTTTCAACATAAGGTAAGTAGTTTATAAAGTATTTGAAATCAAAGTTTCTTCCGCTGTCAAGAAAAAATATTGTCGAGAAATTTGTCAAATATTGTCAAATATTGTCAAGAAAAAAGTAGCTGAAAACGAAAAACACTGAATTTAAGTCATCTGCTAAAGCTTATATATTTTTCAAATACTTTATAAACTACTTACCTTATGTTGAAGTTTTTCCTCTCTGTTGACTCAGAACAGAACCTGGCATGAGAAATATCAGTATTATTCATACAAGTACTTTTTTTTATAATAATTATTAAATTATTTACTCGAAACTGAAGTTTCTTCTTCAATGTTGACACGATACAGAACCCAAAAACGACAAATATCAATTATTGTTCATATGCTAAGCACAACTGTTTTTTCTTTGAATAATTTATAAATTATTTCACTAAAATATTTGCCTCAAAAAGAACCTGCAATAAGAAATATGAAATATTAGTCATTAGCTAAAGCACACTTGTTATTTTTTCAATTGAATTATAAAATTACTTACTCGAAACTGCAGTTTCTTCCATATTGAATCAAAATATAAACTGAAAAAGAAAAAACATCGAATCAAACAGTTCGTTGTAACGAACTGTAGTAAGGAGCGACCCGGCTCAATAGTAACCAAAACTCTAAAAAATGGAATTTTGATACCAATAGCTACATCAAAAGAATCGCATTTTAATGCTGGTTTTAAATATATAAGTTTCATCAAGTTTAGTCTTACCCATCAAAAGTTACGAGCCTGAGAAAATTTGCGTTATTTTAGAAAATAGGGGGAAACGCCCCCTAAAAGTCATAGAATCTTAACGAAAATCACACCATCAGATTCAGCGTATCAGAGAACCCTACTGTAGAAGTTTCGAGCTCCTATCTACAAAAATGTGGAATTTTGCATTTTTTGCCAGAAGGCAGATCACGGATGCGTGTTTATTTGTTTTTTTGTTTTTTTGTTTTTTGTTTTTTTTTCCCAGGGGTGATCGTATCGACCCAGTTGTCCTAGAATGTTGCAAGAGGGCTCATTCTAACGGAAATGAAAAGTTCTAGTGCCCTTTTTAAGTGACCAAAAAAATTGGAGGGCACCTAGGCCCCCTCCCACGCTAATTATTTTCCCAAAGTCAACGGATCAAAATTCTGAGATAGCCATTTTATTCAGCATAGTCGAAAAACCTTATAACTATGTCTTTGGGGACGACTTACTCCCCCACAGTCCCCGTGGGAGGGGCAACAAGTTACAAACTTTGACCTGTGCTTACATATAGTAATGGTTATTGGGAAGTATACAGGCGTTTTCAGGAGGATTTTTTGGTTTTTGGGAGGGGTTGAGAAGAGGGGGATATGCTGGGGGAACTTTCCTTCGAGAATTTGTAATGGGAGAAGAAAATTTCCATGAAGGGAGAGCAGGATTTACTAGCATTATTTAAAAAAAAAACAATTAAAAAATAAAAGTGAAAAAGCTTTTTCAGCTGGAAGTAAGGAACAGCAATAAAACTTAAAACAAACAGAAATTATTACCCATATGAGGGGCCCACCTCCTTCTAATACCTCGCTCTTTACGCTACAGTATTTTCGGTAATTTCAACTACTTATTCTACGGCTTTTGTGATTCAGGGGGTCATTCTTAATGAATTGGGATAAAATTTAAGCTTTAGTGTAAAGAGCGAGGTACTGACGATGGGGCGAATCCCCTCATATATGTAATAAAAACATGAGAATACAAAAGTTCTTTACGTAAGCTAATTTATAAGTTACGTAAATCTTTTACCAATAAAAAGATTCGTAAAAAATTAAAAGTTCTAGTTGTCTTTTTAATTAACCAAAAAATCGGAGGGCAACTAGGCTTCGTCCCCCGCTCTTTTTTTCTCAAAATGATTCGATCAAAATTATGAGAAAGCCATTGAGCCAAAAAAAAAAAAAAAATATGCAAATTTCGTTTTGATTATTCCTCTGCGGAGAGCCAAAATCAAAACATGCATTGATTCAAAAACGTTCAGAAATTAAATAAAAAAAACAAGTTTTTTCAACTGAAAGTAAGGAGTGACATCAAAACTTAAAACGCACAGAAATTACTTCGTATATGAAAGAGGCTGCTTCCTCATCAACGCCCCGCTCTTTACGCTAAAGTTTTTTACTGTTTTAGAAAGAAGAATTGAGAGAAAGAGTCAAACTTTAGCGTAAAGAGCGGGGCGTTGATGAGGAAGCAGCCTCTTTCATATACGAAGTAATTTCTGTGCGTTTTAAGTTTTGATGTCACTCCTTACTTTCAGTTGAAAAAACTTGTTTTTTTATTTAATATTAGTCAGAAGCTAAAGCACGCTATTTTTCAAACAATTTATAAGTTTGCTTACCCAAAATTGAAGTTCTTTTTCTATACAAGTCAGCAACATCAAATATTAGTCAGAAGCTAAAGAAAACTTTTTTTCAAACAAATGGTGAGAACACCGATCTGAAGCTGAAGTTTCTTCGTCCATGTTGACATAAAAGAGAACATTAAATATATATATATATGTATCATATATTAGTCAGAAGTTGAAGAAAGCTCTTTTTCAAACATTAAATAAAATTACTTACCCGAAACTGAAGTGTCTTCTCCCATGTTGACTCAAAAGAGAACCTGAAAAACAGAATTATTAAAATTAGTCAGAATTTATAGCAAGCTCTCTTTTTCAAACAATTTATAAAATTACTTACCCAAAACTGAAGTTTCTTCTTCTATTTTGACTCAAAAGAGAAACTGAAAAAGAAAAACATAAAATATTAATAAGAATCTGAAGGACGCTTTTTTCCCAGCAATTAATAAAATTATTTACCCAAAACTGAAGTTTGTTCTTCCGTGTAGACTCAAAAGAGAATCTGAAAAAAGAGAAATATAGAATATTATTCGAAAGCTAAGACACGTTTTTTTTTTCAAACATTTCATAAGATTATTGAACCGAAACAGAAGTTTATTCTTACACGTTTAATCGAAAGAAAAACAGAAAAAAAAACATCAAATATTACTCAAAAGCTAAAGCACGTTTTTTTATTTTAAACAGATTATAAAATTGCTTACCCAAAATTGAAATTTCTTCTTCTCTGTTGACTCAAAAGAGAATCTGGAAAAGAGAAAAAACAAATATTAGTCAGAAGCTAAAACACACTTTTTTCAAATAATTTTGATAAATTTCTTACCTAAAACTGAAGTTTGTTCTTCCACGTTGACTGAAAAGAGAATCTGAAAAAGAAAATCATGAAGTAATAGTCCTCATATAAAGGAACTGTTTTGTTTTTCAAACAATTTATAAAATTTCTTACCCAAAACTGAAGTTTCTTCTTTCATTTTGACTCAAAAGAGAATTTGAAAAAGAGAAATATCAAACATTATTCAGCAAGTGGAAAACAAACAAGTGCTTTATCTTTAAAGATAAAGCACTTGTTTCATTGGTCAAACAATTTGTAAAATTACCTACTAAAAATTTAAATTTCTTCTTCCATATTGGCTCAAAGGAAAATCTGAAAGAGAGAAATATCAAATATTATTCAGAAGCTAAAACACGCTTTTTTTCAGACATTTTATAAAGTTACTTGACTGGAACTGAATTCTTCTTCCACGTTTAATCAAAAGGGAAACGGAAAAAGAGAAACATCAAATATTAATCAGAAGCTAAAGCACGTTTATTTCAAACATTTTATAAAATTACCTCATTGATTATTTATTTTCGAAAATCAACAAAAACATTACACAAAAAAGCAATAAATCATCAAAAACAATTGAACGACAGTAACATTAAATAAATAAAATTAATGAAATAAACGAATCAAACCAAGGTGAGGCGATAAACGCCGATACGTTGTTTCCTGCCCTGCCGTACCCCCTGACGAGCAGGGACAATAAAAGAGGAAAGGGTACCATTAGTTTTGATTCGAAAACTTAAGAAGAAAAGTCAGCGAAAGGTTAATGCCGTGACTATAACGAGAATAAAGAGCCTGAATGTGTACAATACTATCGAAGGCCTTAGAAAGATCAAGGGCACAAATGTGAAGACAATACCCTTTAGCAGAAGCATCTTAACCGAAACTGAAGTTTGTTCTTACGCGTTAATTCAAAAAAGAATCTTAAAAAGAAAATCATCAAGTATTAGTCTTTTGATATAACAGTTGTTTTCTTTTTCAAACAGTTTATAAAAGTACTTACCAAAACTGAAGTTTCTTCTTCCATGTTGACTCAAAACACGCTTTTTTTAAACATTTAAAAAATTTACTCTGCTGAAACTGAAGTGTTTTCTTCCACTTCGAATCAAAAGAGAAGGTGAAAAAGAGAAACATCCATTATTCGTCAGAAGCTAAAGTACGCTTTTTCAAACAATAAAATTTTTTACCCACAACCGAAATTTGTTCTTTCACGTTGAGCCAAAAGAGAATCTGAAAAAGAAAATCATCAAGTGTTGGTCTTCAGATAAAGCAATTGTTTTGTTTTTCAAACAGTTTATTAAATTACTTACCCAAAACTGACGGTTCTTCTTCGATATTCTCGATACATATTTGCACTCAATAAAGATTTTTTAAGATGCACTCACTATATTTTTGCACTCAAAAGCGATTTTTTTTAGATGCACTCAATATATATTTGCACTAAAAAAAGACTCAATATTTGCACTTTTGTTTGTTCTAATAATACTGTGTTTTTCTATCCTTTCTTATTTAAGTGCTGAACAATCGTTTCAGGGCATGTCCTCGTCAAGCACATGCTTACTGGGGCAACAATTCACGAAAATGTAAGGGTGGAAGGTTTTTTTTGAGATGTAAGGTAAAAGTATTTTTCAAAACCTAGAGTTTGCAGTTTCGTTCTGTCTATTTTTTCTGTAAAAATGTCACAAACGTATTTTTTTACATCTAGTGGGACAATTGCCCATTGACCATACACATCTAGTGGGACAATAGGCACCAACGTATGGTTCATTGGTGTCAATAAAGGAAGCCGCTCATTGATTTTTGGGAATTTTCTTTTGCTGAAAAATATTTTGATCCTTGTTGCTATCGTAACTTTTTCCTTCTTTTTTCTTCCTTTTCCCTCTTTTTTTTGAATTTTGACAATCACTTTCTATTATAGCTAACTAGCTGTTACAACGGGGACGCCGGGGGGCACAGGGGGATATATAAATGACGACGGGGACACAGGGAATGTTCGATTAGCAATCACCGTCAACAAAGCTCAAGGGCAATCATTAGAATAATGAGGTATAGATCTATATACGGATTGTTTTTCCCATGGACAATTATAAATGACGACCGGGACGCAGGGACACAAATGACGACCGGGACACAGGGAATATAAATGACGACCGGGACACAGGGACACAATTACAACGGGGACGCCGGGGGGCACAGGGGGATATATAAATGACGACGGGGACACAGGGAATGTTCGATTAGCAATCACCCTCAACAAAGCTCAAGGGTAATCATTAGAATCATGAGGTATAACTGAAAAAACTAAAAAAAAGGTAAAAACTAAAAACTAAAAAAAAGACCAATTCAAAAATGAATGTATATACAGACCGGGACACAAGTGACGACCGGGACACCGGGACACATGGATTATAAATGACGACCGGGACACTCAAAGAGAGATTACAGACTGGGACACCGGGACACAAATGACGACGGGGACACAGGGAATATAAATGACGACCGGGACACAGGGACACAACTACAACGGGGACGCCGGGGTCACAGGGGGATATATAAATGACGACGGCGACACAGGGAACGCTCGATTAGCATTCACCATCAACAAAGCTCAATGGCAATCATTAGAATCATGAGGTATAGATCTGAATACGGATTGTTTTTCCCATGGACAATTATATGTTGCATGTTCAAGAGTCGGTAAACCTGACAATCTATTTATATGCACAGACAATGGGACAGCGAAGAATGTTGTATATTCGTAAGTTTTACGTAGTTAAAAAGATATATATATATATATATATATATATATATATATATATATATATATATATATATATATATATCATGAAAAGAGAAATCACCAGTGCAACAGCACAAACACAAAAAAAAGAGAGAGACAGAAGGAGAAAAGGAAGACTGTTTTCCTAAATTAGTCATTAATATAGACTAGCACTTGAATGAGGCCTTAACCCTACTCATCCATACAATCACATAGGTCAAACAGCATAGCCACACACAATCAACCATAAAGAATAATCCATGGACAGGCAGCCATGTCGTCAATAAGTATAAGTCGTCATTTACCAAACAATAGAAAAAATAATATAGACAAATAATTCAGAGGCAACACCCAACATAAGGGCTCATCAGGAGAATACACTGGCCTATATAGGGTTTCGCCACTCTAAATTCTCTACCCAGCACAGTGTTGTGGCTACCACAGAATATCCATGGCATAACTGCGTCAGGTATCACCCCCAAAATACATGCCTATGAAAGAAAAAAAATCAGCAAATGTAAAACAACCAAGTAAAACCAAAACAAGCTTATCCTGTTAATATATCCCTCCCTTTAGCAACAATAGGTAAACTAAATATTATAAATTTTACCAAATCACAAATATTAACACATTGCAAAAAACCTGAATAAACTAAACAATTATAGAATTCATCTTTACCATATGGCTAATTTTTAAGAAAATCCGCTCAATTAGAAACACAATTCAAAATAAATGGCGCTGCGACAACATTTCTCGAACCTCCGAAATTAGTTGAAAATTTCTTTAAGTATTTCTAGATAATTCTTTTGATATTTATTTAAAGGTTCGTTATAATGAAAACTAAATTTTTTAAATTGCCAAGTTAATTTATTTGCAGAAAAACCTCGCGATATCAATTTTTGGCTTAAGATTTTACATCTATTTTTAAAATCAATATAATTACTACAAATCCTTGCATAACGAAGTAACTGTGAGAAAAACGCTGAATATGTGATATTTGAGTGTATATTACTTTCAGGGAATGGGAAACTAATCACTTCAAAATCAAAATCATCCGTTTTATTATACATTTTAAAACTTAATTTATTATTATCACAAATATTAATATTTAAACCTAAGAAATGATCTTCATGACCAGCGCCATGACTAGGCTCAAGAATAAGCTCTTATGGATATATATTTTTAGAAATATCAATGAAATCCTTACAATTTAAGACCAAAATATCATCTAAATATCTTTTATTATTTGACAAAGCATGTTTTAAATTAATTAGATTATTCTTATCCATCATGTATTTATATTCTAGTTGACTTAAAAACAAGTCAGCTATAAATGGGCTGGCATTCCCCCCCCCCATGGGAATTCCCACAGTTTGCTTGTACAAATCACCCCCAAATCGTATATAAGTATTGTATAAAACAAATTCTAATAACTCAAAAATCATATCCAAGCTGTAACATCTCAAGTTAACTGTAGTATTAAAGCAATTTGTCCATATAGCTTTTTTATTATAAATGTCTATTTTTAAGAACCTTTTACTAGATAAGAGGAAAGATTTCTTGATAACAGTTTTTAAATTATCAAACACTACATTAAGTGATAAATTAGTATACATTGTCGCAAAATCGAAAGACTCAATTCTTTTGCCTGAAACCATTGTTAAAGAATCTATCACCTGCAGTGAATTATTAACACTCCAATATGGATTAAAATTTGAAAATCTTTTAATACCAGAACAATAGGTTTTAAGTTTATTTACAATTTCCTTTAAAATTAAAGAGAGGTCAGTAGCAGCAATGCGGGTTGGACATTTAGCTGCTCCAACAATAAACCGTGGTTTAGGGGGATTCTTATGAAATTTTACAGTCCAATATAGGAAAGGGAACTTTTTATCATTGTCATTTATTTTAATATTAAAATTTTAATAAGTATTTCTTCAGTCTTTTCAATTAAATTCCCATCCTCTATATTTACCTTTTCGTTAACATTAGTTGTGCATAACTCCCTTTTTAAGATATCACAATACAGCTTCTGACAAATTATGGCAAAATTATTGCCCCCACCAACTAGGTGTTGGGGTGGCGTGAACCTACAATGGCAACAGCCGAGGAAGCTGCTCAAAGAAAGTTGCCCAAAAAAAAGCTTCCAAAAAGGAAGCTGCTGCACAAAAAAAACTAAAAAGAAAAAAGAAAAAAAAACTAAAAAAACTAAAAAAACTTTATTTTTTATATATATAAATAATGATAGTAAAATATCACAGCCAATCATGTTCATTTTTCCCGTGGAATATCTACATCCATGATAGCAGGACAAAATGTAATTTTGCTCAGCACTGAACTCTAGTGTACTTTGATAAAAAAATAAAAAAGAAGAAAAAAGCATTAAACACATCTACAGTTTTATAAGGCCTTTGATCAGAACTTACCAAAGGTTATGTTTTATAATACTTTTTTTAGTCATGAAGAATATTGTCCGGACGGTGTATACATTCCAAGGACTACTCGTCTAGACCCAGCTATCTTGAAGATGGTAGATGAAATTAGATGGATGGTGAAGGATGAGTTAGTTGGTTTACTGTTAACATCACCCATAGTTACAGAAGACATATTAAGGACAGTTATTAACCATGTTGAGACGTCACCAGGCCGGCCGTCTTGTTATAAGGATGTTGAGCCGTTGAAGTTTGTTATAGGATTTGAGAGGAGTTTTGAGCTATTCAAACAGGTATTTTTTTATTGGTATTTAGGATAGTACACGGCAAAAAATTACTCACTGAAATTTTGAATCAGAATCCAGCTTGTTAGTTTGTGAAATCGCAGGAGGCGAATCTCGTACGTATTTTTTCTACATTCATAAAGCTCGGAGTCTTTGGAATCAGCAAGAGAGTACGAACAAGACTGGACGAATTATACTCTTGGGAATCATTTGGGAGATTGTCAAATTAGAAGCTTTAAAACGGGTAGGGTGGTGGTAAGGTATTCGCCAATCTGACAAGTGCTTTGAGTTTTGAGTTTGAGGGCTCTGAGTTTGTTCACCTTCCTGATTATTAGATAGATACATATATAGATTTATTCAACAATAAACTTAAGAAACAAAGCTCAATACATAAATATATACCCCTCGCAAGGTTCTATACCTGGAAATGCAGAAAAAAAGCTAAAAAGGAAAATTTGCCCACCATTGGTCACCTGCCAAAAACCAAGCCAGAATCAGAGTTCATTAAACGATGCTAACATATATTTCCTACTTACTTCAGAGACATTGATCGTAAGGTACATTAAAAAGAATAAATAAATAAACACGGACAAAAATTAATAAAAATTAAAATTAGTAATAAAAAAGGAAATAAATAAAAATAAAAGATAATGATAAAAAATATAAATAAAATAAAAGATGATAACAAGAAAACAGATTCAAAATTAGTTTTTACAAGTCATTCAGTTTTACTTTTTACACTCACTTTTAGCTGGCTCATATTGAGTAACCCAGGTAGCTTGACTGACAGCACGGGTACTGGAGTCCTAGCAAGGTATATTTCATATTTTTTCCTTTTATTTAACCTCTAGCCCCCTCCTCTCCCCTAAATAAATGTCAATCTTTCAATTGCCTGCTTTAAACTATATATTTGAGTGATTATAACGACTTTAAAGACGTATTCTAGACCTAGTGATAGGTATTATTTAGTGTAAGGGAAAGGCCTTATGGCTAATCCTCCTAGAAAAATCTTCTAGAAAAATGAAAATCAATCAGTTTCTGACTTTTGTAGCCAGTTGCTTTTAAAGCCACTGGTTTTTTTTTGTTGTTGTTTTTTTTTCGTCTAATAAATATGTCTTTTGCTTCTCAAGATGGTTGGTCGTTTAAGTGCCAACCAACCCAGCAGTGATTTTAGGCCTTCATCCCTCCTCTTTAAAAATGTTCCGCCCAACGCCTTTCGCTGCTCATTTTTGAGACTAAAATCATTGAAACCATTGTATGTATAGCCATGGAGGAATGTATGAAAGGAATGGAAGAACGAGGTAATTTTTTGCTATAAGTTGTTGACGAAGTGGGAGGCAGTAAAGAGAGACGAAAGACAGTAAAGAGGTCTAAAGGTACCATCAACTTAGAGATGATAAGAAGATTTGTGGGCTATGCTCAAGACGGTAGTTTTGACTTGAAGTTGGAATCTGGTTTATCCTCATTCGCTTGTACCAACTTAAATGAGGTTTTTCTTTTATTTTCTGTCAGCTAAAAAAAAAATACTGTATATTAGACTACTATTGTGACTTAAATCTAATTCGATACCCTAAAATGAGCATTTATAATCCGTCAATCCTCCCCAAATGCACTAAATGTTGGCATACACCGGAGGAAGTCCAGTTTGGGCAAAACGTAAAACCAAGATAATTTCTTAAATTCGAAATACGAAAATTAGTTGTACCGACCGCTTTTCTTTACTGATTTGTCTTTATCCCAGCCTTCTCAGAAGCTTTCGTATCTGCTTAAATTGCCTTATGTGTAATTGTAAATTGTACTTATGAATAGGGAAAAAAGCTTGAAAAACTTGCTGTCAGTTGGGTTTGAACCGGTGAGCCTTTAGAAATCAGCAGAAGCTTCTACCCGTTAACTGAGAAATTCACTAGGAAGTTTTTTATTACCTATAATATAAACTTGACCTTTCAAAACCAGGAAATCCATAAACTGAAATGGTGTCTGAAAACACAGGGTATTCTTGAGTAAGTGTATAGAAAATAGACGAAAGAACTTGCTATTCGGGTTTTTAGGGACCTCGCTTCCCTTAGGTGGCAGCTCTGGCGGTAGATCCCATAATTCCTCAATTTCTGGGGTGGCAGCTCGGGCCTTCGGCCCTCAGAAATGCCTAATCTATGCTAAACGGGAATTTTAACTTTTGTTTTACCCGGTCTGTAGCATCATGTCATCGTTTTTCATCATAAAATATCGCAGCGCCTAGTGCTTAACTTGATTAAAATGAATCAAAAGAAAATTGTACTTGAATCAGCTTCAAGTGGCGATTCTTCCTCTCTCGACAGTTATTTTTTCAAAACGTTTTCATAAGTTTTTAGCCACTGTGGGCTAGAATTCGTTCTAATAGGGTGCCTCTAACGCCATAACCATAACAGCAGCATATCTCACTCCACATTACCCGTAATTTATCAGTTTTTCTAGCAAAATGGACACTTGGTGGGGTTTCTCGGCCCATGTTTTGCTTTGGTGGTAGCCCGTCAGTGAATTTTGCTTCGCTCGGATTTTATCTCGGGCATTTAAGCGTCGTGAAATATCTCTATTGCGTTGAACCGTATTGGATTAGCTACGCCTCTTGACTGCTAATGTCCTCATGGCTGCCCTGCAGTGTGTTACTTCAGGTTGGTTCGAACTCTGGGGCTCTGGAGACCCTGCTGAGATCCAGGAAACCCTGGGGACCAAGCTGAGACAAAACCTACTGCACCACCATAAGACCCGCGAAATATCTAATGTATGCCAAACGTGGATTTAAACTTTTGTGCTGCTCAATCTATAGTTTCACATCATAGTATTAGATCGTAAATTCTCAATCCACTTTGTCGTCTTATAAAAGTTGACACACAACATCAGGTGTTACATATTTGCCAAGTGGAATAAAACCCAATATATAATAAAAACTCCAAATAGGACTGTAATCCTGCTGAGGACTGTGAGTTAGTGTATTTTCCTTTACCTTCGAAATATCCTTTGTTTAGAATAAAACTCCAAATGGGACTGTAATCCTGCTGAGGACTGTAAGTTAGTGTATTTTCCTTTACCTTCGAAATATCCTTTGTTTAGAATAAAACTCCAAATAGGACTGTAATCCTGCTGAGGACTGTGAGTTAGTGTATTTTCCTTTACCTTCGAAATATCCTTTGTTTATAATTTTGTTTATTTGATTTTTTTTTCGTCATTGTTATAACATACTACCCCCTGTTTACTTGATGGTCATATATCGAAGTTTTTTTTGTTATTAATTTAAAAAAAAATCACAAAACAAGTTTTTCAAAGAAAAGTAAAGAGCTCCATTTAGCCAAGAATGAGCAGAAATAAAGTCCAATAATCTTCCAAGTGTAAAACGAGCAAGCGTAAAGATTCAAACTTAAAATGAGCAAAAATTAACTCGAGTAGGGCTGATAACCCTCATGCCTTCTCAAGACCAGAACATAATTTGTGCTTGACTGAGAAAAAAACAACAATATAACAAATGACCGTGCATTGTCCGTTTAATTGACATATACTGATATTTATTCCTTAAAGTTTTGATAATTTTCTATTTGTGAAAATAAGAGAAGTGAAAATATTTAAAACGTACTCCCCTCCCGAACAAAACACCCAAAGCAATGCATCCGGTGTAAGGGGTTCTACTGTTCTTCCGCTCCTCACCCTCACCCGTCGCTCAAATGTTCAATTCTATTCATAAGAAAAAAGTTTTTTTTTGTTAGCACCCCCTTCAAAAATCATTGCCTCTCCCCTGAAAATAATCCTAGACATGTACATAAAAATAAACTAAACTGTTCACTTGACATATTGTTTTCAATGAGATACAGTTTAGAATTTGTAAGACGATCTTTCCCATCAAGTATTCTCTGAAAGTTCCAACTTAATACCCAAATCAATTCTTGAGATACGCTATTTTTTCATTATGAATGCCAATAGCGTCTTCTGATTTATTTCAAATTTCCCCTTAATACTGTTAATATCGTACTGTGGTAGTAGTAGTAGTGGTAGTTGCAATAGCATTGATAGTATGCAAATATTGCCTTTTTGATTATCTCTCTTATTTTTTTCCTTACACATAATGTGTTTTGATTTAGTTCAGAACTCCCCTCAACATTCCCTGAAAGTCTTACCTGAATATCCTTCGTCTTCTTGGAAATTAAAGTTCAAACATGCATACCTTTCTCAATAGCATATACTAGGTGTAAACAATGAGCGAATTACCTAACTTACAGCCCTTGTCCTGAGGACTGTGGGGAGGTTGACATCCCCAAAGATATAATTATTGGACCTTTCAACAAGGCTGAGAAAAATAGCCCTCTTAAAATGTCGATTACAAATGTTTTTGGGAATGATAAGCTTGGGGGAGGGGATGCATGCCCTCCATTCACTTTTGACTCTTAAAAAAGGCACTAAAGCCTCCAGCTTCCAATCGAATGAGCTCCCTCCAATCCAATGTTTATACGTCTATACGTTCCATAAAAACCTTATATGCCCCGGGCATAACTTACGACCCTTGCCAATGGACTCTGGGGGATTGTGTTCACCCTAAGGACATTGTTATATGATTTTAAACTATTGATAATAAAATGGCTATCTTACAATTTCAATTGAATGCGTTTTGGAAAAAGAGGATGTCAGTGAGGGGGGCTAGTTGCTCTCAGTCACGTTTTACTCTTAAAAAGGAACTAGAACTATACATTTCAAAACAAATTTCAGTCAGTTTCAATCAAATCGGCCTCTTCTAAAGTTCACACGACCACCCCTTCCATAAAAACCTTATATGCCCCTGTGTCATAACTTACAACCCTTACTTCCAGACTCTGGGGGATTTTGTCGACCTCAAAGGCCTTATTATATGATCTTGGGAGTATTTTTGAATAAATGGCTATCTCAAAATTTTTATCGGATGCATTTGTGGAAAATACGACTTAGGGCGGGAAGCGGGGGCCCCCGATCACTTTGACTCTTAAAAAGGGAACTAGAATATCTGATTTCCAATCAGACCAGAGAGGTCCAATTGGACCTCTCTGGAGTTTTTATGACCACACTTTCCATAAAAACCTTATGTGCCCTCGGGGCATAACTTACAACCTTTGCGCTGAGGATTGTGGGGGAGAGGATTGTCATCTTCAAAGACATAATTTCTAGACCTTTCAACTATGTTGAACAAAATGGCTATCTAAAAAATTTTTGATGTGTTTTGGGAATTGATTTGTGTGGGGGGAGGGGCGCTTGTTGCCCTCCAAGCACTTTTGACTATTTGAAAAGGCCCATTAAATTTCCGATCGAATGAGCCTTTTTTTTAAAGCTTCTATGACAAAAAATGGTCATCTCAAAATTTCTATCAGATAAATTTTGGGAAAATACGAGGTGCGGGGGGGGGGGGGGGGGGGGTTATACACCCTCCCATCACTCTGGATCTCAAAAAGTGCACTAAAACTTATGATTATCAATCCAATGAGCTCCTTCCAAACTTTATACGATTACTCTTTCTATATAAACCTTACACGCCCCCAGGGTATAACTTACAACACTTGCCCTGAGGGCTCTTTGAATGTGTCCTCCTCAAAGACAGAATTTCCGGACCTTTCAACTACATTGAACAAAATGGCTATATTAAAATTTTGATTGAATGTGTTTGGTGAAATGGTGGGCGTAGAAGGGGTGTTAGTTGCCCTCTAATCACTTTTGATTATAAAAAATGGCACAATTCCTTCCGATTTTTAATCATATGAGCCCTTTTTGAAGTTTCTAAGGCAACTCCTTCGATACGAAGCGCCCTGGCCTTAAAAAAAAAACAAAAAATAATAATACATTGTGCCCACAACGCTCTTTACTTAGGCAGCGTTATTGCGTTCCGTTGATTTTTGAACTGAAAATGGAATAGTTTTGGGAAAATTCAAGTCTTGGCCAATTTTAGAAAAAGCCAAGACAGATTGTCCAATTAAGTGGGCATCAAGTCAAGGTTAATTTTACTCCTTTCATTGCCGTTGCTACTGTCTCCCACTTATGCTACACCTCTCATGCATGTCACTCCACAATGCCGAACTAGAGTCAATCTGTTGAGCATCTACCCTGACGTTCTTCACTTATAAGAGAAAGCTGTTGGCACATTAAAGAAGTCCGTTGCTAGTTGAAGTTGAAGGAATTATGCTCTCCTCTGTTTGCCACTTAAGAGCCTTCTTTGTAGAATCTGGAACTCCAATAACTGATTTCAAAGTCTAAAATCTTGGTGGATTTCTTCTAAGTACTTTGTAACAAGTTGAAGTATCTGCACTTTGTCTTCTGATGTAGTGAGACCACCCAGAGTATGATATACACTTGGCTTAATGCTTCTTACACGAAAAAATTCCACTATTTCCTTCCTTTCACTCGCATATCTATCACACTCGAGTAGTAAATGCTCAATAGTTTCTTCAACGTCACAAAATTCACATCTTTCTGAAGCTCCTTCTAACCTTGCTTCATAACTTCGAACCCCAGCATGACCGGATCTGAGTCTAAATACGATTCTTGATTGCCATCTATTCAAAAATTTATATATTACAACTTCTCTATTGTGCCGCTCCTTTGTACTTACAAACAAATTTCCTGATAAGTTCAGGTTATCCTGGAAGCTTTGATGGCGGATTGTTTTAATCATTCGCTCTATTTGAGTTGCAATTCTTGGAGTAGGAACATCCAACTCACTCTGACCTTATAGTGCGGCAGTTTTGGCTTCTCTATCTACTCTCTCATTCCCTTTAATTCCCACATGGGCGGGAACCCATTGAAACAAAATCTTCCTTCTTTTTAACAGCCCTAACAATTTTTGGTAGCAAGCCGCTATTTCTCTTGATGGATCTCTAGACCTTCCAAAATTTTTTAATGCTTCCAAGACACTCATTGAGTCAGAACATATCAGAATGTCCTCACGGTCTTCCATACTTTCTAAAAAATCCAATGCTTTCAAAATGGCATATGCTTCAGCAACAAACACTGATACCTCAGGGTACAATTTATATTTTCCGACAACTTTCATGTTTGGAATCCAAAATGCAGCACCAACGGCTGTAGGACTCGCCAACTTCGAACCGTCAGTATATATTTCAATGTAATTTTTATGCTTGTCATTTAGCATTATTTTGAGTTCCATGTCCATATCATGTTCTTCTGTAGGAAATAATAGATTGCATTTTGGCTCGATTATTTCCCAAGGAGCAATATCAGGAACTTCACATATGCTTAAAAATTCTGAAGTTTTTAAATTTACATCTTTGGATGCTGAAATTTCTGAAGCCTTTTCCCAAATATTAAGTTGGTTTCTAACCTTCTTTGGATTCTTGGTGCATGCTCTTCCTGTCTTTATGATCCGTGATTTCACAGGATGATTTTTACCCGCGAGCAATATTCTTCTAATGTATCTCAAAAAGGCTATGTTTCTTCTCGATTCAAGGTCTTCTAAGCCACTTTCCGATAGTAAAAAGGGAATTGGAGTTGTACTTCTACCTCCGTAAGCAGTTCTGATAGCCGAGTTTTGCAAGACATCCAACTTACTCAAAAGTGATGGACTAGCAGATCCATATATCACCACAGCGTATTCTAATTTAGCTCGAATGTATTTTACATAAAAATCCAATAACAGATCAGGGTGTAAACCATACATGGCAGCTGTAATTCCCTTTAAAATGTTCAGACGTTTCATGCAAGCGGTCTTTAATGATTGTACATGGCTATTCCAGCTTAACTGCTTATCAAAAACGCATCCCAGTATCTTTGATTCATTGACATATTCTATAGGTTGCCCATATATATGAAGCAATGGGGGTACCAGTATCTTTTTTCTTGTGAATATCATAGCTTTAGGTTTATTAGGTGAGAATCTAAGGTCAATATCATCTGCCCATCTTTGCAGCTGTTCCAAAACAGACTCCATAATCATGTGAATCTCTTCCATAGAGCGGCCCAACACCCAGACATTGCTATCGTCTGCAAATATACTGCCTTTTTCAGCACTCTCTTCTATTGGGATATTATATTCTCCAATATTGTAGAGGTCCGGCCCCAAGGCAGACCCTTGGGGGACGCCTCGCTTAATTTCTACTATAAAATCTGATAGTTCACCCTTAACTCTGACTTTCATGGTCCGCTGCTTCATATAATCTTCAACAAATGCAATTAAACTTCCCTTAAAACCAGCTTCAATTAGACCAGACAAAATTTGTCTATGGACTATATTGTTGAATGCACCTTCAACGTCTAACATAACCAATAACATTATCCAATTGTTTTGCATTGCGTAAAGTGCGTCCTGCTTTATGCAATTAAGGCAGTCAATAGTGCTCCTCTTCCGTCTGAAGCCACATTGAATATCCTTCAGCAATTTCCTTCTTTCAATCTCAAAATTAAGCCTTTTCTTGACAATCCTTTCATAAACTTTGCCTAAAACGGGCAAAAGTGATATCATTCTGTGATTTTCTAATTTGGATAGATCTTTGCCACCTTTTGGTATCATAACAGCTTCAGCATACTTCCATACTTTAGGAAATTTGCCTTGAGACCAGGCAAGGTTCAATATATCTAGTAGAGCTGAGGTCCAATTTGGTGGTAATGATCTAACAAAATGCGGATGAATAAGATCAGGGCCTGGAGAGGTAAGTGGTAAACCCTGGATTATATCCTCAAGCTCTTTGAGTGTGAAAGGCTGGTTATATTCTTCCTTTCCACCTTGAGAGGAGAGAAATTTCATTTTCCTTTTAATCCTTTGGCTTTCGACATCGTTAGGATCTGCCTTTCCAATGGATTTAATTAAATGGGTGGCACCAGCATTTGCTTTCTCTTTGTCTTCTACCAGTGCTTTATCTTCAAATATTAAAGGTGGGTTCTGTCTAGGGGCGGGCATCTTGTTAGATATACTCTTAATGAACTGATAGACCTTGCTTGCTGGCTTTCTAAAGTCCAATAATGCTAAAAACAAATTCCAGGCTTCTCTTTTGGACTTTAAAACAATTCTTTTAAAACTTACATAAGCTTTTTTATATTCAATAAAATCTGAGAGAGAATTATATCTTCTGTACAGCATACGTTTTTGGCAGACCTCTTTCTTTGCATTCAGACACTCCTCATTCCACCAAGCGGACTTTTTTCTTTTTGAAAATCCAACAGGACCCAATGGTACTATTTCTTTAGCTATGCAAACAAGATGGTCTTGAAATGCTTCTATTTCTGCTTCCCCTCAATAACAGCTCTGATATTGACATCCTTCAGCTTAGCCGTTAGATCATCCCAATTGACATTTCCAGTTCTGAACTTATCTCTTCTTTCATTAATTCCATTAGGACATTTACTGCCTATTTCCACAATCACTGGGTTATGATCACTATGGAGAACAAGGTCATGTAAAATGTCAACAACTAATGAGCAGGAAATTCTTGGGTTAGCCATAACCAAATCGATGGTTGTAGAGTCTCCTGTTCGAGGATTTATTCTGGTAGGTAATCCTTTAGGAGTTGACAAAATCATATTGGTAGATAGGAGTGTAGCCTCAATACTCCTACCTGATTTATTTATCGCATTACATCTGCACCATAAATTACTATGGGCATTAAAATCTCCTAAAATGATGATACCATCTGAATTTGGTATTTGTTTATAAACTTCCTCTATTATTTTGCGAATTATTCCATTAGATCCTGAAGGGTTGTATATATTAACAATATACAATCCCTTTCCTCCTGGTAGAAATAGCTTAACCGCCATCAATTCTATCCTGTCCCCCACTTCTTCATCCAATTCTAATTCAATTTCAGTAAAATGAAAATTCTGTTTGATTCCAATCAACACTCCTCCTTTACTGGTGTGGATTCTATCTTGTCTAATCACATTGTACCCATGAAATTCTGGTTTTATATGGGGCTTTAACCAAGTCTCCTGAATACAAAATATATCAATTTTATTTTCTAGGCAACTCATGAGAAACAAATCCTTCTTTTCTTTCATAACTGAACACGCATTCCAAGAAAGTATTCTCATGTTCATGGTTGTGTTGGTGCAGCTGACCCTATCATCATCTCTACTTGGCACACATCAGCAATATCTGTCATTTCTAATTTGCATATTTTCATTGTATCTACAAAGTTACAAAGCTTCCTGATTTATTTATCTAGTGGGAGAGATCCAATATTCAACATGTCTTGGGATAATAGTAGCCCTACTACAATTGCTTTAGTAGTATTCCTGACAATTTCATCTCTTAACTGACTCATTGTTCTATTGACAATGATGGACTCTGGTTTTAGCGTTCTAGAAGCTTCATTTTGCACTACCTGTGCATAACTTCTATATGCTACTCTGGCTCTACTATATCCCATCTGATTCTTTTCTGCTACCATTAATATTTCCCGGTTTTCCCTTCTAACAGGACAAGCTGAGGATGTAGTTGAATGTCTACCCTTGCAATTAGCACAACAGTCTTGCTGGATCATTAATTTCTTTGTCTTTCAATGAGCATTCTTTTGAAAAATGATTGCCTGAGCATCTCAGGCAGGTAAATTCTTTTGCTCTGCAGTCTTTCTGTAAGTGTCCATAACGTTGGCATTTATAGCATTGCAACACCCTTCGATTATATATAAAAACTTCTTTTTTTTCTTCCTGAACACCACACATTTGGGGGAAGAAATGGGCTCTCAA